>NC_045599.1:62429685-63034685 GCF_009762305.2 Zalophus californianus | reverse complement strand
TTTTCCTCTGGTTGTTTCAGAAATGTAGTCTTTTAAATATCTAGTTCTTTAAGATCAGAGGGCCTATCTTATATTTCTTCCACTGCCTCTACAGTACCTTGCATAGCTCTAGACAAATATTAAGCGCTAAATAAAGATTCCAATTTTTTATTGGAATGATCCTTATTAATAAAGGAATGTAACTATAATGGGGCAGGCAAATAAAAAAACTGGGACAATGGGGTGCCTGGGTGGCTCAGTCAGTTAAGTGTCCAACTTTTGATCTCAGCTCAGGTCTTGATCTCAGGATCGTGAGTTCAAGCCCCACGCTGGGCTCCACACTGGGAGCAGAGCCTACTTAAAAAATACAAAACAAAACAAAAATGGGAATGCTCTGAACACAAATTAAGAAATATTTTAAATAGTTCAAGAATATAACAAAGTTTTATCTTATTGAACAGTATAATTGAAACAAAAAAAATCATGTTAAAAAACTATATAATAGCACTTGATACAATGATAATATATATGTTTAATAAAACCTACACAGATTTTTTTTTTTTGGTCAGATTTTTTTTTTAAAGAATGTTTTCAGGTTCTTTGGAGTGACCAGATTAAAGAGAATACATAGCATTACTAAAGTATACAAAATAAACACTATGGATAATTACTAACCAATTCCTGGGGGATTGTTTGTGGCCCTTCTGAATGTTTCTGGGGAGAGGAGAGTTATCACAGAGTGAGCTGATATTCTGCTTAGAACACATCAATTAAAGAATTTGAGTTTTGACACATTATCAAAGTAGTCTAAATAACCTTGCAGACTTAATCTTTGCTACTGTCCTGGGAACCAAAATGTAAAGCTAAATGAAAAGGAGGAATAAAGATATCTTGATGTTATTACAAGGCAAATGATGGCAGAGAAGAACTCATTTTCTTCAGTATGTTTTTAATTTATTCCTATCAGACAAAAGTTTAGCTGTATCTAGATATGTGTACACTAAAAAAGTAAAGCCTGCCCATTATAGTTTATAATACAGAATGTTTTGTCTATTTTAGACAAATACACAGTTGCATATACTTCGCTGTTATAATACAGTTACAAAATTCAGTAATATAGGAAATCAGTCAAGTTTTGTAATAAGAAAGAGACTAAACTGTATTACTTTGGCCTACTTATGTTACTTACCATTTGTTCATATTTTGGATCAAATATATTTTTACTAAGATATGTATCATGAATTCTTTGGTTTAGTGGCCTGTTGAAATGTTTATTTCATATTTAAATAACTAACATTACAAATGTACCTCCTAAAGAAGTAATTTCTCTAGGTTGACAACTGATCACATTTCTTTTCGAAGATACCTAGAACTTAGAAAAGAATACCGATAAGGACTCCTAAAAAAGATAAAAGAGCTATATATACTAGAGGAATACTAATCTCACTTTTCCCACTATTTTCTTGCCCAAATTTCTTACAGCTCATAAAAAAAAGTTTAAATATCTCAAGATGATTGTATGATCAAGCAAGGCTCTGTATATTTTAGATTCTGTAGGTTCTTACAATCAAAATGCAATAATCTAAAAGTGAAAAATACTCTCATCTCGAATTAGAGTGCTACAAAATTATTCGAATTTTAAGGCCATGCTATGTGCTTTAATGTATTAAATATCATCTAAGAATTCTTATTTTGGTCTTCATAATTGTAAAAACCTTTGGTAGAAGTCAGAGAATCCTTCACAACAAAAACCCAAAGCCTATGTGGTAAGGGAATCTCAGAAGTTACTTTTACTTTGAATGACTATAAATGTTCACTCCACTACTGTCTTAAAATGGATGATGAGTCTTTTGGTTCATGAGAAGTACAGTAAAATCTAGATTTACCTCAGCCTAATTAGGAGTTAAAATTAATAATGAAAGATTATACTATACAGGGATTTAGAATCAACTAGAAGGTTTTTTATAGTAACTGGATTGGGGGGAGGTGATAAAAAGCAGTAGATACATATTATTCGCCTGTTACTTCATTTTTGGTATTGCCTTGGATTCCCTAACACTCTTCTAAATCTCCTAATACTTATCTAATCACATCTGTGCAGTATGCTTCTCTGTCCTCCACTTAGATGCTAAATGATAGTATTTCTTGGCATGGTCTCTTGATCCACTTTTCTTTTTCCTCTATAGTTATAGGGTTGTCCAATATCACAGCTTCCATCATTACCGATAAATTGAAAACTGCCAGATGTATATGTAGGTGAGGGCGCTCCTAAACTCCAGACTTACATACACATTTAACTCCGTTTCAGAATGGTGCCAGCAAAATGACCTATGCAAACCCCACACTTTAAATGCCCAAACAGAATTCATTGTCCATCCCCCTCACTACTAACCTAGCTCTTCACTGCATTTTCCACTAGACATTCACCATTCACTCAGTTATACTTGGGTGGTCTAGTGAGTAAGTATGGATATCTATCATAGCATTACAGTATTTACTTTTTTTTTGTAGTATGCTAAAAGCTGCAAAGGGATAGTGGCTACATATTACACATAGTATCCCCAGTTTTTTTTTTTCTTAAATTAACAGACTATTTTTTTTGGAGCACTTTTAGTTTTATAGAATAATAGAATGGGGACAGTTCCCATTCACACACCCCCACCCGCAGGTGCCCCTAATAGTAACATCTGCATGCATGTGCTACATTTGCCACAATAGATGAGATCAATACTGTTTAGCTAGTAAGACTTAAACCCCATATTTTGTAGCAGGATTAATTATTTATGTTGTATAGGTGACCCTTGAGTGACATGGATTTGAACTGCACAGGTCCACTTACATGCGGATTTTTTACAGTACAGTCCTGTAAAGGTATTTTCAGTTCCTTAAGATTTTCTTAGTAACATTTTCTTTCCTCTAGCTTACTTTATTTTAAGAATACAGTATATAATACATATAAAATACAAAACATGTGTTAGGTGATGGTTTATGTTACTGGTAAGGCTCCTGGTCCACATAAGACTATTAGGAATTAAGTTCTGGGGGAGTCAAAAGTTAGTATCCCCATTCTTACACGGTGAAACACAGAACACATTCATTCATTCATTTATCAGACATTTTGAATATGTACTATGTACTAGGCATTGGAGATACTGCTGTGAGAAAGGAAAACAATGTGTTCTCTTGGAAAGAGTTGATGGTGCACAATGATTATAATTTCACACAGCTGTAGAATCAATGAAGAAAATAAAATAGGTAATGAGATTGTGACTAGAGGGCAGCATATCTTTGGATACGGTAGTCAGGGAAAAAGACCTTGCAAAAACTTAGGGGGAGAACACAGTTGAGGCGATTGAAAAGGTAGACAGGAGACTAGATCACACAGGATTTCGTAGGCTACAGTAAGAAGTTGAGCATTTATTCCAATTATAACAAAAAGCCACTGGAAGGTTATATGCAGGAAAATGACTGCTTAAATAGTACACAGCACTTCCTCTAACACTGCACCTGATTATCTCAACCTCCTGGGACTCATATCCTATGTAATCCCCTCCCTTAAGTGCAAGGAGGCCTGTGATTTGCTTCTTAACAACAGAATACAGCAAAGGTAACATATATCACTTCAGTGATTAAGTTATATAAGATTATAATATCCACCTTGCTAATAGAACCTCTCCTTGCTGGCTTTTATGACACTAGCTGCCATGTTGGAGAAGCCCATGCAGCAGGGAGCTGAGAGTGATTTCTGACAAATAATCATTTTAAAACCATAGGAGGCCTCTGACCAACAGCCAGTGCATTAGATGGGTTCTCTAAAGACAGAGAAACAATAAGATGTTTATACATATAGAGACTTATTGTAAGCAATTGGCTGACATGATTTTTTTTTTTTAAGATTTTATTTATTTATTTTTTAACAGAGAGAGAGACAGTGAGAGAGGGAACACAAGCAGGGGGAGTTGGAGAGGGAGAAGCAGGCTTCCCAACAAACAGGGAGCCCGATTTGGGGCTCAATCCCAGTACCCTGGGATCATGACCTGAGCTGAAGGCAGATGCTTAACGACTGAGCCACCCAGGTGCCGCGGCTGACATGATTATGAAGGTTGGTTAAGTCCAAAATCTGCTGGGTGGACCAGCAGGCTGGGAATCTAGGAAGAGTCAATGAAATCTCTCAGCAGATTTCCTTCTTGTTCTGGAGAGATAGGTCTTTTGTGCTGTTCAGGTCTTCAACTAAGGTCCTCCCTTATTTGGAGGGCATTCTGCTTTACCCAAAGTCTGCTTATCTAAATGATAATCTCATCCAAAAACTTCCTCAAAGATATCCAGAATAATGTTTGACCACATATCTAGGAACTTTTAGCCCATCCAAGTTAACACATAAAGTTAACCATCACAGTCAGCAAGAAACTGAGGCCCTCAATCCAACAAGGCTATAAGGAACTGAATTGTGCCAGCATCAACATGACCTTAAAAACAAATCTTTCACCTTGAGATGAGACTGCAGCTCTGGACAAAACCTTGATTGCAGCTTTCACAGGAGTCCTAGCAAAGCCATGCCTGGATTTCTGACCCATGGAAACCATGAAATAATAAATGTACATGGTTTCAAGCTGCCAAGTTTGTGATAACCTGTTACTCAACAACACATAATTAATACAAATGTGCTTCAATATTACCAGTCTAAAAACAAAAGCAAAACAAAACAAAACCACTTTAATGTCATCTAATTCTAGCTACTGTTCAGTTTTCTGCTTCTGTCAGAGCAAAATATCTCCAAAAATATACGTAGTATCTTCCAATAGTTCTTCCAGTAGTCCTGCTTCCAACAGTTACCAGCCACACATGAGCTATTTAACTTTAAATTAGCTAAAATTAAAAACTGAACTCCTCAGTAACACAAGCCACATTTTAGGGCTCAATAGCGACATGTAGCTAGTAGTTGCTATATCAGATAGCACAGATACAGAATCTATCATCCCAGAAAGTTTTTTAGAATAGCATCGATCTGTTTCCTCATTTTATTACAACCCATTTTCTCTTTAAATACTCCAATGGACGAAAAGGCTTTTTATAATCTGGCCCATTACTATCTCTCTAATTGCATCTCTCACTTGAATAGGTCAATTATTCCCATATGTAATAAGCAGCTACCCCCAAATGTAATTAATGATGCTCCCCACAAAATGTCTACACCCTACTTTCTGTAACTTGTGAATATCTTACTTTCTCTGTGAAAAAGGGACTTTGCAGATGTGTTAAGGATACAGACCTTGAGATGAGGAGATTATTGTGGATTATCTGGATGAGCCCAATCTATTCACATAAATCCTTACAATCAGAGAACTTTCCTTTCTCAGCTACAGTCAGAAGGACGTGGAATTGGAAGAGAAGCACAGAAAGATGCAAAATTGCTGGCTTTGAAGACAGAAGAAGACCTTGAACCAAAATGTGGGTGGTGTCCAAAAGCTGGGAAAAGGCAAGGCAATGGGTTCTTCTGTAGAGCTTCCAAAAAGAAATACAATACTGCTGACACATTGAGTTTAGCTAGGTGAGACTACTATGTTGGACTTTTTTTTTTTTTTAAAGATGTTCTTTCTGTTTTCCTTTCTTTCTTTAGAGAGAGAGAGCCTGCGAGCAGGGTGGGGGGAGGGGAAGAGGGAAAGGGGAGAGACAATCTCAAGCAGACTCTACACTGAGCATGGAGTCCAATGCAGGGCTCAGTCCCATGACCCTGAGATCATGACCTGAACCGAAATCAATAGTTGGACCCTTAACTGACTGAGCCACCCAGGTGCCCCTGTGTTGGACTTTTGACCTACAGAAACATCGGATAGTGAATTTATATTATTTTAAGCTGCTAAGTTTCTGGTTATTTGTTATAGTAGCAACTAAAAATGAATATAGTGTATCGGGGTCTATGGCAGGATAAGTAATTGACCCCCAGTGATGCCCACATCCTAATTCGCAGAATCTGTGAATATTACCTTATATAGCAGAAGGCACTTTGCAAATGTGATTATATCAGTGATCCTGAGATGAGGCTATTATCATGGATCATCCAGGTGGCCCAATGTAATCCAAGGGTCCTTATAAGGGGGAAGCAGATCAGACTGAGCTAAGGCAGTGTGAAGATGAAAAGAGATTGGAATGATGTGGACACAGGCCAAGGAAGGCTGGCAGCCTCTTGATGCTGAAAGAAATAAGAAAACCACTAAGTCTGTCCTACTTTGTTACGGTGGTAACAGGAAACTAATAGTCTGCATATTCTTCTAGAATGTTCTTCTCCCTGAATTGCACATGGCTTCCTCTTGTATTTTATTCAGGTCTCTAACTCAATGTTACCTCTGGAAACACTGTCTTAACTACCTTAACTATGATATAAGCATTCCAGAATCCTTCAAATAGTCCTACAAAAAATTGCAATAGTATAGGTATTAAATAACATTTTATCATCTTTGCAGCAGTTGTCATCATCTTAATTCATTTTATTTACAAATGGTTATTGTCTCCCTTTCCCATCCTCATAGTAGGGATTCAAAATATGTCTGTTAACTGAGTGAATGAATACTTGGGTCATAAATGCTACAAATATTCTTCTGGTCTGACAATATAACTTATAGAGCATTTACGTTTTAATGTACTTAAATGTAAAAATAGTTTCCTTTGAGGTGCCTGGCTGGCTCAGTCAGTGGAACATGCATCTCCTGATCTTGGGATTGTAGGTTCAACCCCACACCAGGTGTAGAGAATACTTAAAAATAAAACCTTAAAAAAATAAAAATAGTTTCCTTTCAAGGTCTTTACAAATCAGATAAAGTGACTACTTGCCTATATTTTCATTTTTAATTTACTTCTCCAAATACATAAGCAATGTTCCCTCACCATTTACTCAGTGAACCATTCTCTCCCTGATATAAAATGCCGTGATTATTAGAAACTACATGTTTATGTATACTTAAGTATTTTCTTGAGTTTCCTCTTCACTACCATCGTTCACTATTCTTTTACTAGTGCTAAGATGCTCCTTTAATTATGACAGCTTTATAATATTTTATTAAGGATTATAAATTCCACCTCATAATTCCTTTTTCAATATTGTATTTATTGTCTAGTTTTGCCAAGCACATCCCAAGAATTTTGACTGTGAATTTCAGACAAGCTAAAAACAAACAAAAAAAAGCGACTAAAAAATACTAGGAACTTTGTTTGGAATTACACTCATTTTCAAATTATTTTATAAGGAATTAACTTATTTCCAATATGAATTAACAGTGTTAATTCCTCCATTCAGGATCATTATGTTTCTTCATCTAATCAAGAGTTATTTTTATGTCCTTTGGCTAAGTTTCTTATTGATTTTTTTAAATCAGACTCCCTCCACTGCAGCTGATAAGATTACCAAATGATCTGTAAGTAGAAATATAAATGCGACTACACAGTCTTATTTTTGATACCTTGATCATATCAAAAGAATTACATGGTGTACAGGAACCTTAGGAATCTCTATTTTAGAATCCCAATACTGACATTTATTTACAGTGGGGTCCTGCACAAACAATTGTAACCACTGTATTCAAAATAATGATTTATCCTTTTTTTTTGAATATCCGTATAAATTCTATTTTTATTATTATGTTATGTTAATCACCATACATTACATCATTAGTTTTTGATGTAGTGTTCCATGATTCATTGTTTGCATAATAATGACTTATCCTATACAAGATTTGTGAAAAAAACCTAAGCGCTGATCAGGAAGGATTTTGCAAATAAACCACAACGGAAGTAACACCTAAAGACACAAAAAACTCCATTCTCTTTAGTTTGAATTTGATTTGTCTTCTAAAAATGGTTGATTACTTTAACACAGTAGCATTCCAGAGTGGCTATGACAGAGAAAAATGTCACTGGGGCTGGGATCACTGCTGTTGCTTAGCTTCTAAGGCCCCAAAGAAATAGTAAGCAAGCAAACACTTGATAAAACTTATGATAAAATATCCTGCTGTGGGATAATTAGGAAATGTAAGTGTTAATAAAACATAAAATGAAATGGATTGTTTACTTCAGAACTTAAACCAGTTTATCCTGTTAAGTAACAATTGTTCAGGTCTCTCATAACATTCTCCAGGAAAATTAAAACAGTAGACTCTTGTAATTTTTTTTTCTGATTATAAAATTCTGACCCTTTGTCCTTTAAAAATTTCAGAAACTTAAGGCTAACCTCCCCTATCCTGCCCCCAAGGCACTAAATTACATCTTTTGATGAAATAGCATAAGTGGTTAAAAGTCATTAAATTGACATTAGAAACGTTTTGGAAACAAAATATTTTCATAAAAAAATATTGTTAATTGTAACTCTAATATTCTTAAAATCAATTATCATAAACTAATAAACTCAAAACTAGTGATCCTTAAAAAATCATAAAAGCACCAAGTATCTTTAAATCCTCAACTTAAATGAAATGATGAAACATGAAATCAAAGACAAAATATGAAATCAAAGACAAAATAAAAAATTTTCCTGTACTGTTTATGAGCTTCTAAAAAAATTTTAAATAATTGCCTTTTTAAACTATGGATTAAAAATTCTTTTGCCATATTTTTTTCATTCAAAAATATTTACTAACAGGGCACCTGGGTGGTTCAGCCAGTTAAGCGTCTGACTCTTGATCTCCAGCTCAGGTCTTGCTCTCAGGGTCATGAGTTCAAGTCCTGCACTGAGCTCCACACTGGGTGTGGAACCTACTTAAAAAAAAGAATCCTAAAAAACTTTATTGTAATTCAGTGGCAGATCTTTAGGAAATAAATTTCTATCTAAAATATTTATACAGAAAACTAGTAATATTTACTTTGATTTATTCCCTTATTTACCTAGAGACAAGATAAAAACAAAGCATTCATCTAAAAAACACTTTAAAAATTTTCAAGGCTTTTTTTAGGTGAATAATCACTAAATAGGAAAACTGGCTATTAGGTATAAAAATTACTATCTATTGATACTTGAGAAGAACCAAAGAGCACAACAGATAGTAACCATGCATCTAACTGAATTTTCTTGCAAAGAAAAATGTAATTAAGAATTAACACCGAGGTAGTTCCAGTTCAGGTAATGGCAAAGTAAGCTATAATAGACTAACTCCCCTGGAGGTAACAATTATAAACTTTGAGCCAAAAACCAAAAAACAAAACCTATCAAGGGACTGGAGAATGACTGACAGCAGGCAGCAACTGGAAGGTACTAAAACAGGGTGAGACCCATGTTTCCATGAGTTCCTCACAGGGCATTCTCCCCTGACCTAGAACTCATATAGATAAATAGAAACCATACGTACTGACTTGAGGTATCAAAGAATAAAATTCTGGGCTGCACATAACACACACACACACACACACACAGAGAAATAGATGGAAAACAGGAGAGAAATTATAAGAAGATTAGAGGATAAGCATAGTACAGGATCAGTGAAAATCCATATAATAGAGTTAGCAAAACCAGAAAACAGAAAAGGAATTTAAAAAGTAGGAGAAAAACATGAACTGAAATTTCCAGACAGAAAGAGCCTACTAAGGTCCCAGCACACTGGATTTAAAAAAGGACTTCTATTAAAACCTAACAACATTATGGAATCTGGATTCCAGATTCCATTAAAACAAGTTATGTGTGCTTTTCTCAGGAAACAAACTGAGGGTTGCTGGAGTGGTAGGGGGTGGGAGGAATGGGGTGGCTGGGTGATAGACATTGGGGAGGGTATGTGCAATGGTGAGTGCTGTGAATTATGTAAGACTGATGAATCACAAACCTGTACCTCTGAAACAAATAATACATTATATGTTTAAAAAAAAAAGAAGATAGTAGGAAGGGAAAAATGAAGGTGGGGATATCGGAGGGCGAGACGAATCATGAGACTATGGACTCTGAGAAACAAACTGAGGGTTCTAGAGGGGAGGGGGTGGGGAGATGGGTTAGCCTGGTGATGGGTATTAAAGAGGGCACATACTGCATAGAGCACTGGGTGTTATACGCAAACAATGAATCATGGAACACTACATCAAAAATGTATGGCATATGGTGATTAACACGTATGGTGTATGGTGTAATGTAATGTATGTATGTAATGTATGGTGTAATGTATGGTGATTAACATAACATAATAAAATAAAGTAAAATAAAAAAAGGTCATATGTGAATGATCAGGAGTTAAAATGGCACTGGATTTCTATCGCAATGCTGGATACCAAAAATCAATAAATTAATGTCTTCAAAATAATAAAGAAATATTCAGAGACTATATTCCATCAACGTGATGAAATAAGCCAAATTATATAATATTTTTAAATAATAAGTAACATTTATTGAGTACTTACTATGTTTCAGGCATTTGATTAATAGAGAAGTCTCTCTGGGGCTAACAGTAATAAATTCAGATTTTGAGCTCTATGGACCTAAGACCAAAATAGTATAATAGTTTAAGTATAAAATAGTATAATACTATAAGTACTAAGACTATAAGAAGTCTCTCTGGGGCTAATAGTAATAAATTCAGATTTTGAGCTGTATAGAAAAATACTTCATAAGAAATATATGAAGTGTAGTCAGTAGGAATCCTACATAAAAACTTGAAATTCAATTAAATATTCTTTCTTTAGCTCCTACCATGTGTATGTACAAGGCAATCTACATTATACAAAGATAAGTCAGATAAAATATCTGCTTTACATAAGTGTAAAGAGAGTAGTATTTTATAAGGCCTACAATGTTAATAAATTTCAGAAAAATCAAGATAAACCATCATATCCCAACTATGAATTTTCCACTTTTAAAAGCACAAAGTAAAAATGTAGCCAGACAAAAATGTTGAAATACTGCAGTACTAAAATTACTGTTTTCAATGAAATAATGTCATTACTGCATGAAATACCAAGTGTTTTGTGGTAACTATGTAAATAAATCATGTTACATAGAATAGCACCTTGCTGTTAGGAAAAATTAAAAGCAGAAACCTAGTTTCAGTTAAGTCCAAAAGAAATCAACTATTTTGGCATACTGTAGTTCCACCTCTGTGAACTGTTTCTTATGAAGCAGCTCTCAAATGAGAACACTTACTCATTGCCAAAAGTGTCCAAATGGTATAGCAGTTATTGTATTTTGACAATGTAGTAATCTCAATATATTCAACAGGGTGCTAAGGGATAAATCCCTAAAACTAGGGTGAGGGAGCAGTGGAAAGGAGGGTGGCAATCTGAAAACACAGTATACACTGAGATACACAGTTATATGAAGAGTTATATCCATGGGGAAATAATGTCAGATGCAAAATGAGTATTTCATAAAATTTTTAAAAGGGCAATTTTTCTTTGATCATATGACTCAAAAGGTCAGATCAAAGATTTATGTTCAACTACCAGAAATGCTTTTGCACTTACTGTCATGGTTACAATATATTAAGGGAGGAAAAAAGCATTCCCCTTAATAAACCAGGTCAGAAAACTACAGAACGTAGACTTTACAAATTATCATAATTTTATAATTCAGTGTTTGGCTATAAACTGAAGAAGGAGGCCATAACGCCTGATATGCCTGTCACATACCAAGCTCCTTTTGCGAAAGGTAGCTCCGACCAGTTTATTTAATTTTTAACCTAGGTAAGTAAACTTCTACAAGTTCATGCTTTGGATAAACTCAGATTTGCTACCCAATCATTACCAACTGGATCAAGGCACAAACTAAAAAGAAAAAAAAAAAAAAGTACCTAAGGACTGATTATGGGGATGGCTACCGCTTTTGAAATGACTTGACAGAAACTCTTCCCAAAGGGATTCTATGTAGTAAGGGACAGGAACTGTCACATTCCATATCCCCTTAGAATTACTAAAGTGGTGATTTTAGGCAAACAAATAAAAGACATTCCCATGAAGTTAGGTTGCTTTCTTAAACTGGACAGAGCTAAGATTTCAGCTCATCATATATCAATCACAGGAGCTAGAAACCAGGCATTACTGGGGGGCCGAAAGAGGTGGTTTTCCAATCTGTCCTTACCTTACCCTTGATCCAAATACTCTCATTTGTACGGATATTCCTAACATACCTCCATCCTCAAAGGTCATCTATATATATATACCTTCTCTTACTGATCTTAAGAAATTTGACCAACTAGGCTCTACAATCTAGAAATATTTTCTAGACATGAATATCTATTGGATTGGCTACCTCAAAAGCAAATTCCTATTTGTTTAACATATGTTTAACTGAGATTTTCACTTTTAACTGTGTATCTTAGAAACATCTGTGTTAAATGAGCATAAATTCACAATCTACTTTAAATTCTGAGGTTGTCAAATGTAACAACTAAATTGGTTTTAATAGCCATTTCCTGGACCTACATAACTATGAAAGACTGACAATCAGATTTAAATTCTGATTTTTTCTTAATACACATTTTTCTTCCTAGGAATAACTTCCTCTTAGCTAAAACTAAAAATATGAATAAAAACAAGATATGCTACATGCCCTAAAATTTCAAATTCCCTTCTTTACAATGTTATCCACAATCTTAGTACTTAAATACAAAACAAGATATACATGAGATAAATATTATAGTCCAGATGCGGTTCCCTTACCAATAAGCTATGACCTTAATCTTTGAACTTCAAAAACTTTTAACAATGCTACTGCCCAATTTACCCTAATTCACAGGTATTATATAAAGGGCATTCAAGAAGAAAATGAGAAACTACTATATAGCCTCAAAGAATTGTCCATCCTTATAATTTCATTCAACAAAGATTTTTATGTAATTTTTCACCAGATACTAATATATACAACAAAGCAACAAAGAGGATAAAGCAATGCCCCTGCCTGCAAAGAGACTTGTAAGGATGTACCCATTATATAGTATGAGAAGTGCTATAAAAAGGTGATTAATGGAGTATTCAATATTTTTCACAAGTACATCAATTCCAGGATAAGCACATTTTCAGGATAATAGTAGCAGCATGAAATATTAGCAAAGTATCAATATATAGGGCCATAATCAGATTCTCAATCTCAAGACTGGCAAAAGCTGGTGTGATAATTCATTTTATGTGTCAACTTTATGGGGTCACTGAATGCCCAGGGAGTCAGTTAAACATTATTTCTAGGTGTGTCTGTGAGGTTGTTTATGAGAGACTGGCATTTGAATTGGTGGAATGAGTAAAACAGATTAGCCTAACCAATCATTTGAGGGCCAGAATGGAACAAAATGCAGATGAAAGTTGAATTCACTCTGCCTGATAACCTGAACTGGGACACAGATCGTTTCCTGTCCCTGGTGTTTCTGATTCTCAGGTCTTCAGACCTGGACTTGAATCTACACCACCAGCTCTCCAGCCTTCAGACATTTAACTACACCATCAGTTTTGCTGGGTCTCCAGACTTCAATGGCAGATAGTAAGCCTTCTCAGGCTCCACAATTGTGTAAGCCAATACCTTATAATGTATCTCTTTATATACTGGCATTGTTGCTCTGGAAAACTTTAATACAGGTAGTATTTCAACCTTACAGAGTCTATGGTTATATACTAAATTTATTTCCTAAATTCCCCCACTATGCCTTGAGCAACCTCTGGTCAATTCAGTTAAAAAAAAAAAAAAGTGGAGGAGAGGGAAAGAACTACTTCTATCCAGGCTTTTTGTTCTTTTTTTTTTTCCATGAGTATGGACTGAACATTATAAATAACAAAATAAAGAAATACTTGGGGTGCATGGGTGGCTCAGTTGGTTAAGCATCTGACTCTTGATCTCAGCTCACGTCTTGATCTTAGGGTTTTGAGTTCAAGCCCCGCATTGGATGTGGAGCCTACTTTAAAAAAAAAAAAAAAAAGCAATACTAGAACAATATCTAAAAATAAAACCAGAGTGTACTGAAAATAATGACTATTGTTGGAACATATACACAAAACAATTTATCGCAGAAAACTAACGTCATCACTATTAATTATCATTGAAAAAAGAGCAGAATATTATGAACCTTTAAGAGCAACACAAAAACAAGATCACAAAGAGAATTTGTTCACAATTTAACAATTTAACTGAGCCGAGAAAGAGCAATGATGCAAATTTTTCCATTGTTATTGTCTCATCAGTGAGTAACCTAGAGGAACCACCCTGTCTTGGATTAAAAAGGATTTCTTTCTATTTGCCAACAATAATCTATGATCCTTTTTAACATGAGTAGTAGCTACCTCTATTTCAAGCAATAACGCTTTTGTGGGATACTGTAGATATATATTTTTTTAATTAGTTCAATACATTTCGGAAAAACAACTAATATATGCAGTGGAAAGGCCATCCTCAAACCCTAAAAGGACAACTTAATTACAAAGAACACTATAAAATTTACCCTCCTAGACTGAGATATATTCAATAATCCCATTTACATTTTCATGTTTTAATCCAACCATAAAGAAATACAGTAGAAATTCCATTATCTCTATACAGTTCTCCAATAACCAAACCCATCATTCTCAAAACTACCTTAAAGAATCAGTTTAAAAATGCTCCTTAATGACTAGCAATGGTTAGGAATCTATTTAGAAAATTTATAAATATTTCCTGATTTTTATGGATATCAACAAATAGAAAGCCTTTCAGTATCTTGCAAAGGAAAGAACTAGAGCCAGCTGGAAGCCCTATTTTCTCTGTGTTTTTCAGAAGACTGAACATGTAACACTGTCAGGGGAATCCCGATTCTCACTCCTGTTAAAGAATGGAAGGATCAAGACACTGATTATGTTAAAGAATTTCCACAACCACTGCCACCATCATAGTACTACAACAGATTATTTGTAAATCAAAATAACTCTACTGATTCATTTTTGGTAGAGAATAAAGTTTTGATTGAAGATTTTTCAATAGTGCCGAGAGCTGATACTTTCATCTGTATTGCCTTTTGAGCAATTATATGGGCACATAAAATCAGTGTGAAAGTATAATCAACACCATTCAATTCAATTTCATTGAGTTCCTAATATGTGTTAGAAATTATGTTAGGGGCTGAGAATGAAAGCATAAACAAAGCATACTTCCCATCCTTATGGAAATCACAATCTGGCAGAAGGAACTGAAATGCTATCATCCAACTAAAATATAACTTGATTTGAAAAGAATGAATGGGAGGAAGTTAGGAAACAATTATGAATGTCATGCTAAGACATTTAACCTTTACTCTCTAGGTCAGGGCTTGTGTAATCAACTGTCCTCAGGAGCCAGGCAGGTAAAGTGAATGAATAAAGCTGATGGGCTGACAAATTACAGAAAGCTTTTCCCTTCTACAGGGGGAGCCACTAGGTAGTAGTAGTGTGGTGGAAATGTGGGCCAGGTTACTCAGATTTTTAATTTTTCAAGAGAGACCAGAAACTTAGATTTTTAGATATAAGCTCCTGTTTGATAGAGACTCATTTCTAATTTTTTCTAGATGTAAGGGCCAACATAGCATTTCTATCGGCTGTATTTGGCCTTTTGCTGAAGACAACAAGGTAGGGCTTCCAATGACTTTTAAGCAGAGTAATGTGATTAGATTTGCATTTTAGAATTGTCTCCCTGGTGGTAGATAAGAGTAGGGAGGGCCAGAGACAGGAAGATTACCCGTTTGCAAAAAAAGAGTGGATTTAAACCTGAGCTATAGAAAAGGCAGATTCACTTCAGAGAAGAACTGAGAACTAGGCAACATGCAAGTTGAAAAGGAGCAAATAAACAGGGAAAAAGGAAAATACAAGAGTGTGTGAGTGGGACCACAAGTAGGTCTAATAGAGTGAATTGAAAGAGGGGTGGGAAAGACCAGGGGGAAGAATTTAAACTTAGAATAAAGAATCTTCCTTTTATGAAACTAGAGGAGGAAAAGAATCCAGACACATATGAAGATGGAAAAAAGAAACAAGAAATCCACACCTCATCACCTCCTATTATTTTAGTGGTAGACACTAAGATGGCCCTCCAGATTCCCAACTTTAAAGCACACACCCTGTATAATCCTTTCCTTTTGCATGTGGGTGAGTACTTGTGGATTTAAGGAGATATTCACTTCCATTAGGTTAGGTGATATGGGAAAGCTGACTTTAAAAAAAAAGATTATTCTGGTTGGGCCTGATCACATTAAGTGAGTCCTTAAAATGGATTGGGATCTTCATCAAGAGCAGGAATTTGACTTGAATGAAATTCTGTTATGGGATTTAAGAGGGAGGGTGTCATGAAAATGGCTTCTGAGAGCTGAGAACAACCTCTGGCTAAAAGCCAGCAAGGAAATGAATGCTGCCAACAACCATGTGAGCATGGAAGAGGAATCTGAGCTCCAGGTGAGAATGCAGTCTGGCTGACACTTTGATTCCAGCCTTGTGAGACCCTCAGCAGAGAACCTAGTTGTGCCACAACAGAAAACTAACATGCTTAGTAAACAGAACATCGTTTTTTGAGTGAAACAACAGGCATTGCTTTAAGATAAAGTTGTTTGAACTGCCGTGAATGAGTGTCAGGCTGAATTTATTTTCTAGCAACTTTGGTCTCATCAAGCTTTATTCAAATGTCACACCAGGCATAAAATGATTCACCAGAAAGAGAGAAATCACTTCTTGTGTTACGTAAAATTTTAAGTTCTATACTAAAGGAGTTGGACAGTTACAACTAGGTTTTCAGAGTATACTTCCATGAAAAGATGCATGCAGCAAACACACAAGATGCAAAGTCACTATTCAATGGTAGTTCACTGGTAGTCAACAAACATGAAAAATGTTATCAAGTAAATCCTGAGAATTGAACACCTTTAGAAGGTTCTAGCTATCATAATTGCTATAAAGAAGTATATATTCAAGTTTCTCCATTTGGTAGAATAAAAGACTAAAAGTTTCTACTAAAACTCTAAAAAAAAAATCAATTTATGCATGGCAAAAGACTAACATATGTCATAAAATTATTTCAGAAAACATTTCAAAATTATGGTAGAAATAAAAAATTATGAAAGAATAATAGTATTACTGCAGTCTTCTTGGCATTTAATCACTTAGGCTTTTGAAATCATTCTGTTTACAGTCATACTTACTCTCTGGTTTCCACAGTAATAAACACACAGCCTGTTTATTTTAAATATTCTATCCTGAAACAAGAAGCTTTTTTTTTTCTCTCAAAATCATACTGCACACTAACCAAGCTCCCAAGCCAAAAAGAACACAGGAGACTAAATGTGTAAAAGACAAGAAAGCTCCAATATGAACATTATCCAGTCTTCAGACTTAGAGAAGAAAAATGTCAAACTCCAGCTGTTCTAACTTAATAGAAGGATAGCCCAGATTGGCCTAAGTCTTTGTCTCCTGAGGGAGACAAGCAGCCTATGACATAATGCGTCCGTTTTGTTCATTTTACGTTAGTAAGCACAACACTGGCTTTGTGTTTCATCTTTCTCTTGTCAACTTTCAACTCTCTTTCCCTAAAGAGAACAAAGAAAGCTCCCTTTACATTAAAATGAAAGTCTATTCCAAAATCAAGGGAAATAATAAGAAAATCAACCACTGAGAAAACAGAATTAAAACTTAGAGTTGTCTTCAAATAAATAGTTTCAAGGAGGTAGTCTTTGTTGTTCAATCAGCATATCTTTTAAACACAACAAAAAGTACTTCCCTTTAAATTTAGAAAAAAATATAATCACCTATAATTTTAAAAAGGAAATAAGCTATAAAAAACTATTTTTTGAGAAATAAATCTGAAACATATTCCTTTAAAAATGGAGGTATAAAAAAAGATGTATAAAATAGATGGAAAATGAGAATGGGAAAATATTAAAAATAATTTATGTTCAACAAATTTCAACTCTAACTCATAACAATCCAACACAAATAATCACCAACCTCAACCACCAGCCCCCTTCAATTCATCCCTCCTGGCCCTCTGACCAAGCCCTTCTCCAAGATGGACTGGCAGTCTCTTACGTCAACTGTATGAAGTCATCCTGGATCTCCTTGCAGCAGCATCATAAGGGTTCTCTTGGTTGTACGCCCTGTTTCTTACATCGCATGGCATGAGATGAGAGCTCGCCTCATCAATTTTCAGTCCTTGCTAAAATATGCACTTAAAACTATACTAATTCTTTAGCTTCAAGTTATGATGCAGTGTTTTGGCTGGTGTTCAATTCTAAATATTTCATAATCTTTCTTTAAATTTCTGCTTTGGCCCATGGATTTTCTTATATGTGTGTGTTTTACATTGTGGGAGAGACAATCTTTTTTGTAATTAAGAATTACAAAATCTTGAACTCTACACTTACTCTCTCAACTAGAGTTGAGAAGTCTTTGTGGCCTAGTACATGAGTATTATGTTTTAATATGCTCGAAACAAATGTATATTCTCTAATTATTAGATAAAGGGATCTACCTCTTTATCCATCCATCTCTCCAAACAACCTTGTTAAAATATAATGTTCAAACCTTCTATTTTGTTGCTATTTTCTGATCAGCTTAATATGTTGGTTTTCAAGAACAGTATTTTCAAAAGTTTCGTATGATTTGGTATTTTTTAATTTCAATTTGTAATTGAGTCAACTTTTGCTTTGTGTATTTTGAGGTTATGTTGTCAAGTGAGTATAGGTTCTCAGAATTATCTTTCCAGTCATTTGGTCTTCCCTATTCCTAGCAACACTTATTGCCTTAAAGTGTTATTTTTTGTATGATAATAAAGTGACCTCACAAGTTATATTTTAATATTTGCCTCATGTATTGCTTTTATCTTTTTTCCAACCTTTATGATCCTTATATTCAAGATGTGTTTCTTATAAACAGCATAAAGTTGTATTTTGCATTTTTTTTTTTTTTTTAGGGAGAGAGAGAGAGCATGATGGGGGTGGGGGGCACGGGGAGAGACAGAGGGATAGAAAGAGAGATAACTCAGCAGGCTCCATGCTCAGTGCAAAGCCTGATGCAGGGCTCGATCCCACAACCCTGAGATCATGACCTGACCCAAAATCAAGAGCCAGACACCCAACAAATTGAGCCACCCAGGCATCCAGTATTTTGCATTTTATAGAATCTAGAATCTATCCTTCAATAGAAGAGTTTATATTCACATAATTGATTTACTGACTTATTTCTACCATCTTATTGTTCCATTTTCTTTGTATTTATTTTCCCTTTGCTCCATTTCATTATGTTTAAGAGTCATTTAAAATCTCCTTAATCACTTAAAATACACTTATTCTACATTACTTTTCATTTTTAATATTATTTCATGTTTTGTAGCAATAACACTTCTTTTCAAGGTAGCTGCTAACTATATCATGTTATTCATGTTAGATAATTCATACAGCTGTATTTTTTTATTTTGAACTTATTTTCAGAGGGGATATTCTTTCCATAAGATGCCCATCTGTGTGGGCTTTGTATTAGTTTCTAAATAGCTTAGCATTTGCTTTGGCAAGAGTTTCAAAAATTCTAACAGTCTCTTGGCTTGGGATCCCTGTACTATAGAGACAATACAAATTCTGACTCCAATCAAAGGCTCCTCCTCCCCTCCTCCTGCATCCATAATATCCTATCACCACACAGCCATTAAACTCAAGCCCACAGAACTTGTATATAGGCCAAATGAACTCTCTGTGCAATGCAGCATAACTCTGGCTTCAAGTTATCTTTTCACTTCTGTGCCCTGGAGAGTTTCTACTTCTTTCCTTGCCCCAGCATTTCTATGTACCTGGAATGGGATCATCATATCCACAGGTCAGGCCCAAAAATCCATATAACACTTTTCTAATCATTCATATTACTGTCATGAATAACGTAAGTATTTACTGAGTGCTCAGCTCAGCACAAACGTGAATGACAAGAAAGTTACGTTCCCTACCCGCCTGGAGTTTACAAAATGCCTGAGGATTATTCATCACTGTCCTCTGTAATTTGAACATGCAATACTACCACTGTTCCAGTTTTCTATGCAGGATGTAAAATCTTCTAATTCCATAGTGTCTTTTTCACAATAATTTTAAGTTAAATCTAATATAAATCAGTTATGTCTAGGGATTACCCTAATCCAGACATATTCATCACCTCAAGAAATGCTAAGACATTTTTCAGAAAGAGTATCTCCTAACAGAAACTAATTTTACTCTTACAGGTTATGTTTATTTAAATAAAAGGGTTATTTCATTATAACCTGGATCAGGAAAATTTTGCATTTGTTTTCATTTTGAATTGAAAAACACAACTAATTCTGCATGTTTGCTCAAAGTTGTCAAGCTCCAGGATACTGTTTTGTAATGGGATTATCTTAAACCCTTACCTAATCAGATAATAGTTTATCATTTCATGTTATTTGGAGCCTTGTGCGAAAAGACATTTTAATTATTTAAAATAAAATAAAATAAAATATAAAATAAAATAAAATAAACATAGCAAATGAAACATAATCATAACTTATGTCATCCATAAAGCAATTTCATATTCCTAACAAGTTTTTATATTATATTACTAATAATTTTTAGTTTTTTAAAAAATGAAATCAGTGTGATTTATAGAGGCATTCTTATTTAATATAAAAGAAAATATGAACGACTGACAATTCTTTTAATAAGATACTTTCATGCAATATGTTACATACCCAAAACATATCCCAAACTGTAAAACTTCTTAAATTTCCTGTTTTTGATCTTAATGTCTAAAGAGTAATGGTTTTTAACTTTTTAAAAAATGGTTTATTAAAAATATTATTCTGTAAAACATGCACAAAATTTTTCTGAAGAACAACTTAAATATGTGAAATTCACTTACAGCCTGAGCTGATGAAATAAAATTATTATATATTCCATTTCAAATTTCATGGTAATTTAGAGAGTACAAAGCTGAAGATTTTTTCTATTTAACAAATTGTTATATAGATATCAGAGGTCATTACGGTGAATAAGACATCTTAATAAATCAAATTTCTAATCTAAAAACCAGGTAATTTAAAGAAGTTATCCTTGAATAACTAATAGCTTTTTTCATTTTTGTTATTGTTTTGTTTTGTGTAAGAACCTTAATGCCCTCTATTATAGTATTTCTTTAAAAATTCCATACAGAAGACCTTTGATATTTTGGCTAGATTTTCGAAGACCTTAGGAATTCTGCACATTTACAAAAACATAAACCTTCTACTAGCTCCTAGCATTTTCAAACCCATAGTACTGCTCTCAGGAGACATGTTTCCAATGTGTTTTGTTACAAGTTAAGAGCATTCTCAATATTCAGGAAAATTTTCCTTCTGATTTGGTGACTGTTTCTCCACAAAGACACAATGTTTTGAATATTTCAAAGGTTACTGTAGTGACAGTACAGAACAAAAACTCGTATGTAGATAAATAGGCAACTCGCCCACCTAAGAATCTGTGGTCTAAAATTAAAATTCATAGCTATATAAATTTACAGATCATTTCATGTCATAGACACTCGGGGATTGCTCATGACTTGGATATTAAAGTTATAAATATCAAAAGTCTACCAATATAATCCATGATTTAAATTTTTACATTTGGTCTTCTCCCTGAATAACTCTGAATTATAATGCTTTGTTTTACAGTACTCTGTTAATAGGCATACAAGTACAGAAATGTGTCCATTAAGAGAGTGTATCCATTAATGAAGCTTGATTCCCAAATTTGGCAAAGCTGATATCAGAGTAGAGAGATATCAATCAACATTAACGAATCAGTTTGAACAACTATAGAACGATCTACAGAAGAGTGCCCTTATTTGGGACATTTCCTAATTATTTATTCAGAATTATCTTTGTTTTTTTCAGACTAATAAATAACTGAGAAACCCAGCTGCTTAAAAATAAGCTACTATCAAGAGGACTGACCAGACCTGAGAGACTCCAAAACAGCAGCAAGGCCTATTTCAAATAGCCACAGATGTCCACCACATGAGAGCTAACATGCTGACCATAAGGGACATGATGAAAGTCCTCTGTCTCCAGCGTATTTGTCCTAAGGTGTGAGCAGCCATCTGTTCTTTATTTATGTTTCCAGAAACCCAATAACTTTGGAGATGTATTCGCATGGAAAAAAAACATATATTAGAAACAAAAAGGAGACAGTTATGAAATGACTCAGTGGCCAAATGTGTGAGACATTTTAGCAGCTAAAGAGGTGGTCAGGAGTTTACTGAAAGTGAACTCTGTTATAAGCCATTATTGCAAAATGATTGTCATTAAAATAGGGACCCAGAGATAAGGGAGAAAATAAAAGGCAACTTATTTCACTTTAATTTTTTTCTCCTGATTAGAGATTAATAATAGCCAGGTAATTAAAGAAGCTCAGAGTTATCTAGTTAAAATAATAGGAACAAGCAGGGTAACCCAACAGATGAGGGAAATAGCATCTTCAGGGCAGAAAATAAGTGAACATAAATTTGGTTTCAACAGTTACTTAAATAGACTGAATAAGATTTTAAAGGCATATATGCCAGACCAGAATTTAAGATCAGCGATACCAAACAACTGCTGATATCAGTTAACTCTAAAAGTTTATAAACTCCAAATTCACTTGAAATCATGAGTCCAGATTCAAGGACGAGATAGGAAATATAGCCTATTCACTGAAGTTCTTTATACTTCTAATACACAAGACAAATAAACAAATATGCGGAGTGAAGGAAAAAATAGAACTTCACAAGTAACCTTCACGAGTCTTTTATTAGCACCTAATTCTACTGAAGTCTAAAAAATTATCCAAATGCAAATGAATTAAAATAAATGGAAGTTGAGTATATTAATAAATATGAAGGGATTCCCTAGACTTCTTTAATTAGTATGTGGTTTTTATTTAGATATTGTTTTCATTCTTTTATCTTTTAAAGTTATGATTTGTAATCACAGGTCCGCTTTTTAAGGTAAAAATTTCTGATAATTCACCTAACAGGAATAAAAAGAACTGAGAACAATTAATTTAATATTCTCTGGTTGATACAATTCAAATGGAATATCCTATCGAAGTTCTCTTAACAGGACTCTAGAAATGTAATTATTTGATAAATTTAATTTTTTTCTTTAATTTCAAAAAAGGATAAAATTTACAAGATAAGATTTAGAACCACTTTAAAAAAAGATCTTTTTTTTTAAAGATTTTATTTATTTATTTATATGAGAGAGAGCGCACGCACACACAAGCAAGGGGAAGAGCAGAGGGAGAGGCAGAGGGTGGGGGAAAGAATCCCAAGCGGACTCTGCGCTGAATATGCAGCCCCATGTGGGGTTCAATCTCATGACCCTGAGATCACAACCCTGAGATCATGACTAGAGCTGAAACCAAGAGTCACTTAACCAACTGAACCACGCAGATGTCCTTCTTTTTCTTTTTAATTTTTTATCTCATGACAAATTCAAAGTGAGAAATATTAAACTTAGGAACTCTTCTAAATGTGTATATTTAACAAATTATTGACTTAATATAAATTATATGCATTTATAACTATGGTTAATGTAAATTTTTGCATTTATGATAATAAACAGAAGTCTTGAAAATATTCATAGGGTAATATAAACGATATGATGATCTGATAATAGGATGCAAATCTTAAGTGGTAAGGTTAAAGAATATGTTCTTTCATCCTATCAGGGTATCTCTGAAAGTGTAGGTGAAATCTTATTTGGAAATAACATCAAAAAGCCTAAATTTGAAATCTTTCACAAATGTGTATTTTGCCCACAAAAATGTTTCAATGAATTTCTACACAAAATTTTAATTATTCTATATTTTAATCTCAATTTTCTGAGATTTTTTCCCCCCAAATTTTCATAATGACAAAATCACTCCCATATTTCCCATACAGGAAGAATTTAAAAAGCGATTAAACCTGCATGAAAATGGTCAAGGGAGGTCCCTGGGTTCTTCACCTATCACAGCAAAGTCTTTTGCATAAATACACATACTTTGGTCATGCTATGACTATATTATAATTGCACCTTCACCAAATTTCCTAAATTCAAATATTTCTTCTTTCAGTGTGTCCGTCCAATTGTTTCTGCCACATGGCAGTGTTCTGGAACCTTCATGGATGCTTCTTAAGCAAGGATGCCCTTAAACTAGGGCGCCTGGGTGGCTCAGTCAGTTAAGCATCTGCCTTCAGCTCAGGTCATGATCCCAGAGTCCTGGGATCAAGTCCTGCATCGAGCTCCCTGCTCAGCAGGAGACTGCTTCTCCCTCAGTCTCTCCTTCTGTGCACGTGGTATCTCTCTCTCTGAAATGAAAAAATAAAATCTTTTAAAAATAAATAAATAAATTGCATAAACTAGCACTCTAGGTCAAACATTCCCACTGCAGTCAAACTTTCTCATGTTCTCCAAATACCCTATCTAAATAACCGACAGTCCTAATAGATTCTAAATTCTCTAAGGGAAGGGAATTACCTACCTTGCAAATAGATCAAAATATGATTTGGAAATAGAAGCAGAATTGAAATGAATCATTATTTGTTTCAAATAATAAAATATGGAAGAATTTTAGTAATCTTAAAACATAACCTTAAAATTAATTTTTTCATATCTTCCACATAATTGTCCAATACATTTCTTACTATCTATTTACGAATCTCAGAATTATGTACTAATAAACATTTCATAAAACTTAACAAGTTATAGGAATTTAATTTCCAGTATATTGCTTCTCTTAATTTGTACGCCTGGGTTACAGTACAGGCTGATACTGATGTCTGTGTCATAGCATATATCACTTGGAGAAGTAAAGCAATTTGGTGAATGGTATAAGAGAAGACCTATAAAAGGAATGAACATAACTGTACCAATTAGAAAAAATAAGTATTTTGTACCTTTTGCTCAATGTTGCGCACACAAGATCAGTTCTTCGTGATAACTGTATTTTCTATTTCATAATTAAAGAAAAAGGCACAGTTTCTTTCAGCAAAACTGGGCAACATTCCCTACTGCCTCCTATGATTAAAACTGTTTACAGTTCTTGGAAAAAATTTTAAGTCTTATGAGAAAAAATTATTTTATTATTTTATGAATCATAAAATGCAAACATCAAATTGTCTTTGCCCATTCATAAATTACTTTTTCCTTACTTTCTTTTATTTCTCAAAATTCATCATGACTTTATATTATTTGACATTATCATCTTTGCATGAAATAACTGTTATGTATATTAGGTGAATTTTATTTTTTAAAATATAGTCAAGATAAAGTATCTTTCATGGTTGACAATGATCTTACATTAATTTTCAATATAAAATCTTTTTATACTGGTTGGAATATAGACAAAGATTCTTTCACAATCTAGAAAGAGATCTAATCCCTGTCATAAAATGTCTTAAGTGGAGTGGTTGTTTTTCTGAATATTAAAAAAGAAAATAAGAATTCTTTTTAAATGGAAAAATAACTACTAAATCCTCTAATCCATCTGCTGCCATATACTTCTTCCTAGCACAGAAGCATAAAAGACCATTACAGAAGACGATGTCCGAGTCCTTTACTTGGTAGAAATCCCATGGTTTCACAAATTTAAAGTTACTGAACGTAGTCAGCTTTTCTCAAATTGTTTCCAAGATATAAAATCCGACATAAGCATTTAGATTTAGGGACTGCTTCCTCATACAATGAGATTATTATTAAGCAGTCATATCTATATTTATAAAACCTTCCAAATAGCATTTGAGTAAACAAACTCTTCACCATATAATGCACTATCCACCAACATAGATTCTTGATAAACAGCTAATTGGATGGACAACTAATTTCAAAATAAGGATAGCTGTTTTCATTCACAGAATATCCAAAGTTTTGGGGTGCTGGGGTTTTTTAAAAATAATTTTCCATTTATACACCAGTGGCTAAGATTATAACTTCTTTATCAAAACTTACTTATGTTCTTAAATGTTCACAATACTTTATATAACAAAGAAATATTTAAATCCATATTTTTCAAAGTGGGTTTTATATACTATTAGAAGCATGTGGCCATGGGCCAAGAAGTACATACAGCAATCCACATAATTAACCTAGCACATAAAGCGAACATTTAACTAAAGCATCTCTGAGAGGTGGACACTTTTCTTTATAATAAAACCACCACAGGTACAATAGCAAAGAGAATACCGAAGTCACAGGCATATTTTAGTTCCATTATTAACCAAAATAATGCACATATATAGTTTAAAAAGTCAAAGAGTTCCACAAGATTTATAATGAAAAAAAGCCTCTCCAACTCCCCCCCCTTCATTTTTCCCTTCCTGCTATCTTTTTTTTTTTTTTTTTAACATATAATGTATTATTTGTTTCAGAGGTACAGGTCTGTGATGCAAGAGTCTCACACAATTCATGGGGGGGAATCGGAGGGGAGATGAACTGTGAGAGACTATGGACTCTGAGAAACAAACTGAGGGTTCCAGAGGGGAGGCGGGTGGGGGATGGGTTAGCCTGGTGATGGGTATTAAAGAGGGCATGTTCTGCATGGAGCACTGGGTGTTATGCACAAACAATGAATCATGGAACACTACCATCAAAAACTAATGATGTAATGTATGGTAATTAACATAACATAATAAAATTAAATTAAATTAAAAGAAAGAAAAAAAAAAAAGCCCCATCCCACTCCTGCCACCCAGATTCCAGTTCCACATAAACAGCCCCTTTCAACACTTTTGGCTACTTTTCACAACTTTCAATTTTAGCCATTTGGCCATTTGCTACTGATTTCCTTTAGCCTATCTTTCTTCAATCTACTCACTATGCAAGATGTGGACTTAACTCTTTTTACCACTTCTTCCTCCAATTCACTTTCTCTATATATGAATATATAGAGTTATATATATAGCTATATATATTTAACTGAATTTATTATGTAATTATGAATGCATACAATTATTCATGGCTGAACTATGTAATACACTGATTTTATTATTTTCTTTCTTATACAACTATTTGTTTTCTTTGAATTAATTTTTGACTCATTTTTGCATTTGTTTTGTTTTCTATGTACTTATCAGTAACTCATCCTCAAAGTTTCCAATAGAATTAAAAATGCCTCTCAACATGGGTAACAATTAATTGGGCAATACATTTTTCCCCTTGGGCAAAATCTTCCTGAAACTCTCCATCTTCTTGTTCATCCATTGAGTGGCTACTCCTTTGGGCTGAAGCAAAGCAGTTATCCTGAGATTTCAGCCCATCACCATCAACCCCTTATTCCCTTTGCCTCTCTCCTGTACTGGTTATCTATTTACTTGATTATTGGTCTTTTTCTTCTTTCTCAATGTACTCCCTTGTTTTAGTGAAATGCAGTCTTTAGAAATTTAATGAGAAGAACTTTCTGTTAATAACACACCTGAGACTTAGAATGCTTTAAACTATCTTTACTGATGATTAAGAATTCCAGGTTAAAACCTACTCTCCTTTTACTCTACTTTTTTATACTCTTTATACTCTACTAAAAATTACTCTATTTTTTACTAGCTTTAGGTGTTGCTATTGATAAGTTCAAAGACTTTTTCATTTCCAATGTTTCATGTGTATTTATCTTACTATTTTTCCCTTTCCAGATTTTTTGGGGTCATCCGTGGATTTTACTAGTGTTTTGAAATTGCACAAGGCTGTGTGACCCAGTATGGGTCTCTTTTCATTCATTTTGTAGGCCTTTCATATATGTTACATATGTCCCATGTGTTCTTATACTTTGTCTTTATTAAAATTAGTTTCTCTCTCATTTTACTCTTTATTTCTTCCTGAATCTGTTACCAAGTAATCCAATTTCTAGATTGGTGATCAAACTTTCTTTTCTTTCCTCTCCCATTTTGTTCATCTCTTTTTCTTTTAATTTTACTTCCTGAAGACTGCCTCCATTTATATTCCACCCTTCTAATATTTTTTTTTAAGATTTTATTTATTTATTTGACAGAGAGACACAGTGAGAAGGAACACAAGCAAGGGGAGTGGGACAGGGAGAAGCAGGCTTCCCGCCAAGCAGGGAGCCCGATGTGGGGCTCGATCCCAGGACCCTGGGATCATGACCTGAGCCGAAGGCAGACGTTTAACAACTGAGCCACCCAGGCACCCCCCACCATTCTAGTATTTTTAAAACTTATTTTGATTTCCAAGACTTCTATTCTTTCTCTGAGAATTTTGTTTTAATAGCATATATCCCTATTTTTTGCTTTTTGACACAAATTTTTTGACACAAAATTCTTATTTATCTGAACATATTAATCGTAAGTTATTAGACATTTATTCCGTCCCTTTCAAGGTTTCTGTTTATGCAAAGCTGTTTTGTACTTTGTTTGATTTGATCACTGTACTTTATACTATAGACATCATATTCTAAGATCCCATAAACCTGCCAATATCTGAGAGTCTTTTTTCTTGATCAGCTCATTCTTGTTCTTAGGAATTGTAAGATTGGCTGCTACTGTTCTTAAAATCAAACAAGGGAAGGTAACCGGCTCCACTGCTAATTATGTAGACTTTCATTTAATCCTCATGTTTTTAGTATAGTCCCTTAATCTTCCCTTAGCTGTGTCTGGTTTCTGTGGAACCAGATTTTCTTCTGGGAACAAGAAGAGAGAAAATTAGGCACGTGGCTACCTGGGTGGTCTAAGTCCCTCATTATAATGCCTTATACAAATATTCATAGTTTCAACACTGTTCTGTACCGTCACCTGTGGAGGTAACTGGTACCTCCAATTCCTGAGGCTTTCTGCTTAGGAATTAGTCTGCTTATAGCAACTTAAAATTATTAGACTCTCTCCATTCCACTTACTAAGTTACAAATTATTTATTTGCCTTCCATCTTCAAAAATTTTATAGATCTTTCTTAGATGCCTCTAGTATTCTTGGGTTTGTGAATTTATACTGGGTTTCAGCCATGTAAAGGAAAGTCTTGTATAAAATATTTAAAGCAATAAAGACACTTCAAAGAAATGTTGCACTTATGCTAACTAACAGGCCATGCACCAAGTTCACTGCCCTTAGCTAAAAGGGATGGCTGAGTGGAAAATTTTAAGAAATAAACATAGTCTAAATAAACAGTCTTTGGTATTCAAAAACTAACAAAACACTCATCTTTGACAAAGGAGCAAAGGCAATACAATGGAGCAAAGACAGCTGATTTAACAATGGTGTTGCAAAAACTGGACATCCACAACCAAAACAAAAAAAAAAAAGGAATCTAGACACAAACCTTATGCCCTTCACAAAAATTAACTCAAAATGGATCATAGACAGAAATGGAAAATGTAAAACTAAAAACTCCTAAAAGATAACATAGGAGAAAACCTAGATGATCTTGGATATGGCAATGAGTTTTTAAATACAAACACCAAAGGCACCATTTACCAAGAAATACTGGATAAGCTGGAGTTCACTAAAATGAAAAACTTCTGGAGCTTTTTTCTATTTCCTAGATGGGATGCTGCCCATTTTATGAATCCTTAAATAAAACCAATTCGATCTTTAAATTTACTCAAAAAAATATTAAAGACTTCTTCTCTGCAAAAGATAATGCCAAGAGAATGAGAAAATAAGCCAGTCTGTGAGAAAATATTTGAAAAAGACCTAACTGATAAAGGACTGCTATCCAAAATACATAAGGAACTCTTAAAACTCAATCTAAGAAAACAACATGATTAAAAAATGAGGCAAAGCCCTTAACAGACACCTCACCAAAAAGATATACAGATGGTAAATGAGCACATAAGATGCTCCACATCATAGGTCATCAGGGAAATGCAAAATAAAACAACGAGATAACACTACACATCTATCAGAATACCCAAAATCTAGAATACTGGCAACACAAAATGCTGGCAAGTGTATGGAGCAGAAGGAACTCTGTTTCATTGCTGGTGGGATTGTAAAATGGTACAGCCACTTTGGAAGACAGTTTGGCAATTTCTTACAAAACTAAACATACTCTTAAGATCATAATATCCAGCAACTGAACTCCTTGGTAGTCCAAAGGAGTTGAAATTTAGCCACGGGATTTGAAAACTTACACCCACATATAAACCTGCACATGGATATGTATAGCAGCTTTATTCCTAATTGCCAAAACTTGGAAGCAACCAAGATGTCCTTCAACAGGTGAATAGATAAACCGTGGTACATCCAGAAAAATGGAATATTATTTAGCACTAAAAAGATACAAGCTATCAAGCCATGCAAGATCTGGAGAAACCTTAAATGCATATTACTAAATGAAAAAAGCCAATTTATAATGCTACCTACTGTTTGGTTCCAACTTACGACATTCTGGAAAAGGCAAAACTAGGGAGACAGTAAAAAGATCAGTGGTTGCCAGGGTTTGGGGGCAGAGATAAGGATAAGCAGGCAGAGCACAGAGGATTGTTAGGGCAGTGAAAATACTCTGTATTAAATCATAATGATGGGGGTGCCTGGGTGGCTCAGTCGTTAAGCATCTGCCTTCGGCTCAGGTCGTGATCCCAGGGTCCTGGGACCGAGCCCCACATCGGGCTCTCTGCTCAGTGAGAAGCCTGCTTCTCCCTTTCCCTCTGTCTGCCGCTCTGCCTACTTGTGCTCTCTGTCAAATAAATAAATAAAATCTTTAAAAAAAAATCATAATGATGGATACATGTCATTAGACATTTGTCCATACCCACAGAATATACAACACCAAGACTGAACCCAAAATAAACTAGAGTTTGGGTGATAATGATGTATCAGTGTAGATTCATCAATTCTAAAAAATACACCACTCTGATAATGAGGGAGGCTATCTGGGAGAATAGGGAGTATGGGAAATCTGTGTACCTTCAGTTAATTTTGCTGTAAACCTACAATTGCTCTAAAAACATTGTTCAAAAAAAAAGTTAGTAAAAATGTCGTTGCAACTATAATTGTGTAAAACTCCATCAAATGGTTAATGGATAATCAATTTGTGGTCTATCCATGTAAAATGAGAAGGGATGAAATACGGATACAGACACCAACATGGATGAATCTCACAGATGTTAAGCTGAGCAAAAGAAGCTGGCCATAGACGACTATATCTGTCTGACTCTATTTACATCAAGAGCAAGAACAGGCAAAATTAGGCAAACTATCATGAGGGAAATTAGAAGAGTGGTTGCCTGTGAGGGATGGGGACTGACTGAAGTGATATTAAGGTTCTGTATCTTGACTGAGGTAGTAGTTACAAGGGTATATACATCTTCAAAACTGCAAACTGTACGTTTATGATCAGGGCATTTCACTGCATATAAATTTTATCAGAAAGGAGAAAGAGATGAAAGAAATATAACATGTATACTCCTGTCTCCAACTAGTTACATAGCCAAAAGTTTTGCCATAAGATTAGTGATATATTTAATATTGAAGGCTGTATATACCTTCGAACAGATTTTTTGCAACAATAACGTTTATCAAATAAATACTGAGGATTTCAGTTCTGAATAATTTTAAGTCATAGATTTGATACTCCCTAGTTTCAACTTTCAACTAATAAGAACTATTTTTTAGTAAGATTCATTGATTTCTTAGACTTCTTCCCTTCCTAAAAATATTATCTCACTAGGAAACTTAATTTGATTGTGTGTTAGTATTTCTTAGAAATGACTTTTGATTATTTTTAAAGTATATCACTGAGAACATTTTAATGCTCAAGAAATTCTAGAAACTTTTAAAGAGTAACTACCATATCCTAGTTAATCAATGGCATATTCACATAGTAGTACTCATTTAGCTTAATTTTTGTAAGCTTTTTACATTTTATATGTTGTTTCCTAATGATGGTTTATCACTTGCCTATGTGTTTTCTTGTGGATAACCATTTCACTAAGAAATAGTTTTATTACTTCATGACAATTTTTGTATATGACACAGTGAGTTGTAAAAAAAAAAAAGCTATTTTGAGATACCAATTTATCAATTTTGCTCTCTCACTTAGGAAGTGACTTAATTCCTACAGAAGATCCTTTGTGGAATACAGAATTTAATTTTGTGCCTTAGAAAAAAATTACGTTATGTCACAAACTTGAATAGCACACCCATGTAAAATTCTTGAACGACATGGATATACTGAGAGCCATAGGTCTTTAGTCTTATTCTTCACAGATGTTTTTAATTTTATCATTTGGCTTTAATGTTTTCATTAAGTTTTTTTCCAATGACACTAAAAACACATGAAAAATACTAAAATAACAGAATGTATTATTAGTTTTTTAAAGAAATTCTACTTATACCCCATATCATCCACAAAAAGAACAAGGTTCAGAAAGATGAGACAAAAAGAAACCAAAGGTAACGGCATAAAATTCAGCCAGAAATGAGCTATTACACAAAATACATATAAAGACATATATGGTAACCAGAACTGAGATGTCTGTTATATAACTATTACTTACTCAACTACATGAAATCTAATTTGTTACAAGCGAAAATACAATTTTCATTATATTTAATTTGTCTCAGATGATATTGGCACAAACGCATAATTACATAATTACATAATATAATAGTAACATGATTTCAAAATATATACTCAAAATTAAATGGCATTATGTATGCCTGATAAGTAACCTTTCAGCAATTCTGCTGGAATCCCCTTCTCTTCTATGTTTTTGATGTTTGCATCAAAATAAGAGAAGTATGAATATTCCTGAATATAAACTGTACAGTACAAATCATTCAAAAAATAAAAACTCGTACTTTATTAAAAAATAGCTGAAAAAGATATATGAAAAACACTATAAGTGTAATTTAAAAGCAATACTAAGTACAAATTATTATTACTAGCATTTAGGTCTTCTAGAAACCTAAATTCACTCCCTAAGACTCACATATACTATGAGGATCATTTCATGAAAGACTTTGCTTTCTCTACAATGAATAAAGCACCTTGGAACAAATATAAATATGGCAGTGAGGGCAAAGAGGAAGATGAGTAAAGGGGAAAAGCAAGGGTGATATAAAGGGCATGACCATAATAATGGTATAAATCTGCACAAAGTGAACATTTTCTTAAAGTGAAGTCTATTAAATGATGAAATAATCTCTGCAAGAATGCAGTAAAAGCTCCATCACTTAAGCTAAGAACTAGCCCAGACAAAGCACTTGAGAAAATCCCATAAGGACCAGACTAGTATTGGCAGGGGAATTGCTTTGATGAATGTCTTAAATTTTCAACTAAGTTTGTCATTCATAAGACAAAGAAGATTGGTTACATTCCCTGAAGAATATATCTGTAAATAAATGATGCATGAAGACCTGACTTTAAAATGAAATGTTACGTTTTTCTGGCATGCCCTTCTAAAAATTTCAATATGTTGCATTGAACATATTTCATTCACAACTATCAGTTATGTTTTATTTGCTCTTCTATTTTTAAGCTACCAATTTCCAGAAAGCATTTAACTAGTGAGAGTAATATTATCATGTAGAAAGACATAAAGATTACAATTCATATTGCCTATATAAAGCCAGAGAGGAAAAAAAGAGCTAAAATAACAATATGTTTAAACAAACTTTCCTAGATATACCTGGTTTTAAAATGATTGTTGAAAGAAACCATTCTTTTAAAAGGGATTTTTCTTGAGTTTTATGTTGGTACCAAAATTAATACTGACTTTCAAATTATATAAATGTTTTTATGGTATTCTATAGGCTAAATTTCAATTAATCATATTCCAGTCTTACAGATTTAACAGTATTTTTAGGTGCACTTTTATGTGTTGGAAAAATGTCTCAACCATGATCGTCTAAGAGCTCTTTTCTCAGTTAAACTTTAAATCACTCTACTATAGGCTGGTCTAAGATGAATCTTCACATGCTGGAATAAAATCCATTGAGGACAGAATTAAAGATTCAAATAATATACATTTTTTGTACTTTATATATAACTAGTCAGCTTCCAATTTCATATCATGTAAGATCACATAAAATCAATGCTTGCAAACCCCTTCTAACCTAGTGATATATAATAAGCATATGATTGGTACATATGAAGAAACTGGTCTCATACACTACTTGAATATAGGGACTGAGGAAAAGCTTCCTAATGAGGACAAAAGTATTATATTCCTACATTTTTAATCCTTTCTCCCATTAGAAATACACCCAAGTTCTCGTCAGACTCTGATGAGGAGTCCCCCAATGAAGTCTGATCAAGAATCATATCTTGAGTGTATTCTAGCACACAAGGTTATGGCAAGCTTTGTTTTTAGTAATTTAATTATTTTAAGACTTAATTTTTTAGAATAAATTTAGGCTCACGGCAGAATTGAGAAGTAGTACAGAAATTTCCCATATACCCCACACCTGCACAGCCTCCTTTTACCAACATTCTCTATTGTCTTATGTACCGCTGTTTATTTATCCATTCAAAGTAATAACACACCAAGAGTACAGAACAGAAAAACAGTTTGGTTTCTAGGGAGAAACTAAACCTCACACATATGTTTAGGGATACATCAACTTCTTTATGATTGGGTATGATAAGAGATGAAAGCAGATAAAGGCACAGGCCAGTTAATGGGCACCTTAAAGGCTCTATGAAGAAGTCTGAGTCATATCTGTAGGGGACCAAGAGGCACCTTGTAGCTTTCTGATTTGTCCAGGGGATTTGTATAGTTGATATGTAAAGAAATCACTGACTTAATCTTAAAAATAACTCCATATATTGGTTATAATTAAATATTTAATGACTGGCCTACTACGGCAAGCTGAAATAATGGGCTCCCCAAAATAAATATATTCACTTCCTAATCCTGGAACCTTAAATATTAACTTCCATGACAAAAGATGTGATTATACTAAGGATCCTGAGAGAGAGGCTTACCCTCCTTACAAGAGAGGGTCACAGTTTTCACACACACACACACACACACACACAGAAGGGGATGTGAAGATGAGGCAGAAGTGATGCAGCCACAAGCCAAGAAACAGGGGTTATAAAAACTAGAAAGGCAAATACACAGATGTGAATGTACATGAACATTAATGAATTGCACACTTTAAAACATGACGGTAAATTTTATGAATATTTCACAATTTTTTTAAATGGTGGGGGGTGGGGGAGGTGTGAGGGAGAAGACACCTAGACAAGGAAAGGAAGATATTCTTCCCCCAGAGTCTCTGAAGGGAGTGTGGCTCCGTCTACACAGAAACCCTGATTTGAGGTTTCTGGTCTCCAAAAACGATGAGAGAATAAACTTCTGTTTTAAACCAACCAGCTAGTGGTAATTTGTTACAGCACCAAAGGAAAGTTATACCTACTATAAACACAAAAACCATGTATGCTAAAATAGCAAGGAGAGAGAATAAATAGATTTATGTATGTATTTATATAAATTTTACACACGGGAAAAATTATGAAAAAATACCAAATATCTTCATAATATTAAAATAGAATCATTAATGTGTATTTTACCTTAAAAAATATGACATTTAAAAATTTGATTCTGAACTCTATGGAAAACATATATATTAAACATGACAGTATTTTCTTCAAAGGATAGCCTTTTGTAATAATAATATATACCCACTGACTATCACAACTGTAGGAAATAATATGAGAACCCAGAATATTTACTATGCAGGTGGCTTTCCTCCTAGTATTCTAGGTTTACATAAAGTCATAACAAATGACATATCAAGAACAAGAACTGTCACTGAACTGAATCAAAAAGAAATTATCTTTTCCTTTGCAAGAAGGTTTATAGAAGATCCCATCAATGAAAAGTTTATATATATGTTATTTTTTATTAGACTCTAAAAGCTGATGAATAGAAATTATTTCCATAAAAGCTATAAAATCCTTAGTTAACATAAACATGAAGGAAGGTATCTCAGTTTAGTTGTGCCTATATTAACAATACAAAATACTTCATTCAAAGCCACTAACACATTTCTCTATTTTGATTACCAGGGTTCTTGTGCACTTATTTTTGATAAACGTATCTGCTGAAATTGCACCATTAGGGAAGAGTCTGAAACTGAGTGGAAAGACAAATGAGATGACAGTAAATAATAATGCCACCTGAAAATGTGCTTTGAGATAGAATAAAAAGATTTACATAATATAGATTCAGTTCAGCAGAGATTATTCAATACCACACATAATTAGAGTATTTTCTGTATGCATTCCTTTCTTTCTCAAAGCACCATGTCACTACTGTCCTAGGACTGATCCCAAGTAGTACTTCAAAGGAGAGTTATGGTTACCCAAGTGTTGAGAGAACTACTTAAAACTCCAAAAGAATGTCTTAAAATTATCATTTTCTACATGTATATAATATAAAACATAATCGTTTATACCTAATATTTGATAGAAATTCGAAAACAAAGTTACATTTCTCAGTAACTAAAGTACTGAATTAGCTATTACTAAACAATAGAACATTAAAAACTTAATTCCATTGCTATTAATAATAGTTTAATATTGATTCAAATTATTCAACTTATTCAACTTGGCTTTAATGAGGGATATAAAATAAAATTAAAGGATTAAGAGAGTCCCCTTTTCCTAATTTAAACCTAATAACTAAGATTATTTAACCGTATATTTATGCACAATTGTTGCAGGACCTCAAATATATTTCATTTAAAGAACTGTTCTAAGTTTAAAAAAATGTTCTCAAAAGATCAACTTTATTTTCTTATTAAATTTTTAACGTTGACATAACTGTGGATTCCCAGGCAGTTGTACCAAAACAAAGAGATCCTATGTAGATTCCAACCAGTTTTCCAATTGTTAATGTCTTGCAAAACTATACTACAACACTCCAACCAGGAAATTGACATTGATACAATCTACCCATTTCACCCAGATTTCCCCATTTTTTTTAAATTTTATTTTATTATGTTATGTTAATCACCATACATGACGTCATTAGTTTTGATGTAGTGTTCCATGATTCATTGTTTGCATATAACACCCAGTATTCCATGCAATATGTACCCTATTTAATACCCATCACCAGCCTAGCTCATCCCCCCAACCCCCCTCCCCTCTAGAACCCTCAGTTTATTTCTCAGAGTCCATATTCTCTCATGCTTCGTCTCCCCCTCTGATTTCACCCCCTTCAATTTTCCCTTCCTACTTTTTTTTTTTTTTAACATGTATGATTAGTTTCAGAGGTACAGGTCTGGGATTCATCAGTCTGACACGATTCACAGCACTCACCATAGCACATACCCTCCCCAATGTCTTTCACCCAGCCACCCCATCCCTCCCACGCCCCACCACTCCAGCAACCCTCAGTTTGTTTACTGAGATTAAGAATTCCTCATATCACTGTGATCATATGATACATGTCATTCTCTGAGCGACTTATTTCGCTTAGCATATTACCCTCTAGTTCCATCCACGTCGTTGCAAATGGCAAGATTTTGTTCCTTTTGATGGCTGCATAATATTCCATTGAATATATATATACCATGTCTTCTTTATCCATTCATCTCTCGATGGACATCTTGGCTCTTTCCACAGTTTGGCTATCGTGGACACTGCTGCTATACACATTTGGGTACAAGTACCCCTTCAGATCACTACATTTGTAACCTTGGGGTAAATACCCAGTAGTGAAATTGCTGGGTTGTACGGTACCTCTAGTTTCAACTTTATGAGGAACCTCCATAATGTTTTCCAAAGTGGCTACACCAGCTTGCATTCCCACCAACAGTGTAGGAGGTTCCCCTTTCTCCGCATCCTCGCCAACATCTGTAGTTTCCTGACTTGTTAATTTTAGCCATTCTGACTGGTATGAGGTGGTATCTCATTGAGGTTTTGATTTGGATTTTGCTGATGCTGAGCGATGTTGAACACTGTATCATGTGTCTGTTGGCCATTTGGAAATCTTCTTTGGAAAAATGTCTGTTCATGTCTTCTGCCTATTTCTTGATTGGATTATTTCTTCGTTGGGTACTGAGTTTGGTAAGTTTTGTTTTTTTTTAAGATTTTATTTATTTATTTGACAGAGACAACGAGAGAAGGAACACAAACAGGGGAAGTGGGAGAGGGAGAAGTAGGCTTCCCGCTGACCGGGGAGAGCCCGATACAGGGCTCAATCCCAGGATCCTGGGATCACGACCTGACCCGAAGGCAGACGCTTATGACTGAGCCACCCAGGTGCCCCGTGTTTAATAAGGTCTTCAAAGATTTTGATACAAGAACTTTATCTGATATGTCATTTGCAAATACCTTCTCCCATCGGTTTTCTTTTGGTTTTGTTGATTGTTTCCTTCGCTGTGCAAAAGCTTTTTATCTTGATGAAGTCCTAATAGTTTATTTTTGCCCTTGCTTCCCTTGCTTTTGGCGATGTTTCTAGGAAGAAGCTGCTGTGGCTGAGGTCAAAAGGTTGCTGCCTGTGTTGTCCTCTAGGATTTTCATGGACTCCTATCTCACATTTAGGTCTTTCATCCAAATTGAGTCTACTTTTGTGTGTGGCGTAAAGAAATGGTCCAGTTTCATTCTTCTGCATGTGGCTGTCCAATTTCCCCAACACCATTTCTTGAAGAGACTGTCTTTTTTCCATTGGACATTCGTTCCTGCTTTCTCGAAGATTAGTTGACCATAGAGTTGAGGGTCCATTTCTGGGCTCTCTATTCTGTTCCACTGATCTATGTGTCTGTTTTTGTGCCAGTACCATACTGTCTTGAGGATGACAGCTTTGTAATAGAGCTGGAAGTCTGGAATTGTGATACCACCAGCTTTGCTTTTCTTTATCAACATTCCTCTGGCTATTCAGGGTCTTTTCTGGTTCCATACAAACATTAGGATTATTTGTTCCATTTCTTTGAAAAAAGTGGATGGTATTTTGATAGGGATTGCATTAAATGTGTAGATTGCCCTAGGTAGCATTGACATCTTCACAGTATTTGTTCTTCCAATCCATGAGCATGGAACGTTTTTCCATTTCTTTGTGTCTTCCTCAATTTCTTTCATGAATATTTTATAGTTTTCTGAGTACAGATTCTTTGCCTCTTTGGTTAGATTTATTCCTAGGTATCTTAGGGTCTTGGGTGCAATTGTAAATGGGATTGACTCCTTAATTTCCCTTTTTCTGTCCTGTTGTTGTACAGAAATGCCACTGATTTCTGTGCATTGATTTTATATCCTGCCACTTTACTGAATTCCTGTATGAGTTCTAGCAGTTTTGGGGTAGCATCTTTTGGGTTTTCCACATAAAGTATCATATCATCTGCAAAATGTGAGAGTTTGACTTCTTCCTTGCTGATTTGGATGCCTTTCATTTCTTTTTCTTGTCTGATTGCTGTAGCTAGGACTTCTAGCCCTATGTTGAATAGCAGTGGTGATAGTGGACATCCCTGCTGCATTCCTGACCTTAGGGGGAAAGCTCTCAGTTCTCCCCCATTGAGAATGATATTCACTGTTGGTTTTTCATAAATGGCTTTTGTGATATTGAGGTACGTACACTCTATCTCTACACTGTGAATAGTTTTAATCAACAAAGGATGCTGTACTTTGTCAAATGCTTTTTCTGCATCTATTGAGAGGATCATATGGTTCTTGTTCTTTCTTTTATTAATGTATTGTATCACATTGATTGATTTGCAGATGTTGAACCAACCTTGCAGCCCAGGGATAAATCCCACTTGGTCGTGGTTTTTTTTATGTATAATTATACATTATACATAATGTATAATTATATATATTTATTTAAATATATATTAAATATATATTTAAACATATATTTAAAATATAAATTTGTCTGATATAAGGATACATATAAAATCCTTTTAATGTATAATTTTATGTATAATCCTTTTTTATGTACAATCCTGATAAAGGATACATATAAAATCCTTTTAATGTACTGTTGGATCCTATTGGCTAGTATTTTGGTGAGAATTTTTGCATCCATGTTCATCAGGGATATTGGTCTGTAATTCTCCTTTTTGACAGGATCTTTTCTGATTTGGGGATCAAGGGAATGCTGGCCTCATAAACTGAGTTTGGAATTTTCCTTCCATTTCTATTTTTTGGAACAGTTTTAGAAGAATAGGTATTAATTCTTCTTTAAATGTTTGGTAGAATTCCCCTGGGAAGCCATCTGGCCCTGGGCTTTTGTTTGTTGGGAGATTTTTGATGACTGCTTCAATTTCCTTAGTGGTTATGGGTCTGTTCAGGTTTTCTATTTCTTCCTGGTTCAGTTTTGGTAGTTGATACACTTCCGGAATGCATCCATTTCTCCCAGATTATCTAACTTGCTGGCATAGAGTTGCTCATAATATGTTCTTATAATTGTTTGTATTTCTTTGGTGTTGGTTGTGATCTCACCTCTGTCATTTATGATTTTGTTGATTTGAGTCATTTCTCTTTTCTTTTTGATAAGTCTGGCCAGGGGTTTATCAATCTTATTAATTCTTTCAAAGAACCAGCTTGTAGTTCGTTGATCTGTTCTATTGTTCTTTTGGTTTCTATTTCACTGATTTCTGCTCTGATCTTTACTATTTCTCATCTCCTGCTGGGTTTAGGCTTTATTTGCTGTTCTTTCTCCAGCTCCTTTAGGTGTAGGGTTAGGTTGTGTATTTAAGACCTTTCTTGTTTCTGAAGAAAGGCTTGTATTGCTATATACATTCCTCTTAGGACCGCCTTTGCTGCATCCCAAAGATTTTGAACGGTTGTTTTTTCATTCTCATTTGTTTCCGTGAATTTCGTTAATTCTTCTTTAATTTCCTGGTTGACCCATTCATTCTTTAGTAGGATGGTCTTTGGCTTCCATGTATTTGAGTTCTTTCCGACTTTCCTCTTGTGATTGAGTTCTAGTTTCAAAGCATTGTGGTTTGAAAATATGCAGGGAATAATCCCAATCTTTTGGTACCAGTTGAGACCTGATTTTTGACCTAGGATGTGATCTATTCTGGAGAATGTTACATGGGCACTTGAGAAGAATGTGTATTCTGTTGCTTTGGGATGGAATGTTCTGAATATATCTGTGAAGTCTATTTGGTCCAGTGTGTCATTTGAAGTCTTTATTTCCTTGTTGATCTTTTGTTTAGATGAGCTGTCCATCTTAGTGAGGGGGATATTAAAGTGACCCTACTATTATTGTATTGCTGTTGATGTGTTTCTTTACTTTTGTTATTAATTGGCTTACATAATCGGCTGCTCCCATGTTAGGGGCATAGATATTTACAATTGTTAGATCTTCTTGTTGGATAGACCCTTTAAGTAGGATATAGTGTCTTTCCTCATCTCTTATTATAGTCTTTGGTTTAAAATATAAATTTGTCTGATATAAGGATTGCCACCCCAGCTTTCTTTTGATGTCCATTAGCATGGTAAATGGTTTTCCACCCCCTCACTTTCAATCTGGAGGTGTCTTTGGGTCTAAAATGAGTCTCTTGCAGACAGCATATCGATGGGTCTTGTTTTTTTATCCAATCTGATACCCTGTGTCTTTTGATTGGGGCAGTTAGCCCATTTACATTCAGGGTAACTATTGAAAGGTATGAATTTATTGCCATTGTATTGCCTGTAAGGTTACTGTTGCTGTATACTGTCTGTGTTCCTTTCTGGTCTATGTTACTTTTAGGCTCTCTCTCTGCTTAGAGGACCCCTTTCAATATTTCTTGTACGGCTGGTTTCATGTTTGCAAATTCCTTTAGTTGTTGTTTGTCCTGGAAGCTTTTTATCTCTCCTATTTTCAATGACAGCCTAGCTGGATATAGTATTCTTGGCTGCATATTTTTCTCTTTTAGTGCTCTGAATATATCATACCAGTCCTTTCTGGCCTGCCAGGTCTCTGTGGATTGCTCTGTTGCCAATCTAATATTTCTACCATTGTAGGTTGCAGCCCTCTTGTCCTGAGCTGCTTTCAGGATTTTCTCTTTGTCTCTGAGACTTGTAAGTTTTACTATTAGATGTCGGGGTGTTGACATATTTTTATTGATTTTGAGGGGGGTTCTCTGTGCCTCCTGGATTTTGATGCCTGTTTCCTTCTCCAAATTAGGTAAGTTCTCTGCTATAATTTGCTCCAATATACCTTCTGTCCCTCTCTCTCCTTCTTCTGGGATCCCAATTATTCTAATATTGTTTTGTCTCATGGTATCACTTACCTCATGAATTCTGCCCTCGTGATCCAGTAGCTGTTTATCTCTCTTTTTCTTAGCTTCTTTATTCTCCATCATCTGGTCTTCTATATCACTAATTCTCTCTTCTGCCTCATTTATCCTAGCAGTTAGAGCCTCCATTTTTGATTGCACCGCACTAATAGCCTTTTTGATTTCGACTTGGTTAGATTTTAGTTCTTTTATTTCTCCAGAAAGGGTTTCTCTAGTATCTTCCATGCTTTTTTCAAGCCTAGCCAGTATCTTTATAATCATCATTCTGAACTCTAGTTCTGACATTTCACTAATGTCTGTATTGATTAGGTCCCTGGCAGTCGGCACTGCTTCTTGTTCTTTTTTTTGAGGTGAGTGTTTCCATCTTGTCATTTTGTCCAGAGGAGAACAAATGAATGAGAGAACAAAATTCTAACATGGTAACAACGACCCCAGAAAAATATACTCTAAATAAATCAGAAGAGACCAGAAACCAGAGGAAAAGAAAGGGAAATAAAGAAAAGAGAAAAAGGAAAAAAAAAAAAAAGAATTTGATCAAATATGATCAGTCTGGTGAATAGACCAGTGCCACACACTAGATTTTGGGTGTATTTCGGTCTGTTAGAAGAAACTGCCTCCCAAAATGCTAAAGAAAGAAAAACTTATATATCTACAAAAATAAGGGTAAATACGATGAAGGGATGGAATATGACTGTAAAGATGAAAATCACAAAAGATTTCCCCACTTTTACAAGTATTTATTTACTTATGGGTATGTATTTGTATTAAGTTCTATGTAATTGTATTTCATGTGTAGCTTCCTGTATTTAACACCAGAGTCAAGAACACATTCCATTACCACAGACAGTTCCATCACCATAAGTATCCATCCTTTTGCTCTACCCCTACCTCTTGGCAAACACTCATCTGTTCTCCAACTCTATTATTTTGTTATTTCAAGAAATTTGTCATATAAATGGAATCATTTTGGGATTGGCTTTTTTTGGTCAGCATAATTACCTTGAGATTCATCCAAGTTGCATGTAAGAATAGGTCACTGCTTTTACTGCCATTAGTATTCCATTTTAGATGTACTGCAGTTTGTTCAACCATTCATCAGTTTTAGAACATATGAGCTGTTTCAGTTTTTGGCTACTAAGAATAAAGCTGCTGCTGTGAAGATTACTGAACAGTTTTTATGTGAACATAGTTTTCATCACTCCAGGATAAATGTCCAGGAGCTTGATTGCTAGGTTATATGATAAGTATATGCTCTGTTTTATAAGAACCAGCCAAACTGTTTCCCAGAGTGACTATGACATTTTGCATTCCCACCAGCAATGCATGTATGATACAATTTATACATGTCCTCACTAGCACTGTCACTATTTTTTATTTGAGTCATTCTCATAGGTGTGTAATAGTATCTCATTGTGGTTTTAATTTACATTTCCCTCATGGCTAATGATGAACATCATTTCATGTGCTTATTTGCCACCTAAATATTCTCTTTAGTCAATTGTCTGTTCATGACTTTTGCCCAATTTTCTAATTGTATATTTGGTTTTCTACTGTTTTCTTTTTGTTGTATTTTTACTGTTGTATTTTAACTCTCAAAATACACTAAACACCACTCCTCTATTGGGTACCTGGTTTGCAAATATTTTCTCCAGTCTGCAGCTTGTCTTATCCTCCTCTTCATAGGATTTTCACAAAGCAAAATTTTTAATTTTTTAGTTGTTTTTTACCAATTTTTCCTTTTATGAATCATGCTCTTGGTATACTAAGAACTTTTTACCTATACCTAGATCCCAAAACCATCCCAAAGATTTTTCCTTATGTGTTCCTTTCCAAAAGTTATATAGTCTTGTGTTCTACATTTAAATCTGAAATCCAGGGGCGCCTGGGTGGCTCAGTCGTTAAGTGCCTGCCTTTGGCTCAGGTCATGATGGGATCGAGTCCCACATGGGGCTCCCTGCTTGATAGGAAGCCTGTTTCTCCCTCTCCCACTCCCCCTGCTTGTGTTCCTGCTCTTACTATCTCCCTCTCTCTGTCAAATAAATAAATAAATCTTTAAAAAAAATAAATCTGGAATCCACTTTGAGTTAATTTTTCTATAAAATATAAGGTTTAGGTCAAGCTTCATTTTCTTGTCTATTGATGCTCCAGTACCATTTGTTGAAAAAGCTATCCCTCCTCCATTGAACTGCTTTTACATTTGTATCAAAATCAGTTGGAGAAAAGAAAAAAAAGGTAGAGTAGTCCCGAGTGGCTCTAGTGACTTCCTCCACTTCATTTCCCTTTATCATCTTCCACAAGGAGAGTCACTGGGAACTAAAAAGTCTGTTATGTAATTTTGGACTGGCATAAATCATAAACAATGATGCAAAGTGGAACAGAACGATCATAATTATTAGGCCTCTCTCTGAGGCATTTCCTGGCTCCTTGATGCTCAGTTGACCATTCCTTGGTAATTACTGCCTTAGGACTTCATATCTACTTTGACTGTAACACTTAAGAATTAAAGTAAAATGATTTCTTGAAAACACTAATTGTGCACATTTGTGTGGGTCCATTTCAGGGATTCTCAATTCTGTTCCATTGATCTGTGTCTATGTCTCTGCCAATACCATACTGTCTTGACTAGCATAGCTAAATAACAAGTCTTCATATCAAGTAGTGATTCTTCCCACTTTATTCTTCCTCATCAAGATTGTCTTAGCTATTCTAGGGTCCGTGCCTTTCCACTTGAATAAAATTTAGAACAATTCTGAATGTGTCTATAGAAAATCTCACTGTGATTTGACAGAAATTGCACTAAATCCATGGATCAACTTGAAAAGAAATGAAATCCTTACTATGTTGAGTCTTCTAATTCATGAACACAATAGGTTTCTCCATTGATTTAGGTCTTCTCTGATTTCTGATAGAGATCTGTACATGTTTTATTAAATTTATATCTCAGTATTTCATTTCTTTAGGGCAACAGTTGATAGCATTATTTTTTATTTTAGTTCCTACGTGTTTGTCTTTTAAACCATTTTTTGAATGGCTTACATTTGATAGGGAAAATTCTTTAAGACTTTGAAATAGGTAAAAAGCTCTTTCTGAGTATCTTTTCAACAGAATACTGGTCTCTAGAGAGCCTCCCATGTTACTGGATTCTACAGTAGTGTACAAATATGACTGTCTTTGAATAGGCTCTTTTATAACTTTGTAAGTTACAGAAAACTAAGAGTAATGCTAATGATTTTACCCACAGAAATTAATTTTGTCTGGTATAAATATGCTAATTTCCACATAGTATATATGATTCCAAACATTACACTGTCCTATAGAATATTACCCAATTTTATATGGCTTAGTAAATTTATTTCAGCATTACTATTACATATATATCATTCTCCTTTGACACAGTTTTATTACCTCACAGGTTTCCTCACTAAGAAATCAAAACCTCTTATAGGTTCATTTTATATTTATATAAGAGTCATGATTTTACTTTTTTTGAAATTATAGTTTAATAGATTTAATAAAAACCAAAAGTCATTTAATAAAAACCAAAAAACTGCATCTGAAGGAGTATACCTTTCTTGTTAAGATATGTAGCTATGAATTTCTCAATCCACAACTGTCAACTGTAAAACTGGCAAAATATCTAATGCAAGAGTCAGCAAACCATTTTTTTAAGGGTCAAACAGTTAATATTTTAGGCTTTGAGGACCACACAGTTCTCTGATGCAGCAATTCATCTCTGCCCATATCACACAAAAATAGCCACAGACAATATGTAAAGGAATGAGTGTGGCTATGTGCCAATAAAACTCTATTTACAAAAACAGAAGGCAGGCTGAATTTGGTCCACTGACTGTAGTTTGCCAACATGGCCTAATATGTTGCTGTTTTGGAAAAACAGTTCTCAATCTTTTCCTAAAATAACACCCACATTTACAAGCAAACCACTCCCATGGATCTATCAAGGATGGAATGGTTGTTTCCTGGTTGTAGCATGGCCAGCTGTTTCTATGCAATGCCCAGTGAGTTAATTACATCCCCACCCATTTCTCACAACTCCTTTTGACCAGTACGTCTGGATGCTCTGACAAAGATCTACTACTGATAATTATTTTTCCTTCTAACACTGACGGAATTAAAAGAGTGATTAATCCTCTGAGTAAAGTGTATTAAGACATTTTCAAACCTACAGTATTGTTCATGGGAAACCACTACTTACCAAAAAGCAAAAATACTTAATTTATAACATAAAAATATGATGCAGTTGGGAACTTGGCTGTCCACAAAAATATTCACAATTTAGTATGCAACTGAAAACTAAGAGTCTCAAAAACTAACCCAGAGGAACATGGCAGTGCTCACTCATATAAACCTTTCTCTATTTTTCAGTAATTCCACACCTTAATTGAGCCAAACATTGATCAACGACTCATGCGTTTATACTTAGTACTATGGAATATGGTCCATGACCTCAAATAAAGTAAGGCACAGCATTTAAGACAAGTGGGTTAAATGATTATAATACCTATGTCAATATACAGGGTATAGAGAATTTATATACACAGAACAGAATTCAGACTTGGGAGAGAAGGTGAGGTGGGAATGAGGATGGCTTAAGAAACCAGGAGATGAATGTTGATAACTGAGGTTAAGTCTCAAAGTACTAGGAGTTAGTCAGAATAATAATAGTGGGAGAGTAGCAGCACCCTCACAAAGAATTTCTTGGTGGAAATATACAGGGAAAGTAGGGAAAAACCATAAAGGGCCTTATATGTCATGCTAAAAAGTTTATCAGAAAGCTTTTGAGAACTGTTAAAATATTTTAAGGAGGGGATGGATACAGAATGTGTTCTAATAACAAATTATTTTGCTTTAATAACTCTTCATAAATTACATGCATTTTAAATAACCAGTGTAATTCTAGTTACTTTTCTAAAGTATTTGTAGTTACATTCATGGTGAGATAGAAAAGGAAAACAGAAATAATAGTGATGCCGACTTACTGCTAGGCCACTTTCACATACCACTGCAGAAATATTATAGTGTTACAAGTGGGCTGAGGCATAGAGTTTTACCAAAATGCCCTAGGCCACACTGTGAGTGAAAGGGCTGGATTTGAACCAGGAGTTACCCATCATCAAAGCCCATGCTCTCCTGATTATGTATTGGCAAGACTATAAATACCTGCTTTAGGCTATCACCACAGTAATGCAGCAAAGTTATATCATACTTAAGAGATGCAAAATCAACTCTATGTGCTAATGAAAAAAAATTTAAACAAATATTGTTATTCAACAGAGCATTTAAATTAAAAGAAACCTTTTTTTACCTAGTCATCTGTGAAAGAAGCAGCAATATCTTTTATCACTAAAGGAAAAACTGCCTATGCTGGGCTTACTGGTAGATAGTGTTATGGATATTATACTTAATGACAACTTAAAGGACTTTCAAGGGTAATTTTTACTGCGTTCAACTTTTACCTTAGACACTGACTTTAAAAGTTAGCCCTCATTCAAGACTCTACTATAATTGTAACATAATCCACCATGATTTACACTAACTCATTTTCACTTAACCTACCACTATGTTAAGGGCCATAGACAAATAAACCACTTAAAAAGTGCTATATGCTTATGTTTACATAAGAATGTTTACGTAGGAATTTTGTTTTTATTTTAAATAAATCTTATTTTAAAACCTGCTATATTAAAAAAAAACCACACAAGCTCTATTTATATTCCAATATAAGACATCCTCTTAATCAAGCAGACGATAAATTATACAAACATGAAATTGCCTAAATAATTAGGTTTATGTTTATCATGGAGGTAACAATTCTAACCACAGTAAATCCTAGAAACATTTCATACTAATTTACAGCTGTGTAATAGCACAGAATAAATTCCCAAAAAGTCAGAATATATTTTTGGAATAATTTCACAGCACACAGGTCCAATGATCTATCTCATAGTTCATATACCAACCATGCTAGGACTTTTGTGTTTATGTATGTCTATGTGTGTGTATTTATGCTGAACCCTCAGTAAGTAAATAGTCAAATAAGTCTTCACTGCATCTATATTTTCTGTGACCATTGAAAGCATAACTTCATCTTTTTTTTTCCTTAATTGAGCAGTTAGTTAAATTCCTGGGAAACACTCTGAACTCCAAATGAATTATGCTATCCAAACACTACATCACAGATCACAGTTATATTACCACTCAAACCCTGATTGACCAAATTGTGCTTAGAAAGCTTTTAACACCGAGAGGTTACTCTGCAAAGTAAAACACATACTTCATTATGAAAGATTGCTATTAATGTGCATCACTCAGATACCCAAAAAAATTGTTATCAGAGTGCTATTTGCTTTTTCAGTAGTCCCAAAAATCGCACTGTAGTGGCAAAACATAAAGATAATACAAATGTATTATAAGGAATGACAGCATTGCACAGAAAACTATTTAGACATTATTTAAAATGCTTACTATATTAAAACTAAATATAATTTATAATTATTGGAAAATTCAACTTAATTTTACATATTAAATTTATGTCAAGGAAGGTTTTTATCTTTTTATTACTTTTTTAATACAGAATCTCAGCAGCTCAGACACTCGGAAAGATTCATTTCTAATTCAGATCAAGCACTAAATCACAAAAATTTGCTTAGGTGGTAGCAGTTTAGACAAGCCTAATAATCCTTCACTGGACTCTCTGTGGGTGGCCCATTTTGGTGTTGCAGCTGGTTTAGCAGACAATATACCAAACAAGCTGTTATTATAATAGGAATAAACAACACCCTCTGCTCTCACTACTCAAAACCCAAAAAAGAGCACGCCCTTGCAGAACATTTACAACCTGTCAGATAGCAGCTTAGGGGGTCAGCATGTCAATACATTTATAATTCAGTTCTAATGACACCATCTCTTTTGATGAAGTATTACTTTAGTTGGGAGTAAATATTTCAAAATACTGAATCACACAGAAATGTAACTTCTTTGATCGCTGTTTCAAGAGACTAAAAGGAAAGCAATAATTATAATTAAGAATGCTAGAAATATTTGTAGTTTCTTGTATTGGATGAATTATTCATTTTGCTTTAAAGCTGCATTTAATCATTATGCTACTGTTAAAGTATAACATGCAACAAAGTATAACAGTAATGACATATCTATCACATATATATTTTCTATATTTAAAAAAAAAAATCAAAATATTGAAGACCAGGAGTAAGATAATACAACACACTTCAGTGTAGTTCAACCATCTGAAAAATACATGCTAACTAAATGCTAATTAAAAGAACACCTGGGGTACCTGGGTGGCTCAGTCAGTTAGGCATCCTACTCTTGATTTCAGCTGACTCTTGATTTCAACTGACTCTTGATTTCAGCTTGGGTCTTGATCTCCGGGTTGAGAGTTTGGGCCCCACATTGGGCTCCACACTGGGTGTGGAGCCTAATTAAAAAAACAAACAAACATCTAAATATCTTATATACTACTGATTAATGAAAGAGAACAAGAGCCCAACATAACCTCTATAAAGAGCAAAGTTGGAGACATTTCCCACATTTCAGGACCCATCAAAAAGAAACATCAACAGATTGGGGCACCAGATTGGCTCAGTCAGAGGAGCAGGCAACTCTTGATCTTGGGGTCATAAGGCTGAGCCCCACACTAGGTGTTGAGATTACTTGAAATAAATTAAAAAAAAAAAAAGAACCATCAATAGATTGATTCAGATCTCTGTAGAGATCCAAAATGGCTGAAAAAACCATTAGAAAATTAAAATATAAATCAGGAGTGCCTGGGTGGTTCAGTTGTTAAGCATCTGCCTTCGGCTCAGGTCATGATCCGGGGGTCCTGGGATCGAGCCCTGCGTCGGGCTCCCTGCTTAGTGGGAAGCTTGCTTCTCCCTCTCCCACTCCCCGTTTGTGTTCCTGCTCTCGCTGTCAAATAAATAAAATCGTAAAAAATTAAAAATTAATTAAATATAAATCAATATGGCCATATTAACATATCAATGATATGATCTGAAAATTAAGTACAAAATGTACTCTTTCAGAATTCTGATTTAATAATAAAGTTCTTGTTTTGGATAGGGCTATTCACTGTACAATGTTGCAAAAAATATCATAAATGTATTTTTGCAGGTAAGAGTTAGTTAAAGTTCTGTACAGCTTGTTAAATACTCTATTAAAAAGTGTATTTCTTCATTTGGAGTACATGTGATACAATGCCTTAACTATTTTCTTTACTACAACTTATTATTATTATGAATGTCCTGATTATGCTATCTATCCCAGGAAAAGAATCCCAGAAAGGTACCACTTACTTGATACCTTCAACGCTCACAGACCCAAAGGAAACACCTAACACAATGTATTATATATAAAGTGAGCACTCAGTTAGTATGTGTTTTAAACACTGTAAAGTTACATGAGTATATCTTTAAGGACTTGTCTTATACTCTCATTTAGTGAAAGTTGAAAACTGAGGCTACGAACAGGTAAGTGATATCAATCTGGTTCAGACTCATATCACTACAGGACATCTTCCAGTGAACCATGAAAGTAGCCCCCAGAGTACTGTGAAGAACCTCCTAGAAATTCCCACCAATCACAGATAGCACAACAAAGAGACTCTGAGTTAACTCAACTCCTCAATGCATAAGTAATTTAACTGAGAATCAAAGGTTAAGCCAAAAAGGTTCAAAGTCACATGGCATGTAATTGGTCCCATGGTAAAATATAAAATTATCCCAAAAGCAAGAATGAAGAAACTATAAAGATTAACTACTATAAAATAAGTACTATATAATAACAGCTTACTGTTTATCTGGTATGATGCTAAACAGTTCTACACACTATTGTCATTTTAAACTCATTATCTGCCATATGAAATAGGTACTAATTATCCACATTTTTTAAAGATTAGAAAACTGAGATTCAAAAAGGTTAAGGAAGTTTTCAAAGGTCACAAATGTCACTCTCAGTAACTGACATCCATTTGAGAGGGTACTGCTTTTTCAGTGAAGTATAATAAAATTACAAGGGATATTAACACTTATCGAATGCCTTCTGAGTGTCAAACATTAGCCTGGGCATTAGAAATACAATGAGGAGACAAGACAGTTTGAATCCCTGCTATAAGGGAATTGTGTAAGAACATACAGAAATTTCTTCCTTTCCATGAGAATTTTTACTATCAATTATAAATTTTCTAGAGGAATCAATTTTCTTAATCCAAATCAGACACTCGTATTAATAATGCAAAACCTGAAGGGCTTTCCTGCTAATGACCACAGTCAAATAGCCAGCCACTGGGAAAGTTAACTATGAGATCATACAAACTGTCTATCTGCCAATACGAGACCTGGGCTTATTACTTGTTTTTCCTCTGACTTTTCCAATTCAGTATGAAATAGCTCAGAGGAAGTACCCTTGCCAGATTGTTTAGTCTCACAAATCTTACCATTAGATACTTTTTCCTGAGGTTCAGCCTAACTGGACCTTTGCTTACTTTCATTGCATAAAACTCTTTTGAGTGTCAATACCAGATGCTCACTTTCCCTGGAAATCTTCCACTTTTCAAATACAGGCATGACTTTAATTAGACAAGGCATAAACTAGGACAGCAGAAAGACTGATTCCAAGAAATTAGGCCAGAGCACCAATTTCTGAACAAGCCAAAAGATCCAAATAGGCCGAAAGAACAATATAAACATACTTTTGTTGAAATATGGAGAAAAGCCACAAGACGACAGGGACTGGAGAACTCAAAAGCTAAGTATAGATCTCTGCTTCTAGTCATCATTAGATAGTTCCCATAGGACCACTCCTACCAGAAATAACAATTATGGGCTTGGAACAAATATTTTAGAAGGAGAAGGAAACTTGAGGGCACAAGAGAGTGAACAAAAGCTGCCTGAATCTTGAAGAAAGGGACATACACTGAATAAGATTCCCATTTTATAGTTTTTAGTCTGAGTAAGGATCCCAATACCTGCCATGAAGAGCAATTAAAATTTAATAGAAACCAGTAGTCTTACTCTGTTAAAGAATTTGAAGACAGGGCCCAGGGAAACCACAGCAAGAAAAAGAAGGGTTCAATTCTAGAAAGGAGAGAACCAGAGAAGGGAAACTCTAAATCCATAGATAAACTGTTCAGGTCTCTTGCTAATCCCCAAATCAAATATGTAAAAGACAGACTCGAAACAGCCTTCCTAAGGTTAAAAGAACTGACCTGAAATTTCAGCTAACACTCACCAAGTGGAAAACAGAATTTTGAAGTTGGGAGTTTAGCCAAGGTAATGGACTTAAAAAACAAACAAACAAACAAACAAAAAAATCAATACTCTTCAAATGAGTCTAATAGAATAAACCTTCTATAATAAATCATTTACCATGTCCAGGACAAAATCTGTTAGTTCTCAACAAATGAAGAAACAAAAACATATTAAAGATACAATACATACAATCAGTGGAGATTGACATAAGTTTATCCAGATGTTAACATGAGGAGAAAAAGATTTTAAATCAGCTAATATAATTATGATCAAGAGTTTAAAGTAAAATATGATAATAAATGAAAAGACAGAAAATCTCAGTAGAGAAACAAAAGTTATAAAGAAGAACCAAATGGGGTGCCTGGGTGGCTCGGTTGGTTAAGCAACTGCCTTCAGCTCAGGCCATGATCCTGGAGTCCCTGGGATCGAGTCCCGCATCGGGCTCCCTGCTTGGCAGGGAGTCTGCTTCTCCCTCTGACCTTCCCCCCTCTCATGTGCTCTCTCTCTCTCAAATAAATAAATAAAATCTTTAAAAATAAATAAAGAAAGAAGAACCAAATGGAAATTTTAAAAATGAAAAAAGATTGGAGTTTTTAAAAAATCACTGCATTGAGATGAAAAAAGAGACAATGAACTTGAAGGAAGATCAATATAAATTATCTAATATGAAGAACTGAGAAAAAAGGATTTTTAAAAAACACAGAACTTAAAGGATGTTTAATTAAGGTCTCAAAAGGAAAAGCACAAAAGAATGGAAGTGAAAAGTATATACATATATATATATATGGATTTTTATATTTGAGAAATAATGGCTAATAATTTCCCAATTTTAGTTAAAGACAAATTTACATATTCAAGAAACTCAGAAACCTCTGGAAAGACGTTTCTAAAGTCCATTCCTAGACATACCTTAGATATATTTGACAATGTTCAAATTGTTGGAAACCAAAGATAAAGAAAAATATTAGCAGCAGCCAGGAAAAGACACGTAACATACAGGAGAACAATAATTCAAACGAATGCTAACTTCTCATCCGACACAACAAAGATGAAAAAACAGGAAATTAACATACTGAAATTCCTGAAACAACAAAAAAATTGCCAATCCAAAATCCTTTGTACAACAAAAAGATACTTCAAGACTGAGGACAAAATAGAGACAGTATCAGACAAAATAAAACTAAAAGAATTTACTGCCAGCAAACCTATACTATGCGAAGTGCTACAGGAACTTCTTCAGGATGAAAGGAAATGATACCAGCTGGGAATAATGATTAGCAAGAAGGAATAAGGAGCAAAAGAAACGGTAAGTATCAATCCCACAATATAATGTAATTCTTGCTTTTTGTAGTGATTTTTTTTTAAAGATATTTTTTATTTATTTGACAAAGAGACAGAGAGCACAGGTAGGCAGAGGGGCAGGCAGAGGGAGAGGGAGAAGCAGGCTCTCTGCTGAGCAGGGAGCCCGATGCAGGGCTCGATCCCAGGATCCTGGGATCATGACCTGAGCCGAAGGCAGACACTTACCTGACTGAGCCACCCAAGTGCCCCCGTAGTGATTTTTTTTTTTAATTAAGAGGAAAAGTTAATCAAGTTTGGTGAACTTGCAACATAAAGTAATGAATACCTTTAAAGGAAAGTAACATAGCTGTTTTATACTACATTTCTCTACTTTCATTTCACTTATAAGTACAACAGACTTTACTATATTTAAGTATTATGGGGTTTAAAAACAGTGGTTTAAAAAACAACATGAACAAAACTGATTCTCCAAATATCAAAACAGCCCTGGAGTATGATTTTGATTAATTAATCTTGTCATCACTCTAAGAAATAATACCTCTTCCACTGAGTTATAAGAGGCCTGTAAAATAATGTGGAAAAAAGTTATCATTTTTCATCAAAAAGTATTCTATCACTGATAACTTTTTAAAACTATATTTAAATGGCATCAAAGGCTATAAAGATCACCTATGTAATCAAAATTTTATCATAAGCACTGTATCCCAAATTGACATGAAAACCCACTGAAAAACATTTATGTTAATCAAAGATTTATGAAAATTATTTAAACAATTTCTCTGAAGGAAATTTTAAAAACATCTAATGACAGCTGGGATCTCTCTAACTAGCAAGTTTTAAACAACACGTAAAGAAAATGGGTTTCTCTGGGATGTCACCTTTCCAGTAGCCATGTACAAAATCGGTTTCTTTTGCCAGTGTAATCAGAATCAATGATAATTTCTTAAAAATCAAGGAGGCTCACCGTGACAAAACTTCAACGATCCTTACAAACTTGGCCAGATTAGCTCAGTGTATACTGGACTGCATGTGGATATGCAATATGTCTTGCTATGACTCTCGTTTTACTGCAGCACCCTTAGCTAAGGCCCTCCCAACTTTATACCTGGAATATCGTGAATACCACAGACATTGGTGGGTTTTGGTTTTGTTTTTGTTTTTGGGGTTTTTTTTTTTTTTTTTTGCCCCACAGAACTTTAATAGATGAATTCAATAAAAATTTGAGCACAGCAACTACATACAAAATTAAGAGACATTATATATAGCATGGTAATAATTAGCCCCAAATGCTTTGAAATCACATCACCTATGCTCCATCCCAGCTCTGCCACTCACAAGTTACTTGGCTTTGGGTAAGTTATATACCACTGAGTGTTAGTTTCCTCATCCATAACATTAAAATGATAAAGAGAACCTATTTCATAAAATCATCACGGTTACATGTAATATAATGTATGGCACACAGTGGTCAGATCCATTATAAAGCACAGTAAAGGAGTAAAATATGACAATGACAAGGCCCTAGACCTTAGGAAACTGTAATAGCTGAACACAATTCAATGTAAATGGAATTATGAAATACAGAAAACCTATAGGAATACCAAGAAAGGCAATAAAAGTACTTTTACTTCAAATTAAAATGGAAGTAAGTGAAAACCTCTTGAACATCAGGCATTGCCACAAACCCAGAGAAATATGCACTTTCCAAGTATGGGACAGTATAAATAAAAGATATTTAGAGAATAACATGGACCATAAAGAGGTGACCAAAATGTAGGATTTTCTGTCATAAAGAAATTGAAATAGCATTATTTTTTTCAGTGCAAGACTATTTATCTAGAATATCTGAGACCTAACTTGTTCCAGATTAATATTTTGGGAAGTTTAACACAAAGAAGCACACTGAATGAATAAATCTCAGGTGCAGTGCTTTAAAGTAAGTAATACTCATACAAAGGGCTAATGTCTCTAATATATAAAGAATTATTAAAATTTGAGAAAGGACCAAAAACCAAAAGAAAAAAATGAAAAAGACAGGACAAAAAAATCTGAAAATGATCCTTGAACGTATGAGAACGTGTTCAAATTTACTCAGAATCAGAGAAATGCAAATTAAAACAACACTGGGATACATTTCACACCTATCAGATTGGAGAAAATTAAAAAGTGTAACAGCACATTCTGTTAGTGAGGCTGCAGGGAGCTAGACAATTTCATATACTGCTGGTGGTAATGAAAATTAGTCCAACTCTTCTGGAGGGGAATCTGGTAATATCTAAGAAAACAATATATGCACTTATTTTCGAGCAATCTCACACCTAGGAATTTATCCTGAGGACAAACTTCCAACAACACAAAAATACATAGATAATTCACTTCAGCATTATTTGAATTTGCAAAATACTGGAAAAAGCTTAAAAGCTCATACACAAGAGAGTGGCTGAAAATTGATATAGCCATACAATTAGAGAATGAAGCTCCACTAAAACTGAAAGTGAAAAATTTTTATGAATTGACATGGAGTGATTTCCAGGATATGTTGTTATGTGAAAAAAATCAAAGTGTTTATAGTGTACTACCATTCATATAAGAAAAAAGCAGAATACAAGAAAACACATGTGCTCATTTATACAAAAGAAAGGACCCATAAACCAGAAACTAAAGAACTTGCTTACCTAGAGGAGGTGGCTGGAAATGTAACAAAAAAGTATTGGAATGGGAAGAGAGTAGTAGGGATGAGGGAAAAGTAACCCTCCTTTGAATATACCTTTTTATATAGCTCTGATTCTTGGTAATTGTTCACATAGCAACAAAAATAAATAATTAATAACAATGATAATGTGAGATGAACCCCAAATGGAACAAGGACATTAGAGGGGATGGGAAGGAATAGAACTAATTTAAGACATTTTGGAAAATCATATTTTGAATGTATACTGTAAGAAGAATATGCAAATAGTATACTGTATTCAGAAAATCTGCTTTTCACAGGGATATGTATTAGCAATTCTGAAACTACTTTACATGTATACAAGCATTGCGGTAAATACGTAAACACTGTAGAAAAGGAAAGCCAGACTTTTCACCATGAGACAAAGTTACCAACAAGAAAGTAGGGAAGGATGAACTCTATGACACTGGACTGAAAAATGGCTTTTAACCTATGCACAGATGGAGAAATACAGATGTGTGCACATATATGTATAAATATACACATATATTTGCTAGCTCTGCTAGTCTGCCGAGAGGATCCAGAGCAACAGCACCCCAGTAGCAATGAGCATGCCAGTCTCAGGGGCACCTGGGGGTTCAGTCAGTTAAGCGTCTGCCTTTGGCTCAGGTCATGATCCTGGGGTCCTGGGATCGAGCCCTGCATCGGGCTCCCTGTTCAGCGGGAAGTCTGCTTCTGCCTCTCCCTCTGCCACTCTCCCTGTTCATGCTCTCTCTCTCTCTAATAAATAAATAAAATCTTTAAAAACAAACAAAATACAGTCTCAAATAAAATGAACTGTGGCTCTTTAGATAAATGGCTGATTCTATGGCTGGAGTAGGAAACACAAGATGACCCTTGTACATCTTGTGTGCCAGAAAGCAAGGAAGGGCTCAAAGTAATGGAGACGTATCTTAAAGACACAGTAGCCAAGTTGAAGAAGTTCCCACTGGCCACATCCAGAACAATTTGAGCAACAAAATAAATAATGAGAGAAATTTAATCCATAGAAGAAAATAAATGTACTCACGAGAGTACATGCTGATATAAATAAATAAGTGAAAAACTAAATGGAGGAGAAGGTAGTTTTACCTATGGTAGGAATCCAATTAATAAAGTAAAAACAATAAAATGGAAAATCATAAGTATATCATAGTAATAACTGTTGGAGAAAAAAAATCGTCAATGGGTGCTAAAATTAGTGGATAAAAGTATGATTTTAAAAAATAGGATGTTTGTGTACTGCCAAAATATCTCCACATAAGATATTTATTAATAATAAAAAAAAATACTAGGTTCACAATGGCGAAATCTGGCAGACACCACCTTAACCAAGTATTCGAAATTAATACCACACACAGTAACGCATGTATTAGATATCATATACCTCCCAATATGGTGCATCACTTCTATGGTATTATTGTCAAAAATCTATAAACTCAACCTAACCATGAGAAAACATCAGACAAACACAAACTGTAGGACATTCTACAAAATAACTGGCTGGTACTCTTCAGAAGTGTCAAAGTCATGAAAGACAAAGACTGAAGACAAAGACTGAAAGACTTTCACAGACTGTAAAAGATTAGTTAGACCATTAAATGCAATATAACACACTTAATTGTATTCTAGACCAGAAAAAGAACTTCAGTGGGTGCTATGGACTCAATGTTTGTGACTTCCCTATGCAGAATTCATGTTGAAGCCCTGCCCCCCAACAATGTGAGTATATTCAGAGGTGGAGCCTTTAAGAGATAATTTGGTTTAGATGAGTTCACAAGGAAAGGACCCTCATGATGGGATTAGTTTCCTTATAACAAGAAGACCCTAGAGCTGGCTCTGTCTCCACCACAAGAGGATAGGAGCAAGGCCCTCACCAAAAACTGAATCTGCTGGTACCTTTATCTTAGACTTCCCTCCCTCCAGAACTATGAAAAATAAATTCCTAATTGTTTAAGCCACCTAGTCTATGGCATTTTGTTATGGAAGCCAAAGCAAACTTTGGCTTCCATAACAGACAGTGGGAAAAAATGGTGAAATTCAAATAAAATCTATAGATTACCATGTCAATGTTAATTTCTTAATTTTAATAATTATATCATGGTTATGTAAAATGTGAATATTAGGGATGTAGAGTAAAGGGTATGCAAGAATTCTCTTTACTATTTTAGCCACTTTTCCTAAGTCTAAAATTAAAGTGTTAAAAAAGATAGCTGACAAAAAATATAAACCAATAACCATAAAAAATCAGGAAAATATTATAATCCACCATATGGTCCTAGTCACTATGGGCATATCCCCACTATTGAACTGGTTTTGGACCATTTGTAGCTAGAAATATCATATTCCCTCTAGGAATATGTACAAATAAATCAATTATTACAATGATATATTTTTTAAAAACAACTGTTTTGTGTGGATGCTTCTAGTTTTGAATAAAAGTTATTTACTATGTGGTCAATTTTAATTAATGATATGTACTATACCATAAAATTCAATAAAGAAAACAAAAACTTACATCTAATAGAGTATACAGCATAACAACAACAAACATCTGTTTAACAAGGCTTCTCTGAGGTCAAGGGAGATCCAAGCTATGCCCAATTTTTTAGTTGCCAGATATATTAAAAGTCAAAACAAGGTTATAAAAATTGTATTGACATATTTAAATTGATGCTATTCCTAATGTACTTCAAGCAGTATAGCTTGTATCATACAATTTTAAACTGGTATGAAAAAAGTCTACTATGACCATGTGTATAAATTTATTTACAGGTAATATCACAAGTATATGCTTGAGGCCCTTCTGAATGCAAGGCATCAACTCAATAGCCTCCTGAGATAGGACACATGGTATACCAATTCACAGTTTACAAAACATTTGCACACACATCAATCCGAGTACCCACAACCATAAACCCTGTGAGTTAGCATTATTAGCCTATTTGAACTTGGTTTTTTCATAAAATAAACATAAATGATTTGCTGAAACCCATATAATTAGAAATAGATTCAAGACTCAAACCAAGATCTTAAGTTATTTCCACTATGCTATATTTCCTCTCAACAGAAGGCCATCCCCAAAACATCTGGATCTGCTGTAATTTCAAGTTCAGCTAAGACATGGTCACTGACCTCAAGGAATTTACTGTATAATGGAAGAGACACTCAAGTAAATAATTAAAACAAACACTTATGAAGTGCCTTTTATAACAAAGCCTGTCCTAGAAAAAATGTACCCACACACACCCCCATATACTAATTTATTAAATCCTTACAACCACCCTATGGTTAGGTATTAATATTATTTTCAAATTATAAAATAAAAACTGAGAACAAACAATTGAATAAGCTGCCCACAGTCATACCTAGTAAGTAAAGAGCTGAGATTCAAATTAGGTAGTTGGGCTAATGTTTATCACTACTAAGCATTTGGACAATAAAATGTCCAGAATGGGTTACTGATATGCAATAGGATTCTCATGGCTATGAACTGTTTCAGCAGTAATATTTTAAAGTATAAAAGTATAGGCATTCAAAAACATGTAATAGTTTTAACATCATTTGAACAGTATTTCTCCCTCTATAAACTTCCTAAATTAATTTTTTGAGGAGGTACACAGCTATCCTACATTGCATCTCTTCCAAACTTACCCACTGAAACATCCTAGGTGGTCTAATTATAATATTAGTTGTGATTTACTTATCAACAGTGAAGATTTCTATTCTGTATCCATTTAAAGAATAACTGAGTTTTAATATCAATTTAATTAGCAATTATTTTCCACAATTTTTCCTGTTAACAGAAAAGTATATGCCATCATTATCATTCTTATCACCATCTGATTTTAGATGTTCCTAAAATGTTTTAGATTTTATTGATTTTCTTAACTGGTCATTTACTTATAACGTCAGGACAGTAATAGTAAATGAAAATCTGACTCTTGATGGAATTTCATAATAAACAGTTTGCTTTTAGTAACAAAAAGTAATGCCTATTTAAGAAAACAAATAACTAAACATAATTTAATTGATAAAGTGGATTATATATCTTTATTGTTCACAAAATCAATTTGTCAAAGTATGACTAATTTAAATTTTTTTTCTATGCAATAACTTAAAACAGTATTAAGAATGTAGGTGACCTAAAAATATTTTGAAAATTTAAAATTCTGAAGTAAGACTTTCAAGGCCTACAATCACCTTAAATACTTAAATACTTCATAGATTTAATTTTAGTGATGATAACTTAATGACTATATGGCTTACTTTTTAAAGCTAGAAAGTCATGAGAATCAAAAGAAAACCCAAATTCCAAAAAAAGTAACTAAATAATGAAGATTATCACAACTTTGACTCAGGTGCCCTAATGATTCTCTTCCTGAATGTTAATGTTGTAGGTACACAGAACAAAGTAATGATAACTAAAAGACTACGTCATCTTACCTAGAGGAGGAAAATCATCTCAAATTTTTTTAAGTTTCTGCAAGAACAAAATAAGCAACAATCTAAGAGATGAATTATCACAACATGCAATCTAATTTAAGAAGCTAAGGACAAGATACCGTAATTGGCAGACAAAGCTGAAATGCCACACACAATCAGAGAATCCTTCATTTTACTACCCCGTGTAGAAACAGTGGGGATTGGATAAGGCACTCAGAAATACTTCACCTCAAGAGTGGTATAAAATTAGACCTAAAATAAATGTTCTGGTCCTCTAACAAAGCTTTAAAAGCAAGACCCAAAGTATTACGTAGTTTCCAAGTAACTTATCTAGTGTCCCAAAAGCACAAGTTTACAGAAATACAAAACTATACAACACAAAATGAGATTTATAAAGTTTGGCATTCCAACCAAAGATTAATAGGAAGGCAACAAAAAAGGAAAATAGATATGCAATGAGCAGAAAAATCTATCAAAACCTACCCCAAAAGAATAGATTGCAGAATTAGTAAACAAGGTCCTTAAAAGTTATTATAATCCCATCCACACATTCAACAATGTAAAAGACTAAAAATGCTAGGAGTTATGAAAGACATTTAAAAGGTACAAATGAACTTTGATGAAAACCACAATGTCTGAGATGAAAAATATGCTGGATGGAATTAACGGTGCATTAGACATAGCAGAAGAAACAATCAGTGAATATGAAGACAGAACAATGAAAACTATTCAAAATAGAAAACAGAAAAAAAGGGGGGGGGGGAGAGGATTAGTAAGCTGTGGAATAACTTCAAGCAACATAATATACACGTACTTGTAGTCTCCAAATAAGGAGGAAGAGAAACAGAAAAACTATGTGAATAATGGCTAAAATTTTGCCAAAACTGACTAAAAATATAAGCTAACAGATCAAAGAGACTCAATAAAAAAAGAACACTCACCAAGTCACATCACAATCAAACTGCTTAAGGGAAATGATAAAGAGAAAAATCTTAGAAGCAGCCGGAGAAACAAGGCACATTGCTTAGGTAGGAACAATGATAAAAATGATAGCTGTCTAGCCAGAAGACAATACAGAAGCATTCTTAGGTACTGAAAGGAAAAAAATGTCAACTTAGAATTTTATACCCATAAATATCTTTTCAAAAGAAGGGTGAAATACAGATCTGACTGAATGATCACAATCAGACCTGCACAAAAAGAAATACTAAAGTCCTTCTGATGGAAGGTAAATGTTATAAGGAAATCTAAATCTACACAAAGGAATAAATTGCTTTGGAAGAGGAAACTTTGCAGGTAAACATAAAAACCTTCTTCTTAAAGTCATTTAAATCACTTTAAAAAATAACTCAGAATTCTGATTCTAGACAAGATGGAGATAATTCATTACATCCCAATACTCTCACTAATTATAACTAAGAACCCTGAAAAGATACAGCAACTATGAAAAGACTCTCTATGGTGGAAAAAAGAAAGATTTAGTGGGGACCTTGGAATGTGAGAAAAGACTTGTCAGAGAGTTCCCTGACTGGTTTCATTTTGTTGCCTTCTATATATCCAGTCTGGATATCAGATGAGCTTGCAACAAGAAAACACCATTGAATGCAAATACACAAACAAAAAGAAAAGCCACCTCTATCTGGCCAATGGAAGCAAGAAAGGGTAGCCATGAAGGACAAAAGCCTTTTGCCTAGAACCCTTCCCTGCCCCTTCTGGTCCAGACAAAGAACCCAGAACAAGCTATGCTTATCCACATCCTTATCCTCATCTAGTACTATAGAAAGGAAATTGTAGGTGAAGTCTAGTCCACCATCTTAACCCTGAACTAATAAGGTAAAGTCCCTTCCTCTTCCAACTTGATACTGTGGCCATGGAAATTGTGAGTAGAAACTTATCATCCATTCGCACCCTACACTAATCAGAGGGCACTCCCTACTACGACAGACATACACCATGACCAAGTGAGACATATTATAGGAATACAAGGTAAAAGCTCAATCTTCATAATTCCCTACATTAATAGTATAAAAAAGAAAAGTGAAAAAAAAAGAAAGAAAACTCATTTGACTACATCAATTGATGCAGAAAAGCCATTTAAGACAATTCAATACCTATCTACAATAAAACCAACCAGTAAACCAGAAATAGAAGAATACTTCCATAACCTGATGGGAGGCATAAAGCAAAATAAATTACAACTGACATCATAACTAACAGTGAAAGGTTGATGGTTTCCCCCTAAAATGGGAAATAAGGTAAGGATTTCTGTTCCCACCACTACAGTTCAAAATAGTTATTTCTTGTCCTAGCCAGCGAAATATGGCAAGGAGAAATAAAAGGCATAAAGATTGGAAAAAAAGAAATAAAACTGCACCTATTTGCACACAACATTACTGTCTACATAAAAGGATCCCAAGGAATCTACAAAAAAAAAGCCACACACAGACACCAAAAAAACCTAGAACAAATATGGCAATCTAGCAAGATTGGAGGATATAAGATCAGGACAAAAAATAAACTATACTTTTATACACTAGTAATGAACCACTGGAAACTCAAATTAAAAAACAATACCATTTCTAATAGCTCCAGAAACACCTGGAAATAAATCTGAGAAAACATGTATAGAATCTGTGTACTAATAACTAAAAAATGCTCATGAAAGATATCACATACTATGTTCATGGACTACAGGAATCAACTGGGATTTTTTGTAAATAGAGTAAAGCTGATTTTAAAAATGTACTTGGTAAAACAATACTGGAAAAAAAAATACAGCTGGAGGAATCATGCCCTCAATTTAAAGGCTTAAGATGCAGCTACAGTAATTAAGACAATGTGGTGTTGGTGGAGGAATAGACAGAGATCCACGAGAGAGAATACAGAGGCCAGAAATAGATCCACACAGGTACAGCCAATGAATTTTTAAAAAGTGCAAAAGCAATTCAATGAAGAAAGGAGTCTTTGCAACTAATGATGTTAGTTTAATTGGACATTCATATCATATCAAGGTAATTACCCTCAACCTAAACCTCACACCCTATGCAAAAATTAACTCAAATGGAGCACAGACCTAAATGTAAAACACAAAACTATGAAACGTTTAAAAAAAAAAAATAGAGAAAATCTTCTGGCCAGAGTTAGGTGAAGAATTCATAGACATGACACCAAAAGCATAATCCATAAAAGGAAAAGTCCACAAATTGGACTTCACCAAAAATAAAAATTTTTGCTCTACAAAAGACCCTATGAATAAAATGAACAGATTGGCAACAGACTGTTAAGAAGATATTTACAAGTCATGTATCTGACAAAGAAAAACAATCCAACTAAAAAAATGTGTGAAACGAGACGCCTGGATGGCTCAGTGGGTTAAGCGACTGCCTTTGGCTCAGGTCATGATCCCAGGATCCTGGGATCGAGTCCCACATCAGGCTCCCTGCTCAGCGGGAGGTCTGCTTCTCCCTCTGCCTGCCGCTCCCCCTGCTTGTGCTCTCTCTCTCTCTGACAAATAAATGAAATCTTTAAAAAAAAGGAAAAGGAGTGAAAGATTTGAATAGACACTTAACCAAGCGGGATATACAGATGGCAAATAAGGACATGAAAAGATATTCAACATCTTTATCCATGAGGGAAATACAAATTAAAGACACAATAAGATCTAGCATGCCTATTAGAATGGCTAACATAAAAAATACTGACAATACCAACAGCTGGTGAGAATGTGGAACTTTATCGTTATGTTTCAGGTAGAAATGTAAAATGGTATAACCATTTTGGAAAAGTTTAGCAGTTGTTTTTTTTTAAGATTTTATTTATGTATTTGTCAGAGAAAGAGCACACGCAAGCACAAGGAAGGGGAGCAGCGGGCAGAGGGGGAAGCAGGCTCCCCGCTGATGTGGGACTCAGATCATGACCTGAGCTGAAGGCAGACATTTAACTGACTGAGCGTGGGACACCCAGGTGTCCCAGTTTAGCAGTTTCTAAATAAAATTAATCATATACTACCATACAACCCAGCATTCACAATCCTAAATATTTATCCAAGAGCAGAGGTCAGCAAACTCTTTCTAAAAGGACCAAAAGTAAATATTTTAGCCATTACACACCATAAGGTCTCTATTGCAACTATTCAACTCTCCCATTGTAACACAAAAAGCAGCTACAGACAATATATAAACAAATGGGAACACTTATGTATTTACCAAAATGCATGGCCAATCTACAGGCCAACCTTTGCACTAGAGAAATGAAAACTTAACGCTCACACAGAAGGCTCTACATACATGTTCAAAGCAGCTTTGTAACAGCCAAAAAGTGGAAACAACGCAAATGTTCTTCAGTCTGTAAACAGATAAACCATCATTCATACAACAGACTATTAAGCAATAAATAAAAATGAATTACTGATACATGCAAACAACTCGGATCTATCTCAAGGGCATTATGCTCCACAGAAAAGGAAGCCAATCTCTAAAAGTTACATACTGTATGATTCCATTAATACAATATTCTTGAAATGACAAAACCACAATGATACAGCTCCTGGTAGTTACACTGGAAAGAGGGTATGACTATAAAAGGTATAGCATGAGGGAATGAAGGGGTTTCTTTGTGGTAATAGAACAGTTCTGTACTATGGTTGTGGTGGTGATTACATGAATCCATTTATATAATAAAATTCATATAACCATAAACACACAAAAGCAAAACAAAACAAAACACAATAATAACAACAACAAAACAGAATGCTTGTAAGAACTGGTAAAATCTGTATAAGGTCTGTAGTTTAGTCAATAATACTATACCAATGTCAATTTCTTGCTTTTACTAATGTACTATTGTTATGATTTATATCATTGGGAAAGCATGGTAAAGGGTACACTGAAACTTTATTATTTTTGAAACTTTTTGTTGAGTCTAAAATCATTTCAAAACGATTTTTAGAGTTAACCTTTAAAAGTTAAAAGCTAAGCAATGTCCACAATAGCCAAACTGTGGAAAGAGCCAAGATGCCCATCGACAGATGAATGGATAAAGAAGACGTGGTATATATACACAATGGAATATTATGCAGCCATCAAAAGGAATGAGATCTTGCCATTTGCAACGACGTGGATGGAACTGGAGGGTGTTATGCTGAGTGAAATAAGTCAATCAGAGAAAGACATGTATCACATGACCTCACTGATATGAGGAATTCTTAATATCAGGAAACAAATTGAGTGTTACTGGAGTGGTTGGGGGTGGGAGGGATGGGGTGGCTGGGTGATAGGCATTGGGGAGGGTATGTGCTACGGTGAGCGCTGTGAATTGTGCAAGACTGTTGAATCACAGATCTGTACTTCTGAAACAAATAACGCAACATATTTTAAGAAAAAAGAAAAAGAAGAAGATAACAGGAGAGGAAGAAAAGGGGAGTATGTCAGAGGAGGAGACGAATCATGAGAGATGATGGACTCTGAAAAACAAACTGAGGGTTCTAGAGGGGAGGGGGTAGGGGGATGGGTTAGCCTGGTGATGGGTATTGAGGAGGGCACGTTCTGCATGGAGCACTGGGTGTTATGAACAAACAATGAATCATGGAATACTGCACCAAAAACTAATGATGTAATATATGGTGATTAACATAACAATAAAAAAATTTTTAAAAAAAGTTAAAAGCTAAAAATAAAAATAATAACAAAATGTTACGTAGTTTATAACATATGTAAGTAAAATAAATGACCACAGTAGTATAACACCTAGGAGAGGTGTATTGTAGGCGTATTGTTGTAAGATTCTTTTTGTTGTTGTGAGATTTTTTAAAGATTTTATTTATTTATTTGAGAGAGACAGAGAGCACATGAGAGGGGGGAGGGTCAGAGGGAGAAGCAGATTCCCTGCTGAGCAGGGAGCCTGATGCGGGACTCAATCCTGGGACTCCAGGATCATGACCTGAGCCGAAGGCAATCACTTAACCAACTGAGCCACCCAGGCGCCCTGTTGTTGTAAGATTCTTAAACTATCTGTGAAGTAGTATCACTTCGAGGTAGACTGTGATAAGGTAAAGATGTATCCTATAAACCCTAGAGCATGCACTAAAATAGCATAAAAATGAGTTAAATAAGCCAATCAAAGACAGAGATTGGACAAGATGAATTTTAAAAAGCAAAATCCAACTGTATGTCTCTTAAAAGAAACCCAATTTAAATACAGACAAAAATAGTCAAAAGCAGAAGGATGGAAAAAGACCATGCTAACTCCTATCAAAAAATTAAAAAAGTAGGATTACTAATATATAAAGTAGATTTTAGATCAAAAAATATTAAGAGTTTGAAGGTCACTTCAAGCGTAAGGGGTCAAATCATGAAGAGGACATGACAAACCTCAATGCTTTGCATCTTATAACAAAAATTAAAAATACATAAAGGGAGACTTGATAGTACTTCAAGGAGAAGTAAACAAATCCATAATTACAGTTGTAGATTTGAACACATTCTCAGTCATTAATAGAACAGGTAAACAGAAAGTAAGTCGGGGTGCCTGGGTGGTTTAGTTGGTTAAGCATCCAACTCTTGGTTTTGGCTTAGGTCATGATCTCAGGGTTGTGAGATCTAGCCCCAAGTCTGGCTCCATGCTCAGTGCAAAGCCTGCTTGAGATTCTCTCCCCCTCCATCTCCCTCCCCCTTTGATCCTCTCCACACTCTCCTGCACTCTCTTTCTAAAATAAATAAATAAAATCTAAAAGAAAAAGAAGCTAGAATACAGAAAACTTAAACAAGATTAACCAACTTGATCTGACATTTAAAAAACAATCCACCTAACAACAGCAGAATCTTTCTTTCAAGTACACTCAGACCAATGAACAAGAGAAACCATATTCAGGGCCTTACTATGAACCCAAATAAACTTAAAAGGTTTCAAGTCATATAATATTTTCTAACAACAATGGAACTAAATTAAAAACCAGTAACAGAAAAGTATCTGGAATATAAAAAAAAAATCAGAACTAAATTACCAGCTTCCAAATAATTCATAAGTGAAAAACAAAATTAAAAGGTAAATTAGAAAGTACTTTATTATAAACTAAATTAAAAAAAAATGACATACCAAAATTTGTGAAATGCAGTTAGAGCAGCACTTGAAAGAAAAGATCCTAAAATGACTATATTGGTAGAAAGGAAGGTCTCAAATCAATCTATTTCAGAATGGTAAACTGGTAAAATATTTACAAAATCTACACTTTGAAAACTTCAAACAGCAACTGAGTGATTAAGGAATATTAAATCAGTATTTCTCAACTTTGGCACTAATGAGGTTCTGGGCCAGATACTTCTTTGTTGTAAAAAGCCTGTTCCTGTGCACTGTAGGATGTTTAGCGGCATCTCTAAGGATGCCAATAGCAGCTGCTAACTGTGACAATCAAAAATGTCTCCTTGCCAAATGTCCCTGGTAGAGCAAAATCTTCCCCACTTGAGACCACTGACCTAAATAAATGGAGAGAGAGATCTTGTTTACAAGACAGAAGACTCAATATTAAGATGTCAAGTCTGTAGATTCAAAGCATTCCCGATCAAGATCTCAAAAAACTTAATGGTAGAAATTTGCGAATTGATTCTAAATCTCACAAGAAAATTTGAAGTATACAAAAAATCCAAAACAACTCTGAAAAAGAACAAAGTTGAAGGACTTGTACTACCTGATTTCAGTATTTATTATAAATCTAAGTATTCAAAAACAGTTTGGGGTTGGCACAGAGATAAATAATAGCTGCTTTACTCATAGGAGCCCACAACTGGCAACTACCCACATATCCATCAAGAAGTGAATGTGGTATATCTGCACAATGGAACACTACTCAGCAATCAAAAGAAATGAACTGCTGATACACAACACATTATGATGAAGCTCAAAAATGTTATATTATGTGAAGTTACATGCGAGAGTACACACTGTATAGTCCATTTATATGGAATTCTAAAACAGGCAAAGCTAATCTATAGGGACAGAGAACAGTTCAGTGGTTGCCTGGGGCCGAAAGGGTGGGCAGGGTTGGGGGGCAAAGGGGGTAGTCGGGGACTGACTGAAAAAAGGCATGAAGGAACTGTCTGGAGTGATGAAAACTGTGTATTTAACACAGGGTACATTTTATCATATGTACATTACACATTACACCTCAACAAATTAAAAAAAAAATTTTGTTTTCGATTTTTAAGACAGAGGCCTAGATTCTATCCTAATTTAATACCTCTGCTTTCCTTAAGAACTTGCTTAGGCCTTCAGCATCTGTTTCCTCACGTGTAAATAGTGACAATGCCAAGTCCACAGGGTGAAGTGAAAGTACATGTCAAAGGAGATTAACTGAAAGGTAAGAAGCAAAAACTAATATTATTAACACTCAAAAGTCCTTCTAGAGCATGGTTTTTACATGTTATTTTCTACTTCTGTCTTTAAGCTGTTTCTTTTCCACACCATCCTGGGTTAACTAAAAAACTAAAATATAATCACTTTGAGATGTTCTTTTAAAAGAAAACATTTTAAATCAAAGCTGAGCAATATGAAGAAAAAGCAAAAGTTCTCAAAGATTAAATACTATAGCTAAAAATTAATAATTTTCTTAAAATGGCTTAACTAGAGAGCATATACTTTGAGTAGGATTTGTGTACCACTTACATTACTGATTTAGTTCCCACATTCCAAAGAGGTCAGGAAATTATAAAGTGTTTAATATAAAAATGGCAGATGTATACAAATATTTCTATCACAGACATAAAGAATACTATTTTTTTTTAGGCATTCAAACAACACATTTGCAAACCATACTCCCACAAACCTGAAAGGCATTACTATTTTTGACAAAGTCTTTTGCAGAGTATCATAATAAATGCTCAAATTCTGATATTTCATCTGGAAATACCCATTTGAATTCAAAGTCAAATTACACAGGGACACATGGTAATAATAAAGGATTCTGGAGTAGTGTTTTTACAAACAACTTTGGCTGCTTTTGGCTAACTTATTTTACCTCATTTTTATACATCTGAGAATGAAAATTCAATTACTGTAGGGAAGTTGAACTTGGAATACACTTTTTTTACTTAATAAGTTACAAAATATAGCAAGATACAAACTAGCCTGTTCCTCACTATATTTGCAACATTTTTGTAACTAAAATACAACCGAAACAATTATTTGTATGGAAAATACTACAGAAATACCTCCATAACAATAAAAGTAAACCCTTCGAAATGACGTTTCAATCTCTCTTAAACGTTAACATGCAGAGATTGCTAGTTGTCCTACAGTATCCCTCCTTCCCCTCTTTACACAGTAATGGAAATTTCTGGGCATAGGACACAGCTAAAGATTCCCTTGCAGCTAGGTGAAGCTTTGTGACTTAGTTCTAGACAATGGGATGTAAGCAAAAGCAATGTATGCAACTTTAGGTGATGGCCTTAAAGAAAACGGACAGGCTCTTTATTCTCTGCTTAACTCAGTCCTGTTGCCTACTGAAGCTAGCAGCCTTCTTGGACCATGAGATTAAAAACTGCCTTTTAAAAATGGCAAAGCAACATTATTAGAGAAGCCTGGACATCCAACATCATAAAGCCATTATATTAACCCAGGACTGCTTATTTGGATTTTTAAATCAGAGAAAAATAAGCCTCCACAGTACTTAAGTTGTCAAATATTCAGCCTAAACTGTATCCCAGTTTCTCAGGAAAAGGAAATGAAAATAGACTTTAATTCTAATAGAAACCTGTAGCCACTTCTCGTGTGTGTGTGTATCATGTTTATTTGTTCTTCAAAATTCATGGCTTTCCTTCATTAGGGCTATTTTTAGAAATATAAGACTAGTATGTTAGATGACCTGGAATGAACCCAAGAAATCACTTTAAAACTTGAGCGATGAGAAAACAGAGGTATGAGCAAGCAAATTATGAGCCCAAGGTTATTCTTACCAAAAATTATTAGGCGTTCTTTTTTTTGTAACTCATAAATAATTTTTTCTGAAGAAACAGATCAACTTATAAAAGCAAAAAAGGAAAACATTATTAAGATGTATTGTTTGCATGACAAAGAATATACTGCAAAATCAGTATGAATTGTGAACGGCAGAGAAAAAGCCATGACACAAAGTATATGAATAATCTCTTGAATGGGGCTACTACTTACAGTAAAGACATAATGAGTTCTAAATGCTTGCACCAGAGTGTGTTTTCATCTAGAATAATCTACTGCCAACTGAAGAACACTGGTGATGGGGCAGGAAGGGTCCCAGAGGTTTGTCCCATATGGAGAAAAAGAGTTAATGTCTTGCTGGTCATTCAACACTTATTCCAATGGGAATTAAGATAAAATTAAAAAAACCTATGTTATCTATAAAGAAAAACTAATTAGAGCATAAATGAAATTTTGGGTGTTATGAGCTCAAAAACAACCTCATGAAAATTATGCACATGCTCCCTCCAAAAAATGTGCCACATATACATTATACATTTTAAATATTTCATTGCTTTGGATTGACAATTCTTTCACTCTAATAAAACACAAGATGATATTCCCAAAACTTCAGGTCTTTTTAAGTACAAAAATGAGCAGTTACTTCCTTTTAAAAAGGTGTTTTTTTTTTTTTTTAAGTAAGCTCTACGCCCAACATGGGGCTTGAACTCACAACCCGAAATCAAGACTCACATGCTCAGCCAGCCAGATGCCTCTAAAAAAAAATTTTTTTAAAAAGAACATTTTATATAAATTCCAAGTCTTATATGACTTGAGTACTCAAAGTGTTCAAATTATGCAGTGATCTCCAACGCAGAATTAAAAACATAAAACTTCTTGAACTGATGGCAACAAATGCCTAAAACCATGATTCTGAGAGTATGAATCTGGTAGTAAATGTACTTAGGACTCATAGAATATTCTTTGCCATGGGAGAGTAACCTTATGTCAACAAACAACAGAATTCACTACAACTTTGTGAATTGAATCTCCATTCATTCTTTTCTTTTTTTCTAAGTATAAGAGGTCATTTTTGCAACAATCAGATGTCTGTGTCATCAAGGAAAGGATTACAAATTCCTTTTAAATTTTTAGGTCACCCAAAGCACTATAAGCCTTAAAAAGTATTCTGCCATGTTTCTAATTGTCTGCATATTTTTGCCAGCAGACGAATTTACAAGATATTGTCACTCTGAAATTCAATTTGCAGAAGCACATCCTGAAGCACTGGAAGATCCCCATGGCAGTTTGGCTAAATGAACTTGTGATTTTCATCTGCATCCATAAGGCAGACTACAGCACCGCAAAGCAGAACTTTTATTTCATTCAAATATCCAAAAATATCCCTCAAGTAAGTCAAGTCACAAATAAACTTGTCCAACTGTCCTGAGAATAGCATTTCTTTCTCTCATAAGCAAACTTAATAGACAATAAATAAGGAGGCAGCTATCTAAACTGCAGTGTAGTGCTTTAAGACATATCCTTTAAGGAACCAATGCACTTCTGTATTACTGGGAATCTCTTATTCTATTTCCACTTCTTGAGAAAACCTGTTAATAGGTAGGGAGTGGTTCGTGGTTCGTGGTTGGTGGTTGGTGGTTCTGACTCAATAAAGTTGATTATGTTCAGGGTGGTAAGCAAGTATCTTTCAGGATAATTGTCACAGTTTTTAATGCTGATTCATGCCAAGCCAACTGTAAAAGACGTAGGTTATGAATACTTGGAAGTTCGTTCCTCACAAAAGCAACAAAATCAGATGTACTGCCAAGCATGGTAAGTACTCCATCCAACCCCGATGCAGCAAACCACCTAATGTTAGTCATTACATACAAATGCTCGTTGAATGGGAAATGGCAGAACTCCCAATCTGACAATGATCTGCTTCAAAACATTAGAAGAAACACTCAGCAGTCTTAAGAGTACGTAACATCATCTGATTGTGCTTCAGCCATAGGAAAGAATGCTTTGTGATAAATAACCAAATTTCAGCAGCCAGTTCAAATCTTTCTTAACCCATTCTAAACTATCATTTTAAGGACCTCAGCATATTGAAAGTTACATAAATTGGCAGGTAAGTAGAAAAAGTATGTATCTTCTAAACAGAAATAATTACTGAAGCCAGTCTCTCTGTATTATTCTCTATAGGTTAACATACATTTCAAAATAATGATTCCATCTGTTACTTTACATGTTTCTGTAATTGGTGAAATCCCTTTAATCATTCTGAATTAAAGAGTCATTTTCAAGGAATTTTTTTAAACTCAATTTAGTTCCAGCACAAATTGTCAATACTGTCTCTAACCTTAGGGTGCTAAAGATTTCCCTCCCTTTCTTCTACTAAAGACCTCATATCAGAATATAAACCACTGGCAAAAGTGAATAATTCAACCTCTAATTATCCCATAAACTTGGGCAAAATATACAAGCAGTACATTTTGATAAACATTTTTGATACATAAGCCGCCCACCTTGATCTGAACTGGTACAGGAACTAAACAGGACAAGTAGCAGATATCCTTGTCTATAAAGCATGCAAGCCTTCAAAAGCCTGGGTTGAATGTTATTTCTATTTTAGTATTTCTAAGTTTGACATATAAATAAAATACTTTAATGCCTAATGATATGTCTTACTACACTTAGTTATCTCATTTTGTAATTTCGATACACTAGTAGAGAATAAGTTATAATTATTAAATAGTCAATGGTAAATAAATTATCTTCTTTCTTAAAATCAGTATTTCCCAAAACTTATTATAATAAATCCTGTCTCAACGGTCTAAAATTTCTGACCCCACTTGGTAGAACTGCTTATTCATGTAATTGTCTCTATAATACTTATTTTTAAAGCATTAAAACTCAATACATTTTCTAATAATTATTTTTCACAGTTCATAAGTATGAAGCACTTGAGTAACAATGTTGAATGAAGCATTCTTCCAACTTGAAAACCAAGTACATTTCACACTTCTATTTCCCAGGTATTCTGGGAATAATAAGCTAGTTACTTAGATAATTCCTCAATAAGTGCTCTGACATTTTACCACTTATAATATTAATGGAAAGTTTTACTTACTGAAACATCTTTCAGGTTTTTCTCAAAGGAGAAATGACAAGACTCTCTAGAAAAATCAAATTTGTATGCATCAGCTGGTCCTCCTCCTAATACCAATGCTTTTCTCAGTTCATCAACATATTTCTCTTTTTCCAATGCCATGTCATCAGCTTCTTGGGAAATCTCTGACTCAGAAACTATGGGAAACATAAATAAAAAGTTTTGACATGAAAAATAAATTTCTAAACACGAATACATATTTATTTACCTATTGCTACTAATTTATCACTTATATAACAGATACTTCAAACAAAAGATAAAACCAATCCCAATACCACACATTTTTAAGTCAAATTATACCTTTGAACTAGAAATTTTTGAGAAACACATTAGTCTCAAATCTCATGTGAAAACATTAGACTCCTTGCATTTTTTTTCCCTCTGTCCTCAGATGAAATACATGCATTGTAAATTACTAGAAAAACTACTATCTTATATACCTGCTCCTAGGTCAAAGCCAATAAATTATTTCTTAATAATGATTAATAAGCTCAGCATTTTATAACATCTTTCTTCCTTGCCTCAATTATTGAAGAGATTAAATAGTCAATAGATTATTTCTCACTCACATGGGCTGAGTTGAATTAAAGTAAAAATGGAGTTCATTCTTCTCATCTCATTATATGCCAAAAAATAAAGAAGGTGGATGAAGGTAGGTGATGAGGAACGAAAGAGAAAGGAATTAATATTTATTGAGTGTCACCTGTTTGACACACATTATATCACAGATCCGGCTTCCAGTTCTCCCATCTAGGTATACTGAAAGCTGATGCTTTACTCATCTACAGAGATTTTTACTTCAACAATTATATTCTCAATTCTAGACTGATATTCTCTTTCTTTTTCATAATATCCTGTTCTTGCCACACCCTTCCTTTAAATATTTGAAGGCTTTAAACATATTTAAGATCTCTTTCAGGACAGTCTTTATGCATGGTCCCTAGAGTATTAATTCCATTTCTACTGCTGACACATTCTCATTCTGTTTTTTTCCCTTGCATGCTTTGCAATGTTTGAACAAGGCTCTCCCCTAGCCAGAGTATCATCTGCTCTGGGCAATAGCGCTGGCCTTGAATCAAGATTGCTAGTTTACCTTTCTTGGAGTCTCTACAGGTTTCAACAGCTCTGCACCAGTTTTGAAGGTTAATTTCTTAACTTGGTTTTTACTCTTGAAGCAAAGAGTTCAATCTTAAATCCCCCATCCCTCATCTCTACATAACAGAGACTCAGGGTTCTGATTTTTGTTTGGACTTTTATCCACTCATAGCTCTTAGTGACTAGTTTGATTCTACGCTGCATCTTCAAACCAGAGAGTAGTCTTTTGTTTTTGTTTTGTTTTGCTTTTTTATGATGATTTCATTAACAAGATAGCTTTCAGTTTCCTTTCTTTACATTGAGAGCTCAGTTCCAGGTCCTTAAGAGGCCTGCCGTCTCAACATTCCACCCCTCTTAGGTACTACAACCACAGTCATTAAGACATATATCTAATTCAGATATTCCATGAACCTAAAGTTAAACTTTAGTTCCTATTAACCACTTTGGTTTTCAGATACTTCTTCATAGGTGGCACCTGGAGGGTTCCCTTTCTTACATCCAAAAGCTGCAATGTATCTGTTTGCTTTTAAAATTATAAGATTTAATCTAACATTTGTTTGGAATGTGTGCATGTGGTTGGGTGGTTTCCTGTCAATTCCCGCTAGCACAATGATGAAAGACTCATGTGGTTCTATACTTTTATATTTAAATGTTACATTTATCTATTTTATTCCTTATAATACTGAAAGATGTTTCAAATGATAAAACTGATGCTCAGATCAAATAATGGTCTATGGCCATGGAGTAGATTAAGTGGTCAAACGGATTCATACTTATGGTCTTCTTGGTTATTTGGTTTTGTAGTGAGGCAGATATGGGACACTGGAAAAACTATTTCCTTTCACGGAATTAAAAAAACACACTAGTAGGACATACTGCAGAAATCAATAAAAGCTTGACTAAAGAATCCCTAAAATATAACACAGATTTTCATACCTTTGGTCTGTGTCCTATCAAGTATGTCTGGAAGCCCCATGACAGGCAAAGAGGAAGAGAATTTTGAAACATATCCATATGTTTTTCATTATCTATTTTTGGTCATTTCTGATAGCGAAATATGAATCTCAACACAGATGACAAAAAGAGGTAAGAATAAAAACTTTTATATTTTTTATGTGATTTTACAGCTTCTAAAATTCTTTCATATATTTTGTATCTCTCTGAAGCAGATGCATATTTAAGATGATCACCACTATCAAATCTATTTATCAAATCTATTGACCTTTCAGTTACCTTACTAGCTCTTCTGAAAAAAAAAAAAAAAAAGAAAAACAAAAATAAGAAGTCTAATGCTTCCTAGTTAAGGAACAATTTCATATTTTGTGTTGGGTAATTCTGAAGAGTTATAAATACCAAAGAAGAGAAAATATTTCATAGAGAAATAGGAAATAAATCTGTAGAAACCACCTTTAATGCAACTACAGAAAATACAAAAGAGGACGCCTGGGTTGGCACAGTCGGTTAAGCGTCTGCCTTTGGCTCAGGTCATGATCCTGGGGTCCTGGGAACCGGCCCTGAGTCAGGCTCCCTGCTCAGGGGGGAGCCTGCTTCTCCCTCTCCCCGCTGCTCATGCTCTCTCTCCCTATCTCTCTCTAATAAATAAATAAAATCTTAAAAAAAAACACACACACAAGAAATAAAGTATGCCTACTGATAAAACATCCAGTGAAAAGCATTCTAAATTTCATTAAACTGAAAAGATATGTATCTGAAAATATTTCATAGCATTTAATGGTTTGATTCACTTATTTAAAACAATGCTTACTCAGCACCTACTATGTGCCAGGTACTATTCTAGGCACCAAGTATACAAAAGTTTAACAAACAGAAATTCCAGCCTCGTGTACCCTAATTCAAGTGCTGACATTTTAGATATTCTCTTATGTTACACCATCTGTGAACGCTGTTCTATTATTATGGAATATTTCATTTTTGAGAGAAAAACACATATGAAAGAAAATTTTCTATTTATACTCCCCTTTAAAAACTGTGAGAAAAAATTAAGAATAAAATTTACTTGAATATTTCCATTAATAGTAAATGTGAAATTTTGACTGCCTATTTAGAACTTCAGGCCTGGAAAAACGTGGTCACCAGTTTTGAATTTTGTGCTAAGAACATCTGGAAGAAGCACAGCTGTAAGCATTCACTGCTCCAAAAACTTTGGTGACCAGAAATAAAAGCCATGGAAATAATAAAATTCAGCAAGGATACAGCTGAACCACATAATAATAGCATAAAAAGTGAGCAGGCCAACATGACCAAAAACCAAGGAATTGTTCTCAGACACATAGGATCCAAGAAAGCATCATTTTAACAATATTTGTGGGTAGATAAAGATGTAAGTAAGGAAATGAAGATTTTTTTTCTTTTGGCTCCTTATGTATAATGAACCAAAGACTGTGCATAGCCTAAGTTTGTGTTGGTGCTTTGAAGACAGCCTTATCATCACATTAGAGAGCTTGTTGGTATCACATCATGGACCTACTTTACTGCATTTATTAAAAATCCTTCTTCCCCTGAACTCTGTCACATAATCTCCATATAGGTCACCAAATATCAATGTTTAGAACAAATATAAATGAATATAATTACTTGATAATAAATGTATTAATAAAGTTTACTTCTCAATGAACTACTCCAGAGATGGGTGATTTAAGTTTCTTACTGCTGACTGATAAGAGTTATAAAGGTCACATAATAATCATCAATCATTAACCTACTTTGTGACTTAACTTTGCGATACAACCCTCTATGTTGAAGTGATGATAGACCACATGATAATTAGACCTCAAAACATTCATTAGATAAAACATTACTAATGGAAAAGAAATCAGTGAATTTAGTGTGTGGGAGATTAAAAGGAACCCCACATCCTTTTAATTTCACTCAAATGAAAAGAGAAAAAAATTATCCAAATTGAAGGTTGCAGCAATCAAAAAGCTGTACAAAAAAAAACAGGATGAGGTATAGGAAGGAAATCCATTTTCATGTTTCAATTATGTAATTGTTTCAATGTTCTTAATCATGTTATTTTCTCTATAAAGTGCCAAACCAAATCATATTCATGTAATAAACCTCAACTAACCATGGAAACAATTATATTATTTGGTTTGATATTTTGTCCCTGAAATGTATACAAGAAAATAGAAATGAATAATGACAGATATATAAAACATTTATGAGATTCAAAACTTTAGTGTCTTTGAAAATAAAACAACCATATATGGTGCACTATAAAATTTTCTGTTTGAAAGCCTGGTTAGTAAGCAAGCCAAAATGTTAACAACACAAAGGATATGGAAGTTTTCTAACACATTTTTCTCTCACTATTCATTAGCTAAAAAACAAATGGCAAAGCATACTATATTTCTGATCAATGCCAATAATAAATAAATATGAAACTGGAGTTTTCTCTAAAAAATGCTAATTCTAAAATAAATGGTTCACTTTCTTTTTTCCTAGGAAGTTTTATACATTTGAGGCATCCTTCCAAAGAATATCTAGTGAACATGTAGGTCCCAGGCACTGGTCTAGATACTTATAAAGAATGAATGACAGAAAAATCAGATGCATTCCTTGCTCCTAATGAATCTAGTGAAACAATATTGATAATATTAAGAACAACTGCCAGCACATTTTTTATGACATATACAAATTGTTCCATAAATGTAAACTCAGCTTAAATTTCTGGTTAAATCAAGATTTAAGAGTTCATCAGTGTATTCTTTTATTCCCAATCCTTAACGATAAAAAAAAAAAAATTCGAACAACATAATATTGTTCTTTGCTTTCGTGAACGAGGTTTACTAACTAAATTAGAATTTAGTATTTTCTTTTGATAATTAAGGCTCTTAAAGCATCTCAAGGTCATCTGTCTAATCAGAACTAATTATACACAATAAGCCACTTGTCAGCTGGGAACATCTAAGTTATAAATACAGTATTCCTTACATACAAGCAACCACTTCACCTAGGACCTGCCTCCTGGGCTGTATGGTTGGAACTGCTCTTCTTTCCAGACAACTGGCATTAACCTCCTGCCATTATCTTCAGCCCTGTGCACCCCCTTCCCAAAACAGAGCTACCGCCACTTGGGTACCCTAGCATACAGAGAGCTAAACTGAAAATTTTTCTTCCACTCCTACATGGCAACAACCAAGCACCAACTGGTTTCTCTTAACATAGAAGTTTACAGCTTAAATAGATCCCATAATACATACTGCAAACATTATCCTTGAAATTTCTTTATTTTATTAATACTTATATCAGCATTCCTTACCCTCTGTCATAAAAGAAGAGTTTTTTTTAAAACCTGCAATTATAAACTCAGTTTGACCATACTGTGTAACAGAATTTGTAACATCCAAGAAAGAAACAAAACTTCACCATGTAATTTTAAAAGATATAATAATTACAATAACAAGTTTTAGGGAAATATTTCAAAATTAATATATAAATGGTATGTAAATTAACATGACAAAATTATTTTACCTAAAATTTACAACATAACTCTAGAAAGGACTGTTGCATAACTATAGAAAGAGTTTTTTAAATCTTTCAAAATATACTTTAGAAGATTATGAAAACTTCACTATATGAGCAAAACATAATTCTATATATTTTCACTTTATAACTGCCATGTTCCATAAATAATTTCAGGGCCATTAGACTTTTTAAAAGATCACTGCCAAAGACACAAAAAATTTAAAGTTTATTTCATGAAATAATAGCCAATATCCCACATGTGGGTTTGAACCTTGGTTTACAAAATCTCTAACACTATTTTGTTTTTGTTACAAACGTAATACATGTTCACTAGAAAATAAATCAAACAATGTAAGTGTCTAAAATAAAAAGAAAATCATCACCACCCCACTCCACCAAGCTAACAAATCCCTTGGCCCAGCCAACCCACCTCCCTATGCCTCCCAATATTTCCCTGGGGTCCTGAAAAAAAAAAAAAAAATACGTGTATAAAGTACTATTTATGTTTTGTAAAAAGAGATCATTTAAAAACCCTGACCAACCCCAAGTTTCAAGACTCAACTAGTGACCAGAATTTTCTAGGGCACATGCTTATTTCTCTATCCTTCTATTAATTATAGAAACTGGCATTAAATATTATAAATCTACGTGTAAATTAGACAGCAATAACAAGTACAGCAATGTTAATTTTACCCAGAATCTACTAAAGAAACACCTCAATCTGAAGTGTCACTGGGGACTGAAGAACAGCATATTACCGAAATTTTACTTTTAAAAAATTTGCTTTGAATATTACCTGTCCCGGTCCATGCTGACTGACCATCAGTAAGTGTAATAACAAAACCAGATCCTAATGTTTTCTCCCAAGCCACTTGTAGAAAATGAACTACATCAGGTTCAGAAGCAAGACAGATTCTGCTTACTTTTCTCTCCATTTCTGGTCACCTGTTATAAAAAAATAAAATTAATATTTTTGTAAGAAACCGTGACTATCGTATAGTTATATTTTGTATATTGGTCTCTCAGCTACACAAAGCACCAAGGAAATAAGTAAAACAAAAAAACCATGTAACAGTTAGCCAACCACAAATCTCAGTAAATCATAGTTCTATTCAACTGATTTATAATTTTTACAGATAAGAAAAACAGAGGCCCGTAAATGGCAAATGAGTTGCCCAAGTTGAATGTTGAAAAAAATTACTATATCCAAAAATATGAAGAGTAAAGGCTTTTCTTACTGATCCCACTTTCATTTCTAATGATTAGAGGTTCTTTTTCTATGAATTCAAAAGCCATTCTTCTGGTAATTTACTCTAGAATCTTGCCCAGATTGACCTCAAACTTATCAAACTGTGGTACGACACATATTTGGTTCAAAGCAAATAACTATATTTTTTCTAATACTGGAATATCCCCTGACCACGTGCACTTCATTAAGAGATGCTTAAGCTGTAGAAGCTAACATGCATAACAAAATACCCTAAAAATTACAAACATGCAAAGAAAAAAACATAACAAAAAGTCAAAACCAGGAACAAAGCACAAACTTCCAAAGATGAAAAACTAGAGAGAATTATTCTTTAATCACAAAGCATGAATCTCTTCCTAGATAATCCTGAAAAAGCTAAAGAAAATTCTTCAATCTTTTATTCGGGAGAAGAGTATAAAATTCCTTCAATTTTTATGACCAGCATATATAATATGCTATAAAAATCCAAAAGCAAATTATTAATTGGCACTTCACTGACAACTGATTACTAAGTTTTAAAAGCAAATTTTTAAATCAGTTTTAATTTGCTTTCTCAATTTAAAACTATTACATTTTCATAAAGCACATTATTTTTCTCAATTAACAATTGAATATGAAAATAAAAACTGAATATGAAAAACTCACTTTGTCAGCTCTTCACACAATTGAATATGAAAATAAAAACAACTCACTTTGTCAGCTCCTCACAAAACAAAACTAACTTACTACAGATCTCTATCTTCTGGGAGTGGGAGGGATGCTTAATTATAGAATGCTAGAGCTATTCTATCTTACAGTAAAAAGCACAAGGAAGCAGGGCGATTTCCAGAATAAAAGAAAATATCTAAAATTAATAGTGTAAGATACTTCCAAATTGGTAAATTAACAATAATTCTAACTTCTACCTAAAGTGTATTCAGAAGACTGTTTATTATCTTCCCAGTAAAAGACCAAGTTTTAAAATAACCATACTTGTAGCCACATCAATTAAGCATGTTTATGTGTTAAAAATATGTAAATTTGTAGGTTTGACCACATCATAACCATTGAAAAAATATAATTATTTTTAAATATTTCATTTAGCCAAAAATTTTCCTACATTGAGGTCTTTCTTGCCTCAGTATGCTTATTCTGAAATGCGTTATCCATTTGTGAATATTTTCTTTTAAATGAATTAGTCAAAACACCTAACATGCAGTTAATTACCCACATGCTCTATAATCCTTAAATTTGAAAATTGCTGGAAAATGTGTATTACTATTTTTCTATGCCAATCATTGAAAAAGACACATAGAGACTTACATAATTCTAATAGGCCCCAAAACCACAACTTTGGAGTGGGAAGGGTAATAGAAACTACTTATGAAGGCCACTTTTTGCCTCTCTAGAATTTATATACAAACACACAGATACACTTGCACAGGTTATTTCTTCTTAAATGTGCCTCAAGAAGCATGGCTATTGTTAGCAATTAATGTAATTTTGCGAAAGGAAATCTCAGCACTTAGAATTGCTCTAAAACAGCAATTGGTTTCACTGCTATTTTTCACCATATTTGAAACGAGTGACAAACTGCTAATTATACAAAGTAGTTTAAAATTCAGTATTCCAGATGCTTCATTCTACTTTCACAATGACATAAGGGGCTTTAATCTCAGTAATGTTAAAAAGACATTTAGGGATCAGATTAGTTTTAATAACATCTTTGAATTATTTGTGTTTCAAATATTTTCCAGTTTTCTGACCAACTCTAGGTTGGTCTAAAATTAAATTGTATTATTTTAAAGCTAAAATTAAATTGTATTATTTTAAAGATTCCATTATTTTACTAAACTCAGATTTCAAACTTTGGATGCTGTGAGTCATGTTTAAGCACTTAATATTTATAGCCCAAATGTGACCACTCAGGTACTCCTATAAATACTTTGTGCCTCAGTAGCCTCAGATGTTTTCTCTGTATCAACTGAGTTTTAATTTCCTGATAATATATTATTTGAATGACTTTTGAATGAAATTCATTCTTCTACTTACTGAAGTCACCCCCTCATTAAATATCAAGTAGAAAATATCTAAGAACCAACCACAAAAATAGGAAAAAGGATGACTTGCCAGGTCTTTCAAGAATCCTAAGAGCAAACCAATAATCTCTTTGCTTTCAGCAGCCCTGTAAATGGGAATAGTCAGCCATAATTTTTCTGCCCCAAGAATACTTGAAGAAAGGGGTGGAATCCTCTTTAGAGGGACTGATCGATTAGGGCCATAAGAAAGCGTGTTTTATTTTCTAAGGGCACTAAAGGTCGCACTAGTATCAGCACCTCTCCCAGCCAGAGCCCAGGAGCTAATAAGACAAGCCTGCAGATGTAAACAGTTGAGTCCCACCCCAATTTGTACATCAGTAGCTTTATTGAGAGCTCAGAACAGTTGAGAATTGAGAAGCTTATCTTTAGTACTTTGTGCCTTTGATACTTGGCTTCCTTCTTAGAAGAGAAATAAGTTGTTGGCTGGTATGCAGTTGATGTGATCTACACTCTGAACAAATACCATTCACAGTTGCCTCTGAATAAACAAGACGCTTTTTAAATTAGTTTACAAAGAATTTTGTATGCCCTTTTGGATGCTGATAAGGAGCAGTGCAGAAGCCAACTCTCTTAGGTCAGCTCAAGTTAGTGACAACACTATATCATTGATAACACCATTTTGAACTTGAGCTTCTTTTATTTTCCTTTATAACTAAGTTACGGGGTCTTTTCAAGCTGCTTGGCTGCAGGTGTTCAAACTTCTGCAACTATGCCAAGGAGTTGTACTTACAGATCAGAAAGGACTAAATGCATGTTTCTAATGAAGCAATTAACTTAAGTGCCCCCTTGTTCAGAAAAGTAGGCTGATACCTAAAGTGAATTCAGAATAAAGATTAGCACACAGCACACTGTTAAGTCTGTAATTAGATTCCTGATCATATTATTTTGTTTAACCTTATTTTTTAAAAAAAGGGGAAGAAAAGAAAAAAATGTAAATTCTAAATTGAAAGTATGGTGATAATTTTTTTTAAAGTTCTATCATATTATAAAAATTCAAGGGTAGAACCATACGTACTGCTAAATAAAAAGGAAAGAAAGTCTTATGCAACAACCACTGGGCTATTTACTTTACTTTTAATAAGAAAAACATCACACAAAACTAAATGCAAAGAAAATGATGATTTTCCTGTTTGTTAAGTATTTTTAAAAAGCATTGGTTATTAATGTTTATCTTACCAGAATTCCCACACCGAAGACTTTTTTTTAAATTAATAATTGATTCCTAGCATTTATTTCTTTCCTATAATTTTCATTAATAGCATGTCAACTTGCTGGTTGGAGTTATCTATCTGACTAAAGGGTAAATTAAGTCTTTTTTTTTCCTAAATGACCACAAAATCAAAATCAGTTTACCTTTAAATTTCCAAAGCAATTAAACAAAAATATCAAGCTAACTTTCTATAGAAGAAATGCTTTCTTGAAAGAATATTTTCAAGTTCCAATTATCTAAACTTTAAGGGTAAAGAATTTATAGTATTATTAAATACTTTTCTAATCATGTCAATATTACCTCTATTCTATTAATTTAGAAATTTAAGTAAGGTGACCAGCTGTCCAGGTTTCCCTGAGATTTTCTTGGTTTCAACTTTCCAAGTCCCAGGTGCTAGAAACCTCCCAACCTCAGGCCAACTAGGATGGATGGTCACCTAAAGTAAGAGTAAAATACAGTTAAGACTGTGGACGTAATTTTGTTCAAAAACTTGTAAAATACAGCTCACGTTTAAGTTAGATGTCAGGTTAACAGTCTGATGCTTCAGGAATAAAGCATTAGAACTATAAAATTAGTCTAAAAAGTAAGGCATCTTTGCCATGGTCATAGTCCATTCTCAGTTACCCCTTATGGCTGTGGAATGCCACCTGCAGCCATTCCAAATATCATATTACTACTCATTTCCTCTACTTATCTTTTACAAATACCATTAGTAATCATTAGTTTCAGTGATTCAAGTTCACTTCCTCTTTCTTTTTTCTTTACCCAATGAACTAAGTATTTTAAAACAGTAAAATAGCTTGACTAAATTTCCCACATAAAATCTAACACCTAGATCCAAAATGCCCTAAAAATTGGACCCAGAGTTCCAGGACTTCCTTTCTATTCATCAAATGGACACTCTTAATTACAAATAAACTTGGCAGAAAGGATGAGAGCATACTTATCATTTTGGAAACTTTCTAAACTTTCACAAGAACACTTCAGTCCTAACTGCAGAGTTTCCTGTGAGAATGACACTTAACAGAACTGAAGAGATAAGATAATACCTGAAATATAGCATTAGCTAAACAACCGTCTTTCTTCATTAAGAATGTAGTAATTTTGATTTCTTAAGCCATGAAATTTTGACACCTCTCTCGTATTTTAATTTCAGAAGACCGAGGGTGTTCCTATGAAATACCATCAGTTAAGTGTATATGCAGTCTTTTCTACTTCAAAAATGTGCTGCTCAGAACTGAAATGTAACTAAAAGCATTTGTATGGAAAAGAAACAGGACTTGCACTGTACTTTTTCCCTTACTCACAAACCCACCATTTACTTACAACTGTACCCATTTATCTGCCTATTTCAAATGGCAAACAGGGGATGAATGATAAGACTGGGGTACAAATGAGAGTTAATGCTGAAAAAAAGAACCCTATAACATATCCTTAACTGGTGACAGCACCTAATTCAGCCACTCAAAAAAATTTAGGAACTATGCGAAACTGCCGGTATTTAACAATGTTTAACCTACAAAAAAATGGCAATTTCACATGGTTTGAATGACAGCAAGTTATAAACAGCACATTCCATATTGGATGAATAATTACTATTTATTTCCCATGCTGTGATTTTTGACTCTAAGTCATTTTCAACCACATCCCTGAACATATTTTGGACTGTAGTGGGAGGATGTTCCAAGATAAAAGCAAAAGATTCACGAGCTGATAACTGTGCTAGGTGATGGGTACACAGGAATCCATTATGTCCTACCTTTATATATGTTTGAAATTTTCTACAATAAAATGAATAAAAAGAAAATAGTTCATTAAGTATTATTTGACCATCAGGCTGATTATATTGTTAGAGTACCTTTGTAAAAAGAGACAAAGTCACCTATTAGAAATTTATTCTTAAATATATAATTCAATACTTCAAAACTTAGGAGCCTATTTAAGAAATATTAAGTTCAGTGTTGACTTTGGTAAATAGTCTTTATCTGATAAGCTTGACACCTGAAATACTGGGATGTAATGCTGTGATGACTGACTCAGAGATGAGCACATGATTCAAGTTAGGACAAATAAGACCAGTGAAGCCTAATTCCACGACTTAAGGATATAGATTCTTCTCTACTGGATTTGATGCCATAACAAATCCTGAGCCTGAAGCTGCTGACAACAAAACCAACAGAGCAGAAAGTGAAACTGAGGTGTGGGCAGCAGCTCAGATCTGGTTCCAGCAACACCAGAATCTAGATCTAATCAAATATATTTTAGGTATGAGGCCAAGAAGTTCCTTCCTGTTTAAGCTACTTGGTTTCAGGCTTTGGAATCAGTCAGACTTCAGTATGAATCCTCACTGTCATTTCTTGGTTGTGTGGACTTCAGGAAATTATTTAATTCTCTAAACCTCAATTATCTCCTAGTACCTGCAAAACAGTTGTCAGTCAGCAATGTGTGTATTCCGTCATTGGCATGAGGACCAAACTTTGGGAAACACTATATTAAACTCATAATATTTAACACCAAACAGCAAGTTTCACATTTTCAGCTTAATATGTTTACACTCTCATCAGTTCTAAAATACGTGACATTTGAAAGCACTGGGCAACTTTGTTATCACTACGTGATAAATAACTGGTAACAGGTGGTTCAAGAAGACAACTGGTGAATATTTTCCAGAAGGCCCTAATGATTCTAGAAAAAAAATGTCTATTCAAAACAAAGGTTCAAGTCTTGGTTACATGCAAAAAAAATGTTTTTCAAGTTTTAAAATCATTAATTAATAAATTTAATGTTTCTCCTTAAAACTCAACAGCTTACCTCAAAATATTGGCAAATGTGCTCTAAAAGAGGGCTCCAATCAATTTAAATTTTAAAATTGTTTCTTTCCCTTCCATCCTTAATATACTAAATACATTAAAAGCCTTTTATGAACCTCTAATACAATTTATTTTTCATATTTGAAAATTTGTTTATAAAATATTTATAGCAATAAATGTAGCTCCTGGCCAAACATATGACCTCAACTATACTTTGCATTCATTCTTCACAATATAAACTTAAGAGTGTGATGTGGTTAAACAACTAGATTACTATATAAAAGCCATCAGTCTCTGTTACTAGAAAAGCAATGAGAGAACTAGTCCTGATACTCATGGTTCATGCTCTTCTAGGACTGTTTTAGGAATATCATTCAAACAATGCTCAGTTTAACCTTCTATACGTCTGCAAAACAGATGTAAGACTGTATGGTTCCAATGACTTGATAAAAAAGCTTCAAATGTGTCTTTACTTTGCATCAAATGCTCTATTACAGTGATATTCATATGGGAATTAAAAGTGGTAATCTGTGATATTCAACCAAACATACCAACTTTACTTGCTCTTTAATCCACTCATTTTCTTCCGATATATAGCTGTCAAATAATCAGAACAAATCTTATCACATTTAAACTTCAGAAACTTACTTTGTTTTCTCTATTGCTAAATTCTCAGAGCATAAACTTTTGGTTCCCAAAAGTAATTTCTGAGTCTTGAGGTGAGCCAATTTTTGTAAGAATAATATGTAAAATGAGGTTGGTTCCTAAACACAGGATTAAGGCAAGAGTTTTTTATTCAATTTATAGATGAGTTATCATTGCACAAGTAATTTACAAAATTATAAATTGCAACCATGCTGTCATTTTTTAAAAACACGTAAGTTAAGCCCACAAATGGAACTGTATTAGTATACTATGTTATACAAGCATCTACCTACAAATTAACAAAGAACTGTCAAAAATATTTTTTAAATTCAACTTTAAGTGCTCCAAAGTTTAGACAGATGTTATCCTACTTTCTCTGAGCAGCTGTTCATTGGACATGTTCCTTATTTATTGATATACTGTGTTCAATGCTAGTGTCACATTTCTTAAACAGGAACTTGGCAACTTCCAAATTCCACGGTAAATATTGACGTATCTCAGCATGTCAATATTTATACTGCCAACACTTTGATGAGTCTCCTCAACAATGGCTGCATCTTATTTCTTAGCAGCCACTTCTGTTCCAATTGAGCAAGGTCTTTCTTTATTCAACAGCATCCTCTCACACAAAGACCAGATTGACTTTCTGGCTTATTTCAACATTTTGGACACTTTTACAGGGTTAGTAAAGTTCAAAGAAACAAGGCACAAATTTAGGAATAGTCGTTTTTGATTACTTAATCCCAAACCTAATCATCATTTCAACCCCACTGCTGCGGCCAAAAACTGCTGAGGCCTTTTCAAAATTTATAGAGCCAGATTATTTCCTTTTCTGTTAGTCCTAAAGGCTATACAACATTACAAAAAGATTGGTTTACGGACTACAACAATGATGATAATATTCAGGGGACAGTTTAAATTCAGAATGTTCACCATGAAAGGTAGTTCAAGGTCTGGTTCATTATCTACAATTAAACTGTTTTAAATACAAAATTACTTCACCTAATTTTGTGCCAAGTATCAGAAATTATGTTAACAAACTAATTATCTTTAACTCAACCTTAACAACAAATTTCCATGTCATTGTGAGAAAAATCTTCACAATATCTTGAAAATAGACTGGGATTTCCCAATGGCATACAACCAAAAGTTTAACTTAAAACCATTGGCAGTACTGGCATCTAGCAAAAACATGGATGGCTCATGAGCAGTTTGGAATTCCAGCATGGATTTCCCCTTTGAGGCAACAAAAGTCTCAAGGGTGTTCTTCCAAAAAGAGCCCCGTCTCATCAACATTAAAAACTGCTGACTATAATAACCCTCTGTTCATCTATTTCAGCCAATGTCTTAGGAAAAAAAGCACAACTCATGTTCTCATCAGCGCTAGCAGCTTCACAAATGACAAGGAACAAATTGCCCTGGACTATAAAATGCATTAACTACCTCCTACCTGTATAAAAACTATCCTTCTATTAATTTAAGGACAGCCACCTTTTCCTAGAAAACAAGGTATAGCAAATAGACCATCAGTTTTTTCAGATCAAAACTCTACTGCTTCATAGCTGAGTGACTTTGGTCATGCTATTAATGCATTAAAAACATTCACTGACTGCTTCCTATGTACAGGGCTTTGATATCCCCGGAATGAGTTAAGACACATTCCCACCTCTCGAGTGAGATAAAACCCAAAAATAATTACTTTACAAGCTTGTAAAGTGCAGAGGCAGGGTGATACCTCCTCTCAAGAGTTCACTTAAGCCAGCCTGACATTTCAGGGAAGGCTTCCCTGAGCTACACCTGATATGAATCTTAAAAAGTGAAAAGGAAAGAGATAAGAAAAGGCATTCCATGCAGAAGACCCTGCATGATGAAAAGCTTGGAGGCAAGAAACAGCATAATACCTGGACACGATAAACAATTCAATGTTTCACAATGACTGCCAATCAAGGGTGACTAAAATTCAGATACCCAGTCAAGTTCATTCATTCAACCAAAGCATGTGCACTTCTGTGCATCAGACAGTGCTTTAGAACGTGGCATAAGGAAACAAAGCAGATAACAATTCTTTCCTTTTAAAATTTGTATTTTAATAGGAGACCAAAAATGAAAAGCCACATAATAAATATGTAAAATACATAGTAAGGTGATAAGTGCTAGAGTAAAAGGAGAAGGAAGATAAGACAGGATAGAGAAAACTGGGAGTACAGAGGCCAGGGGGGGAATGGGGGATAGTTGCAAAGCTGTAATTTTAAATAGGAGGTTGAGGTAGGCTTTATTGAAAAGGTGATATATGAGCACATACATAAAGATCAGCTGTGTGGATATCTGGAAAAAAGCATTCCAAGCAGATGAAGCAGCCAGTGCAAAGGCCCTAAGGCAGAAGTGGGCTTAGTGTATTTAAGAAACAAGGAAGCCAGTGTGGCTGGGACAGAGTGAGGGGAGAGCACACAAAGGCTGAAGTCAAGGAGGTAATAGGAAACCAGATCATGTAGAGTTTTGTAGGCCAATGTCAGGATGTCAGCTTTTATCGTGAATCAAATGAGAAGTCATACAATGTTTTTAAGCAAAGAAGTAATGTTACATTCCCTTCCAATAAACTTTTTATTTTGGAGTAATACCGAATTTACAGGAAAGCTGCAAAGATAACACAGAGTTCCCATATACATCTCACCCAGTTTCCTCTAATATTAACGTCTGGCGTTCAGAAAGACAGGGAATTAAGAATATGAACTCGGGAGGCTTCAGTATACAGATGGTTATTTAAAGTCATTAAGACTTGATGATATAATCAAAAGGAAGTAAAGAAAGAGGAAAAGAAGAGAAGCAAAGATTGAGCCCTGGAACACTCAATAATAAGAGATCAGGAAGAACAGAAGGAAGACAGAAGGAACCAATGAGGTAGAAGGAAAACCAAGAGAGTGTGATGTCCTGGAAATGAAGAAAATACATCATGAAGAAGGAAGTGATTAACTGCACCAAAGGTTGCTGATAGCTCAAACAGGAAAAAGACGGAATAATCAACACCTGGAGACCACTGGTGACACTAAGAAGAGGATTTTGGGGAAGGGTGGGAGCAAAACCATGCTGGAATGATCTCAAGAAAGAATAGAAAAAGAAGAATTGGGATTTGGAACATAAAATCCTTAGAGGATATTTGTTCAGAAGAGGAATAAATGGGGTTAGAAGCGGAGAGAGGTTAAGAGAAGCAGTTCTTAAAGTAAAAGAAATAACATGAAGGTCAAAAATGGGTCTTAATCTAAGAGCCACGGGGAAAGAATATAAAAAACAGGGGGGAGGGGAGAAGGACAAAGACAAACACTAGAACACAAAGAGCCTTAATCTTAAACTACGGAGGCTAGCTTAGGGTTAGAGAAAACAAGCAGTTAAGTAAAACCACTACCTTTTAATGTATGTGTGACCATCAGTGAATTAAAAAAAAAAAAAAGGAAATCATACGAAAGGAAACTCTTAACGTTATCAACACTAGATACAAAGTGAAAGGGGGTGGGGGATGAGGGAGGCTGACTAGTGGTAAAAAAGCAATACCACTTTAATTCAAAAACCTTATATTGAGTTCCCAAGAACTATGCGAACTGAACACGTCAAAACACCTGTTTCTCCATTTATATTATGCAAAGACAAAATCGGGTGGAAAATAAACCCTCAGCTAATGGGATTATCAAAACTGAAAGAAGCTAAATAATACTACTGATTAAAAGAGAAAGTTGGCATGTAATTCCTCTCGCTGATGGACCACTTCTCTGGAACACCTATGCAACTATTCAACTCAAGAAAGGGCAGTTTCTTTCCATTTGTTACTACAGAAAGTTCATCCCTTACCCTAAAGGGCCTAGTACGCTTCAGGCCCCAGGTGAAACCCATAAACAGTTTACAAAGAGCGAGGGATGGGGGGGGAGAGGGGGAGAGAGAGAGAGAGAGAGAGAGAGAGAGAGAGAGAGAGAGAGAGAGAGAGAGAGAGAGAGAGAGAGAGAGAGAGAGGAGAGACAGACACACACACACACACACAGGGGGAGAGAGAGAGAGAGAGAGAGAGAAACACAGAGAGAGAGAGAGAGAGAGAGAGAGAGAGAGAGAGAGAGAGAGAGAGAAGGCCAGCGTCAGAAAAGTGTCCAACAGCCTACTCAACAAAACCCTCCGGATTCAAGTGTCTTCCTACTTCCACAACCATTACAGGGCACTTCAAAGGCGCTCTGCATTCTAGAGAATCCCTCAGGTGCAAAGGGAGAAACTGAAAAGGGGTGTAGCAGGTGCACACCCTGCACGTAACTTTAGGGAACCCAGGCGTCCCCCGAGAGTGCAAAAACGGAAGGTCCAGGAGCTTACACACTGAGGGAGATCCGAGCCGGGAAAAATCATGCACTGAGGAGTTCTAAAGGGAAATAATAGGGAACTAAAAAAAAGGAAAGAAAGAAAAACAAAACAAGGCCAAACAAAGGACTATTACTATCATTAATTTACTATTACTAAAATACGCAGCTCACGCTTCCGGACCCTACCTCTCAGTTCCTCCACTTCCGGTCTCCTCCAAAAGGCCCGCTCCCGCAGACAGACGTTCCGCAGCCAATGAGAGTGTCGTCCACTTCCGCAAGGGCGCCTGACGTCTTTTAGCTCCGCCTTTTCCGGTTGCGGGGAGCCTATCCTCGTGTCCGGGACGCGCGGCTCGGGAGGAGGTACCCTGACAGGCCCAACCGGACGCGGGGAGGGAGCGAGAAGGGCAGGCGGGGCGTGCACGCCTCTTCCGCCCTGGGCCCGGAAGGGTGATGTGGCTGGGGCTTCGCCGGCCTCACTATGGTAAGAATTGGGGTGGTGGGGTCGCAGCCTGCTTTGTGAAGGGGCTGTGGGCGCGAGCTAGGGCTGGAGGATTGGGCGGCGGCCCTTGGTGCGCGGGCCAGGGAGAGCTGTCACTAGCTTGATTCGGCCGGGGCTCGGAAGATGCTCAGGCCCGGGAACCATGTGGCCCCTGCACGCCCAGCCAGGGAGAACCAGCGCCCACCGCCCAAGAGAGACCCCGCGGTCGCAGGTCCCAGCGCCTCCCGCACACTCCACCTTTCTGACTTGTTTCGAAGTGCGCTGGTTGGCTTAACCCAATCGTTTATACAGACTCTATGGTCATCGACCCTTGGAGGCGTGGAGCTTCTTGAGTTTGCGCTTGTTATTTCGCGTTCTCTAATGTCTCTGAGGGCCTGGCCCAGGTGTTTCATTGTTGTCGTTAGAAACCCCAAGCTCCACCTCTTAATTTTCATCTATTGAGTTAGTGACCTTTCAGGCTCTTCCTACTCTACAAACTAGATTTTAAAACATTGGCGATCTCTGGAGAAGTGGTTTTTCTTCTAGGAATGTACTTAGGGTGGCGTTTGGCCTCGGACCTTCCTTCCTCACACATTTTTACGGTTGTATGTATGATTTTGTGTTATTGCAGATTCTTTGGTAGTTTGGGCCTCTTAGGAAAATTTAAAATGAGTCATGAAAAGTTTTCAAAAGAAATGCCTACGTTTTCAGGCAGAGGAAAAAAAGGTGGAGTCAGCATGGCCGGAGGACAGATACAGTAGTAGTAATACTGAAATCTCCCAAGATGTGTGAAGCCCTTTTACCTTTGTTATCGTAAATGCCAACCGCCTCTACACCGGGTGAACTTAATGAAACCCACTGGCCAAATGTTGCGTTTATGAGCATATTTCTGGGGAAAGGATGCATGCCTTTGATTACAGTATCAAAAGCAAACATGACCCCCCAAAAAAGCTATTGTGGGGTGAAAGTTACTGAGCTTATGTTTCCAGAGGTTCCTGCAGAACCCATACAACACTAAACCCTTAGACATTTAATCGAAAACTCATTGTTTCTTGCTTTAGCCCAACTACTTTGATTATAAATGGGGCCTAAGTCACAGGGTCTTTCCAGGAGAACTTAAAGAGAAAATGGCAGTCTTTTGACAGGTGATTCCTTCCTTAGCCAAGAATGTACTCCAGCTGCTTTGCCTACCTACCACACGATCGGATGAGTATACTTGGTCTTAAAGAGTGTCATTAGAGAACTATTACTTAACTAAGAGAATTTGATTCCTTTTTCAATTTAAAAAGAATAGAATAGAGACTGTTACTCTTTCTTTTTTTTTTTTTTTAAGTAATCTCTATCTGTAACAAGAGACATGCTCTAATGACTGAGCCAGCCAGGTGCCCCTAGAAATTGTCACTCTTAAGTCTTGTACTTCTTCCTAGATGCTGAAGTTTAGTTATTCTACTCATAGTACAAGTCAAAGATCCATTTTCATCATCTTAGTGTTTTATGAACTAGCTAATAGCAAGACAGATACTGTTTAAGATAAACAGTATTTAAACTTTTAAGAACTTCAGAGTGCCTTGTTCTCCCTCTTAGTATCCTTCAAGATTTATCTCAAATTTCATCTCTTCCTAAAAAACCTTCCCTACCCCTTCTATATTCTTCTCCTGGGTCTGCATTCGGGCATCCACAGTCCATGTATATACCTCCAGTGTACCTCCAGCCCTATGGAGGTATATACATGACTGTGGATGCTGGATGTACCTCCAGCACTTACCACAAAAAAAAAACAGCAGTACATTGTTGCATATATTTCTTCCCTCTAGCTGGAGTTTTCTAAAATAGAGACCAGGTCTTCTAATATCTACATCACAATGACAGGTAGAGTTAGTACTCAAATGATTGCACATCTGGGGAACCAGAGTCATGTAAAATACGCTAGATGTCTTTAAGGACTTCACAGTCCACTGAGGGAGATTATTAAATAAGTAAATTCCACGTTTTTTTTTAAAGATTTTATTTATTTGAGAGAATGAGATAGAGCATGAGAGGGGGGAGGGTCAGAGGGAGAAGCAGACTCCCTGCTGAGCAGGGAGCCCGATGCGGGACTCGATCCCGGGACTCCAGGATCATGACCCGAGCGGAAGGCAGTCGCTTAACCAACTGAGCCACCCAGGTGCTCCTCCACGTGTTTTCTGTTACGATAAAGAGAAACAACGTGTAGTGGATAGAGCTCTGAGAAATGAAGATGGCCAAACAATTCAGTCCAAATTTCTGGGCATCGATAGTTTTTAAAAGCTTCAAGTGATAATTTTTTTTTTTTTTTAGATTTTACTTATTTGAGAGAGAGAAAGATTGAGAGAACGAGTGGGGGGAGGGGCAGAGGGAGGAGCCCAACAATGTGGGACTCGATTCCAGAACCATGGGATCATGACCTGAGCCAAAGATAGACACTTAACCGACTGAGCCACCCAGGCGCCCAAAAGCTTCAAGTGATTCTTATGAACAGCCAGGCTTCATACCACATTTGACTCCAAATATTGAAAAGTTTTTCCCTTTTATCAATCTTTGTTGTTTCCGATTGCATGGTCAGAACACTTTTCTTCATAACAGGATTTGCACTTTGCCCTTTGGAATACTTTTGTCTTATCAAATTATCAACATGTGAAATATTTATTGCTTCATATTTTTTTTAAGTCTACTGCTTATCATGGTTCTATGTATACTTTCTCCTATTAACACCTTTGATCCCCTTGTTTTATATTTAGATCTCTGGTGTCTATAAAATCGCTCTGCAACTAAGCAACACAAACATAGCAAATACATTATAGATACCATGACAATGAGATGAAAATAAGTGCAAATGACCACCTATGTTGCCAGTGGAGAACAGAACTGAGGTGCTTCTACTCTGAACTGTACCTTTCCTCGTAGTCATGAAAGTTCTTAATTTTAAGTGGAAAGGTTAAACAGAAAAGGTCTACATAGGGCGCCTGGGTGGCTCATTTGGTTAATCGACTGCCTTCGGCTCAGGTCATGATCCCGGAGTCCTGGGATCCAGTCCCACATCAGGCTCCCGGCTCAGCAGGGAGCCTGCTTCTCCCTCTGACCTTCTCCCCTCTCATGCTGTTTCTCTCTCTCTCTCAAATAAATAAATAAAATCTTTAAAAAAAAAAAAAGGTCTACATTTTTGAAACAGGACCAATGAGATCAAATGGCTATTTAGTCCAGCTCCTCATTTTACAAGTGAAATTAAACTGATAATATAGAGGTGCAGATTTATCCAAGGACAAATTAATACACTGGATTATTTCCTAAATAAAGCAAATGTTTAATGGCCACTGATGTTAAGAGGTTTTTAACATCAAGACATTAAGTAATCCTGGTTTCTTGGTTTCAAATTAAACCAAAATAATCTGCATATGGGGTACAATTTCAGTGCTGCCTTACAGTAAGCAACAAAGGTTGAACTTACGTGCTAATAACACAAAATAAAATGTCAGTATTTCTGTGTGTTAATGGAAATATTAATCACCTGTGGTCACTTGGGCAAGTGGGGAGAGGTGTGTTTGCACATTTATATACAGGCTTCATTTATCCCTGCATTTCCATGTTTTCCATTTTAAGAGAAAAGAGTGGTACATAAAATTTACAAGTAGAAACTAGTTGGAAAATGCTGGCCTGACCTAGATTTGTATGTGATAAAATGCTGACCCACTTTTGCAGTACTGTATAGTTTTTATCACAATTAGGTCAGGAATATCATTTCTGGGTCCTTTTACCTTCTGAGAGGAATAAATGACTAGTTTTGTGTAAAAGCCGTAAGTCTTAAAACAAGTAAAATTGTTACCATTTGGAGTTTTAAAAATTGTAAGTCTTCGGTATTCAATTCTTGTTTTAAAGTGAATTCCAGTTAAACGGAGGAATTAATATGTTAATTCCACGTAAGATGCAATCAACATTTGAAGCTCCCATGCAGTGTTATGCATAAAGAAGGCCCTTAATCCACATATTGGTTAAACAGTTTATTTTGATAATGCTAAAAATAAATAAGCTGTAGGGAGCTCAAGTGATCCAGGACTAATGAAGACTGTTGGCTTAGTCTTTTCTGTAGATTAAGTAAAGTTAGCAACCAGTCACTGAGCACTCCACAGACAGCTGTTCAGCTATTAATATGTATATTTCTGCTGCCTTTCTCATTGTTTCTTTGTGCCTTTATACTGCTGGGATCTTTTCCCCTGTTTTCTCTCTATTCCTAATGTTTTGGATGGTTTCTTAAACTTTTTATATATACATCTAAAAACAAAACCTTATGCTGAATTCTTGCCTTTATAACCAAGCTTAATGAATATAGTTTTAACATTCACTTGTGACTGAAAACAAGAAATTGTATCTTCGTAGATAAAATGATAAAAATTGAATCTGAAATAAATATTCCTAACTTCAGATTGACTTGAGAATAGAGAGTTTTTGAAAAGATGTGTTAACATCGCAAGTAGTTTTTTGTTTTAGCACTAAGCTTTGCATCAGCAAATCTTCATCTATTCACTGATAAATTATTTCATCTACTGTAGTGGTGGCTGGATGAAAGTCTGAATTATTTTCATTATTTCAGAAGGCCTAACAAATTGTGATTTACTTCAGAATGATTATACAAAGTGACTCATCAAGTTTATTTCTTTCTGGTTTGCATAATTTAATTTAGTATAATAGTACTAATTATTTGAAGCATATCAAAGTCTTATGAGTAGTAGATACGTCTGGAATGTGGAGGGATAATAAAAGGGGCCTTTGGAGAAAAACAGTTTAGGATGTCCATTGCGGTTTTTTAGAAGAATGAACACAACTGCGAGAGTAACCGTCAAAAGGGCAAGGCTGCTGTATTCCACAACCCCAAGTGTTACCATTCTGATTATATTTGAGGTTGTGCTCCAGAGAGTCTAGGGAATGTTATTGGATACCTCTTAATAAAACGGAAGTGTTCATTGGTATAGCAGAATGTCCTCTCCCACTTAAAAATAAAAATAAAACCCTGTAAATATGTTATCTTACTTGGCAAAAGAGACCCGACATATGTGATTAAGAAATTTGGAATGGGGAGGGGGAACAATTCATCACAAGTTTCCCTTTAAGAGGGAGGCAGTAGGGTCATAGTCACAAAAGAAGTATCAAGGTCAGTGTGATGAGGGGTCACTAGCTAAGGATTGCAGACAGCCTGTAGAAACTGGAGAAGGCAAGAAAACAGATTCTTTTCCTAGAGCCTCCAGAAGGAATGAGTAGTATTTTATAACTCCTTAGTTGCAGTGTACATTACTTGATATTTAATAGTTAGCTAAACTTGTTAAACTCCCTGGCACTACCTGACTGAAAAGTACGTAAACCTTAGATTTGAGAATTGAGGTTGTGGAATTTGATGCCAGCCAGCTAGCCTACTCTGGTCAGGTCATCCACACCTCTGGAAGATGTATATCTCTTAACAAATTAGGTGGAGTCAAAAACACTCATTGTCCCATATGCAAGTACCTTGAAGCTGACTTCTTGGTAGAACTTTCCCTGAATTCCAGTTGGTGATATAAGAAGATTGAAATGTTGAGAGGGAATTACCTCAGGCCTTTATTTTACCCTCCAGCCTGGGTCCTTAACATAAACATCAGGGTATTTGTTTCTTCCATCTGCATTTTCCAAAATATCATTGACAAGTATCAATGCAGAGCCATGTGTGGCGGTTTCTCTTGAATAGTTAGCCAAATATATTCAGCAGTCTAATCTACATTTTTTTAATACATGCATTGTTAATTTGGAATTTAAGTATGCTCTTGAATTTGTTGAAATGTTCATTATTTGCAGTTGTTTTCAAGTTCCTGTTCATTCAACATTTTTCAGTGACTTCTGTGCACTATTTTAATAGGCTCAAGGGGTCGATGTGAACCTCAGTAAAATAGAGGAGACCATTACAATACAGTTTGATGGGTGCTATCTATGATACACACCTGCACAACAATCCTGACTGCTCGGTATGGCAAGTGGGGACAGGGAAGACTTCACAGAGGAGGTGACTCTTGAGTTGAAACCCGAAGATTAAGTCAGTTCACCAGGCAGTCAAAAATAGATGGCCTGTGCAGAAACACAGAGTACCTTGAAAAAGATGTCATGATCTGAAAAAAATTAAACAGTAAATGACTTTTACTTCCATTACCTTTTTTAAATCATCTTTTCCTCTATTTTGTGATCGACTGTGCTTGCTTTTTTTCTTAACTTCTTCCTTTTTAATAACATTTTCCTATTGAAAATCCCAATTATTTTTTCTACAAGAATAGGAACATCTGTTTCTCTTAAAACTGAGACGAAAATTTTATATCGGACAACAGATGCTAAGCATTAAAAGGAATACTTAGGTAGGGTAAGAAATGGTAGGCTAATGTCTATAGCTTTGAAACATTCTTGTTTGGTCAGAGTTTGAGTACATCTAAAAGACTTTACCGCCTAAGATTATTTGTTTAAATTTTAGGGTCTATAAACCCCAGAAACAAAGTTGTATGTATCATATATTGCACACTTGTAAATGGTTTTCGTTTATAAATGGTTTTCAAACACAAATGTATATATACACACCCCACTTCTGTAATAATAGGCATGTCTTTAAGTGCCTCTTAAAATCTTTTATTATATAAAAATTCAAACATACAGAGGTAGAAAGAAGAGTATAATGAAGCCTCACATCCTCAGCATTTCGTCATCAACCCCACACCTCCCACCACACATAATGAATTATTTAGAAATCAATCCCAGACATCGTATCATTTAAGCATTTTTTTTCACTATTCATTCAGGGAAAGAAAAAGTACACATTGCAAAATTGTGAAATTTAGATACTCCATTAGGAACATGATAAACCTACTTTGCAAATTGATTTTCCAGCCACCCTACTACATCAGTCCTTTGTTTAATACAATAAGCCTGCTCATTATTCCTTAAACGTGCAAATTCCTGATTCTGTGAGGATGTTTTCCATGCTTTTGTCTCTTATGGAGCCTGCTCTCTATTTGCCAATCTAATTGTGCCCTTTCTTGACTTCACTTAGTCCTTGCTTTCTCCTTGAAGCTTTTCCTGACTTTCTTTATGAAAACAGCATTTTTTGCCAGTATGGTTCAGGTGCCACTTAATACATGCTACAAAGAATTGCTAGTTATTTTTAAAATATATGTCCCGTTCTAACTTGATTATAACTGCTGTATGCCTCAGTTGTCTCATATATAAAATACAGGTATTAGTAACACCTACCTCAAATATATGAGGATAAATAAAATAATCTAAAATAAGCCTTCAGTGAATATCAGTTATTATTGTTAGCTATAGACTCCTGGAGGGAAGGAATCCTGCTATGTACCTTTTTAATCCTGTGTCTAGCCTCATGGTCCAGACAGAGTACTTATTCGATACAGGTTTAGTTATGTTGCCTGGAAAGAAATCTGCTTTGTATTTCATGAGGTTGTTATCAAGTACTATATTAATATATTCACATACATGTTCAAAATATCTTTGAAAGATAAACATTGTGAAAAACTTACTGTTTTCTATATAGAACTTAGAGTTCATTTATTGGTTTATTTCAAGTTATAATAAAATTTGTACGACTTAACTTTCACAAATGTAAAATTAAAATCTAATTCAATAAGAAACCAAGACATACTAAACATTATCCTTTGTATATCCATGAAGAAATGATTTGCATACAAAACAACTATTAAAATAGTAATTACAAATAAATTTTATCTTTTTCAAACCATAAAAATAATTTGAGAAATCCAGAAAAGTTGAGAATTGGGCCAAAAACCTTCCAAAGATAATGCATTCCCCCCTCTTGTTCGCATAAACGTTTACATAGCTGAAGATATGCTGATTATGAAATTTTGTGTGCTGTTTTCCCCACTGCTTAGCATTGCACCTAAGCATTTTTTTGTCTTTAAGAATATTGGTAAATACCATGTATTATTTCTTAATGTTTTGAATAGTTTATAAATACTTATCATAGAAATATATAACAGGTTAAAAAATATTGACAGTTTCTGACAAGGTTAGTTCTTGTTTTAGGATTCTCCTGGCTGTTCTTGCTTATTTATTTTTCCATATGAGCTTCAGAATCAGTTGTGTATTTCAGAAATAACTGGTATTGAGTTCACTTTAAATTTATAAATTAGCTTTATGATGTTGCCTTCCAATGTAAGAACATGGTATACCACTCCATTCTACTTTTATGTTTTCAGTACATTTAAAGGTTTTCTCAGTTTTGTTCTTTAATGCCAGTGCTGTACTTCTTGTTAAGCTTATTCCTCAACATTTCAGCTTTTTGTTCTACTTGCTATTATAAATAGAAACTTTTTTCCATTATGTCTTTCAGCTAGTTGGTAACATAATTCTGAAGGCTGTTGATCTAAATATTTTAGTTATATACCCAGCCACCTTACTCAATTCCCTTGTTGTGTATAATCATTTTTCACTGGATTCTTTTGGGCTTTTCAGGTAGTACTTACTATTTGTAAGTTAACAGTTTTGCCTTTCTCAAAAAATTTTGTAACTCTTATTGTCTAACTTATGACACTTTGAAGGTCCTTCTGAGTTTACTAAAGCATATTGCTAGCTACTGTGTGAGACTGATATATTTTATCTACCTTATGTAATGGAAATATTATTGTTATATATATATATAATGGTATTCCTGCACGTTCAAAAAATTGTTTTATTTATTCGGCCACTACTTATTGGTCTACTGTGTGGTAGGTACACAGTCATATCCTGGAGTTCAGAGCCTGATGAGACATTGTCCACTTTCAGGGATGAGTATTATAAAATGTATAACAGTTCCTGTGAGAACAGAAAGGAGAGTTCTGTGTGAAAAAAAGGAGAGGGAGGTCGATGGGTTCAAGGAGACTTCCTGGAGAAGATGATGCTTGAGCTGAATTTTGAATAGATTGAGTCCACCTCCATTTTCCTTTGACTGGAAAACTGATTTCCTGTGATTCCTATGTTAAATTTTTTGAATAGCTTTTAAAGAATGAGCAGTGAAAGAGCAAGTGGTTTTTCTTCACCAAAACCTCATAGCTTAGTATTAGTCAGTGCATGCAACATGATTGCTTAAATGTGAAGCATTCTTATCCTAACAGAATTTCAGAATTGAAAGAAACCTTAGCCAACATTTAGTCTATATCCCCACTCTCCACCCAGTTTTACAGATGTGAAAGAGAGACTGAGGTTAATGGTTCAGCTGAAGTCATACGGCCAGCTACGCTCAGAGCTTGTCAACTTTATGTCCTGCCTAGTAGTCTGGGCTCCTAGAACATCTGTATTAATTACATACTGATTCAGTTTTGGTGAGATATTTTAGATTCATGACATTTTTGGTATTGTTTTCAAGTTCTCGAATTTAGAATTTTTCTTGCATCTCCTGCATTCCTTAGCTCAAAGAATGGAGAGGAAAGTACACTCTCGGAATACCTTATGATTTGGGGTTTTAAGTGTTCTCAGACATGCCATTCCGTTTGTCGTTGAGAAGAACAAAAGTACAATTCTTAATACAGAATTGCCTAGCAGTTTTTACCTATGCTGTTTTTCTTGTGATATTAATTTTTCTTTTTCTCTTTTTAGTCTGCCATTTTCAATTTTCAGAGTCTGTTGACTGTAATCTTGCTGCTTATATGTACCTGTGCTTATATCCGATCCTTGGCACCCAGCCTCCTGGACAGAAATAAAACTGGGTATGTTACTAATGATATCTAATCACCCAAATTAGGTCCTATAGACATTGAAGGTAAATTACCATAGAAGTCATTAAATAATTTAATTCCTATATGTAACTTAGTTTTGTAATAACTTTTTATATTCTCCCTCTATTTTTAAAAATCTGAAAACTTTGTATGTACAGAATCTTAATAAATAAAAAGATAAATATCAGAAGGGACCGGACATGTGTCTAACTATACTTAAAAAGATACGACAGGTTTTTTTCTGGAATTAGAAATACAGTTTAACACTTTCAAAGATAGTGTTTGGCCTTAATTTTTTATGCAATAATTAGTAAAGTTGGTTATTAAAAAAAAAAGTTGGTTGTCATGTTTTTGAAGCATAAAACAGTTTGCAAGCACTGTGTCCATAAAAATATAATGTAGACATTTCCCTCTCCAGTCCAAGACTGCTCTAATCATATGGGCTCCCTATTAGTATCAGAATGCAAACATCTTTGGAGAAATTTATTTCACTTACATAAAGCAGTAATAAAAATTAAGTCTTGGGCTTGACACATCTCTTGTATTATATGTTCACACCCTGAAAAAATTTGAGCTCAATATGATACCACACAGAATTAAAAATTTTAAAGTGCCATCTTCATAACACAAAAATACATGTTGAATTCAACCAAAAGGAAAAGTATATAAAAAAAAACAGAGACTATGTGGTGGAAGCTATGTAAATTTTCACCTTGCATATTTATTAATTTCTATGAAAAATTATCTTAATCCTTTCTTAATAAAAGCCTATACCTCTTAATCATTTTAAGAAATAAAAGAATGAAAGAACACTGCACATAGGAATAATTATCTCCAGCACCTGTATTGGGCCAAATAAGGATCCTGCAACATCAAATTCTGTTTTTCCACTAATAAAAATCTACAAGAGGCAAGGTGATAGCTATGAGAATAATAATTTCTGCTTCCCTTTCCTTCACCTCCATGCTGTCTTTGAGGACATAATTAGCATTTATTCAGACATTCTGTCATCTAAATTATTTGGCTTTTGTTACCATTTCTTCCTTATTTCCTAGCGTTGTTCAAACATGTATAAAGGAATAAATAGAACCTTTAACAAGTTTCAAATATTAAAAATCCCTAATCCTGTTCTAATAAACTGATCATCTGTTGCATTTAGCCTGAGGGATTTTATTTAACCTACTGATGTTATTTGTCCATCAGTTTTTATGACAATGCCCTTCTTCCTTTGTAAACATTGACTTTTCATCACGTTTTTTTCCTCTGAAGTCCTCTTGCACTTAGTCTTCACTCACTTTGTCCATTTTTTGAAATTATATAGTACATTGTCCCTTTGTTGAAGTTGTATAATCTTGTTGCTTAGTTGTGCGTGAAGCCTTTCCACCCAACCAGATTGTTTTATTTCTTCCTTCCCTTCTGCAACCCCTGACTATTGACTTAAAGCATATGGTGGAAAGCAGTAAACATCCTCATTGATGTGTTGCTTGGTATTGTAATATAATACATAACATCTAGCTAATAAGATATTTAACTGTTTATTTCATTATAAAAACAATCACATAGTAGAATAGAATATTTATGCTTGTCTGATGCTGTTGTGAAGAAAGTAGGTTGCATGTGGAAAAGTCTGCTCCTCATTCTTTGGGGAGCAGGACTACATCCATTACATGCTACATTAAAAAAAAGGAGTTCTCAGGGCTGCCAACCTTACAGTAGAGGTTGAGTAGTAGTATATTTCTCCTACATGTAATACCAAAGAAATAGCATGCCTAGTTCTATATTTTGAACCATATACTGATAACAGTCAACCATTTAAAGGATTTTTAAAAAACTTTACTTCTATTTATATAAATGTTAGGCACCATTTTATTTTCACTTGTATATAAGAAATATTTTATTTTCTCTGGGAGAAATTCTTAACAGGCTATTGTCCCTTTCTGTTACAATATATGTTTTTATGAGACTCATTAAACTGCCCTTTCATTATAGTGAATATTCCATGTTTAAGTAGAGATATCTAGCCTAATTGGATAAAGCAGGTTCTTGATGAATTCACTCTTGAAAATAACAATTTCTTTGCTGCTTCAAATAATATAGAACTAAAAAGCAGCAATAAGCAGTTGGTACTTTGCCTCATTTCCTATTATCATAGACCTGATTAGTTTTATCAGCAGATATACCTATTGGCTTATAGCCATAGAAACCAAGCAATGTAATTGTATTGGTTTTTCCTAACAAATAAAGTTCTTGTGTTTTAATAAATAGCATTTGGCATATGACAGAAATATGTCTAGGTAGGGAAATATGGGAAAGGCCAAAGTGGTAATGATAAATCTCTAAGTTGCCTGAGTTAGGAAACTTTTTTCATTTGTATAGTTTTTAGTATATGTGTTGTAACAATTTCCTAATGATACTTGGAGTTATTTCTAGGTTATCAAACCTGAAATGACCCTGATTGTGATCATATGGTTTTAGATTATGTTCTGTGGGACTCTAAGCTTCCTGTGGAGGAGCTTCAGGTGTCCTGCCTCTTGAGTCCCTCATCCAGAGTAGCTTTAAATCAATGTGCATGTTATAATCAATAGGTTTTTAGAATCAAGGAACCATGGCATTGCAGATGATTAACCAATTGTCTTCCATTTTTTGATGACATGTAAGCCAATTTTAAGTGATATCTGAAGTTACTGTCACATATGCCTTTAACCTATGTATTACTGAACACAGCACATGTTAGTTACTGTTCTGAAGAATTTCTGTGTAATAACACATTTAATCCTTATAACAAGCCTATGAGGGTGAGTGCTATTAAAGAGAAAATAACTTGCTCACAGTTATGCAACCAATTAAGTAGGATTAAACTTAGGCACAGTCTGGCCTTTATGTTATCCTACATTATTTTCAAGAGTATATTTGATTTCTGTCCTTTTATTCCTATAGTAAAACTGTTGCACCTGTCAGAATGTCCATCCTTCAAAATAAACAACTTGTATTTTTGCCCATTTCATGTCATCTGAACTAAGAGACTTTTTGCTTTGAGGTCAGGAAGTTATACTTCAGAGGAGGAATATATATAGAACTTAATCAAACAGTAATTTCTTTCAGTCTTTACCACACATATATAATTATTCATCAGCCAGCCATCTCTTAGGGCAAAAAAAAAAAAAAAAAGCATGACATAAATTTCCCTGGAATTTACATATTTCTGTTTTGTTACACCAGTCCTAACCTATGCAATAAGTACCACTAAGTACCGCTAATTTATCTTGATTTGTAGCCTTGTATCATTTATAATTCTCTTCGTCAGAGCAACAAAATAGTTGTCTACAATGTTTTTATATCTTTTAGCTATCTCTATTCATTGAATGACTCAGTTGATTTTCTTCTAAAGCTCGTACTTTTCATACATGCTGAATAAGTGAAATATGCATATAATTTGTATTTAATTCATAGTATATTCATTCATAGAATTGCAATGAACATCTTCATTCTACTTCTTATTTCCAGAATGTATGTGTTTTAAATGCCATATTTAGTTGACTCATACACAGTGTACTCTAAGCACATATTTTTTTTATATCCTTCCTTATTGAGTTGACATAGTTATGTAAATGCTATCATTGGAGTTCATGGTTATAAATCATTTAAATATAGAACTACATTCTGTAAAAAGTAATTTCTTTAGTTTGAGAGTTTTATTTTTTAATGTCAAAACACCCGAACCAACTGTGTTCATTTACCATTTTCTCAAAATTAATGTTTATGTAAAATGGCATATATATTTTCTACTTTTAAGAGTAAAGCACTTGAAGTTGACTGAATTAATTTACAATAAAAAGCCCTGTGCACATTTTTGCTGCATGTTAGTTTACCCTGGGTTTAACCTAGGATACCACATGTATTCCAGTTTGTAACAGTTTATATACACTAACATTTGGTTAGCAAGTGTGTCCTACTTTCCTACACAAATGGTGGATCAATATCAAATAAATTTCAGTTTCCGAAGTACCAGAAGGTAAAAATGCCAGTTGGTAATGAATGCTCTCTAGGATACTGAGAAAATGATTTACCTTTCCCAATAATCAATAGCTACTTTTTCCTTTTTTATTCTATGCAGATTGTTGGGTATATTTTGGAAGTGTGCCAGAATTGGTAAGTGTCTATTATAATCTCCACATCTTCAGCTGTAAATTGTTGGGCAATTTACTTATGCCATATTCCCACAAGTCAAATGTCAGTTTTAAAACTGCAGGCTTCCCAATTTTGTGCACTTCTGCAAGTTTGTAGAATTCCCCAAACTCTTTCCTTACACTTAAAACTAGACGTGTTAGATACCTCATAATACTTAGCAGGAAGATGGAAACTACAAGAAAAATCTAATTCAGATATCAAATTCTATGCATTCCCTAGTGTTGAGATTTCAGACAAATGTGTACAGTTTTATGCACACATGCTTATAGTATAGAACATGCTACTCTGTATAATGTGTACTATTTTTATAACTAAGGATAACTTTCCCATCTAATGAAAGGCTTGCTAAGCAACCATCTAAACATACTCATTTTAGTCCCCTATGCTAAGTCCAAGAATGTTAGAATGTTATTTGTTGCTTTTGGAAAGCATTAACTGTTTCACCTATCAAATTCATGATCATAACTGAGTTTTGTTCTAATTGATTAAAGTTAAATATGATTATCTTCTAACTTTTCATAATAAAATTAGTGTCATCGTGTGTTTATGTTTAAATAATAATATACTCTTATCCCATCCCTATATGTATATAACATTTAGCACAGTGCCCAGTTCATGGCAGACTCTCAAAGGATTGGCAAGTGAATGAATTAAAATGTATTTTAATGATGTAATTTGCCAATATTCTCAAATAATAGGTTATACCCTTTTTAACATAGCTAGTTCCAAAAAAAAACATTACAGAGCATTTGTGATTGTTCCACTTGGATGGCACAAAATGAATATTTCTCCTCTTTGGAATTATTTACATGACTCCCTCCAAAAAAAGTTAGATTTTAGTACTCTTCCAGTATTTAATTTGTATGTAACTGTTTTTTTTTTCTTTTATAAAGTTATGAGACTTTCATAATAAGAGAAAAATGTTGCTGCATTTGATGGTTAGTCTTGTTAGCCAGTCTGACAACAGCCTGAATTACCCACCCCAATAAATCACTTTAAATAGGAAGGGGGAGTTTAGGAGTCATGTCCCTTAGATAAGCTGCTTTCTATCTAGAGTATTGTTTTCTTTTGGATTCATTTATCATAGATAATGGAAAATTTAGAAGATGGTCCATAACAGGAAACAAAATTGATTAAAGATTAAAAACTACAAACTAAGATTTTGTAACATTTAGAAATTTTTCTAAATAAAACATATTTTGGAAATATGTTGTTAGCCACTAATATAAATAAGTATGAAGGAGCAGGTTTTCTTTCCTTGAGCTTTTGGTGATCGGCAAGACCCATTAACAGTGGAAGTTGTAAGCGTCATACTAAATTATATAGAACTCCTTTTAAAATCTGCTACAATGAGATTATAAGATTTGTTGGCCTTTTAGGTGTCTTGCTATAGAAAATGACAGTGTACTATAAGTAGTTTCAGAGAAGAGTACTTTTGGGGCCCTCAATCTAATGTATTAACCATTGAAACAGACATCTTGAGAATCCTTAGTGCTTTTAACATGTTAACCTGTCCTTCCTCATTGTTCTTTGTCATACTTGATATCTCATAGGGTGATAGACATGTGAATCTTTCTTCTATAGAGACGATCACTGACTTTAGATAGGTAAGCCCTAGATAAGTGGTTATCAATCGGGACATTTAACTGTGTCTGGAGACATTTTTGTTTGTCACAACTAGAGTGGGGGGACATATACTGAATATAAATCATGGATGTTGCTAAACATCCTACAATGCACAGAACAGCGCCTTACATAGAATTAGCCCAAAATGTCAGTAGTGCCAAAGTTGAGAGGGCCCAACCTAGATTTATAGAGATTTGTGGTACAGACTTATCTGACATCCAGTCATGCTCAACAGCTGCAAAGCCTGAAATAACAGTAGAAATCTTAATCACTTTAAAAATAACCAAGAAGGGAGAGATAAAGAGACAGAAGAGCACCCTTGATGGCCAATTCTGATAGCTAGTAGTAAATGTAAATACATGTAAACCAAACTGCTTGTTTCAAAGCCAAGTCGCCCAGAAAATGAAATAATATTGTCAAGGAACAGAGTGGAAAGAGTACCTCAAGAAAACTTCAAAGAGAGAACATAATGGAAGAACAAGACCGTTCTAATACAGTGAAATTCTCTGGATCAGAGTAATACTGAATATTCATTGGTAAAAATATAAAAAGTCTGGAATTAGGAGGTAGAGCTTTCACCTTAATATTATGAAGTTGCTAATTCATAAATAAAAGATTTTAAGGGATTTTAAATGTTAAGGTATTTTAAATCCATTTTGTGTAATAAATTAAAGAAGTATGTACAGCTTCCTTCAGTAGCCAACCCAGGTGACCCTTTTCACAATTGTTACTTAAAAGTAAAGCTGAAAGTTTAAGGGATCTAGTTTGTAGCTCTCTCAATGATTTCCTGTAGTATCATCTGTTTTTTTGTCTAATTATAAACTGTGCCTTTCTTTTTGCTTGGTCAGTTATTTTCATTTTTTTCTCTTGACTGTACGAATGCCATGGGTTAAATGGTTCAATTAAAGTATTCATTGATGCCAATTATGTGAAAGCATTAGCTTTTCATTTTGGCAAAATGGCTCAGAATATGTTGATGCTGATAGGCTGCTTTCTCAGCCATATGCTCCTCTCTTATCTTGACACAGAATATATCCACCAAGAAAGGATGCGGTTTTAATAGGAAAAGGCCCAGCCAAATCATCTTATCATGTTACACATCATGTTACAGCAACTGTTTCACATTCACTTAAACAGACCTAAGACCAGACAAGAAGTAACATTCTTACCCAAGTTGAACCAAAGATGTTGAGTTCTACCACATGGCAATCTCTTTTAAGAAAATTAAAAACAGGAAAATGAAACCCATATGTAAATTATAGCATTCTAAGTTGGAAGATGAGGAAGAGAAGAACTTTCTCAAAACTTAATTTTCAGCAGATGGAAAATTTAGGGCAATATTAATTTCTTTTTTTAGGTGTTTAATAAGACAATATTGACCATTAGAGTATCTAGCCCTAATGAGAGTGGTTTGCTTATGAAATCCACCTGAAAATTATGTCTGAATGGTTTGGTTTGGTTTGATAACTTGGGTTGTTGCCCAGAAAATTAACATTAGTTAATAATGATGACCAAAGTTATTTTTTTAGTTTAAAAAATGTTTTTTTTCCAGTTGAGAGAGTGGCATTGTGAAAATGCTTTTGTCTCACTTTTTAAATTTTCCTTTAGCTAGAACACAGCCCAGTGTCTATGGATAGAAAAACACTTTCAGACAAACAACAAATGTTTCTTTTACTTGTATGTGTGTAATATCTTCTGTGAATGTTGTCATTGAGCAGACACAAAGGTAAAATTAATACCAATATGACCTTGTGAGCTCTTTGAGGAAGCTCTGAAAATAAAAATAACGTTGAGGATTTTAGTTGATGAGGATGGTTGAGATTGACATTTTCCAGAGGTAATTAAACTTGCCAAATAAAATAGTTCCTTGCTGAAGAAACTTAGTTACTGGAAGAGAGCTGATTTTAAACATCATAGAAAAACACAAAAACAGTCTCTACTACAGGACACCAGGTATATGTCTGGTTATTTCTAGAAGTAGCACATCACTCCCTCTTTTTCCTTCTCCCTTTCTTATGCATCCCCCCGAGCAGCATAAATGCCTGGTGCTTTGTACAGCCCTTCAATAATTGTGTAGCCCTTCAATGAATGAAAAGCAGGAATGAATGAGATGAGTTTGGGATAACACAATTACAGGGTCTCTGTCTGTTTGCAAGACAGTTTCACAAGCCAACTCCATTCTACTTCATGCAAAGGAAAGTCTCCCAAGTAAAAACCCTTATTAAATACATGTGAAAATTGACTTATATAAATAAGTGGTTGTTTTAAGTTCTACACTTCTAACCCAAGAGTAATCCTGAAGTCTTTCTTTAGATTCTAGTTAACATTGTGTAATACTAGTTTCAGATGTACAATATAGTGATTCAACACTTCCATACATCAGGTGGTGCTCATCAAGACAAGCGTACCCCTTCATCCCCATCACGTGTTTCACCCATTCCCCCGACCCACCTCCCCTCGGGTAACCATCAGTTTGTTCCCTATAATTAAGAGTCTCGTTCTTGGTTTGTAGCTTACGCCCATTTTTCAAGTGAAGTTTTACTGATCGCTCTCTGTTTATGTTCATCCATGAATGCTTATTTTTTCCCATTTAAGTGTCATGAATTGCTACCACTGAGGAAAAAAGTTATAGCTAAAAATTGTATGTTGAATTTCTTTTTATAGGTAGAAATTTCCCTTTTTTACAGGAAAAGAAGCAATATTTTTTGCCCTTAATTGAATTATTTGAGATCATTTGACTTGGATCTGTGTCCTACATTCTATGTTGTATTTTGTATCTGGGTTTGTGCAGTGGCACAGGAATTGGTGCATTGAGGGTTTTCTAAACACAGGGAAAGGAGGTGGTCTTAGAAATAAATCAGCATGATTTAACTCATTCTGTATTGTACTTGCTTTTATGCTGCATCTAGTTCTTGTTTGGCCCATCCCCCCAAATGTATGGGCCTCCTAGGTAAGAACTTTATCTTGAGCCTTATGTACCCCTCTCCCGTAGTAAGTAATAACCTTATCATATGCATGTTAACTTAAACTCACTTAATCAACATGAATATCTCCCCCTTTTTTTCAACAGGTGAACGGAAGAGTCCTTACGTTGCAGTATGCTGTGTAGTGATGGCCTTCAGCATCCTCTTCATACAGTAGCTTGGAAGAATATCAGAATCTAATTGCTATCAGATTTCAGTATGAAAAAAGGACTTATTTACAGAAAATAATGGAAGGAATGGTTAACCCTTTTATCTTTGAACATTGAATGAGATAAATTTCCAGCTGCTGTTCTCTATTTTTATTATTGGACCAATGTTCTATATAAATAGGATGTAACCATTTAATACTCAAAGAGTTAAATATGCCTGTAACAATCAACCTTAGTACTGTCACTACAATACTACGTTCTGCAAATGTTATTCTGTTATGTCAGATACCAGTTTTTAGTGAGGTATCTCTAAGGCGCATAATAGAAAACAAAATTGGTAAATGACCCAAGTTTCTTTCACTGTGATTTGGGAATGATAAATCCTTATAGAATGAGACATTTTTCTGGACTAGCTTTTTTATTGGGGGAGAAAAAAAAGGTTCCATTTGTGTTGGTAAGGATTGCATTCATATTTAATAATGCTTGCTTTTCCTCTGGTCACAGCAGAGCATTAACAGAGTACCTCGAAGCAGACTCTCTAGTGTATCCCAGGTGTTTCAGCCTTTTATAACAAGCCTATGCAGTTCTTAAGGAAGAAGATAAATGAGATCAGACTTAAGAGTAGTATCGGGAAGATGTTCACACTTAGCATAAAGAGTTTAGAATAGCTGACTGGCATAGTAGGCTCTGAAAACTCTGCATAAGTATGGATAAATATCTGAAGCATAAATCTGACCAGATGTCATTCTCTAAATAAGACTGCATTCTTAGAGTGAAAATAGCAAAATAGAACAATTACAGAATGGTTATCCTATTTGTGTTTTGAATTCTTTTTTTTTTTTTAGTGTCAGGTCTCCACTTATTTTGATTGCCCCAAAACACAAACTGTATTTTGTTTGTTTTTAAATACAGCACTTTAAATCTAGTTTACTTTTTGTGTGTCAACTTGAACTAGAATCTGCTGCATAACTCAGTAGGTGATGATAACAGTTTTCAAATCTGCTTATCCATATACCTTGTCATTAAGTGTCTTTGAGTTTTGATAAAGAGCTTCAACAGTTTCCATCAAAGCAAGGGAAACGTTTGGAGTGTGACTTAAAAATTTTGCAGTAGAGCAGTTTATTATAAGTTTAGTTATCATTTCTTAAGTTTCAGCTGAAATTCTGTTAGAATTTCAAAGCTAAGAGGAACTTAAACACTTAGCTAAAAATTGCCCATCATAGGTAGTACTAATTAGATATTGTCCTCAGCTATTAATTCCTTTTCTTTTTTTAAGAAAAGAATATTAGAAGTATTTGAAAATGAGTCTGCCAGTAGCTCTTTCTGTAGAAACAAAGTTTGGAACTAAAAGCCATCTATTTTTAAAGAGCACTTTTAAAGTACTTGAAAAGAATTCTAGGAAACACGTAAGAAAAGCTTGTTAAGTATTGCCTCTTACAAAAGATAAAAGCTGCTGTAGGCTATCAGTATAATTGTTTATTTTCTATTTTTGGCATATCTCGCTTGCTAAAAGTTGTATATTTTGCTTTAGGCAGGGAATCAGGTTATGATCATTGTGCCTACTCTGAACTCTCTTGGGCTTTGCGTCAGGTCAAGAATTTTCAGGGTATCCTAAAAATAGGACTCTTATCAGTGTATACATGCAGAGTTAGTCACCTTTCTGGGTCTGGCTCCAGAGTGGCCATCTGTTGTCCCACTCTGTTGCCAACTAGACTTTCCAAAAGCTATGTCAACTAATTTTTTATATGCTAACACAAATCTAATATGAATAAAGGGAAGAATAGATAATCAGTTCTAGGGCACTTCTTTAATTTTGGCATTTTGGAGAAGGTAGGTGGTAAGTGGAGGAAGAAATAATTTCTTTGAAAAATTTGTAGTAACATACAAAAAATCTTGCTGTGTGTAGATGCTCAACAGAGTGGGAGGCAGCTTATTTCTGACCCCAGACACTGTGACCTTTTGAAACACAAGCTCTTTGGGAGATAGAGGAAAGACAGGATTCTATGAAGAAAAGCAATTAACATTTTCTTTAATGTACTTTTTTCAAACACTGAATCCTGTTCTCTACCCCCAAAGGGCAGCGGAGGTAGTTTTAGGCCCACAGAATATTCAGATATTCCTGTTGTGGTCTTGGTGGGGTGGTAGGATGCAGAAGAGGATTAAGGATCAGTTTAGCACCAGATAGACTGCCTCTGTCACATAGTCTTACTGCAGGGCCGGAAGGGGTGGATGGTGGGCATGGAGGTCCACAGCGTCCAAGGTTTGGATACTATCCCTAACCTCTTTCCTGGCTCCAGAATTTTTGATTCCATCTCTCCTGGAAATTGTTCTGTGCTGATACTTGGTTCCTGAATGGCCTCAGCTTTGTCCATGGCAGGAGCTGGTCTTCCTTCTGGGCAGTCTTAAAAGATGGTCAGTTAAAAGGCCACTTAGTCTGTTGAATTCCCTCAGGAGCTTAAAAAAATCTGGACTCAAGTCCAGTGTCTTGTAAATGCCTGTGCCCCTGTGCCAGGCACTTTCCATGTTCAAGTTCAAAACAGCCTCTTCACACTAGGGATAATAGAAATAGGTCATCTGTAACGGATTTCTGCATCTTAGTAACATGCACATCAATAGAAGAGGTCAGAATGAAGTGACTTCTCCAGGTGGACAGAGTGAAAAATGGTCTCTGCCTAGTTTTGTGGAAAAGACCTAGCATTTGTAAATAGAATTTATACATTTGACCCTTCTTTCAAGAAGCATTTATGGAGTATACAGTACCTTATCACTGAAGACAGAAAAACAAGTACATTAATTTCTGTCCTCTAGTAGTGCACAGTGCAGTAGATGAGAGAGATGAAATTACTTATACAAAGTGCAATGTGATAGCGTTTATTATTGAAATAATGCCAGGATATTGGAAGAAAATAAGGGTGACAACTTAAGAGGTAAGAATTTCCTGACAGAGAATTAGTGCTTAAGCTGAATTTAAGAGCCAGGTGCAAAAGCACCAGTGGTATGTTATGAACCATAAGCACCTAGCTTGTTGTGCCACTTCGGGAGTATTAAGACAATAAGCCTATAAAGGTGGACAGAGGTTAGATCCTAGAGGGTCTTGTATTTTTTCTCGCTATTACCTACCTCAAAATTGAAGTTGAATATATGTTCCCTCCTGCCTGGGGGGGGGGGGGGGACTTTGCTGTATGTGTAAACAAGGTTAAGTATATCCATGCCAACCTTAATTTGGACCAGGAATACAATAGTATGCTCTCCAGAGACTCCCCTGTGTAGTATATAAAGCCAAGGTAACAGTCAGGTCACGTATTTTCAGTTCATACTCCGTCAATGCCTAAAGCAGCCATGATTCTCAGAGCACACATCTGCACAAGAAGTGGAGGTGGTTGCACTGTCTACGTTTCCTAGATGCACAGGAAAGATTTCTAGTAAGCAAGGACTTGTACTCTCTTCAAAAGCTTTGGGAAGGTGCTGGATCATAGGAAGCTGAAAGGAACTGAAGATTCTTAGGGACCACTTTGAACTTTATTTGGTGTTCAGTAAACAGTACATGTTCAAAATAGAAGTAACAGTAATAGCGTTGTGAATATGATAGCCTTGTTAGTCTCAATCAGCAAGTTACCACTGGCTTCCAAAAATAGCTTCATAATTAACGTCATTTATATACTGCCTCCCATGATTTCTTTTACTTTGCCCTAAACTAATCCCAAAATAATCTGAAATGCACCTCCGACATCAAAAAAGGAGGAAAGTGGAAATCCATTTCCTGTGATTTTAAGAGAACAGAATCATCCTCTGGTTAGTGAACATGTCTATGGTGTGTAATAAAAATCAGAACGAACTCTCAAGAGCCTCCCAATTTTGTCTTACTGTCAGATGAGTAGGAACAGTTTAAGAGGTTAAAAAATTGAAATTGGCACCTTTTGAGTAAGATGGGAAAAGAGAAGTGTTTCTGTTCATTTTACCCGCATTTTAATTCACGGCTGGTCAAGATTCTTTTGGGGGAATTTGTTGTTTTGCATCTTAAAGCTGTTATATTATATTGCCATTTCTCTGAAGGAAACTTCAAGAACCTAAATGACTTACTTTAGATAGGAAGTCATTGATTCACACACCCCCAGATACAGCAGAAATTGGATTCTGAATGAAAGTGACAGCATTAATTGTTGACAGTTACTTTAACCTTGTCCTCCACTAAGAGCCTTGAGATACCCAAACATTCAATCCAAAATCTGTGAGCCGTGTCCATCAATTATTCAGTTTATGCCATTTATTAAGAAATATGACAAAGTCTATATATACTATGTACTTTGCTTTGCACAGCATGGTCTTTCTACTGTTATCTTTCCAGCACTGAACTGACACAGATAAACTTTTGTTACACCTGTAACTAGAAAGGATTTACTTAACCAAATGAATTGGAACAACTATTTTTTAGTTGAACTTTGAACTCAAAAAACATTTTCAGGTATGAATAGAAAAACAGTATGTTAGTTATTTCCTTCAGTGTATATTGTAAACCTCCCTCACTGCTCCATCATAACTACCAGTTGATCTGAGACTTTAGAGAGAAAAATCACTAAATTTCTGATTCCTAACTCAGGTCAAAACAATTAAAAATGGCTTTGCTTGAGACCATTGAATTTTTGTTTTCAATTCAGAGGGTTTGTATCAATATCCCTAAGCATAACAGATTGGAAATAAGGGTAAATCGCTTCACACACACCATGTGGAAGACAAGAACACGCAAGAACTGCAAAGTACCAGACACTACTACTGTTTTTTATTTGGTAAGGGAAGTAACCTAGGAGCAAATGTGTAGTTATTGAAGGTGTGTAGCCAAATTGCCAAAACGTGTAATTTATGAGTCATTTCAACATTTTTGATCAAGTATTATGTCTAGACTAAATGTTGGAAAAATGATGTGCAAAGATACTATTTAAAAAGTAAGGAAAAAAAAAGTAATGAACCGTTAAGCCATGAAGGATTTCAAGGCCAGCATTGAAGGAATATTTCCGGTATTGAAGTGTTAAAGAAAAGTGACCTACAGGCTCAGGGTAACACGAAAAGATTGGACATTGGAAATTGAAAGTTATAAAGATAGAATACTCAATAACATTTCATTAGGGCTTCTAAAAAACCAGAAGATAGCATTTTCCTTTTGATTTTATTTAATAAGTAAACTCTTTGCTTCCTTTTTAACTAGTGTGTTATTCACAAATGGAAACTTTATTAAATCTTGGAAAATGATGAGAGTACTTCGACTTGTAAAATATGTTTTAAGAAGTTTGCAATATGAAATTAAGAGAGCTGTAGAACACAAAATAATAGGGTAATAAAGTTGGATGGGTTTTCTGAAAACAGTTTTATAAGAACTCTAAACCTCATTCAGATCTCTATTAATGGGTCGGTCACATTCTTACCTCTAAGTGAATCAAGGCCAAAATAACATATAGCGACATAATTCTAAACCCACAAAGTACAATTGCATTCAAACTACTGGCAACTCCAATACTAGTTGTTTTTAAGTATTAACCATCACAAGCATCTTTTCAAAGAAGGGTAATTGAATCTGTTAACACTTAGAAATTGGATATAGGGAACTACTGAGATGTCTTCTGAATCCCTAGGCAATTAGTCTGACTTACCATGAAGAACAGAAATAGGGGTAGAACTCAGGATAATGTGCCCCTCAAGGAATGGAAAACTAATCCCTTTGACATTCCTACCCCACCGAGTAGGGTCCTCCATCTCTCCCTTTCCATTCCTAGAAGAATCCTTTGAGAACTGGCTGTGTGCCAGCTACAGTGCTAGGTTCCGGGTGTACAGTGTGGAACAAGACAAATATATTTGCTGTCGTGGAACCTGGGTTGTGAAGACCAACTAACCAAGAAATTACATAAGCAAACACAATCTCTAGTAAGGACCTTGGGGAAAACAAAGGATGATTTAGATGGAGTGGTCAGAGAAGGCCAGTCCATGGAGTCAATCGGAGAGGACTTGAGGATTGACGTGGTGGAGAAATTGATAAGAAACTGGCATGAGGAATGTTACTAAGACCAAGAATGGTGTAAACAGACCAAACCATGCAGTTCTTCGAACCACAGAAAAGGCCGGCCAGCTCATGCAGAGGATCTGACCTTCCACAACCAGAGCAGGTATAGTAGTCTCTGTAAGGCTAAAGTATTTGCTATATTGGAGCTGAAATCCACAGGGGAGATAGTCAAGAAGGGAGGGCTAGAAGCTGCAAAATGGGCTAAAAATCCATGTCAATTGTTGCTCTATCTTGGTGCTGTGGATATCCTGCAGAAAGAAGCCAGTGGTCAGAGCTAAAAATACACGTGGCACAGGAGTCAGAGAAGCTGAAGGAAAAGGTAAGAACAGTAGTAGGCCCAGCTGTCCCCTCAACAACAAGTTCATCAGCATATCTGTGACAACATGTATGAGCTAATAAGAGGACCACTGCTTTACCTCTGCCCTTCGAATTTCATACAAGACTCTCCGGTGGCCCATTCTCACCGGAACCTTACAGGGAAGGGAATTCTAAGAAATGTAGGTTAGCCTAACCAAGCTGACACATCACAAGGTCATCATGCCCTCTAAGACCCTTTTACCTGGATCTCTCCCCAGCGACTCCAACTGCATATGACAAAGCTCTTCGTCTTCCCTTCTAAACCTCCTCCTCCTCCTCCTCTTTCTGGGTTTCCCTATTTTTCTAAATAGTACAACTTTTCTTCTATGATCAAAACTTTCTAATTCCCTAAACTCTTTTTCTCTCATATTCCCATCTTGCTCCCACCAATATGTAACTTAGTTCTAGCGTTTTTACCTCTGAAGTGCTTACCCCAGGCGTATTGAGTTCAAACCCACCAGGTGATCATACAACCCCACACACTGATTTTATATTCAGTTTGCGATCTGCCCCATTTTGGAACCCCAGAAGTACAATGGGCAGCTCTCCCCTCCAAAGGCATGTACAGGCAAATGAGTTATGGTGGAGGCACTAGCATGCTGTTATCATTATTTAAACCAAGAAAAACATACTGTAGACAAGATGAAAGATCTAATAAAAATGTGTTCTTATTCCTGATTCTAAAACTTGAACAGCTGGGTTTTCCCATGTGGAATAATGTTACATAAATAACTCAGCCAGGAAGCAGAAGGGCTGTGAAGAAGTCCAGCAAAATGATCGATGATCTTGGACGCTCTGAATATCACACCCAATGGAGCTACAAGGAAATAAGTGGTCATTGGAAGGTACTAGTGAGCTGGTGCCGGTCTGGTCAGTAGACTTGACAGAACCTGAGTCATGTATCACTAATTCTTCCAGAAGTTTCCCTTCTACTTAAGCATATTGACACTCTCTATTCCATAGGGACTTTCCCTGCCCCATCCAGATTTGTCATCTTTTAATTAGTCATGGAAATGTAGAGAAATTGGCTCTCAGAAAAGAAAGTTGTTGAGATTTAAGACTGAAACATATTCAATTCTTATGTCTAATGTCCTCTTAAAGGGGACAATATCACACAATACACCCCAGTTAGTATTTCTGTCCACATGATGTAGGTATGGGTCATGGTACACTTCCTACTCCCACTTCTTCCTTCCACTGAAGTATGTATATACTCGCAGTTATGGCACAAATACCAAAAGGCCTTATGAAAAATATATGAATGAGGAATAGAACTCCAGCCTAAGAAAGTGAGTACTGTTGTTGTTTTCCATTTACCTAAGGGGTACGTGGTGGGAGAGTGATAGATCCCGAACTTCGGGGCAAGTCTCATTTCCCACAGGTTTGGGTTAGAAGATGTCTGAAGGATGTGTTGCTCTGAAAACCAATGACTGTCCTGTATTTATAGTATAGTGAAGTCGTTCTGCACTGACCCCCTACTTCTCTTTCTCAGTAGTTGCTTAAAAGTAGACAAAGAGCTTTTAGAGAATGATAATTCACTTGTGGGTTGTTTGTTTTTTGTTTTGTTTTGTTTTTTTCCAGGTACGTTCCTGGAAATTCCACTGTGGTTGGAAGTTCTACTTTGTGAAATATACCTAGGACTTCACCTTGCCAGAAATTATGTGAGGGCTCACTTCTGTCTTTTTGAAGAGTTACAGGAAACACTGTGTATTAACAAGAGTGGTCACTTCAGTAGAAAACATTCAGGGGGCATGTGCTTGTTACTCCTCTCTTTCCCTGATCCTGAGATTAACCTTATCTATGAATATCAGCAAGAATCAACTCACCCACTGGCTACACCAGGCTCGGGGAAATATCCACATCAACCTGAAAAAAAGAAAAGGAGAAAAAACAAGAAGAAAATTACTTCTAGGCTTTTAACTGCTTCTCATTTTCCCTTGCTCTGTGCTCTCCATAAGTTTTTACTCATTATGATCCAAAGTAATATGCTAATGCAGCTGCCCCTCATCTCTAACCACCCTAGCACAGTATGACTGACTGGACAAGAGATGCTTCTATTTTAGTTTATTCTTCCTTCTACGAGGCTGGTGATGTCTGAATGACAAGCCCTGTGCTTGAGAGATGGCGCAATGAAGCCCTTTAGAATCATATGGGAGACAAAATTCCAAAGCACCTTTAGTCTCATACCTAGAAATGATTAAAAATGTTTTTGCTCGCTACAAAATTTAAATCGTTAAAGAAAATGTAGGAAATGCAAATACACAAAAAGAAAGAAAGGTTTCCAGTAATCTTACCAGTCCGAAATAACCACCATTAATGACTGATGTAAAGATATTCGATGTAAAGATAAAATATACATAATTTATTTTTACAAAATGGGACAAAAAATAGTACACACTATTTTATAGCCTCCCCATTTAACATGAATATCTTTACACATATTATAGACTTTTGCAATTATACCATTCTTGAATAATTGGGAAGTATCCCACTATAGAATACAACAATTTATTTGACCTATAGTCTGTTACTGGACAATTACATTGTTTCCTCTTCAGAAATGATACATTTAAAGGACAGCACAGCACAAATCACATCAGTGTCCTCTAAGGTTGCTTTTTACTTTTCGTGAAATGGATATCCCAAGTTTCTAAGTAGCTCTGCATGCACAGTCTTTTGTTTAGGATAAGAAGCACCTGTAGGCACAAGACTTGACTACTTACTGCTCATTATTTCAAGGGCACTTGGAAATTTCTCTCCACTCCACCTCTACTTGCAAACTAAAATCACACCCTTAAGAAGCTTAACATTCATATTTTATGGACCTTTAATAGAGTAGGGCACAATGCAATTTAAGTAATTCCCTCCCCTACCACCTTGAGTCTTCAACGAAGTATCTGCATGCATTAGGCGAGGGGATCAGCACTGAAGTACCACATTTGAATCCAGGTCTATTAAACATTGCAGGACACTGAGCAAAACAGAGATGTTCCCCAGGCTGTGCAAAAGAAATGAAGCATCTGAGAGAGACAGACTAAAAACAGACACAGGAGCTTGAAAAGTGAGCTCAGGCTGTGGGCATGCTGCAGATCATTCAGACTTAGCAAAACACCTCTGGATTCAACAGCCTGATATCAGAAGGCAATCTATCTTACTGACACCATTAATTCTACAGTTTTTCAGTCATTCAGGGTGCAGTGAGGCTATAGCTTCATTTTAATAATGGAAGTTGTAGGAGGGAAATTTACAGAAAATATTGGTAGAATTCATTTATTTGTTTATTCTACAAAATGAAATGTTTGTGCAGCCATTAATTGTATGTTGAAGTATATTTTTGATATGAAGGGATGCACACAATATATTAAGTGATGAAATCATGTTACAAAACACTATAAAATGATTCATTAGTATAAAAAATATATTTGTTCATACACACACACACACACACACACACATTTAAAAAAATGCATTCCAACATGCTAATAATGGCTTTCTCTAGGAGGTAGGAATAACAATGGTTTTTATTTCCTTTTACTTTTTTGAATCTGTATTTTTATGGTGAAGATCTATGATTAAAACAAATGCTAAGAAGGGACATTTGAATTTCATGCTCTACTTTTTTTCTTTGTGCTTGTTATTTTCAGACCATCAGTCTCTTGATGCAACTAGCTTTATTGATTTTTTCCTCTTTGTTTCATTCCCACGAGAATATGAAAGGTCTTTGTCATTTTATCTCCAATTCTGTTTCTCTATCTCCCCTTTTTCCCACTTGCTTCTCAAACTAGATGTTTCAAATGAACTTAAAGTATTTAAGGGTGGTCACTCCTCATTTGCCTTTGTGAACAGTATTTAGTAAACTTTCATCTATCATGTAAATTCTTAATTCTTTGAAGAAGCACAAATGGACTGATTTGCCCCCTAATGCCCTGACTTCAAGCATTTTCAACCAAGAAAGTAAATCATTTAAATTTAGAACTGACAAGAAACAGACTCTGTTATCTCTAACATATATGCATTAAGAATAGTCTGCCAAGGGTTTTGTGTAAAGGCAAAAGATAATAAACTTAAAATGTATATACTAGTCAGTGAACGTTTTACATATACAGTAGAGTAAATGTGATCCAAGTTCCAGAAATAAATGTCTTGGGTTGAATATAAAACTAATGCCAAGTAAATGAGCTTATTTTCTGAGTGATGAAACTCACTTCTCTTCTACCTTAAATGAAATGAAATGCATCTATCTGAGATTACATGGCACAAGGACGTCAACTTCATAAATATTCCTGATTCTCTGCTTTATGACAATAATGGCAAACATAACTCCATTCACTTTCCATACTTTATAAAACACTGGAGAATTTGGTATTTATTACACCATTCAATTATGTATACTTTGAGGCTTTAGAAAAAATGAAATATTTGACAAGTCTTATTAAAAAAACTGCATGAGTGATTTTGTAGTAGTTGTATATGGCTTTAGACATTTAAAAAAATTTTATGTAATAAAACCTGGTTAATGGATGGCATGTTGAAGAAGCCCATTACATAGGAGTTGTGGCTAATGACTACAGTCTCTCTAATCTGATCACATATTCCACCTTCCTCACTAGAAGTTCTTAGCGTATCAAAAAGACATCTAAGTATTAACAATTAGGTAAGGAACAGAAGTGTCAATGAGGCATAATCTTTATTTTTTTATTTTAATTTTTCTATTGTTATGTTAATCACCATATATTACATCATTAGTTTTTGATGTAGTGTTCCATGATTCATTGTTTGTTCATAACACCCAGTGCTCCATGCAGAACGTGCCCTCCTCAATACCCATCACCAGGCTAACCCATCCCCCTACCCTCCTCCCCTCTAGAACCCTCAGTTTGTTTTTCAGAGTCCATCATCTCTCATAGTTCGTCTCCCCCTCTGACTTACTCCCCTTCATTCTTCCTCTCCTGTTATCTTCTTCTTTTTCTTTTTTCTTAAAATATGTTGCGTTATTTGTTTCAGAAGTACAGATCTGTGATTCAACAGTCTTGCACAATTCACAGCGCTCACCATAGCACATACCCTCCCCAATGTCTATCACCCAGCCACCCCATCCCTCCCACCCCCAACCACTCCAGTAACACTCAGTTTGTTTCCTGAGATTAAGAATTTCAATGAGGCATAATCTACTAGTTTTAGGATTGTTGATGGACATAGCTTACTGATTGAAGAACGCTGGTCACTCCTTTTGAAAGATAGCCTGCTGACCGACCCCATGACTCATGTGCACCCTGACAAAGTAGGAACTGTTGCACATTCTCAGAGGCATAAAATAAAAAGCCTGCCTCATACCGTACAGAGATTCTCCTGCACACCACGCCACAGAATTGTGGACTTATGGACGAATGTCCCTGCTTCTTCCGCTATTGGCCAGTTTCACTCTCTGCTTTTCCAAATCCTCCACTTCCAGTGAAATATAAGGGCTGATTCTGACAGGGTTCTTATTTGCAAACAACACAGCTCGACCCAGACCAAATTAAGCAGAAAACAAATTTATTGGAAGGATATTAGTTATCTCCTAAGGATATTAGTTATCTTATAGAATAACTCAGAAGGTTGGGAAACCAAAGAAGAAACTGAAAGAAGAACATGGGGGAGCTGAGACCTCAGTGAAACTGATGCCATGGCTGAACGCTGGGCGTTGTCATTAGTACCGTGTCAGATGGTCCTGAAGGTAGTATCTCTGTAGACAATATAAATTCTTCACTTTCTCTGCTTCCACGCATCATGTACTACAAACTCAAAGTCCCAAGATTAAGTGTCTTGGTCAACTGCTGCTACACCAAGAGCTGCATAAAGAAACCACTCCAAAAAATCAGTGACTTACAACAACGATAGTTTATTTTTGCTTATTTGTATGTAGGTCAGCTGAGAGTAGCTGATCTAAGCTGTGCTTGGCTGTACTTGGCTCCAAACTTCAAGTTAGGTTCCATTTCAATCCTTATCTCTTACTCTGATTGGATCAGTGAGATGCCTGACCTTTCTTCTCAAGGTGATGGCAGAAGTTCCAAGATAGCAAGCCAAACCATACATTTCAAACCTCTGCCATATCAAGTCTACCTATATTCCACCAGCAAATACAAGTTATATGGCAAGCCCAAAGTCAAGTAGCCAGTGAAGAGCACTGCACCTCTAATGAGAAGAGCCATGAAGTCACGTAGCACAAGTCATGGACACAGAATGTGACGAAGAAATGGGGCTAATATTTTTATTTATTCTAGTGATAATTCCTATTGGTCAAGTTCAAGCCTTGTGATAGTGCCCTAGCTGCCAAGGGGATGAGTAGAGCAAGTGTCTGGCCCTTTTGACTTCTGTAGCAGCGAAAGGGTCCTACCACAAGAGGGTTCAAATGCTAACCAGCCATCAAAGCAAAAAATATCCATCAAAAGTGCCCAGTCATGCTTTCCCATTCCCTTCGATAAAGTTCCAGTAGATTGTAAAGAAATGGAACACCTGACAAGTGGAAATTAAATCAGAGTAGGAATTTGGAGACTTGGGCTATGTAGCAGGAAAATAGGAAGCAACATCATTTTTCCAGAATAATGACAATGGGATGATCACACTTGTAAGACCTTTGCTCTGGCTCTACACAGAACCCTGGAAGAATATGCTATTCTTCTCTCATCCTTCTACCCAAAAAGATATACTGGAATCAAATATATGTGAAATGGAAAGGAAGGAACACTCTTATTTATGAAGATGTTCCATCCCTGCTCACACACATCCCATAAGCAAGAGCTAACCTCCTTCAAAACAAAACAAAACAAAACAAACCTCAGTGAAATCTTCTGCCAAACACCACTTTTTTCTCTTAAGAACTTTAACAATCATTACTCTGACACCCCTGTAGGAACAAAAACAGAAATCTGGGGCAAATCTAGTCCGATTCTCCCTTGAGTCTCTTGACTTCTTTAACCTTCCTAAATGTGATGTTGGGCACAGATATGGGTTGGGCAGAAAGTCCAGAATTTAACATGAGTGGCATGACTTGATGACGATGAGAATGTGGACAGAAAGATGAGCTGGTCCGTGAGGAACTATTTACTCCACATCCTTCAGACAGGCATGGTCGGGCTGGTGTCTAGCTGGTACATAGGAACGGGCACCAGGAAAGGGACCTTGCCCCCTGTTGCCCCCTTTTTATAAGTCAGGTATAAAAGCAACATTGGTTGGAGGAATACATGTTTTGGACTCAGCTGCCAAGCAAAATAAGCCATTAGTTGTTTTGGGCAATAATAGGAGTTACCAGCTGCCTGGCACCCGGAGACTTTAGGGATCCAAGTTCCCATGGGAAACTGAGTTCAGCTGCATCTCCTCCTGCCACCATTGGAATGAGGTCTACCTCACTTGTTGCTGGAGAGCATTCCAGGGTCATTCACCAGAAAATCCTGGTAGGCTTAGAAATGGGCCAGTTATTATATTGCGAGTGGTATGGCAAAAGGGATTCAGGGGCAGGTGAATTTTGTAAATAAGCAGCAGTCGCAATTGGGTGACCATATGTGATACTGATATCTCAAGGTAAGAATGAGGCTCCAAGGTGACCTTCTTAAAGTCACCAAGTGTCTATGGTTAACGTCACCCAGTCCCTGAAGAACATGTTAAACAACTCCTATCTTTCTGCCATTTCAATAGATATAAAGTACTGAACATAAGGCAATGTGGCATCTGGTATGACCTGACATCAACATGCAGATGTACACTTAGTACTGAATTTTCCCTCAGCAACAAACACATCAGTCTGATTGAGTTCAACAAAAAAAACAGACTTCTTCCTTCCGTGGAACTAAGATTCTTGCCCTCACCTCTGGCACTTTCACAGAGTTCACGTGTGTTTGAGAGATGTGTGGTTGGCACATATTTCCTGAACTGGATCCTTTTGGAATGCCAACCCAACTCAGTGTTCCTGCTTTTCTGAAAACAGCCCCCCATGAGGCTGATTCGTCCAGGTATGGATGACCCCCGGTCAACATAGACAATCATACTCTTTCCCCTGGGTATTTAAAATCTGGTTTGAAGAAAGAGTAAGGCTTGGAGGTAAGTGGAGTTAAGGTAGTGTTCTGATGAGATGCACGTGATAACCCTCAAAAACTTTCCAGTAACTTCCCCACTCCTTTCTTTCTTAAAAAAAATTAAATTAGCAGAATTTTGTATTTGTTGTTTGAAACTAAAATAACTATTCCAGGGGCACCTGGGTGGCTCAGTCAGTTAAGCGTCTGCCTTTGGCTCAGGTCATGATCTCAGGATCCTGGGATCAAGCCCCAAGTTGGCTTGCTGCTCAGAAGGGGGCCTGCTTCTCCCTCTGCCCCTCCCTGCCCCACTTGTGCGCTCTCACTCTCTCTCAAATAAATAAAATCTTTCAAAATAAATAAATAAAAAATAAAATAACTATTCCAAACACATTCCTTTTGGAATGGGGGCAAACCAGGGTTCAGGGACATGCAAGTTATCCAGAGAAGTTCACAGTTAGACAGTATTATTTCCTATCGGAGAATCCAGGAAGGGCTCACTGTGCCCCGACTATTAACATCCTCCAGAACAGGTGGCTGGCTGAATGTTTCACATCTTCTATCTAGGACAGGGACAGGATGAAGTTAAGCAGCAGCTAAGTGATGCTTTTAAACCTGGAAAACGCCATAAGACATGATTAAAATGCTATCTACTCTACTTACGACTCTAGACATAATTATGCTTATTTGCCAAGCACTTTGTGTGTATTCATGTCCTTTAGTAAGGACAGAGTTCCTGGAAGATTCCTCAAAGTATCCAGATGTTTCTAGATAAGTGATAGGTCATCTTTCTAAAATGAGATTCAATATATGAAAGGAAATCAAAGGATGCTTATAATTCCCGGCAGCTTGCCCTGACAATCCATCCACTCCCCCAAAACAGCCTTTTGATACAATAGACTTGTCAAATACTTTTATAAAAGCCTTCATCACAGTTAACATTTGAGTACTCACAGTGCCAGGCACTGTGCCAGGAACTTCCAATGCACTATTTACTAGTCTTCGAAACCATGCAAAGGGATAGGTGCTTTTATTATTCCATTTACAGATGAAAAAAAAATGAAGCTTAAAGATCTTTTAGTAACTTATCCATGGTCACATAAAGGATGAATGCAGCAGAGTTTGGGTTGGAACTCATGTTTCTTGAACACCAGACCTATGTTTTGGAGTCTAATTCCAGCCATTAGATCACTACTTCCATTTATTTTCAAACTGTGATCCTCGAAGCCATAGATAATTTTTAAAGTTTCTTTGAAGTCACAAAAGAGAAGAAACGGTCAGCACTTTGGGCTCCCATCTGGATAGCAATTCTTTGGATTCTGCGTAAGATTTCATTTGAAGAAAGGGCTTCACTCATAGAAAATGTTTAAAAACCACTAGTCTAATCCACTCCTCTCATTTGATCAGAACACCCAGAGTATTTCAGAGATGAAGTTAGTAATTGGTCCATCTGAAACAAGAATATAAACATCCTGATCCTTCTCTACTTTTTTTTTTCATTGAGTTAATTCCAGATTACACTAATTCCGTTTGCTAGGATGATTTCAAGTTCAGGTAAGAGAAAACATTCCTCTTAATTTTTTTATCAGTAAAAGGGAATCTACTGACTCAACGGCATAGTCCTGAGTAATCCAATAGATTCAGGTGTGGCTTGATCCAGAGGTGTGATCTAGAACTGTGACTAGGACCCTAATTGTTAATGCATAGTTTTCTCAGCTCCATCCTTCATATTTTTTCTACTGCCTTAGCCTTATTTCATCATAGCAATAATGCCTGCAGCCATTCCAGAACTGGCTCCCTCAGCCTACAGTCCACAACAAAAGAAAAGGTCTCTTTCATAGCTATTGAGGAAGAGCATATAAACTCCTTTTCCATAATTTTCTAGCAAATCCCTTCACATTTCATTGGCCTGAACAAGGTCTTGTTCCCATTCCTAACCCAATGCCTGTGACTACAGGAAATCAGATGCTCTGATTAGCCTAACCAGCCCAAATCACGGGACCACTACCAGTGGAGGAAATCACAATCTCCAAAGGAAAATCAGTGTACACTGGCCAGAAGAAGGACATCAATGCTAAAGAGACAACGGATTCTTCTTTTATGTATACCAAAGCACATGCTCTAAGGGAGGCTGAAACTGAAACTAAAAAGCTAGGATCACTGGAATGGCACTTACTAGAAATGACAATAACAGGCAGGCTGGCTCCCCTGCGGTTTCTGACAAGCTGCTGTTGCGACTCCTACTGGTAGTGAGTAAACCACGAGGCTCAGGCTGAGCCAGGGAAGCAGGGAGATGACTGCCTCAGACTGGGCAGGTGAGAAGCACTTGAGTCTCCACAGAGCAGGAATTGACACACTACGGCCCACAGCCTATTTCTACATGACTCACAAGCTAAGAATGGCTTTTATATGTTTTAATGGTAAAACATATAAAAAATATTTCATGATGAGAAAATTATATGAAATTCAAATATCCGTGTGAATAAATAAACATTGACTAAAACACTGCCACACTCATTTGTCTACATATTGTCCAGGGCTGCTTTTGAAATATTTCCTATCTGGTGCTTCATAGAAAAAGTTTGCCAATCTTGGTTTAGAATGTTGGTGCTCCAAGTATGATCCCTGACTAGCAGCATCATTACCATCTGGAAACTTGTTATAAATGCTATCCTGGGCCCACCCCAGACTTCTGAATGAGAACCTCTGCGAATGAAGTCCAGTAATCTGTGTTTTTTACAAGCCATCTAGGTGACTCAGAAGTAGGCAAAAGTGGTTCTCACCACAAGTACAGAAGAATGCTAAGAGGAAAAACATCTGAAGTTGCAACCTCAAGAAGAGGAGCACTGTAGAATGTTTTCTGATGCAAGAGCTGAAGGTATGGAGCTTAATAATAATAAAAATCATAGTACTGGGGCGCCTAGATTGCTCAGCTGGTTAAGCATCTGCCTTTGGCTTGGGTTATGGTCCTGGGATTGAGTCCCATGTCAGGCTCCCTGCTCAGCGGGGAGTCTGCTTCTCCCTCTTCCTTTGCCCCTCCCCCTCATGCTCTCTCGCTTGCTTTATTAGCAAATAAATAAATAAAATCTTTTTAAAATTTAAACAAATAACAGTACTAATAATTGTGATGTTTATGGCAAACTTAAAGTGTGTCAGACATTTTGCTTTATATTAATGATTTTATTAAAACCTCACAATACATATACAAAGTAGTTACTATTATTATCACCATTTTGTGATAAATAAATTGAAGCTTCATGAGACTGACTGACTACTGGGTGTTGGTAAGTGGTAGCTCCTGGCTGAAACTTCAGTGGTTTCACACCAGGGTCAGACCTCTTCATGTCATATACCTTTGAGTTATGTAGTCTAGATAAATGGAAGTCTTACTGAAGAAAGAAAGTGATGCACTGAACACCATCAGTTTTGAAGTCAGTGGTATACATTTTGTACAGAGTAAGAGGCACTTATAACTCCATTCTCTTCCTGCCAGGGAAATAGTTGCAACTAAACCACGCAGCCTTTTCTTGTGTAGATCTGGAGGAAATACTACCACTACCTGTGGCCGCCTACTAAAATCTATTTCTTTGCCTTGTATATTTTACATAAATTTAAAAAGCAAGATTTTTCCTCCCCCTCATTTTCAGATGACTGAGAGTCTCTGACATTTGCTTTATTATATAGATCGTAATCATTTAATTGCTTTTGTGGTTTTCCACATTATTGTCAGAATAGTTTACTTTGGCTTACTTTTGCATGGCATAGCAAGCTTTAATTTTTTTTTTTTTTTTGGTAGGGAAGACTGAGCAGGAAGGGGAGAGGGAGGTGGGGGGAGATGAGGAGTAAACCAACACCAGAAGAAATAGAAGTGGAAAAACAAAACCAAAAAAAGATTCCTGGTACTGTAGGATGTCAGATCGAGGCAAAAGACACCTAATACCAGTGATTTGACCTTTTTATATCAGAAAAACAAAACCACGTTGAGATGTGAGAGACACTTGAAAGGTACAATTTGATATTTGAACAATGTTTTCCATATGGTGCATATGTCATCCATAATCTTTACAGGTTTCTAGTTCACTCCTCAGTGAAATTCACATTTCCGGTTTCAGCTTAGAAAGAGTAGGAATTATAGCTCTGCACACCTTAGAAATGCATTGAAAAAATATGAGAACTATATAAAAATTAGTTTTTTATTACATTTTACATATGGAATAGATATTCAATGAGAACCAGTTTTAATTTCTGAAGAATGAAAATTGTCGTGTTGATCTATATGGTTATAATAAAGCAATTGACCTAGGAGACCAAGGGCTAGTTAGAGAAAATTTTGCTTTGTGTGCAAAGTTTCTGACTGTTCATTAAATACACTGAAACAGCTATATGTGGACAATGTCACATAATACTAGCTGGCTGTATGCAGACTGATCATCAACTGATGGATTAGCTTAGAACTTTAGAAAAAATGCAGCCTTATATAGCAAGTTCTCGCAGAGATGACAATGAACTAGATTAATAATTTTTACATTTCCTTCGGTCATCAATCTCTTAGGAAAGCTGATAAAACTTAAGAATCCTCTTCCTATAAGTATGCATATACTTATAAATGATTATACTTATTAATTTAGGAGGTTTTGAACCTTAGGTTAAAAATTTCCAAACAGCATGGTTTTTGGGGTTTCTTCTGATTAAAAATGTCTTAGATGAGGGGCACGTGGGTGGTTCAGTTGGTTAAGCGTCTGCCTTCAGCTCAGGTCATGATCTTGAGCTCCCTGCTGAGTAGGGAGTCGGCTTCTCTCTCTGCTCCTCCCTCCCCCTACTTGTGTGTGCTCTCTCTCTCTCTGAAATAAGTAAATAAAATCTTTAAAAAATCTCTTAGATGATAGGATTCTATTGTTTAAATCATCTGAATTAATATCAATTAGGATCAGCTGACAGCTTATCACATAGCTCACAGAAATCTGGGGGACCAGGATATGGGTGACTTTGGTGGAAAGCTCCTGAAATCTTTTCTACAGACCTAACACTAATTATTTTCAGGATATTTTGTACTTGTAACTAATTGCAACTTCTTATATTTTTTTTAGTTTCTTAAGCAAGGGATGGTTGGTTAGAAGTAATTAATTGAGCTTGGTTTTCATGTGCTAGTGTAATACTGGAATTCTGACAATAGCTTCAGAAGATACATTTTATAACATTCATTGGTCCTATCTACAGTCCACGGAAACTTGTGGCCCTTTAAAGTTATCAAACATAAATCCCTTTTGTGCTGTGCCACAGCAAACTTGGCTCATCAAATAAGCTCCCCATTAGTTGAGGGGTAAAGACAATAAATAAAGTGACAAGGACATTCAGGGGGATTTAAGTTAGAGATGAATGGCATCCCTGCCCTTACTTGAGCTAATTGCCCAGTACTAGAACTACTTTGGTTTCTGAAGGAGTGTTTACTGTTGTTGTTGTTGCTGCTTAGTTCTCATTTTCCATCATGAGGAGCTTTCCTTCAGAAATATTCTGAAAGAAAGAAAGGTAGAAAAGTGTAGAGCCCATTGGGGGAAATAAACAGTACAATTATATATGACACTAAAATAAATGAAGGCTTTCCTTCTTCCAGCCCTGCTTCCTCCTAATGACTGATAACTGAAGTGTTGGGTTTTATTAAATAGAGCAGAAGTGAACTCTCTGGAGATGAAAGTCGCTATTGAGATTCATACCTACTGAAATAGAAGGCGTCTCCTCTTTTTTAGAGCTGACAGATAGGCCCATAATGAGCACATTTTGTAGCTGGAGAGAAAGAAAAGAAGATGAAAGAAAAATCTTTTGAAGACTAGAAAAAAAGGGAAATCCCACTAATACAGTGAAACCCCTTAAATTGTTTTCCAAGAGACAGAAAAAAGAATACTATTTAAAAGGTCACGCTGGCTGTTTGAATTAGTTTGGCTTCGAGGAGATAAATATTGTGTATGAGAATATAAGAATGTCTGCTAGAAACTATTTTCACACAGCAAACAAAGGAATCATCCCTAATGTGTGACTAACTGATGTTCCCCGTTCACCACAAAGGTTGGCTTTCAAATACTTAGAGTGCAGGGGCTCTTTATTAATTGGCTCAAGCATCCCTTAGGACTTCTAAGATATTAAGACCACAGGATGCTTCAAGGTTCTTTCTTTCTTGAAAAAACATACATACAGATTTTTCAAACATGGTGACTACAAGAACATTGTCACCTATTTTTAAATGACACACTGAACCTATCGTTAGCACTCAAAAAATTTTCTGCAATATGCCATGTTAGCTCAATGTCTATTAAATAACAATTGTATTTTTTTTGTACCTTCCAAAAAAAAAAGTCTAATTGGAATAAAATGTGCTCTCCAACCCAAACAGGTTCTGTGACTTTAAATGCAAATTACCAAACTGTTCCTGAGGCAAGTGAAAAGAAGGACTGCATCCATCATGCTGTTATTTAAAATGAATTTTAACCCCTTAGGCTGACAACAAACACAAACCCAGATTGCCACAAACAGAAGCCTGGAGGTCTGTTGGAATAAGAGCTGCCATTTCCAATAAAAACAGAGCACTGCAATAATGCCATAGTGAGCAGGACTTGATGTTGAAATTGCGGACTTGATCTAGATGAGATTGAGGGTGAAAAACTAGGGAGGACGTGAGTGACATTTCACATTGGCTAGAGGTGATGTGAGGGCCTTCCCACACACTGGTGAGGTTGCCAGTGTTTCATAGACCCTGAGTCCCACAGATGCTCCAATCCATTGATTATCTCATTTGGAATGACTGATACCCCTTCGGGTCCAGGGATCTGACACCCTGGGATCTGACAGGAAATGGTGAATTATTTATTCATTATTTAACTAGAAAACCAACTGAGCTCCGGAATCCCTGTATTTGAAACTGAGTCTCAATTAGAAGCCACCCTACAAGCTAGTACTCTAAATCATGTTCTACTTATTATAATGTGTTTATTTAGAACTTTATATTTTATCACTGGCTCTATAATTCTTTCAATAAGTCATCCCCTGTATCCTCTTAGTTGCTAATGGCTTGATTCTTTAACACTGTTAGCGGTTCAGGCTAGTTCACAGTAGTGACTTGTTAAGGGGGCTGTGTCTCTGTGCTGTCCCAGCCCTCACCAGTCCTGCTCTCTCTGAAATGTGGCTGGGTGCCCAGAGAATGAACTAGCTACTGCCTGGTAGAGAGAAGAATCAAAGACTGGTACTTGGCAGGGGCCTCTGCTCTTGCAGTTGCTGAGTGCTAACCTATTACTCATGTGCTTCTCCAGCCATCCACAGCAGGGCCGGCCTAATGCAACACTGAGCCTCTCCCCTGGCCCTTAACACAGGACTTGGGTTTCAGAATTGGAATAAAGGGGGCAAACTGAGCTGGCTTCTGCCCAGGGCAGAGTGGTGAGCATGTCTGTCCTGCTCAGACTGAAATGCAGTAGACCTGTTTCATGCTCTTCGTGTGCCTAAGAACTTGTGTAGACTCCCACCATGAGCCTAAAGTGATTGCTCAAGAACCTTCGTGGGTTCTGCATAGGTAGATGAGTTCCTCAAATGGAACTTCCGAGGCAAAGTAACACCATTCAGACAGAGTTTTCATAAAGTTGAGGAAGAATGGTCTCAGCAGGAGACTACAGTGATAGAGGGAAGGAGCTTTTCTTCCTTCCACTTAAAAAATCACACGCCCATCTACCTGTCCTTTGCCAACAGGTGTTTTTAATCTGACATTACATGTCCCATAGTCTCCCAGGACCCAGTGAGGTGCGTCTGCTGAGTACGGTATTTGTAAAGGAGGCAGGGAAGGAAAGAACATAGAACCCAGGGTCACGGAATTCCAGCCCAAGACCCCCTGCATGGTGGTATGACTGCAAATAACTTGGACTTTCTCCATTTCCTCATCTGTCTCCTGCTTGTGTATACACATAGATTGCTAGTCTTGGTTATTTCCCACACTTTTAGGATGAATCTCCTGCAATGCCAATGGAAATAGAATTGAATGAATTGTCAAATTGTACATTGTAACATAAATGATATTTTTCTACTGTCCCCTCCCCACATCTCACACTCAGTTCAACCCATCGAAATGGGGTAAACTCCACACTGAACCCTGTTCCCCAAGGCTCTTACATGAAAAAACAGGGTTTTATCTCTTCCTGAATAACTTCCTTTGACGAGCCCCCCAGCAGAAGGTAACAATAATCATTGACGATCAATTTATCTTGCTAATAGCGACGAACTTTAGTAAACTTTTATGATCAGATGTACCTGTGTTGCTTATGTAAAACTAAAACATTCCGTGTGACTTTTATTACTCTCTCTTCGCAAGGTAATGGACTCAAGGAAGTATAATCAAAAAGCCAAAATTGTGTTCAAAATAAAAAAGCACACACACATTTTCCCCACATTCCAACTGAAACCTGTCCTCCACTCATCTTTCAAGAGAAAATTTAAACTTAGGGGACAAGACGTCTCCTACCAATTGTTCATATTGGTTGTTCGACAGCCTCTACAGCCCAAACAACTGATAGGTCAACATTTTGTTTTTCCACCAGTTGGTTGCTTTGCTATAATACGGATCCTGCCTTAAAATATTTGCATGCTTTTAAAAATGTTGTTCCAAATGGAATTTGAAAGACGCTACAATGCCACCTCAAAGGCAAACCCACAGTAAAGGTGTTATTAGAAGAGATACTGTATATAGTGGCACATATTTCCATTATGCATTTTTCATTTTCTCATTGACCAATTCTTCAAGAAGTAGCTCTCCAGCCTTCCTTTTTATGTGTAATCTTCGAGGACACAGAGGGAACAAAGTCAAGAAAACCTGTTGTCTCTGTGGGTGGTTTTACATAGTGGCAAAAGTCATTTCAGAGACATTGCCTTGATGCAGCATAGTTCCGGCTCTTCGTGGTAGGGACCAGGAAGTCCATAACAATCTGATGCGCTGTGGAAGGGACCCTGTTTGCTTTTGAGAGCTCCCTGGACTCTTCCAGGCTCCTGGGATCCACTGAATCCAGCACTGTCTAACAGAGGTGTAACATGAGCCACATATGTAATTTTAAGTATTCTACTGGCCACACAGGAATAAATAAAAAGAAACAAGTCAAATAAACTTTAATGATATATTTAACTTAACCCACTATATCCAAAACATTGCTTTATCATATAAACAGTCTAAAAATTATTAATGAAATATTTTGCATTCTTTTTGTTGATATTGAGTCTTCAAAATTCAGTATTTTATACTGACGGCACATCCCAGTTTATTCCAGCCACATTTCAAATGCTCAGTTGTCACATGTGGCTAATAAATATCTAGGGTATTAGACAAAGCAGATTTAATCCACTGCTTTTTACCAGAACATGTAATGGTGCCCGAGGGACCAGAAGGAATTGATGTGGCTACAAACTATGAGCAGATTATCACCTTTGGTTTTTACCAAACATTTTTCAAAAAGCCCTATAGCAAAGTGGGCTCTTTGATGCATTGAATCATATAATCACTTGTCCCTTCAATATTTAGTGATTGCTGGGCACTGAGCTTGTCTGACCTCACAACTTTGAAAGATGAATGACTGAAAAACTAAATTTCTACTAACTGACAGGATCACATATTTAGATTTCTTTTAATAACGTTTTATTCTAGAATAGTTTTAGATTTAGAGAAAAATCGGGAAGATAGTTCAGGGATCTCCCATACGTCTCATTCCCAATTTCCCCAAGTATTAATGTCTTACATTAGGATGGTACATCTGTCACAATGAACCAATACAGATACATGGTTATTAAGTAAAGTCCATGCTTTATTCATATTTTCTTGGTTTTTAACCAAATTTCCTTTTTCTGTTCCAGGATATCACATTACATTTAGTCTTCGTGTCTCCCGAGGCTCCTCTCGGCTGTGATGGTTTCTCAGACTGGCCTTGTTTTTAGCAAGCTTGGCAATTTGGAGGAGTACTGGTCAGGCATTTTATAGAATGGCTCTCAATTGGGATTTGTTTGGTTCTTTTTTTTTCATGATTAGACTTAGGTTGTAGTTTTGGGGAGGAAAAGCATAGAGGTAAAGTGCCATTCTTATCATGTACTGTGTGATGTTAACCTTGATCACTTGATTGAGGTAGTGTTTGTCAGATGTCTATACTCTGGAGCCACACTTTTGTGCCCTTTTTATACTGTACTCTTGGAAAAGAGGTCACCGTGTATAGTTTGAATTAAAAGAATAAGAGTTACATTCCACCTCCTTCAGGGCAGAATATGTACCTATATTAATCGGAATTCTTTTGGCATGAAAGATTTGCCTCTTTCCCTAATTAATTTTTTAACCCAATCATGTTTTTAAAATCAGTTTGGGCTTGTGGATATTTATTTTAGACTTCAGTTGTTATCCGATAGAATTTACTTTGTTGCTCAAATCATTTCAGCTTTGACTGGGCCATTGGGAGCACTTTTGGCGGGCTCCTGTCTCTCTTCACATGTCCCTATCACTGTGGGTTTTTGGGGTTCTTTTGTTTTGTCATTCTGCTTTGTTTTGTTTTTGACAACCTCCTTACTTTCTGGCGTTTTGTATTCTTCCCACCCTAGGCGTAGAATCAAGATGTTTCTCTAAAGAGCGCTGGTTCCTTTTCTTGGAGGATGGTTAAAGACAAGCAAACAATAAAACGACAACAACAACAGAAACAAGATCAGAGTGCTAGATATTTAACATTTTCTAGAGCATAATTAGTAATTTATAAACAGTTTTCCTTGGAAAAAAAATAAGCAAAATATACTTTCCTGAACATTTTCCAAGTGACACACTTACACATTGTAAAATGTGAAGAGTATCTGGATCTCTCGCCTCGTGCGACATTAACGCGGCATTCCTGTCAATGGCAATCCAGGTGGAAGATAGAAAATGTACCTAAGTCAGGCAAATTAAGACTTCTCACAAGCTTTTCCTGTGAGTCAAATATGAAACATGGTCAGCAAGTAGAATATTATATTATATTATATCATACTATACGCCACCTGAAACAAAAAATCACCTCAGTGGAATAGTAAAGAAAATGTGTTGGCCCAAGAGAGACAAGAGACTACTGAAAAATAGAAAAAGGATTAAAATTCAACAACTGGGCTTGACTGTGTGTTCATGAGGTTGTAAGATCTTTAAAGATGTTTTTAATGACTTGTTAGAAGCACAGTGCCTGGTATATAGTCCAACATTTCTTAAACCACTAAACTGAATTGTAATTAGGTTTTCAAGTATTGCTTCTTAACTTTACCGTAACCATACAGTTGCATCATATTCAAATAATCAAAAAGAATTTAAGAGGATATTTTTCTGTTCTTAAAGAACAGATGTCCACATCGAATAATATCACACTCTGGTCTATTCATTTGCTGAGTCCTGTGCCTTCCTTGCCCTACCTGCTCCAGTACCACAAAATCATTCAAACATTTCTTCTAAGAAGTCATAGAATGATCATTTCTTAAGGTAAAGTTGGACTAGACCAAGTGACTATTTCACGAAAACATTCTACTGGAGCTTGTCTCAGAGAAAACTAGGGAAGCATCCCTTCCAGCTATGGTAGCACTAATGCAAACCAGTTCCTGTGCTTGGTTTGATTCTTCTGCTTCTAATTCCGTAGAGCGGTGATCTCACTCTAGTCCTCCCATCACGCCCGTTTAGCAATCCTACTCTCTTCATTTGGCCACCCCCGTGTTTTCCCCAGACAGCTGCTCTCCTCGTCCCTCTCCCACTCCCCCATGTCCGGCAGCATCTTCAGTCTTCACATGCACCTTGTTCTCACTTGCACTTACCCCTCCGCTATTCCCACTAACTCTGCAGTTTTCAGTCAATTTGGTGTCAAGAGGAATAAACCACATCCCCAGTAAATCCGGAGATAATGATTTAAGCTTACACTACTGCAGATTTTTATTGACCTTTTGAAACAAAATGTAAAAAATGATGAATCGCTCAACTACATGTGCTTAAGGTCCTATCTTAAACCTGTATCGAGGAGTTCCATAATCCTGCCAAATGAAGATTTTGAGAAAACTGCAGCCTGTGTTCTCAGTTGCTCTCTCTCCCTAGACAACATATTTGGATTGATATCCATCCTCTCTCAGTCTCTACCTCCTCGCCCTCCTTCTCTCTTCCATGCAAACATCTTCATTGTGTGAAACTCACTTCTTTGGGAAGCTTACTGTTTCATTTTTGGACAGGTCGATTTGTGAAAAACTGTCCTTCATACAGAACTGAAATTTATAGTATCATCTGCACCTATCATTCTTGGAATCAAATGAGATTCTATCTGCAGAAACTTTTTGAAGCAGCAAAGTAATGAATAAATATGAGACCTAGGTCAATTTCACCTCATAGAGTTGGAAAATTTGACAAGCATGCTGTCCTATCCAAGTTACTGGAATAGATGAATATGAGAATAGGGCGTGAACGCGAACAAACCCTGCACAGGTTTCCATATAGCTCCTTCCAGGGTAACATGAATCCATTAACCCGTGTTCTTTAAATAGTTTTATTTAAGCAATGAAAGACAAGGACCAGGCTAAACCAAAAGCTCAAAAACAGTTTTTAAACCCCCAAAACAGGAAGAAAACCAGGACCTAAGGACTAAGGCTGATCAAGAGCCAGCAGGAGCTGGAGGAGGTTGGTGTGACTGAGTCTCTGAATCTCTCTGCTGGTTAGGACACTTTTGTCTTTGAAATTAGTGGAGGCAGTGGTTTCATTCATTTCTTGCTTCTCTCCTCATGGTCAAAGACAACCTCGGGGTATTTGAGAAATTGTTCCAATTCTGGACCCACTAAATAAAAAACAGCGCTAGTTTGCAAAAGAGTCCCAGATGACGGCATGAAAAGATCCCCAAACTTGCTCTCAGAGTATAACTGTGGGAACAGTTTTTAAGGCTAGGTCGGGTGTGTTCAGCTTGAAAGCTGAGCAATGGGTAAACTGCTAGCAGTTCTGGATTTGGGGGTCAAAAAAGGGCAAGAGGAGAACAGGACCCGACCTCACGTGTACAGGTGTCCTCTGGACAAATGTGACAAGCACTCCCATTTCCAAACTTCCACCCGTGGTCAGAAATCACATGAGGCTATGTGGTATTTCAAAAAGCTGTAAATAGAGCACCTTGAGTCAAGTAACACAGAACACTTGGATAGACATGAGATAGCCTTTGGGGGAATTTCAGGCTCATAAAATTTACCAGGCAGTCCTCAAGGAGGGTGAGACATTGGTTCAATATAGAACATAAATGATTAAATATGAGTAACTTCTAGATCGTTTGGAATTGAAATTAGTACTATATATCACTTGGAACATAAATTCAGAGTTCATGGGAAGGTCTAGGATATGGAACACGACCTTATACCACGAAAATTAGACCCTTATACTCAGTGACCTTATATGCTTTTCCAGAGACAGAGTCTTTAAATACCTTATTAATCTCATCATGGTTCTTTCATAAATGTTAGCTTTGATAGCAGTCTTAACTTTTGGATAAGAGGCCTAAAGTATAGAAAATTTCTAAGGTATTTATTGTACACATTACTGCTCAATATAATGAATATAATGTACATTTATAAAATGCTCTTGGCCCAACCAAAAGATCATACCAATAAGTTCTCTACAAAGAATATCAATAACACGTAGTAAAAACACCGTCTTAAATATTTAGTCAATATTAAGTGTTATGTCTTAGAAGTTTTATATAGCATCATACTTCTTGGAGTATAACACAATAAACCAAATTCTAAGTGAAATTATGTTAGGCATTTTTTATTATTCTTTTTTCAGTTTTCCTGAGACATAATTGACAAGTTAAAATTATATATATTTAAGGTGTGCAACCTGCTGTTTTGGATAAATATATACATTGTAAAATGATTACCACAGTTAATCACAGTAGTTAATATATCCACCACTTTACATTGTTACCTTTCATGTGCATGTATACACATACATGTGTATGTGAAAGAGTAAGATATACTTTCTTAGTTAATTTTAAGTATATAATACAAATTATTAAGTACAGTTACCATGCTTTATATTAAATCTCTAGAACTTATGTATCCTCTGTAACTGAAACTTTATATCCTTTGACCAATATCTCCCCATTTCCCCCACCCTCATCCCCCGGTAACTACTGTTCCAATTTCTGCTTCTAATAGTTCAACCTTTGTAGATTCCACATACAAGTGAGATCCACATAAAAGTGAGATTTGTCTTTCTGTGTTTGGCTTATTTCACTTTGCATAATGTCCCCAGGGTCGTCCATGTTACAAGTGATGGGATTTCTTTCTTTTTTAAGAGTAATATCTTACTGCATAAACACATCACATTTTCTTTATCCATTCATGTGTAACAGATGGACACTTAGGTTGTTTCCATATGTTGGGTACTGTAAATAATGCTGCAATGAACATGGAAGCACAGATACCTCTTTGATATATTGATTTCATTTCCTTTGGATATATACCCAAAAGCGGGATTGATGGACCAGATGGTAATTCTATTTTTAAGTGGAGGGAACACCGTCCTGTTTTCCATAGCAGCTGTACCAATTTACATTCCCACCAATAGTAGGCCAGGGTTCCCTTTTCTCCACATCATCACCAACACTTGTTATCTTTATCTTTCTGATGACAGACATTCTAACAGGTGAGAGGTGATAGCTCATTGTGGTTTTGGTTTCATCTCCCTGATGATTAGTGATGTTGACCACCTTTTCATATACCTGTTGGTCATTTGTATGCCTACTTTTGAGAAATGTCTATTCATGTTCTTTGTCCATTTTTTAACTGGGTTATTTGTTTCCTTGCAATTAACCTGTTTGAGTCCCTTTTGTATTTTGGACATTGACCCCTTATTAGACAGATGGCTTGAAAATATTTTCTCCCATTCTGTAGACTGTCTCTTTAGTGTGTTGATCATTTCCTTTGGTAGAGAAAAGCTTTTTCATTTGATGCAATCTCATTTTAAAAAATTTTTTATTGTTATGTTAATCACCATACATTACATCAGTAGTTTTTGATGTAGTGTTCCATGATTCATTGTTTGCGTATAACACCCAGTGCTCCACGCAGAACGTGCCCTCTTTAATACCCATCACCAGGTTAACCCAACCTCCCACCCCCCCTCCCCTCTAGAACCCTCAGTTTGTTTCTCAGAGTCCATAGTCTCTCATGGTTCGTCTCCCCCTCCGATTTCCCCCCTTCATTCTTCCCCTCCTGTTTTTCTTTTTTTTTAACATATATTGTATTATTTGTTTTAATTTTTTATTGTTACATTAATCACCATACTTTTTTTTTTTTTAAATGCTGAGGACAGAGGCTTCAGTTCATGAAGTCTTTTATTCATTTTGAGTTCATCTTTGTGTATGGTGTAAGGGAATGGTCCAGTTTCATTCTTCTGTATGTAGCTGTCCAATTTTCCCAGCACCACTTATTGAAGAGACTATCTTTTTTTTCCATTGGATATTTTTTCCTGATTTGTCAAAGATTAGTTGACCATAGAGTTGAGTGTCCATTTTCTGTTCCATTGGTCTATATGTCTGTTTTTGTGCCAATACCATGCTGTCTTGGTGATCACAGCTTTGTAATACAGCTTGAAGTCAGGCAACGTGATGCCCCCCAGCTTTGTTTTTCTTTTTCATCATTCCCTCGGTGATTTGGGGTCCCTTCTGGTTCCATACAAATTTTAGGATTTTTTGTTCCAGCTCTTTGAAAAATGCCAATGGTATTTTAATAGGGATGGCACTGAAAGTGTAAATTGCTCTGGGCAGGATAGACATTTTAACAATATTTGTTCCTCCAGTTCATGAACCTGGAATGTTTTTCCATCTTTTTGCGTCTTCCTCAATTTCTTTCATAAGTGTTCTGTAGTTTCTAGAGTATAGATCCTTTACCTCTTTAGTTAGGTTTATTCCTAGGTATCTTATGGTCTTTGTTGCTATTGTGAATGGAATGGATTCCTTAAAATTTCTCTTTCTACAGTTACATTGCTAGCATATAGAAAAGCAACTGATTTCTGTGCATTAATTGTGTATCCTGCCACATTGCTGAATTGTTGTATGAGTTCTAGTAATTTTGGGGTGGAGTCTTTTGGGTTGTCCACATAAAGTATCATGTCATCTGCAAAGAGGGAGATAAATGGGACTGTTTTCTTAATTTCTTTTTCAGATAGTTCATTGTTAGTGTATGGGAACACAGTTGATTTTGTTGTGTTGACTTTGCGTTCTGCAACTTCACTGAATTTATTACTGAATAGTTTTTTTGGTGGAGTCTTTGGAGTTTTCTATATCATCAGATGATCATATCATCTGCAAACACAGACAATTTGACTTCTTACTTGCCAATTTAATGTTCCTTTTTTTTCCCCCCGGTTGATCTGGGTAGGACTTCTAGTATTACGTTGAATAGAAGTGGTGATAGTGAGCACTCTTGTATTGTTCCTGATCTTAGAAGAAAAACTTTTGGCATTTACTGTTGTGTATGATGTTAGCTATGAGCTTTTCATAAATGACTTTTATTATGTTGAGGTAGTTTCCTTCTGTTTCCAGTTTGTTGAGGATTTTTTATCATGAAAGAGTTTTGAATCTTATCATCTTATCAGATGCTTTTTCTACATGTATTGAGATAATTATATGATATTTTATTAACAATTGTTGAATGCTAACTGAATGATATCATTTAGTACACAGAAAAACTGTCTCTATGTATAATTTAAGGATTAAAATTTTAGACTAAAAATTAAGATCCACCCTTCAAGAGAAAATTTAACCACAACACTGAAGTGAGAGTTTGTACATCAGCTTCTAAGTTTCCTTTAATTATCTCTACTTGTTTTTTTAAACAACAGAAAGTATTGGGTGCCTAATGATATTCTTCTTAGCTAAATTCAAGCGAAGTATTAGAATCAACTTGATCTCTGCCTGTTGCACCCTCCATTGTAGTATGGATTTGGTTCAGGCAAATGAACTTTTTTTTTTTTCTCATAATACAGAACATAGCAGACATCCACAATTTAACTAGCTACTTAAAAATCCTTTCTGTGCAAGATGATGTCAAGAAAACCTTTCATCATATCCACCTACTTGCAGACTAACCTTTCTTTTCCTTTCAAATAAACCTCCCAAGAAGCTTGCCCTGAGTGCCTAACACTCCTGAAGTACACTCATTGACTACCAGAGACAGAACTGGAGGGCAGACCTTAAGGGTCACGCAGTTCAGCCACCCCCACAAACACTCTCACTTCCAAACTTCTTCTGGCTTAGGTCACCTCCCCCAGTCCCAATGGAATGAGACATTTAAATTATAACAGCCCATTCAGAAACACAGAGCAGCTGCCCATTTGACTTAGCCTCAGTATTTGTGTTTAGGAGAGGGTCATGGTTGTCTGGTTCACTCCAGAAAAGTATTATAGATGATGCAGTTGGGTCCTGTGCCACACGGGGAAAAAAAAATAAACAACCCTCTTTTTTTGACACATAACCTACAACGAAGACAGAGGCTTCAGTTCATGTGATGAAATATTTGGCTCTGAGAAAATGGCACTAGTTTTGTTTTTCTTAGCATGGAAAACCAATTCATATTTTCATATTAGGATAAATCTCAACTGTTTCAGCCTTGTGGTATCTCAATAAATTGAACCACTCAAAATCTGCTTTCTGCACAGCAAGAATGAGTTACAAACGTCTTTTTGAAATGACAGACTTCAGAAGCCATTCTCCATCCTTTCTGTGCTCTCCCTGGCTGCTGCTGGCTTGCTGACCTGGAGCTTTTTACCTGGTGGTCTGATGAGTCATGGCATTCACCAAAAAAAAAAAAAAAGAGAGAGAGAGAGAGAGAGAGAGAGAGAGAGAGAAGATAACAAGGCTATTTGGCTGGTTAAATATAGAGGCAATTAAAAACCTGCTGGGTGGGCTCTTTTCCTGTAAAGCCTGGATGCTGATTTGGAAGACAACAGTGGATTCTCTTTGTGGTGCCTACAAATATTCTAGAAAATGGAGTAGGAAGGGGATGTGAAGACAAACTCATCATAACAGACAGTCCACATGTTCTTAGTCCTCAAGTATTTTATAGTCTTTGATAGGTCTCTAGGAAGGTTACTTTTTCTTTTTTTTTAAGATTTATTTATTTATTTGAGAGAGAAGAGGGGGATGGGGCAGAGAGAGAGGAAGAGAGAGAATCCTCAAGCATTCTCCCCACTGAGTGTAGAGCCCCATGTTGGGACCCTGAAATCATGACCTGAGCCAAAATCAAGAGTGGAGCACTTAACCAACCAACTGGGTGCGGGCACCCCTAAGAAGGATACTTTAAAAAAAAATTAGCTGTAGTGTATTGTGTAAGACTGATGAATCACAGACCTGTACCCCTGAAACAAATAATACCTTATACGTTAACAATAAAAAAATAAAATTAAAAAAATCAGCTATAAAATTGACTTGGAAGAACAATCTGGACACAGGCAAGCTTGATCACAGCAGAAATTCTGTCTTGTGGCGGGCTGTAACACAACTTGGTATCTTGTCTCTCAGACCAGCTCGTCCTTCAACCCCTCCCTCTCTTTGCTGACCCTATGGGCAGCTGCCAACAGCAGCCGGGCCAGAGACTTTGGATCCTCCCCATTTCACCTTCCTCATTCACAGGCACAGTGAGGTACTTCTCAGATACTCTTGTCTCCTCCTTTGCCACTGCTACCACACAAGTTGAGGCCCTCATCTTCTAATGATGGGGTCAAGCAATGGTCTTGAACTCTCTACATTCTCTCCATTCCATCCTATACTCCCAGAATGATCTTTCTAAAATTCAAGTCCAAACACAATCCTGCTTAAAAACCTCCCATCGCTCACCTCATCAGGATCAGGTTCAGATTTTTAATGAGGCATAAAATGGGGGTCTGCAAGCCAACCCAACCTATGTTTGGGAGACATATAACTTAAGAGTTGGGGTTCTGGAGTATGGGTGGGAGAACAGTTGTTCCTTTCACCGGTTGTATGATTTTAGGGAATTACTCTACCTCTCTGAACTTGAGTCACTTCATTTGTAAAATAGGGATAGTAACATTATCTATTTCACAGAATTGTTGTGAGGATTAAATTAGATAATATAAAAAACACCTGACATGGTATCTGACAGTTACTGCTCAATGCTTATAAAGTTTTATTATTGTTTTGTTCTTGTTTTTATTTTCTATCTCTAGTATTTGCTGCTTTTTCCCAAACTTCCATATTTTCCAACCATTTTCAACTGTTGTCTGTCCCTGAACAATACTCTGGGATTTCCCACCAGTTTTTCAGGCCCTGCCCAGGAGGATGAAGCAGACTTGATAGAGAAATGCCTAAAGGAGCTATGGCTCATTGGAAGGTGCTAGAGTTTGGGATGAACCAGGGTGGTGTAACTCAGGAATCCGCCATGAATACGCTGAGAGATGAAACCATTGCTTGTGTCAAAGTGCAAGATCGATCGGCTTCCTTATTAAGCCAACAGGGAAGAGACGGGTAATAACAAAACTGGTTAAAAATTGGTGTCTCTAGAAGAAAAGTTTAGCAAAACTGAGCATGCAATGGAAAATTCTACACTGTGGGACATATCCCATTCTGCCAGAAGGGGACAGATGCTTAAAACTGCCACACCAGGTTGGGCAACTCTCTTCTCTGCCTGGATTGCCTTTCTTTGCCTTCTTTGCTGATTCCTTTTTATCTTTCAGTGGCTATTTTGATTGTCTTCTCTATCTCCCTAACCCCTTCAGTGTTACCTACCCCCTTGGGTTGGTAAGCAAAACTTCTTACTTCTTATTAAACACATACTATGTACACTGTAGTCATCTATTGGCTTACTCTAGGTGATCTATATTAGGTAGTGACTTCTTCGGTCATTGCCACACATACACGGTAGGAATCAAGTGAATATTTGTTAAATGACAATACAGAAAGCAATTTTATTCTTATGTTTTTGAATTGGCTGAATTTTATTTCTGCTCTTTGGATTTCTGTCAAGCACAGCATACTTTGAAAGGAAGGAACCTTTAGCTAATAGTCTTAAAAAAAAAAAAAAGAAAAGAAAAGAACAACTGTGTAAGGATACCAACACTTAAATCCAAGATTAATGGAAAATAGAAACCTGACTGGAATAAAGTGATCCCATATAGAAGACATGCTACCATATGAGTAAAGTAGAAACAGATTAGGATAAGCCATAGGAAAGCAAGTCAGGATTCTTGGGAAAAAAATATAGGAAATGGAAAGCTAGTGGTTCTCGTTGACTGGAATGCCTAATGTTCCATTAATTTTTGCAGGCAAATCCTTTTCCCTTTTATCTGGCTCTCTGGGTCTTCTTACCAACTGTACGATCTTGAGGAACTTAGATTCTCTGAATCTCAAATTTCTCTTATGTAATACAGAGTGGGGAGGAAGGTGGGAATGACTCTTCCCCACTTTATGGGTTTGGAAACTGATTAAACTTGAACTCATTATTGAGATAGTCACTTTGTGTTTTCAAATGGAAAATTAAAAATTACCTAAAATATCGAGTGAATGCTTCCCTAATAAAAATTCTGAAGCTATTTTACTGCACTAGCCCAACTCAGAAATGCAATTACACAAGTCATTATAGTTTGTATTTGGAGATTAGAGTTCATCCTATGAGTAGTTTGCTAGAATGCATATCACACACAAAATACCAGAATTATGGAACATTTTAAACTAAAATAAGTGGCAGAACTAAATGAATCTGTTTATACTCTTACCTTTTAATGCTTGATGTTGTAGATCTCTACTCTAACTGGGTGATATAAATATACTTTAAGTGATTTCATAGGAATTTGATTGCTACTATAACTACAATTATAAACAGTAAAAAGCCAGGTAAAAAGAATCTTTTGGGGCTAGCTTTCTTTATAATAAGTAAATAAGAATAACTGGTAATTCACTGGATCTAATTTGGCAATAATGTAATAATGATAATTGGTATGTAACTGGATTGAAACAGCTTCTGATTGTGCTTGCCTCATTTAATATTAGCGGTTGAGAAATGCTTCCTGGCTGTGTAATTGATGTATACATGATATTTATTACATTTTTTAAGGTATTTGAGGTATTATAATATCTTAAACTATTTCCTTATAATTTTATTTTTACCTTTTATTTTCATTAACCAAGTACATAAAGTTTGTTAAATAAAGGTAAACTTCCCCTTCCCCTCCTAATGAAATCATAAAAGAGTGAGGACTCCATTTAAAGTCATTTGTAGGAAAAGGTGTGAATAGCTACCTCTATAAATAAATAAAGTTTTTGTATATTTTGAAATAGGATATGATGTCTTCAAAAATCACAAGAACTGTCTGGAAATGTGAGGAATTTTTAAACAAGCAATTACTTGTTTTACAAAGTTCCTTCAAATGTGCATCAACCTTTCTTCATCCCTTTATGAATAAGCATAGGCTGCTATGCAATTTTCTGCAGATCTCTTCCAGCTAATTTTAAATTGTAAGTGTAGAATTACATAAATTTGTTTATGTTGTCAGCTTTGAGTACCTGGTGTTTTAAACCCAGAGTTCTAGTTGGAAAAATGATATTAATATGCTTTCTTTAGGTATTTGATTGTATTACTTCTTTTATGAAAAAAGAAATAATCATAAAATTGTTAGCTCTTTTAATCAAAAACCATTTGAATACTCATAAATATATTTAGATGTCAAGACAATAAGCCTATGAAATGAAATGGACCAGATAACTATTTAAAAGAATTCTCACGTGTCAAGTTGCATAAATAACATAGTCTAGAAGTGAGGATTAATTTTCTCTCAGATAACACGTTATGCTGTTTTGATGTGATTAAAAATCTCCACTGGGTCTGATGCTAATCTCTCCTCCAAAGGCTTGGATCTTATCAAGCTTAGGAGCTACTTGATACCCTCAAGAGCCAGTATTAGTTTTTATAATCTGTCTGGGCTAATGAGACAGTGGTTAGGTTTACACAGATTATCACTTGTGGCTGTCTCATCAACTTGACATTATATAGGAGAACTCAAAGCACAAGGAGGCTCAGACAAGGTCACACAAGTAGAAATTGAGAGACCATTTTTAGTGATTTGCCTTAAAATTATTTAGGTCTTTTTGGTTTTATTTATCTTATCTTCTTTTGATATCTCTAAAATTTCCCTTTTTTGCCCAAAGAATTACGTTGTATACAGAGTCCTTGCTTTTTAAATATATTATTTATCCAACAAGTATTTATTGTGTATTATGTGCAAGTTACCATACTAGGAGGCCGGGGATGTCACGGATGAGAACAATGAGATGCTTGCCTTTCTGGGGCTCACAGTGCGGGGGAGATTGGCATTCCGTAGACAGTACGCGAGAGCAGTAAAAGCCCTGGTCGTTTCTTTCCCTCTTAACTGCTTTCTCTCACTTCGGCCTCTGTAATAGTACTTAGAGGTTATGTTCAAGCACTCCTGCCAGTTTACATTCAATCACTCATTATTCTTTCAACAAGTATTATCTGAGTGACTCTATCATCTTTCTAACAATTGAGTGATAGAAAGATGAATTAGTTCTGCCCTCAAGCAGCTTATGGTCGAGCATGGGTGATAACATATGCATAACATGATTGTGAAGATGTCACTCAACAGGATTATGGAAGTTCAGTTACAGGAGGAATTATTTCCAGTTGACAGGGTCAGGAAAAGCTCCATGAATAAAGCTGGGAGCTCAGAAAGCAGCAACAAGCAAGAGAAGCGTTTGGTTAGGCTGACTTCTCATTTCAGGTCTGTTGGGTAGGCTGGGGAACGTGAGGAGATACAAAGAGAAAAGAGGAGTGTCAAAAGCAGCTAACAGATGCTTATTGCCGAGGACCACCACAGAATCCTCATTTATTTGGAAGCTCTTGTGTGAGGCCGACTTTGAAATTTAGGTGTCCTACAACCAACCCACTCCGATGATGCTGGTTCTCTAAGTTCCCAGTCTCTTAAATTATCTAGTTATTCAGGAATGTACAACATTAAACATGATAGATTCTGGAGCCAAATAATTAACAATAGTTGGAAACATGTACCTTGGGAAGACATGTCCTCATTTTGAAATTGACTCCCAGACAAGACTTCTGGAATTTCAGGTTTGGTTAAAGAACACTGAACTTGTATGAAGTTCACTTCTAGGGAGCCTGGAGAAAGTTAGGCATAAATCAGAACCAGCCAGTGTGGTGGCCTGCAAACATGCATCCATAGGTCAGACAGGCATGCCCCAGTCCTTTGTGGCTTCAGATGGAAACCATATGAAATGCCAGGGCATTGAACAGTTTTAGCCGTAAGGCTGGCCGGCTCAGTGCCTTCCACCAGCTCTCTCTCAGTGGTTTTATTTCCATTTGATCCTGAGCTTACTGCAGGGTGCCTATCCTGCCCACAGAAAATAAGAAGCTTGAAGAAATAGGTGGGCCCAAACTATTGCACTACCCTCACTGTCCAAACCTATGTTTTATAAAATTTATGACAGATGCGATCACCCCATATTTCCATGTAAATCAGAGCATGAAAGGAGAAGTTTGACTTCTTTGGGCTCCCATTATTGGATTTTTCCAGTTGGCATCAACTTCTGTTCCTAGACAGAATTATGGAAAAAAAAAAAAAAGAGAGAGAAAACGCCTCATCTTACTGAACAGGATGTTTAATTGCAGATTATCAATTATGTTAGCATTTTGATTCACCTGTACAATGGATCCATTTATCACAATTCTGAATTGCGAGTAGTATTTAACTTACAAAAGAATAAAAGCTGTGACGACTAATGCTTTTAGTGCACTTTTTTGCTGAAAGAAATCTTAAGAAATTTCAGCATTGCCTCTATTGGGATTTTTCTCCTTTATAAAAACTAAAGATGCAAACTTTAAAACCAAATAGATGCTAAAGTGATTCCTATTTGAATATGCTTGATTAGGTGAGGTGATGCTTTGGTGCTTCGTTTAGAAGCATTAGACAGAAAGTCATGTGTAATATGGTTTAATGTGTATTTATTACAACAACTTAAAACACACCTGAGCTCTCTGTCTTCGCTTCCCTTCATAGTACCATAAAAAGTAACTTAGGTCCTAAAATGGTGCTCAAAGAAACTTAAAAAGCACTTTCTATGTCACATGAATAAAATGTACAAGGGAAGGCAATGTGTTTTGATATTGTAAAATAAGTCTGAAAGGCAGGCATCAAAATGAATCTATTTTTAAAGGTCTGCATTTCATATGGAGTGGTAATGTGCGTTTTATTGTTCATTTCCAAGGCCCAGTACAAAGGAATAGAATATCCCCCCTTCCACAGGCTGCAGCAATCCATTAAATTTCAGACATTTTGGTTCCAATAGGAAAAGAGGGAAAAATTTCCTCATATGTGTTCTAATATACCTTATTTCAATATCTAAGATGTCTATCACCAAAAAAACAAAATATACATTTTTTCCCCCAGAGAAATTTGCCTTCTTAGTTTAAACCACCGGGTTAAAAATGGGGGGAAAAATGAGAAAAAGAAAGAAAGGTGCAATCACTGATTTTTTTCTTGCAATGTTCCCCAGGAAAGTGGCACCACTGAGTGATATATGCACCCCAGGGCTAGCAGCTGGAGGGCAAAAACCACTTTTTATCCATGATTGACAAATAATACATAATGAGAAGAGAGAGGCAATTCAAGTTTTAAATTTCACTCTTTCTTTGGCTTTTCAGGGCAGCTGGGCACTGCTGTTCTCACTTGGTAACCTTTGAGGTGCTGCCAGGAAAGGGGACCCAAGTGACAATTGTTTCTCTCCTCCTACAATCCCCCAAAGCCTCAGTAAATATGTGTGGCTTGCTCTTTCAAAGAGGATCCAGCTGCTAACAATTCTGCCATTTCTCCTTGGAATGAAAATCCTGAGGGTCTGGAAATGTATTGCATGGTTATAATGACCACAGTACAGCGAGTGAAGCTGAGATTTAAAATCCCTCAAAGTGGCATCCATAAGTGGCGAGTCCATTGGTAGCTGATGAGTAAGCAGTTGGAGAGAGAATAGAGAGTCTATAAGAAGAGAAATCAAATCAGAGCTCTGTCACAAGTGAGCTTTAGAAAGTAATGTTGTGGATATGAAACATTTTTCCATTTCATAAAATTAAGACATGTTTAATATAAATAAATTAGGAAGCACGTAAGAGAAAAATCATCAATGAGCTCAAAAACTAGAGATAGCTAATTTAACATTTCTGATCTCTTTTAGATTTCTTCCTACATTTCTGTACCTCTATCTCTGTATTTTGTCCATGAGAATACTAATATCCATGTCTTCATCTCTCTGTAACTATATCCACATACATTACGCACCCTTACATACTTGCATACATATCCGTATATACATTACATATCCTTATGCACAACTGACAACCTAAGTGGCATCTGATGCAGTCTTCCTAATCCCTCTGCCTTCAACCAGAATTGTTTTCCCCCTGTGTTTCCCATCACAACCACAAATGGCAATTCTCTTTCCAAATGACAGATTTTGACCAGGCCTAAAATCTTAGATTCATCCTCTACTCCTCTCTTCCTCTAGCACTCTGCTCTCATGCATCAGCAATACCTACTGGCTCTATCTGAAGTATTTACTCAGAATCCAGCTAGTTATCATCTCCTCCGTCCTGCCAACCTGTCCAGCTATCATCATCTCCTGCCTTAATTACTGTGACAGCTTCTTAACTGGTCTCTCCGCCTTGCCTTGGTCTACTTTCCCTCCAGCACAACGGCAAGGCTGAGACTTACTAAAAAATATAAGTTGGACCATTCACTCTTCTGCATTGAGGTCTCCACTGGCTTCTCATCTCGTTCAGAGGGAAATCCAAAGTTTATATAAATGGCTAAATGATCTCTGAATGAGGATGATGTTGGCATTTCGTGCAAAACAGTTTTTCACTGTACAAAATGTCTTGGAGATTACAAAATCTTTGTTATTTCTGCTCTCCCTAAGTGCTAGTAGAGTCCCAGAGTCATTGCGACAACCAAAGAATATCTTACCGCAACATTTCTAAATACATTTTGCAGGGGCCGCCCTTCCCCCATCCCTGGCTGGAGAGCCATTTTAGCTTCCCTATTCATACTCCTCCCTTAACACATCTCCACCTACTTGCCTTTGGTTTATTCTGTCATAGTCAGCTTGCTGTTTCTGGGGGAGGCTAACAATCTTGCCCTCCAGGTGCCTTGAACTTGCTGTTATCTCTACCTGATAGAGATCTCTACCCATCAAGTTACCTCTGTTCTTATAGGTCTTTACACAAATGTCATCTTCCCAGGGAGACAGTCTTCTCACCGATTACTTCATATTTCCTCGCTCTGCTTTATGTTTGTTCCCTAGCACTTCTCACTATTAAAAATATTATCTATTTCTTTATTAATCTCAGTCATTGTAGTCTAGCGTTCTCCCTTTATTAGAATATAAACACCATGAGGACAGAGTCTTGGTCTATTTTGTTCATAACTGTATCCTCAATATCTAGAGCATTCCTGGCATATAATAGGCACTCAATAAATAAGGATCACTAAAGATTTAAAAAGCAGAATTATTTTTATGTATTGTATATCAGAATAATTTACTAAATTAGTGGTTTTGATCTTTTTTTATGTCAGGAAACTTTCTGAAAACCCAGTGGAAGCTATGAGTCCTCTCCCAAAGAAAATGCCTATTTGTGTGGATATACATGCATGTGAGAAATCCAATGCTTTCTTTACAGGAACTTGAAGATAAGATGAGACAACTAACACAGGAGTAAGGTGGATCAGTGACAGGTAAATGACTACTCTTTAAAGAAATATTGAGGGGCCAGCTTTAATCTGGAAACCATGAGAGAGGACTTAAATCAGGTCTTTGCCATTCTGCTTGTTTTCTAGTGGCCTGGAGGAAAGATTTAACTACATACACACTAAATTTGCAGAGACAGAAATCAAGAAGGGAGAATTTGCAAATCCAATCCCAAAAGACTTTGACAGTTGAAATAATAGGCCAATATAAACATGATGAGATTTAACAGGGATAAATATGAAGCCTAAAAATCCAACTGTGGAAGCACATGATGAGGAAGATGAGCTTTAACAGAACTTGGGGGATTCCAGTTGACTGCAATCATAATGTGAGTCAACAGAGATTTATAGCTGCCAAAAAAACTAATTAAGCTTTGAGGCTGCATAAATAAAGTTATAGTAATGAAGTGATTCAATACATTTCTGCTATACCTTGTTGGACCAGACAATATCTGTAATGCTATGTCTAGTTTGGGGTGCCAAAAATCTTGATGGAATGTAACAAACCAGAGAAGACTTAACAAACCAGTTATGAGGGCATTACTAACCAGAAACCATAGGTATTTCACCTGAAGAATGGAAGACTTTGAGGTAACATGATCATAGTCTTTATATATTAAAAAGTCCCCACGTGATTATTGTTATTCCAGAGGGAAAATGAAGGGCCAATGAGGGAAAGTGACAGTAAATCATCTTTCCCTACACATGAGAGAGAATGCTTGTGCAGCACAAACTGTGAAAATTAAAACAGATTGCCCTCACCGGAGAGCTGAAGATTTTAGAAAGCAACTTGGTAGGAATGTCACACAAATAATTAAAGCACTGGATTGTCCTTCTTTAGAGTCCTTCAGGCCATGCAATTCCGTCACCTTCATTGTAGTCTATGAGAATGAGGGGTTTATGAGGGGTCTCCCCACTTGTGGGACACTAGTAGGTAACTTCACTGGCAATGTCTCAATGTGAAATCCTGTGGTTCAAATGAGTTTTTTTTCCCTGTGTATAGAATTTCCCTGTATTTCCATTAACATTCCTGAATGTAACAATTGGCTTACCTTTTGCGTGAGGTTTCCTGCAGGGAGAGGGTGAATTACTCTTTCAAGGATGATTGAGAAAATTGCTTTCACCAGGCCATTGTTAAACTGGGCATAAAGCTTTGGGAAGAGGAGATGAATCTTTGGGAGTTTTTCTCTGAAAGAAAAAGGATCAACATTTCTAGGAGGAATTGCAAATGTAAATATATGGCATCTAACAGGTATTACAAATCAGTATAGCCAGCCAGGTGTAGGACAGCAGTGAGTGGTGGCTCACCAGGCAGCCTGGACCTCATTAAAAATGGAAAGGTAGGGGCGCCTGGCTGGCTCAGTCGGTTAAGCAGCTGCCTTGAGTTCAGGTCATGATCCTAGGATTCTGGGATTGAGCCCCGCATCAGACTCCCTGCTCAGCGGGGAGGACTGCTTCTCCTTCTCCCTCTGCTTGCAGCTCCCCCTGCTTATGTGCTCTCTCTCTGTGTCAAATAAATAAATAAAATCTTAAAAAAAACAAAAACCAGACAGGTATTACCAACTCCAGACAACTTTTTCATGTGGTAGGGCAGCCTCAGTGTTGTTAGATTTTCCCATTTTCAGGAAAACCTAGGAATCCAGATTTTTATATGAAATCTTCTGATTTTAAATGCTGGCAAGTAATTCAAATTAAAAAACTAAATCACAAAAAGAAACAAGCCCAGTGCTAACACAATACATCTGTATTTCAGAGAGTTTGTGATTGCAGTTGTAAAATGAGTTTCTGGGTTCTCTCCAAAGTCCACTTCACCTTACAGTGCACCTCTGGTGCCCCAGAAAATCAGTTCTCAAACCCAATTAAACAAATATTTTTGAGCCCTTTTCCCTTAATAAGGGAAAAGCAGTTCACTGGATATTTGGAAAATCTGAACATGGATAGCTATGATCTTTCTTTCCAAAGTTTACAGCTTTGCAGTCAGGTTAGGACAAACACCAATACAACTATAATTTAAGATTAACATGCAGTTTTATGCGTGGTACAAATACAGTGCTGGGAAGGGAAATACTGGAACCTTGGGAGAGTGAGAGGAAGTTGCACTAAAGAGGACCATCTGTGGTTAGCCATGGAAGATTGGCATAGGTGATAAATGAAGTGGAGAGCCATTCTCAGGGTAAGAAAGGACATGAGGAAAGGTACATGGCTAGAAACAGGAGAGGTATTTCAAGAACTAGTGTTTAAGTAGTTTACCTGGAACAAAGGAGAGGTGTTGGGGATTTGTATGAGAAAACTTCTAAGGGAGGCTAAAGATCAAAGGCCAGCTAAAGAGTCTGATGTAATTCAACAAGCAGCGTGTGAGAGGCAGGATGAGGAAGTGCTATATCACAGAAAGGGGCAAGTATGCCAGGCTTAAGTCTCAACAGTCCTACCAGTCCAGTCGGTGGTGTAGCCCTGGACAAACCTTTTAAATTCCCTACATGCCATTTTCCTACTTGTCGTGTGAGGTGTCACCTACTTCAAAATACGGTGTGAAATATAAATCACACCAGTAAGTCAATTCTTGTCAACCTTGTCAATTAGGTATTATTAGTTGATAGGCCACCTCAGAAGGTTTTGGACTAGAGATAGCATGTGATGGGAACTGTGCTTCGGGAAAGATTAACTAGCAATTATGCTCTGAATGCACCATGGGACAGGCAAAAAGGCCACTAGGAAGTCAAGTCATTTGCAATATACATATTTTCGAGTCCATAACAAAGCACGTAGAGCCTTCTAAATTGAAAAAGTACAAAGGGCTGGTAAGGAAAAGTAAGTCTCCTCTCTTTGAATGTCCTCTAAGCACCCAGCTATCTTTCCCAGAGGCCATGGCAATGACCAGTTTTTATGTTTTTTTGCCAGAGATTATCCACATATTTATAAAAACGCACGTATGAACTATTTCAATTTTGAAGCTCCTTTCACTTCAAATGAGAAGGAGAATTTTAGTTGTGCCGCCATGGGAGCCTGCGTTCCATTTCAAGCTGCCATGGCGATGGGAGACTGCAAAATGCTTGGAATGTGCAGGAGCAGCCCTGGGAGGGCACCGGGGGCCGGCCGGGATTTCCAGGTCACCAGAAGGTCCCTGGCTTGCTCCCTCGGGTCGTCTGACCCAGGATTTGAAAAGTATTAACCTTTTAGCTATGAAGAACACTTCTCCACTTTCGAGTTTAATCTATGTGTCTGAAAGATGTTGTGTGGTCTCCAGTGATTGATTTCAAGGCCTCTGGAGTTTGAAGATAGAGCCGAGGATGAGAAAGAGAGGTGACGAGCTTCAGCAGTTACTTTCTACTGGGCAATCGTTTTGTAAAACTCCTCGATGCCTTTATTAATCTCTATGGTTCAGCTCCACTGGATTTGTGCAAGCTTTTCTTTCTCTTTGCCCTCGTCTAAACTTTGGTCTCAATTGGGGTAGTTTCTTTAAGGGTCCCAGTATATATTATGGACACTCCGGTGACTATGCCTTCACTCGTGCTGGTGCCCCTTCCTAAAATACCCTTCTTTGTCCTCCTTGATTAAGGACTGCTAAGTCTACAGAGTACTCAAGTTCGTTTTATTCCAGGAAGGCAAAATACTTTAGTAGCCAAGCAACGACACTGTAGGAATTGACTATATGTGCTCAATGCCTAATCCTACCTTTCAACTTTGGGCAAGTTAATCTCTCTAAGCCTCAATTTCTTTGTCTGTATAATATTGATGATAACGATTGGAATTTATAGGGCTGTTGTGAGATTAAATGATGTATCATTAAATATATTGGGTACATGGGGAGTGTTTAATAGATGTTAATGTAATGGTAAAGATTCTGCAATTTCTCTGAAGCACATGATTGTCCTTCTCTGGTCTTCTCTACATCAATATGTCCTGAGTCACAATGTAATGGTTAGTTAAATGCTATCTTTTATTGTTTACTAATCATTTCTTATATTTTTTGGATTGACGCCCTCAAATAGATTTTAAATTCTTTAAGCACAGGAACTATGCATTTCATTATAATTCTTTCTGAGCAGATAGTGCCTGTTGCATAAATATTTAAATAATTAACTACAATAAAAATTGATTATTTTTCAAACTAACATTAGTTTTAGAGAAAAGTCCAACTGCCTCTTTGGGATAAAGATTGGGAAGCACTTTAAGAACAATTATAGGGCAGTGAACAAAAAGAAATTCTAAAATAAAACAAATATTTCCTACTTTGATGCAGTCATCAAGGCCCAAAATACCATTTCCAGAAAATCTATATTTGGATCCATTACAGCTCTGAAAATTCTAATTTCTCATTTTTTAAAAATTGTGGTGAATATTACCAGTTGCATATAAATCTTCTTATCAGTAATATCTCATTTCCAGCAAGGTTCTTTTTTGTTACTGGATTCTGGACAGATCACTGGCTGAAATCAATCCATCGATCACAGTAATATCTAGCACTATAGAAATCTTAATACCATTCCACTCCTGCAGGCCTATCCCAAAGCTGAGAAATCTAATTTTTCTTGTTTAACATTAGTTTGCAAGCAATCTTTTGGTTTACATTTTTAAGAGGCAATATGCACCATTATATGTGCATGAAACATATTTGCACAAGCCTGTTTTACTATACTTGGACTTAACCCAGCCATTAAAGTTTAATCTTGTCCATGCCATGTGACATGGTGGCTTGCCAACAGTATAAGAATTTCATAGCGGCAGCCGATTTATTTAATACTTAAAACATTTGTACTTTTCTTACAACGGCATATCAGAAGGAGTATTTGTGTTTCAGGATCGTAAAACTCAGTTAATCTGTCTTAGAAAAATGAATGGTTAGATACTGGAAGAGGCAGAGGACACTGATGGTCGTCTCCACAGAAGTATGTGTTCTCCACTTTTCCTCCCCAAGAGAATCCCGATTTTGTTTTACTCATCCCCCTCCTATTATGCAGCCAGGTACCACAGGGAAAACTGACATAGGGTGGCCACAGTTCCACCACCGCACTGCCTCAAACATTGCTACACAAGTGGGCATGCAACCGAAGTTTAACCAAAGAAACACAAAAGGGAGCTTGCTGGGGATTTCAGGAAGTTTTCTCTCTTTTATGAGAAAGTTCTGAAAGCTATTGTTTTTTTCCCTCAAGCCTGTGATCATTCGTTGTGGTGAGGTTTGTATCTTCTGAAGCCATCCTGCTCCATTCTAAGGATCACATCCTGAGTGGAACAGAGCTGAGAGAACTGTAGGGAAATTCAATCAGAACCATTGGATAATTCCTCCTTCTAAGTTTAACTTAGCACTGAATTTTCAGCTATGCAGGCCAATAATTTCCCCAATGTTTCATCCATTTTGAGTTTTCTATTGCTTGTGACTGAGGGCATGCTAAATGATGCTAAATGATACAGAAAAATTCTGAATTTATGCATACAAGCATGTTGTTGAAGTCATCACCACCTAATATAAAGATTTTGGGGTGTCTTTGAATGAATCGTTGGAATTACAAGCGAGCTTCTCACCTTTATATTTGTAACTACTGTATTTCAATCCTACATTTTTGGATGGTAACAAAATTAAAAGTAGACAGAAAAAACACGGCATTAATTGCTAATGATGATTATTTAATTAAACATTATTTTGATTTAGTTGTTGAGATACATTCAAGGAAATAGATCCATCCCATAAATAAAAAGGAATCCTCTAACCTTTAAGAATCAAAATCAAATTGATTTTGATCAATTTGACCTGATTTTAGAAATGTGTATAAATTCATGTCGATTGAAGTTTGAAAGCTAACCTTGCTTCCTATCCCTTTTGAACGATGTCAGATACTTTCACAAAGCAATGACTTCCTACCTCATCTGTAACTACAGTGATACTCTAACCATTTGTTGATCAAGAAAATTCATAATAGAATTCAGTAAAACTTTTAGTAAGTTTTAAATTTATTTATTATGAGATTGAAAACCTAGAGACAAAAAAGATGGAGTCATATAACAATATAAGACATACTGTTTATCCAGTTCAAAGAAATACTTCATATATATCTGGACTCAAGGACCTTGCAATAATTCCAAGGTGTTCAAGAGGTAGAATGTAAATGACCAGAGGAAAGGTTTCCATGTGTGTTCAGCATTTTATGTGTGATGAAACCTACATCGCTTTTCATTTTCTTTCCTCCAAAAAACTTTGATCTACCCATTATCATTTGCTGAGCATTCCTGGGAGAAGAGAAATCAGCATAATGTGAAATGCTGGGAGCAATGATTTATGCAACACCTCTATTGTGGCCAAGAATTTTACATTTGTTATCTTACATAAGTTTCATAACAATCTTTGTTTTACAGATGAGGAAACCAAGGCCTAGAGAAACTAGCTTGCTGAAGCTCATTGAGCTAGTAATTGGAGGACTGGGGCCTTAAGCCAGGTCTGGATGCCTCTAGAGCCCATGCTTAACTATGATGTCATGCTACTGGAGAGTACTAAATCAGTCTAGTGTGGTGAAGACAGGAATTCAGAGCTCTTGAATTCCAGACTGGCCCACACTTGTCTCACCTGGCTATTCAAACTAAATGCAGCTTCAGAATTAGAGAATTTGATAGAGTGAACCCACTGCAAATTTGCAGTAGCATAGAGATGCCTGGATTCTTAACTCAACTCTGCCATTTACTGTCCATGGAACCTTGCATACCCTATTTACCTTCTCTGAGCCCTTACTCTATTTCTTTAGTGTGGAAAGAATACAAATTTCACTTCTTATGTCATAGGTTTTGAGGAGTAAGCCAGACTGTATATACTATAAAGTATGTATTATCATTATTTTGTGAATTTTCTCATTCCAGCTACTGCTTTTTCACACCTGGTAATACAAAATTGTTACAATGAGAGACATTTATTGTTAATTGCTGCCACTGCTACTGTTGTTGTTAATCCTATATAAAGAGACAGGATTGACTATTCATTAATTGGGAAGGGGGTTAGAAAAAGGAAAAAGAAGTTCCAGGGCTCATGCTTATTGGGAGCACCTGATAATCTAGTACTAGAATGAGACTTTGGAATTGACCTCAACAGAACAGCCAAAGGGCTGTGCCACCATGAAACTTAGAAAACCCTACATTAAAAGAGGAGCACTCAAGACACCTGGGTGGCTCAGCCAGTTAAGCGGCTGCCTTTGGCTCAGGTCATGATCCCAGAGTCCTGGGATCAAGCCCCACATCAGGCTCCTTGCTCAGCAGGGAGTCTGCTTCTCCCTCTGCCTGCTGCTCCCCCTGCTTGTGCTCTCTCTCTCTCTCTCTCTCTCTCTCTGTTTGAAAATAAATAAATAAAATGTTTTTTTAAAAAAGGAGCACTTTCAATTTTCTCATTTGTGAGATGTAGAGCGAATTTTAATAGATGTCTTCTTGCCTTACCCTCTCAAAAAACTGAAAATAAATCTTATTAATGTAGTATATTCATTGGATAGTTTAATTCTCTTTCAACACTTAAATGAACAAAGGACTTATTTTTATGACTGTAGAATTCCTTAAAAGGAAAAATTATGGAGAAATTTACATGTAAAACAATTGAAAAAGTAGAAAATGAAACCATATTTACAAAGCCAATTAGAAAAATCCACTAATAAAGATATCCCATCAAAGTAATGAGTTCCTGATTTAACGGATTCCTTACCACAAAGATACTCCAAGTGCAATGTTAATATGTTTATTTTTTAATACTAATGTTTCAGATTAGTATTAGGTAGATTTTTCTAGGATTGAGTGCAATCAGTCTAGATCCCAAATACCAGCCAGTTAGGGATATGGTTTTTGGATTTTCATCATGCAATAAAAATAACATGCAATAATAGAAAAAGCTCTGATCTAAGATACAGAAGTTCTAGGTTCTAGTACTTATCGGCTTCATGAAAGTAACTATGTAACATACTACATTTGCAGATTTTAATTTTATCATCTGTTACATGGAAAATATATGTTTGGTTTTCTTAAAGGTTATTGTAAATGTAAAACACAATGGGTTCCATAGTGCTTGGTAAATTGTAAATACCAACTTAGAATTCTACTAATCACCTTCCCAAAAGATTCTGTGCATATCTCTAATTCTTCTTTTCATAATATGAATCACTGTTGAAGTTTTAAGAAAACAAAAACCCTACTTGCTCTTTTATGATGGCATTCTGAATGGGATGTGTACTAATGCTTGTAACACGGCCGAATCAAATGGTTAATTGCTCTCTGTTTTTTTTAAATTTTATTTCATTATGGTATGTTAGTCACCATAAAATACATCATTAGTTTTTGATGTGGTGATCCACAATGCTCTTTGTTTTTGTTTACAAACCCATATAACAAATTATTTGGAAAACTGGTTTTAGAATCAATCTATTAGCAGTTTATATCGTTTGGCTGTTGCTACTTAAGGAAACCCTTAAGTAAATCCTCTGAACGTGTATTGTAATAGTGCTAACTATATCTAAAATTTATACCAATTTTAACATTTCTTTATACATATTCTGGGACAACTATATTCAGTCTTCATTTAAAAAAAGACTCATAACTACTTTGAGCATTAAAATATTTTCATTATTTCTTCAAAAACAAAAGAAAAATAAATTAATAAACCTTTTCCCTTTCTCCATTCTGGCAGGCTATCATGTGAACTGAAATATGGATAAGGAAGCATATCTGGGGGCACCTGGGTGGCTCAGTTGGTTAAGCGTCTGCCTTCGGCTCAGGTCATGATCACAGGGTCCTGGGATCCAGCCCCGCATCGGGTTCCCTGATCCGCGGGGAGCCTGCTTCTCCCTCTCCCACTCCCCCTGCTTGTGTTCCCTCTCTCGCTGTGTCTCTCTCTGTCAAATAAATAAATAAAATCTTAAAAAAAAAAGGAAGCATATCTGGTTCTAATTTCTGAACTTAACTCCAGATATTGTTTTCAAGGTTTGCTTTAAAAAAAAAAAATAACTTTCATGACGCCATCTCAGCCCAAAGGGTGAAAAATGGCTGTAGATTAAAATTTTTAATTTTATATTTTACTATTAAACCATGCGTATGAGGGAGGAACAGCTCCAGTAAATGATCCCTAATGACCAAAGAGACATTTTCAGTGTAAATATATTATATAGATCTTCCTCGACCTACGATGGGGTCACATGCTGGTAAATCCATTGTAAATTGAAAACATCATGAGTCAAAAATGCATTTAATACACCTAACCAGCCCAATATCATAACTTAGCCCAGCCTACCCTTAAATGTGCTTAGAACACTTACAGTACCCTCCAGTTGGGCAAAATCATCTAACACAAAGTTTACTTTATAATAAAGTATTGGGTATCTCATGTAATTTATTGAATACTGTACTAAAAGTGAAGAACAAAATAGTTGTATGGATACAGAATGGTTGTAGGTGTATCAGTTGTTACCCTTGTGATCGTGTGGCTGACTGGGAGCCACAGCTCACTGCTCCTGCCCAGCATTACCTGGGAGTATGGCACCACACCTTGCTAGTCCAGGAAAAAGATCAAAATCCAAAACTCTAAGTATGGTTTCTACTAAATGTGCCTCAATTTCACACCATCATAAAGGAAAAAGGTTGTTAAGTTGAACCATCATAAATTGGGGACTGTCTGTATACAATGTTCATATATTGTCAAACATAGAATATGGGATGAGAAGTTTGCACAAAATGGAAACGCTGTGTTCCTTAAAAAGACCCTGCACACTGCAGGGGTAGAGAGAGGACCTTGGGAAGAACTTGTTATCACAGGAGCCTTGAGAGACACTCAGTTTGGCAGTCTGCATTTGCTCTGAAAGCTTGTCCTGGGGACAGAAGTCAGTCATGTGTAACTGCTGAGTATGGGGAACTCCAACCATTCATGAAATTTAAAAAATGTTTACCTTTTAAACAGTCATTTCCAAGCTGTGTCCCAAAGGTCTTTTCCAGACTTTTTTTTTTTAAGATTTTATTTATTTATTTGAGAGAGAGAGAGAATGAGAGATAGAGAGCATGAGAGGGAAGACGGTCAGAGGGAGAAGCAAGACTCCCTGCCGAGCAGGGAGTCCGATGTGGGACTCGATCCCAGGACTCCAGGATCATGATCTGAGCCGAAGGCAGTCGCTTAACCAACTGAGCCACCCAGGCGCCCTTTTCCAGACTTTTTACAGTTGAAAGGAAATAAAATTTTTGACAACTGCAAGTAGGCTATTAGCCCAAACAGAATTGCCAAATGTTTAAATACCTATAGTTACTCCCAAAGTAATGGGAAAACCCATGATATACTACTGTCACGCTTTCTTTAAAATAAATTTTATGGATATGCATTTTTATTCATTTACATTAAAATGATATTCCGTGAGCTATAACTTATTTGAATATAAAAAAAAGGAGATGAGGATGGTGAATAGGGTTGTAAACTAAGAGTTGATATCTCCTAACTTATCAGTTCAACAAACATGTATTGAGAGCTTAATGTATAGCAAGCACGTAGCCATGGAGATCCAAGATATATATGTAAAATTCAGAATCTATAAATAAAGAGAAAGAAGCAGGAAATAACTGCAATGAAATATCATAAGAATTCAGAGAACTGAACTGACTTATATTCACTTGTCATTCATTTAGCTGTTTGTTAAACAGCTGTTTAGCTGTTCAGCTGTTAGCTAAACAGCTGTTTAGCTGTTATATGCTGGGCTTCAGAGATACCAAGGTGAGCAGGCCTGACGCAGACCTTTCCTCTGAGAGCTTACGTTTCCAGTTGTCCACGTGACAATCCAGATGTTACACCTGCATATCAAAAATACCTCATGTGAAACTGAACTTCCTATTTCTACCCTGAAGTCATCTCTTCCTCTGGCATCCCCTCTTCTGTTAATGGCACTTCCATTCTTTCTGTTCTTGAGACCTCAAACATCAAATTGTCAACTCTTTTCCTTTGCTTCTCATAATGGTTCTGTTGATTCTGCTTCCAAATACCTTGGCATCTTCCCTCATCTGTCCTCACTCTCACCTTTTAGTACACCTCCTCACTATCTTTCACCTGGCATACTGTAGTATCTCTTATCTGATTTCCCTTGTCTTCTATTTTTTTCCTCTCTCATTTATATAAATAAAGCTATTAGATGATTCTTCCTAGAGAAGAATACCAATCACATTTCCACCTTGTTCAGGAGTCCTAAAAGTCTCCCTAGTCCTTGTCTAATTAAGCAAAATCCCCCTAGTTTGTCATTTATTTCTACTCTAAAAGCTCTGATCCCACTAATCAATGAATATAATTTATATTTATGTCTAAATTACAATGGCACTGAGTCACTCCCTACAGGGAATATTTCCTTAAATTTCTGGTTCTGATTATCTAACTTTGTTATGGTTTTATAAAAGGAAGGAAGGAAGGAAGGAAGGAAGGAAGGAAGGAAGGAAGGAAGGAAGGAAGGAAGGAAGGAAAAGAAAGAGAAAGAAAGAAAGAAAGAAAGAAAGAAAGAAAGAAAGAAAGAAAGAAAGAAAGAAAGAAAGAAAGAAAGAAAAAGAAAACTGTTTTCAGCTGATGTATTGGGTTTTTCTGAAGATTATTTCATTCCATTACATTCTAATAATGGCACAGATCTGCCTTTTTGTATTTTTTTGTCTATTTTTCATTTCTTTTCTTCTCCTTTTTGTTTCAGTTTTGTATTTATATTCTAGTTAGTTACATATAGTGTAATATTGGTTTCAGGAATAGAATTTAGTGATTCATCCCTTACATACAACACCTAGTGCTTTATCTCAAGAAGTGCCCTCCTTAATTCCCGTTACCAATTTAACCCAACCCCCCACCAACCTCCCCTCCAGCAACCTTGAGTTCGTACTCTATAGTTTAAAGAGTCTGTTTTATGGTTTGTCTCTCTCCCTTTTTCCCCCTATATTCATCCATTTCATTTCTTAAGTTCCACATATGAATGAAATCATATGGTATCTGTCTTTCTCTGACTGACTTATTTCACTTAGCATTATACACTCTAGCTCCATCCACACCATTGCAAATGGCAAGATTTCATTCTTTTTCATGACTGAGTAATATATATATATATATATATATATATATATATAAATGGAATATTATATATATGGTGTATATATATATACAATGGAATATTATGTGTGTGTGTGTGTGTGTGTGTGTGTGTGTGTGTGTATACACCACCTCTTCCTTATCTATTCATCAGTCGATGGACATTTGGGTTCTTTCCATAATTTGGCTATTGTTGATAATGCTGCTATAAACATCAGGGTGCATGTACCCTTCAAATCTGTATTTTTGCATCCTTTGGGTAAATACCTAGTAGCACAATTGCTGGGTCATAGGGTATTTCTATCTTTAACTTTTTGAGGAACCTCCATACTGTTTTCCAGAGTGGCTGCATCAGTTTGCATTCCCACCAACAGTACAAGAGGGTCCCCCTTTCTCTGCATCCTTGCCAACACGTGTTGTTTCCTGTGTTGTTAATTTTAGCCCTTCTGACAGGTATGAGGTGGTATCTCATCAAGGTTTTGATTTGTACTTCTCTGATGATGAGTGATATTGAATATCTTTTCATTTTTCATTCTTAACTGTGAGAACCAAAAAATGGAGCTGACAAGGCAAGTCCCTCCTACACAGGCGGAGAGAAGGAAGAAATGTATAAAATTGTCAGAGCAAGTAAGTGGATTGGGACGACTGGCAACAGTCATACATCAATAATTTTGGTCCCCATGAGGCACCTGGGGGGCTCAGTTGTTAAGTGTCTGCCTTCGGCTCAGGTCATGATCCCAGGGTCCTGGGATCGAGCCCCACATCAGGCTCCCTGCTCAGTGGGGAGTCTGCTTCTCCCTCTCCCTCTGCTGCTCCCCCTACTTGTGCTCTCTCTCTGTCAAATAAATAAATAAAATCTTAAAAAAATAATAATCTTGGTCCCAATCATACCCATTTGCCAGAGCAGTCAACACTTGGCATCCTCTAGGTTCTCCCTTTTTGGTTTCCACTTATCAATGCCCACTGCATAAAAAACTTATTGAAAAAGCCTGACCACTGTTCCATCATGAGAACATCAACACTTATGCCAAGAGCTGGCTCCTAAAGCTGACTTCTGTACCTCACCCTTCAGATGAACGGAACCATAGGCTCTTCACCAAACATATTCTGATTTCTTATCTTCATGTCTTCCTTCCCTCTTTCTGAAATGATACCTTCTCATTTCTGCCTAATGCAGTCCCATCATTCAAGTTCTGTATCTTATGCCAGCTACTCTATGACACTTTTCTCAGTTTCTTTAAATCATCATCTATGTCAAAGAAGCATTCCTGGTCACTTTGAATAATATGCCTAATTCAAGACTAATTTTCCCATTTGAATCCAAAAGTGTGAAACATACCTCTATTTTATCAGCTAAAGTAAGACTATCATGTGGTAATAGCATACAGACAATTTATTATTTACTTCATCTTCATACCTTTAAGATATATAATTCTTGGCAAATGTTAAACCTTTTGAGAGAGGTACATTATTTTGAAACCTGTGCATAAAAGGTTACATGGAATACCTCTATTTGTCCATAGCCAACTCAGCTATGAGAAGAATACTCAGAATTATGGGCATCAGAGATGACTATGATATAAAAATATTTAGTAAAAAAGGTTAATATACACTTTTCATCTAAGGATCTAAGGCAAACAGCAATATTGTCTCTCAAGAGATAGTTTTCCACATATGAGACTATTATGCTTGAGAATCTCACTGTTCTATGTCCAGAAAAGTCTGGAAAAACCTTATGTAACACATCTCCATTTGGGGCCCTTTTTCCTCTTGAAGTATTGGTAAAACTTGCTCAAATCTCCTAAAATTTACACCTTACTTTCTCTTCTTTCTGTCCACTTCACCTCTCTATGAAAGCCTCCATTCCTTATCACTTGCTTTTTTTTTTCTTTATTTAAATTCAATTAACATGTAGTGTATTATTAGTTTCAGAGGTACAGGCCTGTGATTCATCAGTGGTATATAACACCCAGTGCTCATTACCTCATGTGCCCCCTTTAATGTCCATCACCCAGTTGTCTCATCCCCCAGCCCTCCTCCCCTCCAGCAACCTTGTTTGTTTCCTGTAATTAAGAGTCTCTTTATGGTTTGTCTCCTCTGATTTTGTCTTATTTTATTTTTCCCCCTTCTCCTATGCTCTTCTGTTTTGTTTCCTACGTTCCACATGAGTGAAATCATATGGTATTTGTCTTTCTCTGATTGACTTATTTCACTTAGCATACACCCTCTAGTTCCATCCATGTTGTTGTAAATGGCAAGTTTTTGATTGCTGAGTAATATTATTCCACTGTGTGTGTGTGCGTGTGTGTGTGTGTGTGTGTGTGTGTGTGTGTATACTGTATCTTTTTTATCCATTCATCTGTCCATGGACAACTGGGCTCTTTCCAAACTTTGGCTATTGTGGACATTGCTGCTATAAACATTGGGGTGCACGTGCCCCTTTGGATCCCTACATTTGTATCTTTGGGATAAATACCTAGTAGTGCAATTGCTGGGTTATAGGGTAGCTCTATTTTTAACTTTTTGAGGAACCTCCATACTGTTTTCCAGAGTGGCTGTACCAGCTTGCATTCCCACCAACAGAGTAAGAAGGTTCTCCTTTGTCCACATCCTCACCAACTGACTTGTTAATTTTAGCTGTTCTGACAAGTGTGAGATGGTATCTCATTGTGGTTTTGATTTGCATTTCCCTGATGCCGAGCGATGTTGAGCACTTTTTCATGTGTCTGTTGGCCATTTGTATGTCTTTGGAGAAATGTTTGTTCATGTTTTCTGCCCATTTCTTGACTGGATTCTTTGTTCTTTGGGCATTGAGTTTAATAAGTTCTTTATAGATTTTGGATACTAGCCCTTTATCTGACAAGACATTTGCAAATATCTTCTCCCATTCTGTAGGTTGTCTTTGATTTTGTTGACTGTTTCCTTTGTTGTGAAAAAGCTTTTTATCTTGAGGAAGTCCCAGTAGTCCATTTTTGCCTTTGTTTTCCTTGCCTTTGGAGATGTGTCGAGCAAGAAGTTGCTGAAGCCAAGGTCGGAGAGGTTGCTGCCTGTCTTCTCCTCTAGGATTTTGATGGATTTAGTTGATCATAAAGTTGAGGGCCCATTTCTGGATTCTCTATTCTTTTATAGTGATCTATATGTCTGTTTTTGTGCCAGTACTATACTGTTTTGATAATTACAGCTTTGTAATAGAGCTTGATGTCTGGAATTGTGATGCCACCAGCTTTGGTTTTCTTTTTCAACATTCCTTTGGCTATTCGGAGTCTTTTCTGGTTCCATACAAATTTTAGGATTATTTGTCCCAGCTCTGTGAAAAAAGTTGATGGTATTTTGATAGGGATTGTACTGAATATAGATTGCTTTGGGTAGTATAGATATTTTTTTTTTTTAGATTTTTTTTTATTTATTTATTCATGAAAGACACGAGAGAGAGAGAGAGAGAGAGAGAGAGAGGCAGAGGGAGAAGCAGGCTCCCAAGGAGCAGGGAGCCCGACGCGGGACTCGATCCCAGGACCCTGGGATCATGACCTGAGCCGAAGGCAGATGCTTAACCCATCTGAGCCACCCAGGCGCCCTGGGTAGTATAGACGTTTTAACAATATTTGTTCTTCCAATCCACGAGCATGGGGTGTTTTTCCATTTCTTTGTGTCTTCCTCAATTTCTTTCATGAGTATTCTACAGTTTTCAGAGGACAGATCCTTTACCTCTTTGGTTAGGTTTATTCCTAGGTATCTTATGGTTTTCAGTGCAATTGCAAATGGGATCGACTCCTCAATTTCTTTTTTTTTTTTGTCTCATTGTTAGTGTATAGAAATGTAACTGATTTCTGTGCATTGATTTTATATCCTGCCACTTTGCTGAATTCTTGTATGAGTTCTAGCAATTTTGGGGTGTAGTCTTTTGGGTTTTCCACATAGAGTATCACGTCATCTGCAAAGAGTGAGAGTTTGACTTCTTTGCTGATTTGAATGTCTTTTATTTCTTTTTGTTGTCTGGTTGCTGAGACTAGGAAAATGTACTATGCTGAACAACAGTGGTGACAGTGGACATCCCTGTCGTGTTCCTGACTTTAGGGAAAACCCCTCAGTTTTTCCCTGTTAAGAATGATATTCGCTGTAGGCTCTTTGTATATGGCTTTTATGCATATTGAGGTATGTTCCCATTTCACCTCTCTATGAAAGTCTACAGTCCTTAGCATCTTTTTTTTTTAAGATTTTATTTATTTATTTGACAGAGACAGAGACACAGGGAGAGAGGGAACACAAGCAGGGGGAGTGGGAGAGGGAGAAGCAGGATTTCAGCCGAGTAGGAGCCCAATGCGGGGCTCGATCCCAGGACCCTGGAATCATGACTTGGGCTGAAGGCAGATGCTTGACCTATTGAGCCACTCCGGCGCCCCCTTAGCACCTGTTTTAATAAGTAAATAAACAAGTGAATACATTCATTGAAGATCTTAGGGGAATTGGGTCTCACTGTGGAGTAGCAGCTTTGTGTCATCTCTTTTTTTTCTCCTCTCCTTTCATCAGTCTGTAATTCCATTCCTTTCTATATCTCTCTAATAGGACCATGAAATTTTTCCACTTTGGTGAAACAGTTTGAAGAACAGTCTTACTTGTACCTTTAACTTGAAGTGTCTGTGAATTTTTTTCTGAAGAACTTCAGTGCCTTCCCTGAAAGAAATTCTTGTCAACACAATTTTTTGTTTTTGTTTTATACTAACACAGATTAGAAATCAGGACTTAATCTAGATACAGCAAGTGTTGGTGAGGATGTGGAAAAGAAGAACTATCATGCACTGTTGGGGGACTGGAACCTGGTGCAGCCACTGTGGAAGACAGTATGGAGGTTCCTCAAAAAGTTAAAAATAGAACTACTCTGTGACCTAGTAATCACACTGCTGGGTATTTACCCAAAGCATAAGAAAATACCAATGCAAAAGGATATATGCACCCCGATGTCTACTGTAGCATTACTTACAATAGCCAAATTACCGAAGCAACCCAAGTGTCCACAATAGATGAATAAAGACACCACCTCATACACCTAATAAAAAAGAATGAAATCTTGCTATTTGCAACAAAATGGACAGATCTAGAGAGTATAATGGTAAGCAAAATGAGCCACTCAGAGGAAGACAAATACCGTATGATTTCACTCTTATGTGGAATTTTAAGAAACAAAACAGAAGGGAGGAGCAAGATGGCAGAGAAGTAGGAGACCTAAATTTCATCTGGTCCCAGGAATTCAGCTAGATAGGGATCAAACCATTCTGAACACCTACGAACTCAACAGGAGATTGAAGAAAAGAATAGCAACAACTCTGAACAGAAAAGCGACCACTTTCTGGAAGGTAGGACGTGCGGAGAAGTGAATCCGAGGTGATGTTCTGGAAGATAGACCGCGGGGGAGGGGTCCTCCGACAGCTGCTTCTGGCAAGTGATAGAGCTGCGTAGCACAAAATTGGAACTTTTAGTTAGAAGTCGGCTCCGCTGAGGGACGTCACTCCAGCGGCTAAGCAGGGAATGGAACCCTCGCGGGACAGTGTGGTCTCAGGACCCTCGGGGTCACAGAAAGGCCGGGGGTGCCTGAGTGCGGCAGAGCTCCCAGGTATAGGAGCAGGGAAGCCAGCTGCAGGGATGGAGCTGAGGCGTGGGCTCTCAGCTTGGGGTTGCCATAAACTGTGATCTGCGGCACAGTGAGGCCACTTCTCCTCCAGCAGGGACCCAACAAGCGGCAGATCTGGGGAGACTCCCCTTCCTCCCCCTGGAGGAGCAGCGCGGAAGTGCACCACAGGGATCTGCTGGGTTTAGAGACTCCACACGGAGTCGAGTGCCCACAGATAGAAACGCTTGGTCACAGGCCGGGTGAGCACGGAGTGCAGCCGGAGACCAGGGAGTGACGGACTGCTTTTCTCTGGGGGCGCACTGAGGAGTCAGGCCCAGAGTTCTCGGCTCCTCTGGGTGGAGATTGGGAGGCCGCCATTTTCACTCTCATCCTCCAAAGTTGTACGGAAAGCTTGCAGGGAACAAAAGCTCCCGAGAGCAAACCTTGAGCAGATTGCTTAGCCCGCCCCCAGCTAAGACATTTGGGAACCATGGCAACAGGCCCTTCCCCCAGAAGATCAGCAAGAACAGCTGGCCAAGACCAAGTTTACCGATCAATGAGAATGGCAGGACTCCAGCGCTAGGGGAATACTGCACATAGAATTCATGGCTTTTTTCCCTAAGATTCTTTAGTTTTTCAAAGTTAATTTTTTTAATTTTCTTTTTTTTCCTTTTTTTAAATTCTTTTTCCCTTTTTCAACCAGCACCTTATCAGTCCCCTTTTTAAAAAACATTATTTTTCATTTTTAGAGTCATATTCTATCCCTTCATAGTAGTTAACCTTATTTTTGATATATATATGTTGTTCTCTCTTTAAAATTTTGGGATACAGTTTCTTCTAACAGACCAAAAGATACCCTGAATCTCTAGTGTATGGCTTTGTTCTAGTCTCCTGCCTGATCACATTCCCTCCCCCCCCCTTTTTTTTCTTTTTTCAACCAACTTCTTATCTTATCAATTCCTTTTATAAAATCTTTTATAATTTTCATCTTTACAGTCATATTCCATCCCTTCATCTTATTTACCCTGATTTTTGTACATATATATAAGTTTTTCTTTCTTTAAAATTTTGGGAGGCAGTTTCTTCTAACAGACCAAAATACACCCAAAATCTAGTGTGTGGCACTGATCTATGCACCAGCCTGATCATATTTGATCAAATTCTTTTTTTTTATCTTTTTCTTTTTTTTCCCTTTTCTTTCTTTCCCTTTCTTTTCCCCCGGTTTCAGGTCTCTTCTGATTTGTTTAGTGTATATTTTTCTGGGGTCATTGTTACCCTGTTAGCATTTTGTTCTCTCAGTCATCTATTCTCTTCTGAACAAAATGACAAGATGGAAAAAATCACCTCAAAAAAAAAAAAAAAAGAACAAGAGGCAGTACCGACTGCCAGGGACCTAATCAATATGGACATTGTAAGATATCGGAACTAGAGTTCAGAATGACGATTTTAAAGATACTAGCTGGGCTTCAAAAAAGCTGGAAGATTTTAGAGAAATCCTTTCTGGAGAAATAAAAGAACTAAAATCTAACCAAGTCGAAATCAAAAAGGTTTTTAATGAGGTGCAATAAAAAATGGGGGCTCTAACTGCTAGGATAAATGAGGCAGAAGAGAGAATTAGTGATATAGAAGACAAAATGAGGGAAAATAAAGAAGTCGATCCCATTTACAATTGCACCCAAAACCATAAGATACCTAGGAATAAACCTAACCAAAGAGGCAAAGAATCTGTACTCAGAAAACTATAAAATACTCATGAAAGAAATTGAGGAAGACACAAAGAAATGGAAAAATATTCTATGCTCATGGATTGGAAGAACAAATATTGTGAAGATGTCAATGCTATCTAGAGCAATCTACACATTTAAAGCAATCCCTATCAAAATACTATCAACTTTTTTCAAAGAAATGGAACAAATAATCCTAATGTTTGTATGGAACCAAAAAAGACCCCAAATAGCCAGAGGAATGTTGAAAAAGAAAAGCAAAGCTGGTGGCATCACAATTCCGGACTTCAAGCTCTCTTACAAAGCTGTCATCATCAAGACAGTATGGTACTGGCACAAAAACAGACACATAGATCAATGAAACAGAAAAGAGAACCCAGATATGGACTCTCAAATCTATGGTCAACTAATCTTCGACAAAGCAGGAAAGAATGTCCAATGGAAAAAAGACAGTCTCTTCAACAAATGGTGTTGGGAAAATTGGACAGCCAAATGCAGAATAATGAAACTGGACCATTTCCTTACACCACACACAAAAATAGACTCAAAATGGATGAAAGACCTAAATGTGAGACAGGAGTCCATCAAAATCCTAAAGGAGAACACAGGCAGCAACCTCTCCAACCTCAGTCGCAGCAACTTCTTCCTAGAAACATCTCTAAAGGCAAGGGAAGCAAGGGCAAAAATGAACTATTGGGACTTCATTAAGATAAAAAGCTTTTGCACAGCAAAGGAAACAGTCAACAAAACCAAAAGACAACCGACAGAATGGGAGAAGATATTTGCAAATGACATATCAGATAAAGGGCTAGTATCCAAAATCTATAAAGAACTTATCAAACACAACTCCCAGAGAACAAATGATCCAATCAAGAAATGCACAGAAGACATGAACAGATATTTTCCCAAAGAAGACATCCAAATGGCCAACAGACACATGAAAAAGTGCTCAACATCGCTTGGCACCAGGGAAATCCAAATCAAAACCTCAATGAGACACCACCTCCCACCAGTCAGAATGGCTAAAATTAACAAGTCAGGAAACGACAGATGTTGGCGGGGATGCGGAGAAAGGGGAACCCTCCTACACTGTTGGTGGGAATGCAAGCTGTTGCAGCCACTCTGGAAAACAGTCTAGAGGTTCCTCAAAAAGTTGAAAATAGAGCTGCCCTACGACCCAGCAATTGCACTACTGGGTATTTACCCCAAAGATACAAATGTAGGGATCCGAAGGGGTATGTGCACCCCGATGTTTATAGCAGCCATATCCACAATAGCCAAACTGTGGAAAGAGCCAAGATGTCCATCGACAGATGAATGGATAAAGAAGATTTGGTACACACACACACACACACACACACACACACACACACACAGGAATATTATGCAGCCATCAAAAGGAATGAAATCTTGCCATTTATAACAACGTGGATGGAACTGGAGGGTATTATGCTGAGCAAAATAAGTCAATCAGAGAAAGACATGTATCATATGATCTCACTGATATGAGGAATTCTTAATCTCAGGAAACAAACTGAGGGTTGCTGGAGTGGTGGGGGTGGGAGAGATGGGGTGGCTGGGTGATAGACACTGGGGAGGGTATGCACTATGGTGAATGCTGTGAATTGTGTAAGACTGTTGAATCACAGACCTGTACCTCTGAAACAAATAATACATTGTATGTTAAAAAAAGAAGAAGATAATAGGAAGGGGAAAAAGAAGGGGGGGGGGAATCAGAGGGGGAGATGACCCATGAGAGACTATGGACTCTGAGAAACTGAGGATTCTAGAGGGGAGGGGGTGGGGGGATGGGTTAGCCTGGTGATGGGTATTAAGGAGGGCACGTATTGAATGGAGCACTGGGTGTTATACACAAACAATGAATCATGGAACACTACATCAAAAACTAATGTTGTAATATATGGTAATTAACATAACATAATAAAATTTAAAAAAAAGAAATATAATTAAGACTTATCACCTTCTAAAAAAAAGAAAAAAGAAACGAAACAAATGAACAAGGGGCTTGGGGGAAGAAAGTCAAACCAAAAAGTAGATGGTTACCAGAGGGAAAGCAAGTGGGGAGATGGGTGAAACAGATGAAGGGGATGAAGAGGACACTCATCATGATGAGCACTGAGTAATGTAGAGAATTGTTGAATCACTATATTGTACATGTGAAACTAATATAACATTGTCTGTTTACTACACTGGAAGCAAAATTTTAAAAATTGAAAGAAATCAGGACTTAAATCACGCTGATGGAATGAACATACATTATATGTGGTGACATGGAGATATAATCAGTTTTATTTTTGAAGCTTATAGCAGGAAGAGATCAGGTCTATTGGGCTTGATGGTGTGGTGCCTAATTCGGAACCATAAAATAAAAGCTTGGTTTTTGTTTTGTAATCAAAGATAATGCTACTGATGAGATTAATGGTAATTCAGATGTCAGACACTCATAGCAGTTACTTCTGTGAATAGTGGTCTGTATCCTAGAGATTATCCATTGCAATGACTAGGCAAGTCTATTTGTTATCATATAATTTAAAATATGAGCACAATATATGTTAAAAGTTTTCAGAAGAGTGAGCCAATAGGTCAAGGCATATAGGTTATCTCCCTCAGTAGATAAATAACAATATTTATCACTAGCTTCCTTAATAAAACTATACCGAAAAGTGTAGTGAAACATTTCCACGGGCATTGTTCTTCCCCTGAAAGGAAAGGCTGAAAATGTTAGGTGTATGGTATGCCAGAAAATTTCAAAGTCTCTCACCAATACTGCCAATCCTCTGTGGGAAAATGGCTCTACAGTGATATTGAATTACTGTATATAATGAGTAAGGTTTTCTAACTAAATTTGGAATTTGAAAAAAAAAATCCTCTTGAGTCTTAACTTTGTGCCATGTTTTTTAAAAAAGCAAGAAAAGGAAGGAATTATATACGAAAGGACTGAAAAAGAGTCTATGTACAGCTCAAGAAATTTAACAATTGTCTTTATTAAATGTTATCTTCTTTCAAGAATTTACAAAAAAGGAACATACAAGGTTTATTAGTGGTACCATAGAAAGAGGATAACATATTAATCATAAAGACATGAAATCAATAAAGTGGCTGTTTTCTACTTTGAACAAAAGACTATTTTAGAAGTCAGAGTAAGTGCATGAATAAAAAATTTCTGATGTAAACAATAAGCCTTTTGACTGTTTTGGGGGTATTATGGATCCAAATACTACCTGCTGACTAGGGCTACTCAATCTCCAAATACCCAACATTTTCATGGCAATTTTGTAGCTGAGGCCTTTTGAGTGCCTGTGGGGAGGTCAGGTTGGTGGCATTTACCAAAAATATTTCTTAGTTTACACATTTATTTTGACTTGAAAAAGTTCTAGTTAGCCCTAAGTTCATGGGCCAACCACATCTGTTTACGTCTGCTTCCTTCCTAGTATTTGCACCTCACTTCTGCCTTAAGAAGAAGGATGCAACTTTCACAGAGACTCACAGATTCAAAATGTGAAAATTACTAATGAATTGCAATGGAATCAAAATCAGGAGATCAAGATTGTTCCCCATGTTCTCCCAATTTCCTCATGGGATGCAGCTTTCTGTTTTCTTAGCTTTTTGCTGCTTACCTTCCCCATGGCATCTATAGGTTTTTCTTTGATAAAACAAAATGAACACTATTCTAAACATTATTTTGATTTCTGAGACCTCTTGTTCCTTTACTTAAATACACTTTGTGAATTTCTTATGATGTATATTATATGGATTGTTTGAGAATGACAAACCACTATTTAGAGCTACTTAACCTGGATGACCTAGAGGATTGTCAATCACTGGGTTTTCCTTAGAAAGTCAGATTGTGAGGGGCGCTTTGGTGGCTTAGTTGGTTAAGTGTCTGCCTTCAGCTCAGGTCATGATCTCAGGGTTCTGGGACTGAGTCCCATATCAGGCTCCTTGCTCAGCAGGGAGCCTGCTTTTCCCTCTGCCTGCCACTCCCCCTGCTTGCTCTTTCTCTCTCTCTGGCAACATAAATAAATAAAATCTTTAAAAAAAAGTCAAATCATGAATGAATTTTATTAATGAAAAAATCATCATATGAAAACAATCTAATATACGATATACTAGTATAATAATGTACTATATACTCTACAATATAAATATACCCATTTGTGTTTGCAATAGGCATATATGTTTAAATGCAGATGGATTTCATTTTCATGCTACCCCATGTCATTGCTTGTCTTTGGTAGAAACAGAATTCACTTGGAGCTATTCAGTACCTACATGCTGTGTCCTATCTGTGAGGCAATTGTTAATCTGTGTGAGAATGTAGGAGGATCTAACTCATCCTAAGGTTTGCCTTTATTTTTTAACAGAGAGGTCCATTTAAACAGTAAGCTTAACTTTCTGGTAAACCTTCACACCTATTTTCCTTTTTTAAAGTTTTATCCATTAACTTCAAAATTGAAAATTCCCTTCCAGGCCACAGTTGAGGGAAATATTTAGGAGTAGCTGAGCTTTATGGCACATTTCACCTGTTAAGTACTCGCCTAAAGATATTCTGAAATGACTTTTGTTAGAGGACAAGTACAGGCACCTGTTGGTCCATACATGGCTTTTGTAAAGTGCAGAGCGGAAAGAACGAGGGATTGAGGTCAAACAGACCAGTGTTGCCACCCTGGCTTTGCCACCGTGGGCATCTTATTGAACCACTCTGTCCTGAAATTTCCTCTATCTTAAAGAATGGCTTTGAAGATTAAAGATAATATATGTAAAGTGACTAGCAAAAGGTGCCAGGCACACAGTGATTGTTTTGTACAGGTTTAAAGATTGCATCTTTCAGGGCACTCTTAGGAACAAGTCATGAATGCTGTGTTAAAGGAAGAGAACTAGAAATACTCACTCTAAAGAGTTAAGCTGTGGTTCCCAGCCTGCATTTATTTATGGTTATTTTGTAGTTAGTGATCTTGTGGATATTAGAATTCCATTCTTAATAGTGTTCTTGTTTGTTGGTGATGTTGTGGGGGGATAGAGTCTTATTTGCAACTAGTGCCCTTTTCCCCCAAGATACTAGAAAAGTTACAACTGTTAACATTTGCTAACATTTTGAAGATTCTGAAAAGAAGGATACTGAATATTAATTACGCATAGTTACAAAATAGATTTCTCCTTGATGGAAAGGTTTTACAAAATGAATTAGAAGTGGGAGGAAATTAACAGCAGAAAGGAAACTTTATATTTTGGCAAGTTCTGAAAGGTAGAAACATTATTCTTTCTTGGTTTTCCATGAATTTGCATTCCTTGACAGTTTCTCAATTATAGCTTGTAACTGTAGGCTTCAAAGCAATTCTACAATTCAGTTCACCTCAGCCAGTCAATAATGTTTATTGAATTCCCATGGAGGGAAGAATACTGAGTGAAGGGTCCATTTTCATTTTCCTCAGCACGGGTGCCTTGATGCACAGAGTCTGTCATTCAGCCAGCCAGACCTGCTAATGGTCTCTCACTTTGAATGACCCCCCGCCCCCCACCAACAGTGTTTTCCCAGAGACCCTCTGAGGCCGAAGCTGGCCTCCTCCCATCTGCCACCCTTCATCGCGTCTCTTCCTGCCTCTACCAGACGAAAACCCTTTAGGCCGGAAGCTTTCCCAGATTAATACCAGACCCTTAATCTCATACCACCTCCTACCCAATGCTGCTCAACTTTATTTCATAAATATGTGTATTGTTTGGGCTGAACTGAACCAAACTATAATCTCTACAAGTTTAAAGCTTAGGCTCAATTATAGGATCATAGGGTATCCAAGTTCAAAGGAGTTTTTTTTTTAAGGTTTTGCCCAATCATCTTGTTTTTCAGATTAAAATAAATCAAAACTAAAACCCAGAAAAGGAAAATTACTTGTCATAGTATAGTGAAATAGCAGTGGGCTTTGGAGCCCGAAAAATAAAACCCGGAGGCTAGTTCCTGGCTCAGCAAGTTGCTAGTTTGCCATAAGTACTTGAATACTTGAGTTAGTTAGTATTGAGCAGGTCATTGAACCTCTCTGGGCCCTATTTCATTTTAATCTATAAAATGAAAGTTTAATAACTGCTGTCATGTTATTGACTTTTTAAGAAATGAATGTAAAATGCCTGGCAAATTTGAGATGTTCTTCTCCAGGGTCACAGCTGATCAATGGCAGATCAGAACTAGAACTCAGAACCTCTGAGCCCAAGTTCAGTGCCCGGTCTCTCCTAACCTGAGGCTTACTTCCAAAGGAGTACCAGCCCAATGCCCACGACGGTGTTCAATAAACATTTCTTGGGGATGGTTATTTACCAGATAGATTAGAATTCTTTTGAGACTTTATTATTGTTTCTTGCCTTTACTTCCATCAGTAAAGTAGCAATAAAAATGTTCCCTCTATTAAGTGGAAATGATTAACACTCCTTCAGTTAGGCAATATTTTCCCACCCATTTCTGAATCAGGCCTCACACGAACCAAGCCACACAGATGGGGAATCAGAAACCTAAGAAAACAGCAACAAATTCGTTTGGTGAGTGGATGCGGTTGAAATCTTTCATCTGGTTTGTCTCAACGGGTTGTGGAAGTTATATGGGTTTTGAATAAAGTTGCAAATCCAAGCAAAATGTTATGAATATTAAGCCACAGGTATCAAAGCTTGGAGAATCTGATGAAAAACGAACCAGTGTAAACACAAAACATAAGGACATTGCACACCTCCTTTCCTGAAAACCAGTTTCTGGCAGGAAGAAACACTTAACTTGTACGAGAGGAATATGCAGTCTTTCTAATTAATTATCACCTCAGTGTTTATTTTTCAATGAATCAGTGGGCTGGAATGATTAAAGCATATGTGGCACTGAAACTCAGGCAGGAAGGAGGGAGCCGAGGCTAAACGCTGATGCTAAATGTACCCACATTGGCTGTCCCTGCGGAATCCAGTCTTGCCATGAATGGAAGAGTTTTCTGAAGCATAAGTACTTACTCAGCCTGCCAGTTTGGCCCTTCGCATATTTGTGGTGATTGCTTAAAAATGGCAATTCCAGTGGAGAGCTGGGGAAGGGCAAATAAATCAGCACAGAAGTGATACACATTGTCCACTTCCTTGGTAGAGGGTCTTGGTCATAAAGGCATCGATATCCGTGGTGCCTTCTTTGAGCTTCTTTTAAAAGTAAGACTTTTCTCATCAGAACAAATATCTGACATAAAGCACATGACCTCTCTTGCTTCAGTGAGACCGGTAGGTGAAACTGTTAGTGGGTGAGATTGTGTAGAATGAAGAAGCATCTGTTATAAGTTCCAGAATAGCAATTAAACCTTTTCTTGTTGACTTTTAGTTCTTTGGCCATTTTCAAAGGGTCTAATCTTTTACTCAGTCTAAAAGATGGACCTCTTCCTACTCTAGGGAAATTCTGTTTGGAAGCTGCTTTGTCATAGGCTATTTTTCAAAGTTTCTATGTGGCTATCAAACTGCCATTTCTCAGAGCCTTTAAAAAAATCTGAAGTTGATTTTGAATTTAGAGAAGAAAGATCCAAACTGAAAAGTTTTAGTTATCATATTTAATTATAATGAATGTTTATACTTCATAGTACAAGATGTATCAGCATATAAAATATCAGTTTAAAATTGATTAGCTTTCATTACAAATACCTGTGAACAAAACCATCATCTGGATGACTTAGAGCTCTTGTGTTTAGTTCAAAAATATAAATATTCATGAGAAAAAAAGAGGTCACTTAAAAGGCTCTAGTTAAAAAATATCATGCTGAACTAGTTAATGAATAATCTTCAATCATTTCATATAAAGTATTAATACAGTACAGCAGATGATTCTTAAGAGGAGCATGGCCTTGGAGAAATATGGCTTGCATAACAGTAGCTCCTTGATAACTGTGTCTTCCTTACCTGCTATGAGACAAGGAGAATGTAAGGAAGGAATTCTCTTTGGGACAAAGGAAATCCAAGGATTTTGATTTCTTGGGTTAAATAGACAACAAACACAGGTAAAGTGCCTGCCAAAGCAATTAAAATATGCAGATGATTCAAGGCTCTTGGTGGCTGAAGCAATGGCTTTCATGGCAAGCATGAAGGCACTGAAGGGACTCTGAACTCTGACATCAAAATTCTTTGGAATATAAAGTGGGTGCAGCACAAGTTGAAAATAGTCTGTTTATTTAGACCAGGTTGCAAATATAAAAACTGAAATAAACAGTATTAGAGAAATAATAATCACTATCACCAAGGCACTGCTACAGGTACACTGGAAAATGGAGAACTGTGTAAGGCCGGGGTAGTCCCACCTGCTCTATCAGATTACTTAGCTAAGGACTTCCAGACTCAGAACAGAGAAGAGGTTCATGCTTTCTACATGATTTTAAGTGGCATTCAAACTGTGCTTTTGGGGTGCTTGGGTGGCTCGGTCAATTAAGTTTCTGACTCTTGATCTCAGCTCAGGTCTTGATCTCAGGGTCATGAGTTCAAACCTTTCATTGGGCTCCACACTGGGTGTGGAGCCTACTTAAAAACAAACAAAAAAAGCCTGTGCTCTTAAAATATACTAATATTTCTAGATGTTCATTTCAAGATGGTGGATTGAGAACACGCTTTAGTCTTTTACTCTGTGTCATTCAGGGACTATCAAGAAAAACCATTCTAGATCTTTTAAATGAATGGCATTTAATACAGGAGATTGGTTACCACATAATGGAAATGCCGAAAAGGAAAATGGAGGGCAATGAGAGAAATAAAACATGCACAAGAGAAGAAAGCCACTATTTCTAGACTGTGGTAACAGAGCTCAGAAGGAGGGGCCATCTAGCTGTGGGGCTAGCCATGGTCTGGGATCCTAAAAGAAAGGGGTGAGTGGGTACCCAAGCAGCAGAGAACCCAGAATCACTGTTAAAAATGCCAAAAGAAATAGAGAGAAGGGAAAGAAATACACTGGATTTACCCCTCCTCTAAACTTTCAAATATTTTACCAGTGTCTCTTATTAGCAAAGTGACCCAGAAATAGACAAAGGAATCTAGAAACTGTAGTTCCCTGAAATATGGAGCAAAGAGGTGAAAAGAGAGCAAACTGACATTCAACCTTCCTTCACTGAATCTCTGAAAGTACAGATATGCATGCATAAATATATAACTGTACTTGCAAACAGGGCATGGAACTTAGAAGACCAGAACCTATGATGAATAAATGAATGTTGGAAAGCAGATGAGATCAAGTTGAACAGAGAGATTGTGGGTCTGGATAGGCATAGGGGAATCCTAATGGTGGAACACAGAAACAGGGAGAGGAAGCCAAGCATCATTGGAGTCATAGCATCAAATAGGATCATTATTTGGAGTTCAGTAGTAAGAAGCAGAAACACACATTGAGCTCTACTCATCTACTTACCTTGGACTACAAAACCTAAACAGGAAGTCTGCCTCCAACTGAACAATGAAAACGAGCACCCTGATTGAAGGAAGATCGCTCAAGATCATGAGAACAGCCACTGCCCAACGGTATATCTCACCTCTGCCCCTTTATCACTAAAAACAGCCTGGCATGCAAGCTGCAGCAGCAATTACCACTTTCTCCCAAAGAAACCACATGCAGATGCTGCAGACAATCTAATAAGGCCTCTCAAATGATAAAGATGAATGCACAATCCAAAGTAACATACATTATGGAAAACCAGCCACATAAAGGAAGGCAGTACACTTAGTACCCCAAAAAAGCAAGTTAGAAAAGCAACCAGGACAGAATGCAAAAATATATAAAATTAATATTATAAATAAGAAAGGATATGATGTCATTGAAATTAGTATACATAGTTTTGAAACCAAAAAAGAGACAAATCCAATTCCATCGTTATTCATGAATATCAAGGGAGGAGAATGGAAAAGAGGTTTGCTTTAGCTAGAATATAAGTTTAGTCCATATTTTTCAGTAACTACTCACCTACTAAAACCAAAACTTTCAGTTTAAATCTTGGCCTCCCCCCACCAACCTTTTTAAAATAAGGCAAAGTAAAAGCACTTCTGCAGTTACATATAGGAACGAAGTTGAATAGCTAGACAGGAAATACAGCTACAGTTTTGGTCCAAGCAATGATGTGAAACTAAAATTAGATTCTCCCACCTCAATACACAACAACAATTGAATGCCACCCATGTGAGATACCTTACTATTTTTTTAGAATGTTTTTGCTTTTGCTTTTGTTTTTTGGTGACTTGAGAGGTACATGTGTGCGTGTGTGCGTGCATGTGTATGTGTGGTGTGCAGCAAAGTCAGATCTGCAGACCTCTAGGGCCCCATACTCTTACCATTTTACCCAAAGCTGCCCAAGACATTATGGGAACTCAGATTTCTAGTTATCATAAAAGCCTTAGAAGTAGATGCGTATAAGATCCAAAGAGAGGTCTTAGTAGCATTGCTAGGATTGTTAATATGATTTCCTCATCTCCTTATGTTGTAGAAGTTAATCTCCCTCTTTCATTCACTTTCAACCTGATAGGCACCATTATAACTCCAATTACAAGAGTAGAACCTAACTGCACTTCATCACTTTTAAGGTGTATGTTTTTATCATCTCTGAAATCACAAGGCATCTTACAATGGCATCTGACAATAAGCATGTCAGCTTAATTAATAACCTTTTTTCCCCCTAGTGGTACATAAATAATGATGCATTTTACATTCAGTGCCATCTTAGAGTCAATAAAATTTGGCTTTCATTTGCATGGGTATTTTCACCAACACAGAAGATGTGACTATTGATAACTATTCCAGCCATCATCCATTATTCACAGAGCCAGTGTGTGTTTGGTGGATTTTTTTAATAATAAAACATTTCTAGATACATATATTATAGAATGCCATAGAGCTGTGCTTCCTGTACCTGGCCAATGAGCAGAATCACCAGAGGAGCTTTCAAAACAATACAAATGTCTGAGCCCTACTTCTGAGGTTTTGGTTCCGGATGCAGCTGCAATTTTAGAAAGTTCCCAGGCTAATCCTGATGACCACAGAGGTTTTAGGAGCTATGCTACAGATGAGAACAAAGAGAAATGTCTATCTGTTCTATAGGAAGCACCCCCCCCCAAAATTCAAAATTTTAATATCACTGTCTTAAAGTAGGGAAAGAAAAGTCAACCAAAAATTATTTCTTTCATAAATGAAATTTCAGTTGTTCAATAGAACAACCCATATGTATCTTCAATGAACTTTTCTAACATCAAGAAGTCAATTTTTATGATCCAAAATGTATTAAAAATTAATCTTCAGTGACTGTCAAAGTTCAAATAGAATTTTAACTATAGAAAATTAATTTCCACTGAGACTTAAAAATCAATTCAATTCAATTCAGTGCCCTTTTTTATGGTGCACACTGATTGTACCAAACATTATAGAATCATACTACTCTCCTGAAATACTGTTTTATTTATTTAATTTTGGCAGGCTTCCTTGCTCCTGAGGAGGCATGATTTAATGGAAAGAGTCAGGAATCACAGGAGACCTACCATTAACTGTGTGACCTTAAGCAGATCACTTAATTTCTTTGGGCTCCAATTTTCCCATCTGTAAAATAATTAAGTTGAATTAGATGACCCCTAAGGTTCCTTCCACCATTAACATTATATGGCTTTTGTGTTCTGAATGGAGGCAAAGCCATATTATATTTGCAGCTTATTGGCAGAAATATCTATATTATATTTACAACTTATTGGCAGGAACTAATTAATTTGCAATGTGAAGTTACAAAATGACTTGGTAACTGGTGACCTTGAATTGTCCATTAATAAATGGACCTCATGAAAAGTATTTCAAGTGAACTGAGTTTCAAGGAAGAAAAGATTAAGAAGTTAGAAAAATCTAGAAACAAATGAATTTTTAAAATTAATGTTATTCCAAGGACAAAATTAAACACAGAAGATATCTTTCAAAAGAAAGAAATTTGGGAGAAATTTCTTAGTCACGTAAAAGAAAAGAAAAGTTAAATTTAGAAATAAAAGTGAGAGGGGTGCCTGGGTGGTTCAGTCGGTTAAGCATCTGACTCTTGAATTTAGCTCAGGTCACAATCTCAGTGAAATCAAGCCCCTCATTGGGCTCTGCACTGGGTGTCTTGCCAGCTTGAACTTTTCTTTCCCTTACCCTCTGCCCCTCCCTCTATGCTCACTCTCTCTCTCACAAGAAAAAAAAAGTTAGAGTGGTTCTATCAATTTGAATGATATCCCTTCCAAGTAACAAAAAGCCTAGACAAACAATGGAAGAAATTTATATAAATATGCCAAAATAAGTGGCAAAATAAGTAAACTGTATTTAAATTAAAACAAAACAAAACAAGGCAAAAATATCTCACTCATTTCTCCCAGCTAACAACTATTAGTGCAGTTGTACTGAGTGGGCTTCAGTCATGGTTTGAGTAGGAATGTGGCTGAATTTCTTGGCAGTTCACTTGGCTCGGTCTTGCTCTATGTTTTGGCTTATTTTAGGCGGGCTTCCATCATGTTAAAATAGCCGCAGCAATTCCACATCTCATATGTATACATCACAATATCCAGAGCCAGAGAGAGATCTTTTCTTCCCTGCACCATGGCATAAACACCTGAACTTCACTCTGGTCCAACCCGAACCAATCATTGAAGTCAGATGAATGTGTGCTAACTGACTTTAACCTAAATGACTATTCCTTCCTCAACCATCAGGGATTAGATTAACACATGGATTGACACCTTTTAAGAATCCATACCTAAGAGCAGGAAGTGGGGTTAATTCCATTCAAACCACAGGCCTGCTCCTCAATGGGAGAAGACTGATTCTCCAAAGGAAAACCTGGTTGCTCTTGGCAAGGGAAAAGACAGGGATGGACACTTGGTATGGCACCAACAAACATCTACCTCCAAGTTGAACATGTATTTCTGCACCAAACATGGGGAAAAAGAAGAACGTTATCCCAAGATTTTGCCCTGAGATATAAGTCAACAATAAGCACAGAAGTTAAAAATATTACCGAATGTAATAAAGGAAAGACAGTGTAAATGAACTTAACAATAGCAGAGCGGTTAAGAATGTGAGTTACAACAAACAGATTCAAATTCAGATTCATTGTAGTCATGTGACCCCTCTCCTCCATCTATATGATGGCCATGCTAATAATACTGATGTCACAGAGATTTTATTTTGTGAGAACTGCATGAGATAATGTATATAAAATGGTCCTTGGAGTTAGCTATAGATGTTTCTTACATATTAGCTACAGCAATAGACTGATGAAAACACAAAAAGCAGTCATTCTGAAAAATCTCAAGTAACAGTAAAAAAGGAAATTCTCAGTAGCATTACATCAGTGAAAATATAAAAACTCAATGCCACAAAAAGTTACACTTTAACAATTACTGTACCTAAATCCAGAGAACTGATAGTTCTTTGCAAAATGACTCAAGAGTTCACAGCTGCAACCTGATGCTTTGTTTAGGGTGTCATACACCTCAGGAAAGATATTGGTTAATTGCACACAGAACACTAAAGATCAACTGGAAAGGAAATTGAAGGACTGAGGTGTGAGAAAACAGAAAGAAAAACAAAATATTTAATTGTTAGAGAAAGCTTCCTAAATGTAAGAGTAATTAATCTCTCTAAGAAAGTGGTGGAAGTTTCAATACTTGAGGACCTTAAAAATAAAGTTGTATAAGTTGAATATCTAATTAACCTAGAACCAGCCAGACATGAAATAGGTACATAATAAATGTGTGTTGGATAAATGAAGTTTTATAAATTATTATGTGTTAACTAATTTACCAAGTGAGGATTGAGTACCTGCCAGAAGCTATTCTAGGAAGTTGGAATCCTTTAGTGAACAGAAGAGATAAAATCTCTCGCGTTCCCGAAGTTTATATTCATTATTAACTTTCTAAGTAAATAATTTTATCTCAGGATTCTCTTCTCTTGGAAACACAGATTCTTTGAGAGAATCTCAATTTCCTACAGGCCAGAAAATCAAGTTCTTTGTCTTAGTGGCAATTCCGAGTTTAATGAAATAAATATAAATTATACAAAATACCAGCATTGAAAATAGAGACAAAAGTAAAAGTCTGTCAACTGTCAACACTTAAATATAAATATTCACAATAATCTGGACACTTCCATCTGGTTTTCTCTGAGTATGCTTTCTCTTTCTCTTTTGCTAGAGATGAGAGAGAGACTCTTCTGCTAGGGTCTGAGACAAGATAGTTTATCCTGGGATATGATACGGGGAACAGGAGTCGGGGACCAAGAAAAGTGAAAGTTGGAAGAAGAGAATCTGTTTAAGGTACATGTTATGGCACTGGTTTTCTCAGGAGCCTTCTAAAAATGCTTCTAAAAAAGCTCCTTCTAAAAGGCTTCTCAGAATTATCTACAGAGGGAATGAAAGGCAGCAGCTTTGTCCATTGTCTGCCTTTTCCCATTGTTTGTGGATTGCCTCACTTAGACATAGTAATATTTCACTTTAAAATTCTTGCAAATTCATTATATTCTTGGCATTCATTATTGGTACTTTGAGATATAATGTTATTTCATTTGTGGTAAATTGAGTAGCACCTTTGCTTAAAGTCTCTTCCCCTGTACAGTATCTTTTACAAAGTAGGTACACAGCCCATAATTCCTGAATGGAAAGTATATAATGAAATCTAACAAAATGTCAAAGGGTTAAAAATATTATTTGTCTAACATTTGCGGCATAATTTCTCAATAAGAAAAATGTTTTTGTTTGGAAAATATGTTTTGATGACTTTACTTGGAAGTAAAAAGTTCATTCTAAGGGATATGAGTAAGAATTTCTTGTTACTCTGGAGAGGTTGGAGCAAAGAAAGAAGAGAGTGAGTGGGGTAGGTCTAGCAAAATGGTAGAATGGGACGTGACCTCTTCCCATGACCTTGTGAAACTTTAGGAATGTTTTAGAATGCATGAAATTGTTGGTTCAAATTGATCTTTTGTGGAAATCAGCAAAGAAACTGAATTTTGGACTTAGGTCAGCAGAGGCTGACGCAAGCTATCATGGATAGGTTTAGGGAAAATATCAGAGTACAAATTGTTAAGAATCAGTGGAAAGTGTGGGGAAGACTCTGGACCCTGCTGGGTCATCAAAATGAGGAGTTCATGACAAGTCCGCCTAAGTCTTTTGATGGGAGCATCTAGGTGAGGGCAGGGAGACTTTTTGATTGATTGATAACTGCACGTAGAGGTAGGAAGGCATCCAGCTGACAACTGGGTTATAATACAGACAAACAAAATTAGTAATATTCCTTTTTTTCCTACTGCTTCACAAATCTGTCCTTTAATAATTCAGTCAACTGTATGTTTAGAGACTTAGGCTAAGCGTTTTGCATTCATGTTTGAATCACGGTGGTGGATATACCATGACCCTTTCATACTTTCTTGGAGATTACTTCTAGCAGCTGATATTTATTGAGCAGTTGCTGTATATCAAGTGTGTTAACACTTTCTAAGGAGTAGCTTTTTTAGTCTTTGCATCAACTTGTGAGGTAGTTACTGCTTATATTCCCATTTTTTACAGATGAGGAACTTAGACTTACAAAGGTTAGTTAAAACAACCAGTCAGTGGATTAATAAGGAAGCAGAGGACTTGAATAACAGTATAGACCAATTAGACCTAACAGAAATATATAGAATACTCTACCCAATAACAGGATATACATTCTTCTCAAGTGCAAATGAAACATTCTCCAGGATAGAACACATGTTAGGCCACAAAACCAGTCTTAACAAATTCAAGAAGGTTGAAATCACACAAAATGTCTTTTCTGATCACAACAGAAAGAAACTCGAAAGTAGAATGGCAGTTACCAGGGACTGGGAGGAGGAAAAGAGGAGTTGTTTCTTAGTGGGTATAGAGTTTCAAAGTAAGATGAAAAAGTTCCGGAGATCTGTTTCATACCAATGTGTATATATTTAACACTACTGAACTGGATCTGGGATGCAGTTTCCAAGTCAGAGCTCACAGGCTCCTAGAGTGTCATAATTTCTTCAAAGATAGTGTGATTCCATATGTTCTCTAAATACTTTCTGATTTCTGAATAAATAATGTGAGTGATCACATAAATCTTTGTCATCAAATACCAAGTACCCAATACACTAGGCTGACAGGACATTCCATCACAGTCATCACTGGGTTTCCTTCTCCATGGTTGTATCAAGGCTTTGTGCAGCACCAAAGCATGAGGAGGCCCCTATATTTCCTACTGGTCATCCTGCAAGGGCCACTGTTCTCTGGCTCCTGGGCTGCCTGGATCCCTGTGGGCTTGGCACATTGGAATGGGATCTTCAAGCAACTTCTGCTTTCATCTCAGTAAAAATTCCTCAGCAATGACACGGTGATTTGAATATTTTTGCTTTTGTCTGCCCAGTAATTACTCCTTAGTTTGGTTTCCTGAGGAAATACACCTCTTCCCCACTATCAGTTTGTTTGGTTTATAAGAGAGGAATCTTTGCCGGCATGGATGCATGACCCATTTCTAGCCAATAAGAGCATTTCATCTCTTGGACCACAGTGATTGGCTAAGAGATGGTCGGAAGAGCCAAGCCAGGCTGGGAAGACCCACCCAATCCAGGAAAGGTGGAACTCTGGGATAGAGGCTCTCCCTTTCCTAGAGTTAGTAGGCCTGGAGCTACTGGGAGCTGGAAAGAAAGCCTGCAAGAGAATGGAACCAGCCCAAAGAAAGTAGAGCAGAGAGGGACAGAGACAGGTACATCATTTGAGCTTTGGATCTAGCCATACTTGGACTTTCCAGCAAAGACAACCAAGCTTTTGTGGTGACTTCACTTTGCATCGTGATTGAGAGTCGTCATAATCTTCCCTGATACACTGTGCTTCAAATGCATGGTTCAGGAGAGGGAAATGTAAAAATCCAACAATCATATGTGAAGAGCTCAAAAAATTACCCTTCCACATACATCTTACACAGAACAGTGTTTATTCAGACTACATGGAAATAATCTGTTCCAGATTAATGACTCTTCCAAAATTTAGGTGGGCCAATTCAAAAAAAGCATAATAATATAATAATAACCAACTTGATTCATTCCCCCACATTTCTGGATGTATTTTTTGTATTTTCTTTCTGTTATATAGATTAATAAAGGAAATGCATAAAATAGATATTTTAACTACTGCAGCTTAAATCTTTAAAATATTTGTTACTTGCCAGAAGACATGAATAGACATTTTTCCCAAAGAAAACATCCAGATGGCTAATAGGCACATGAAAAGGTGCTCAACATCACTCATCATCAGGGAAATACAAATCAAAACCATGATGAGATACCACCTCACACCTGTCAGAATGGCTAAAATTAACAACACAGGAAACAACACATATTGGCACGAATGTGGAGAAAGGGGGAACCATCTTACACTGTTGGTGAGAATGCAAACTGGTGCAGCCACACTGGAAAACAGTATGGAGGTTCCTCAAAAAGTTAAAAATTGAACTACCCTAAGATCCAGCACTACTAAGTACTTACCCAAATGTACAAAAGTACAGATTTGAAGGGGCACAGGCACCCTGATGTTTATAGCAGCATTATCAACAATGGCCAAATCATGGAAAGAGCCCAAATGTCCACTGACTGATGAATAGATAAGGAAGAGGTGGTGTATATATGTATATATACATATATACCACATATACATAATGGAATATTACTCAGCCATGAAAAAGAATGAGATCTTGCTATTTGCAATGACATGGATAAAGCCAGAGTGTATTATGCTAGGTGAAATAAGAAAGACAAATACCATATGATTTCACTCATATATGGAATTTAAGAAACAAAACAGATGAACATATGGGAGGGGGGAAAAGAGAGAGAGGGAAATAAACCATAAGAGGGTTGATGGAGGGAAGTGGGTGGGGGATGAGCTAGGTAGGTCATGGGCATTAAGGAGGGAACTTATTATGATGAGCACTGGGTGTTGTATGTTAGTGATGAATCACTAAATTCTACTTCTGAAGCCAATATTGCACTGTATGATACTTAACTGGAATTTAAGTAAAAATTTGAAAAGAAAAAAAAATATTTGTTACTTGCCAAAATATACAAACAAGGCTGATGTATGAGAATTCCAATTGTTTCAGTCATATCACCTTGTCAATATTGCTCATTTGCTTCCACAGTATGATGTCTTCATTATACATTATACATTATAACAAATTATCCTTCAATTATTATAGTGGCGTGTTTTTTAAAAGATGGATGGTCACAGAGAAAAATTGGAAAGTTCCATTTTTGATGCTATCGTTGGTTAGACTGCCAGACAAATGACCTGCATAATCAAATGCATGTAGGTGCTATTTAAATAAAACATTTAGGGGCGCGTGGGTGGCTCAGTCACTTAAGTGTCCATTGGACTCCCTGCTCAGGGGGGAGCCTGCTTATCCCTCTGCCTGTCGCTTCCCCTAGATTTTATTTATTTATTTGACAGAGAGAGAGAGACAGCGAGAGAGGGAACACAAACAGGGGGAGTAGGAGAGGGAGAAGCAGGCTTCCTGCCAGGCAGGGAGCCCGATGCGGGGCTCGATCCCAGGACCCCGCATGATGACCTGAGCCGAAGGCAGACACTTAATGAATGAGCCACCCAGGTGCCCCTCTCTGACAAATAAATAAATAAAATCTTAAGAAAAATACCTTTACGTATCTTCTGGGATTTTTGCAAAGGACATTTTTTTCATAATCAATACAGAAACTATAGAAAACTTTTAAAGATAAAACTAAAGTTGAGTAATGTAGAAATATTTCCTTCATAAATTGTTTGCTGCTTAAAACATCTTACCTTCAATATATTGTCACAGTGCTACCTAGTTTCTTTTTTTCAGCCCAGATAAACGGGTTTTGTTGGAAAGCAGTTACCTGCAGGTGGAGGTAAAAGTAGTACAGAAATGTCTCCCTGCAGGCTTGGTGCGAGCAGATCAAGGCAGAACTGCACACAAAAGCAGCTTTTATTGTCCATGGATTAAAATGTATTAGTTCTTATTGTAAATATGTGGGACATCAGCTGTGAATTAATTTCCCCTTGGAGAGAGGTGAAGGAACCTGACAAAACTTAATTCTAAAATTACCTAATTCTGAATCATAGGTATTCTCCTTAGAAGGAGATGGTTGGATTTATTTTTGTTTTTTCAGTTTCACTTGTTCAGGCTAGGAAATGTGTCAGCTTTCATGCTGTCATTGACAATGTTGAGCTTTGAATGGATTCAGCAGAAGTTAGTTGATTTTCTCTGAGAAGAGTCTGAAATGTTTTCTCTTCTAGGGTTTAAAGTGTATAGAGTTTAGTATAGGGAAGGGAAATTCTTCAGCAAAAGTCTTTAATTTACAAGAGATAAGTTGTGTCTCCAAAGGCATGACTTTGAACCTTGCTAAAGATTTGGTGGTGGGTGAAACCTGAAGGCAATAGGAGTCTCTTTGGTTCAATTCTAAGAACTCACTCTGCCAAAAATTTTGAAATATCAGAACTCTGTGCTACAGTTGTTGATTAAGGAAATATATATAATGTCAGAGACCTATTATAAATTCATTATTCTTTAAAATAAATGTTTTATTTATTTATTTTTTAAGATTTTATTTATTTGAGATAGAGTGAGAGAGAGAGAGAGAGAGAGAGCGTGCACGCGTGAGCACTAGCTGGGGGGAGGGGCAGGTGGAGAGGGAAAAGCAGGCTCTCCACCGAGCAGGGAGCCCAACGTGGGACTCAATCCCATGACCCTGGGATCATGACCCCAGCCAAAGGCAGACGCTTAACCGACTGAGCCACCCAGGCATCCCCATAAATGTATTTTTAAAAAGTAAAAATTTCCAATAATCCCAATACCCAATTAGAGCAACTGTTATGTTGGCATATGTCCTTCAAAACTTTTTAACACAAACTTACTCACAAATGTAGGATGGTAGCAAGTTACTTTTAAGAAGAAAACTAATAATCTTGAAAAATAATTGTGGTATGATGGTCTAGATCATTGCATTGTTACCCAGAGAAGATGATAATTTCCCTGGACAACTGGCCTTTTATTTTATAAACTATGCTTGGGAAAATACATAGAGATAATCACTGTGAGCTGTGTCTCTCAGCTTGGGGATGTAGGAGGTCACAATCAGAAACTTCTACAAACCAACTAACTGGTAGATACCAGTTGCCAAGAAGGAGGCCCCCAAATTGTGCATGTTCTCTGTATGTGCATGTATACTCTGTAGCACAACAAAAAACAAATATGTGTTCAGCACAGGACACTGTTTCTTCTTTCCATACTTTGTCTACTTTTCTTCAGTCTTTCATATTGGGCATTTGGGAACACAGCATGGACAGAGGTGGAAAATGGCTCCTCTAGAAACTCCTTTCTCTCTCTTTTTAAACAAACTTTATTTATATAGGGATAGAAAGAGAGAATGTGTGTGAGAGTGGAGCGGGGAGGGGCAGAGGAAGAGAGAATCTTAAGCAGGCTCCACACTCAGCACAGCCAAGGCAGGATTCGATCTCATGACCCTGAGATCATGATTTGAGCCAAAATCAAGAGTCCAATGCTTAACCGACTGAGCCACCTGGGGGCCCAGAAATTCCTCTCTTGGCCTTCATGACTATCTTCTGGTTTTCTTACTTGCTTCTTGTTTTCTCTGACTACTCTTTCTCTTTCTCTTTTGCTGGAGACAAGATAGACTCTTCTGCTAGAGTCTGAGACAAGAGTTTATCCTGGGATATGATACAGGGAACAGGAGTTTGGGACCAGGAAGAGTGAAAAGTGGAAGAGAATCTGTTTAAAGTACATGTCATGATGCTGGTCTTCTCAGGAGCCTTCTCAAAGGCTTCTAAAAAAGCTCCTTCTAAAAGGCTTCTCAGAATTATCTATACAGGGAATGAAAGGAAGAAGCTTTGTCCTTTGTGTGCCTTTCCCCATTGTTTGTGGATTGCCTCACTTAGTGTTTATTTCCTCATACTTCTGGTCACTCTTAACCTGAATGTTGGGTGGGCTCCTTTGAAACCAGCAGAAGAGATTTTGTTTGTTTCCTGTGTAGCATGTGATATGATTTTTATTAAGGTTTATATTTTTTAAAAATCCTTACACTGTTGAAGAATTTTCTTCTTCCCTAACAAAACAGCGATAAACAATATTTTAAACAAGGAAGCTACAGTTGCTTTCTGATGTTAAAAATAATTACCCACATTTTCAGAAGAAAGTATATTTTTCAAATGTCTTTGTGGGCTAATTTTATGTTATACATGTCAACAGAAAGAAAGCAAGCTTGTGGGCTCCTTTTATTTCTTTGAAGACCCACAGTTTATCACTCTTTCTTTGACATGTAGTTATTATGTTGTTTATGAAAGTCTACTGTAGCTACATAGGAGGTGTCTAAGAGATTTCATAGTAAGGTATAAAAGCTTCTTCCTTAGGAAATTACCTCAAAAGCATGCAATTACCTACCCCTAGAGACATTTCATTCTGTAAATAGCTTTAAGAGAGATCCCCTTATGTTAATCACACTGAAATTAGACTTAAGCATATCTGGAAATTAGTGTAAAATTACTGTAAAATGTAGCTTCTTACAAAAGCATATATATTTGATCGATTCACAAAATACAGTACTTACAATGTACAGTGCAATAAGCTTACTTTCAAATTCCCAATCAAACCCAGAAATCCATATCATGTTACAGACACAATGCCAGTTGAGACTAATGGGCAGATAACTATAAGAGAAACATTTCATACTTACTTTTTCTAATTTGTGTATGCCTTTGCAAGATCCAGTCATTAATTTCACATATAGGTTTATTACACTGGAACAAAATAAAATGTCCAAGGTTAAAATATTTTTGGTTTCCTTGTCCAAACCTCGTCAACAGAGACTTTGGCCTATTGTCAATCTAATGAAACTGATACCTTTTTCCTTTTACCCTTGTTCTAAGAAATGATTATAAACACCACGACCAGACCAGAAGGAAGCTGATTACAAAAATGTTTGCAAAGGAGATGTCTACCCAATTTGACAGACAGCTCTGGTCTTCATCTTTGAACCAGCGCCTGTGGTTTCACTGTAGTTAAAAAGACATGAAATGCATTCTTTCTGTCCCTCTTGCCCTGACTATGGCCTGCAAAAAACCAAATATATAACCCTAAAGACAGCGCTCATTCCAAAGAATGTCCGATTCTGGGGGACAGCTAAAGAGCTAGGGTGACAGGCTCTTCTGCCAGAAGAAGGCGGTTTGCTGTGTCGTGAATCTTTCATTCCAAGTCAACTTTTCTTTGGCTGATTTTTTTTTTTCAGCCTTGCAGATGTTGAAAATGCTTTCAGGTCAGATGCAAATACAGATGCATTACTGCTTGACAGGCCTGTCAGTCTTCTTCTGTTTAAAATGCTTTTTGGCATTTAGGGTTTTGAGACTCATAATCATGCCTTTTCACCTTAAATTATAAAGTCCTTTCACAGCTGATGCTGGCTTTTCAGGGGAGGCCAGATACCATGAAACCTGATGTTCCCTCTCACGGCCAGGAGCAGAGAGTGTCTCTAACAAAAGGTAGTAAAATCTACTGCAAAACAGCTTATTTCCATTCAGGAAATAGTCCTGGGAAAAACAAGTATCCATAAAGACCACACTGAAGTAAAGTGAGCGTTTCTCAAGTTAGGCTGTGCTTATCTACTCTCCAAACAGCTTCTGTGTATCTAAAACAGTTGTCTAGCACAATAAATCTCCCTAAGCTTGTTGAAGCAGACTGTGTCATGGTGAAAGTAAATGAGCGTGATATATATTACAATTCAGACCACATTTTTTAAAGGGAGAAAAGCTGAAACTATTTCTACCGTGCACAAAAACTGCAGTGATATTACAAGTTGCTACAAGGCAATTATTTATAGAAGTCTTTCCTCCTTATTTCCCTCTTTCTTATCTTGCTAATATTTATTTTGACTACTCAGCAAGGTGACTGACTTCATTCCGGATGATAACAAGGCTGAAGGAATGGTGCCACCCAGCTAGCTCCTAATAACAAAACTGCTGAGTGTTTCTCCTGTTTGTAGTATTTCCCATTTGCACATTATGAACATTACGTAGCATTTACATAATTTGTACCATGAACTACTAGTTTCCCAACGACAGTTGTTAGATGTTCAATTTATAAACATTTTATTGTGTTTTCCAATATCCTCAGTTTTGGAATTAGATTTGACAGGCTGGCTGGGAATGAGTAACTTGAGACTCACCTGGACCAAGCAACTTTGTGGAAGACAGGCAAAGTGAAAATGTCACGATAATTTTCTCCAGACTTTTAAAAAATCCAAATCTGATTCTTGTCAAATGGTTAGTGTCTGAGGTTGCTTTTATGTTAAGGTGTCTATTTAACACCGACGGAAAGAAAGGATTCAGACTTCTATTGGTATGAATCAGTGGTTTGCAAAATGTGGTCTGAGGACCAGCCTTACCTGGGAACTTGTTAGGAATGCAAATTCTCAGGCCTTACCCAGACCTACCCAATCAGAAACTCTGAGATTGGGGCCCCAGCAATCTGTGTTTGACAAGTCCTCCCAGTGATCCTGAAGCTCACTGTAGTTGCTCACTGGTATAAATAATAATAATAAAAAAAAAGGAATCCCATCATTTGTTTCAAGCTTATGAATAATCTTAAGCTACAGTGTCATAAGTCTGAATAAAATTCAGAAAATTACTTTCTTTACAGTCTTTATTAGATATCGTGGAGATAGGAAGTCAAATTCAGAAAGTAAAATTAGAAGTTTGATGTCAAAAGACTTTATTAATGGTGTTATAACACCATCACATCCCTTTCTTTTCACTGGTTTTCAATTCAATCAATGAAGAAAGGTGACTCTTGTGGCTGAAAACAATGTAAGCCGTGTATGTACTAAATATTTAGATTCCTCTTTTATTTTACTTTTCTCTCTATACAAATGCTTAGTCTCTATGTTTATTGTCTGTCATTGCCAACAGCCTGCCAAATTATACAATTTAAAGATGAAAGGAGACTTCACCTATACAGAGAGATGTATTCTAGAAATCAGTATTACTATAAAAGTCCCTCTCTAAAAAATTCCTAGAATTTTCTATGTGAAGACAGCAAAGGAATCTACAAAGACAGGCACCCTTCTTGAAGTAATACTCCCAAGTTGGAAGAGGCTGGTTGGTATTTATTGATGAAAGACAACCTTGGGGCTATTGTTCACAGAGAATGTTATGGTTTAGGATTCTGAGAAGAAGAAAAGGGGAACCAATAAGTCAAAGAAAGAAAAAAATGTTAATTTCAACAAGCTTAAAGGAAAAATAGAGAATTTCAATGAGAATCAAGAAAGGTGTCCTTCAGAATAGGCCATTTCCTAAGGGAAATAATAAACTCCATTCTCTCTCTTAATCTGGAGGCAGGTTAGTTAAGTGCTCCTCACACTCAGGTGGCCAGAAAATCATTTCTCTCTGGCTCGGGGCCACAGAGCATCCTCTCTCTAGTTTGGTAATAAAGAGTCGTAAGCCAGGAGTCAGAAAAATCAAGTTCTATTCTCTGCTCTCTGCCTCTGACTGAGGCATTGAAGAAACAATCTAATAACCCTTGCCTCCGCCCCTACTCATGAATTTTAATTTGTTCTGTTACTTGTCAAATGAAGGGATTGTACCAGAGACATCAGATGGTAGCATCCAGTGCAACCATTTTCTGATTTTACCATTTTGCCTGCCTATTAGAGTGAAAACAATAGATGACTTGCTAGCTTAAATATAATGACTGTTGTTGGAAAAAAATGATTTTGACTATTTATCAGGAACCATGTTTTCTGAGTACTGTCTCCAGCATTAGTGAAGGATTTATATTGAGCCACCCACTCTTCCATTCTATTTTTGTGAACAACAGCACACATTGACTGGCGAGGGTTAAATGTTGAACTTTCAGTTATGAATCAGAGGAAAGCCTTTACTTAAGCTTCACATTTATGACTTTGACCTCATTAGCACTGAACTTTAACCTCTAACCAGCTGAGCTAACCAACCACAAGTGCTTTACTAGGCTAAGATAAAAGAAAGTTCCTTTATTGTGCAGCCCAGCTGCATTTATCAGATGCATGAATTTAGATAAGCCACTTACACTCTCTTTCTTTGAGTATAAAATGGTCACCATGATTCTACCTTGCAAGGTACCTATGGGTTGCTGCATTTAAACTATGTAGATTAGATTCCAGTCCTTAGCAAGTGCTCAATAATCGACAGTTGAAGTGGTGGTAGAGACTGAATTGAAAAATGGAGATTGCTATTTAATGTATAGGAAACTTAAAATAACAACACTGATCTGGGAATTTTATGGTTTCCGGTGTCACATTTAGGTCTTTAACCCGTTTTGAGTTTATTTTTTGAATACACTGTGAGAAAGTGATCCAGTTTCATTCTTTTGTATGTAGCTGTCCAGTTTTCCCAGCACCATGTATTGAAGAAAATTTTCCCCGTTATGTATTCTCTGTCATAGATTAATGGATCATATAAGTATGGGTTTATAACTGGGCTCTCTATTCTGTTCCACTGATCTATGCGTCTATTTTTGTGCCAGTACCACTCTGTTTTGATTACTATAGCTCTGTAATGTGTCTTGACATCTGGGATTGTGATACCTCCAGTTTTATTCTTCTTTCTTAAGATTGCTTTGGCTCTTCAGAGTCTTTTGTGGTTCCATACAAATTTTAGTATTATTTGTTCCAGTTCTGTGAAAAATGCTGTTGGTATTTTGATAGGGAATGCACTGAAACCATAGGCAGGAATTTCTTGACATTGGCCTTAGCAACATTTTTCTAGCTATGCCTCTTCAGTCAAGGGAAACAAAAGCAAAAATACACTACTGGGATTAAACTAAAATAAAGTTTTTGCAGTGAAGGAAACAATCAACAACACTAAAAGACAACCTACTGCATGGGAGAAGATATTCGCAAATAACATCCAATAAAGGGTTAGTATCTGAAATGTATAAAGAACTTACACAACTCAACACCAAAAACAAACAACAATAAAAACCAACCCAAATACTCTGATTTAAAAATGGGCAGATGACCTGATTAAATATTTTGCCAAGAAGACATCCAGATGGCCAGCAGACACATGAAAAGATGCTCACATCACTCATCATCAGAGAAATGCAAATCAAAACCACAATAAGATATCACCTTACACTTGTCAGAATGGCTAAAATCAAAAAGACTAGAAGTAACAAGTGCTGGCAAGTATGCAAAGAGAAAGGAAACCTTGTGTAGTGATGGTGGGAATGTAAATTAGTGCAACCATTGTGGAAAACAGTATGGAGGTTCCTCAAAAAATTAAAAATAGAATTACCACATGATCCAGTAGTTCCACTACTGGATATTTACCCAAATTAAATGAAAACACTAATTCAAAAAGATCGATACACATCTGTGTTTATTGCAGCATTATTTACAATAGACAAGATATGGAAGTAACCTAAGTGTCCATCAACAGATGAATGGATAAAGAAGAAGTGTTATATGTATACTATGGAATATTACTGAGCCATAAAAAAGAATAAGATGTTGACATTTGTGACAACATGGATGGACCTATAGGGTATTAGGCTAAATAAAATAAATCAGTCAGGGGCGCCTGGGTGGCTCAGTTGGTTAAGCAACTGCCTTCGGCTCAGGTCATGATCCTGGAGTCCCGGGATCGAGTCCCGCATCGGGCTCCCTGCTCAGCAGGGGGTCTGCTTCTCCCTCTGGCCTTCCTCTCTCTCATGCTCTCTACCATTCTCTCTCTCTCTCTCAATAAATAAATAAAATCTTTAAAAAAAAAATAAAAAAAAAATAAAATAAATCAGTCAAAGAAAGCCAAACACCATATGGCTTCACTTATATGTGGAATCTAAAAGCAAAACAAAACAAAAGCAGAAACTATGGTTGCCAGAGGGGTGAGGGGATAAACAAAATGGGTGAAGGGAAGGGGAAGGTACAGGCTTCCAGTTTGGGAATGAAGAAGTCACGGGGATGAAAGGCACAGCATAGGGAGTAAAATCAGGGGTATTGTAATAGGATTGTATGGTGACAGATGGCAGCTACACTTGTGGTGAGCATAGTGTAATGTGCAGAGTTGTGGAATCACTATGTTGTACACCTGAAACAAATGTAACATTGTGCATCAACTATACTTCAGTTAAAAAAAATAACAACACAGATCATATTAAAATACAAATGCAGAGCCCTCGTTTGCAACTATAGGATATCTGAACCTAAAGGCGGGTTGATGCTGCCCCTTCTTTTCTTGTCCCATAAGTAAGCAAAGCAAAGCAGCCAGAATGCAAATAATATTAGAATAATGTAGCCAGGATTCCCCAATTCATTATTCCCATTTTTCTATGGGATTTCCCAAGTATGAATGATTCTCAATCTGTGGTTGTAGATACAAGCTTTTGAGAAGGGGTCTATGTAACATTAAATAAGAAATAAACTAATTTTTAAACCTGCTTTAATTTGAGGAGGACTTCTTCATTATCTCCTTCTTTCCTTAATCTCTTACTTCAGCATATCCATCATAACAGGGATGTATAAAGAAGAAATTAATGGAGGAGTGCAGTTTGTCCGCACATAGGAGGAGAAGCTGGGTAGAAGGCTCTCCAGACATATTTAGTCACTACCTGCAGAATAATTCCTTTGAATGCATGTTATTTGTTAACATACAATAAGCACTATCTTTCCATGTCTGTAGAAAAAAAAAGGAAACTTCTGCTTGCACTGCTGATGGGAACTATAGATATCAGACATCTTCAGCCCTCTGGCTTTTTTTCCGGGCAGCAACTACCATCAAACAACTCAACTACTATTAGAGGTAAGATGCTCTCTTTTACAACCCTGTAGGTCCTAGAAAGCAAATGTGTTCCGAGTTTCTGGGTTCCTCATGTAGGTCCAGGCCTTTTAGAACCTAAGAGAAAGCACAATCTCCCTGTACTTTTGGGGGAAAGAACACATGAAAGTAACAGGGTGAGAAACTGTGTCCTAAGTACAGCAGAGTAATAAATTATTTTAATGTTTGTCTTGCTTGGAAATAATTTCTTAAACTCAGCATGCTAGCATAAATCATCTACATCATTTAAAGGAAAACTTAATGTTGCAGTTATGTATCACATTGTTGAATTGTATATAACAAGAAATTTTGGGCTGGTCAAGGCCCTGGGGCTTAGAGGCTGTTGGCTGGAGGAGTCGTAACCCCTCCTTCTCTTCCCACAACATAGACATTTGCATTTAGATTCTGGATATTGCTATAGAAGCCTACTGAATGAAAAAAGAAAGGTAATTTGCTTTCTCTTCCTTTGAGGGCAAAAGACATAAGCTGTGTTTGATGGCTAGGCTCTTCTGTTTAGGGTCAGCTTTGCAGGAATGAGCAAGAGTGCTATGATGTTAAGCTCACCTAAGAGTAAGGGGGTCTGGTCTGGTGCTGAGTTTGGGGTGAGAAGTGCTAAGAGAACTTACCTGGCAGAGGGAAAGTGCCCGCCTAATACTGATGCTGGAATCTATTCTAATCATATCCTGCCTTAATGTTATGGATGTACCTTGGGAAAATATTGCATGTATAACCTTTAAAAGAGCTGCATTATTGAAAAGCTGTAACATTTGGGGTCTACATGCTTTTGGTCATGGGTAAGACATTTTTAAGGCAAAGAAAGATGGAAGGGACATTACAGTTAGTGAAAAGAACATTGCAAATGTGATTTGAGACCATGACTAAAATTGCAAATTATGGCAGGAATCTGGCAGCTGTGGGGTGGGGGTGTGTTAAGGGCAGGTTGCGAGTGTGGAGTGTAGAATTTGACCAGTGAGATAAACAGCAAACATATTGTGACATGCCTCATAAGCCAGGGTAAAAAGTTTTTATGCAATCATGATGGAAATGAGGTACTATTTAAATATTTTAAGCATGCAAGAGATATAATCTGAGTAGTGTTTTCAAAAGATCACTCTGGCTACGGTGTGGAGAGACCAAAGCTAGAGGTAGGGAGATGAGGTAGGGACTGTTTCAGTGTTCGAGGTGAGAGCTAATGATGGGAAGTGGCAATTGATAGGTTAAAGCCTTCTATAATAAATGAAATCTATAAATCTGGGCTGACTGGGTGAAAGTGGATGGAGCAGAGTGAGTGAATGGGGAGAAGAAGGAAAGGATGATGGGGACATAAGCAGGGGCCAGAATATGAAGAAATTCTAAAGCTAGGATAAGGAGTTCGGAGTTTATTCTGAATTCGATGGAAACCTACCGGAGGGCCTTGAGCAGAACAAAGATGACTTGTTTACATTTTGAAAAAAAAAATCATTGTGACTTTTTGTTTGGAGAATAGATTGTAAGAAAGCAATGGTGGAACTGAGAGATGAGGGATGAGCTATAAGCAAGCCTCAGTGCTGGACACAGTTGCTGTTCGGTAAATTTGTCATCACTCGGTAAGTCTATAAAACTGGTAACAGAAAGCCTTCCTTTTAACAGGCATTCATGTCTTATAATCTTTTTTTCCAACAAGCAACTATAAAGACATTAAAGTCCTCTTTAAGAAAACCCCTCAAAAATCAAGTCATCCAATAAATTCTGACTTTTGCCATTTTCCATACATGAGGTTACCAAAATCTCCTTGTTCTTTTGAATTGTGACAAATGAGCAACAGAACAAAAATAGCAGCAGAACCTGTGATACATGGATATTACCCACACCCAGATTCCTCTGAGATGTTCTGATTGCTCTGACCAACCTGCCTGCACTACGGTTCTGTTAGGCAGACTGACATAACCTGACAGGGTAAATAAATCCTCTTCTTTCAAGTTGCAACTACTGGAGTGATGGACTCATCTGGTTTCAAAAGGAAATTTACCCTTCTGAGCGTCTTATCCCATGAAAGACACAAGGCTTTCCTTGGAAACCAAGGTCTTCAAGGTTACAGCATCTGGAACTCATTCTTGAACAACTGCCCAGCATCCCTGTATAAACACTGCCTTTCTTCCCTTCGTCTTTCTGATGTTAAATGTAAAGTGTTGGTGAGAACTCGAATTCTGATAAATCAAGAAATGCCCACTTGAGGAATTTACATCACAAGCTTCTTCCAACCTCACAACACCCAAAAGATGAAAATAAGCACTGAACACGATGCCTGTTATTTGACAAATCTCAGAGGATTTTCATTTTTTTTGAAGCAATCAAATCTTGATAGCAATGTGTAGAGCACAGTTGGAAGACATACAGGTCAGTCTTCAAGACAGGAGGAAAATACAGACACGTTTGTACACTTGAGGCCTGAGCACTGAAAGACTGTTCAATTCACAGTGAAATGTCATAGGGTTTTGAGGGAAAGCTTTATATACATTTAAAGAAAAATGGGTTTTCAACTGCTTTCCCTTTTGACAAAGAGCAATTATTTTTTTTAGATCCTCAGGTACTTCTTTTTTAAAAAAAAAAAGATTTTTATTTATTTATTCATGAGAGACAGAGGGGAGAGAGAGAGAGAGAGAGAGAGAGAGAGAGAGGCAGAGGGAGAAGCAGGCTCCGGAGCCAGATGCGGGACTCGATCCCAGGAGTCTGGGATCATGACCTGAGCCGAAGGCAGACGCTTAACCACCTGAGCCATCCAGGCACCCCCCCAAGCAATTATTTTTTTAAATGATGGTGGTCATAAGCAGTTTCATTTTCAGACATAATCTCCTGGTGCTGGGATATTTTGGCTTTTTTAATAAGACAATCTTTTACCCATTTTAGACTTTTTTTTTCATACATACAAACCTGAAGACATTTCTGTTTTCAATAAGTTGCAAGACAAGTAGAAAAATACATTTGTTCAATGATCGTTTAGCATTTAATACCCATGAAGAAGTTATGGTTTCACTGAAAAAAAAAGAGCAAATCTTGTCAGGATATTATTAATATCTTTATTCTCTCTCTCTCTCCTCTAATTAGTCTAGATAGGGATTTATTATTTTATTGATTTAAAAAAACACTTAACTTTTGGTTTTCATTGATTTCCTTTCTGATATTTTTCATTTTCTTCTTTTGGCTTAATTTCGGTCTTGTTTGCTTTTTCCTTTTAAAGATGGGCCTTTTTTCTTTTCTAATATAGGCATTTAGATATATTTCCCTTAGCAGTATCCCATATATATTGATACACTATGTTTTCATTTTCACTTGGTTCAAAATTATTTTTTATCTCCATTTTGATTTCTTCATTGACCCACAGGCCTTTTAGAAATGTCTTATTTAGTTTCCAAAAATTGGGGGATTCTACATATATCTTTGGTATTGGAATTTCTTACTACAATTGGGGTATTGTCAATTTCTCTTTACTATTCTATCAGTGTTGCTTCAAGGTTTTTGAAACTCTGTTATTAGGTGCATAAACTCTTAGGATCATTATATCCATTTGATGGATTAACTCATTTATCATTATTCAATGGCCTTCTTTATCCCATGTAATAATTTTTTGTTCTGAAATACATTTTATTTGAAGTTGGGCAATTTTGAGGTGTGAATGCAGGTCTACAGGAGGAAGGGAGTAGAGAATTAGGCCAGAGAGATAAGCAGGGTGTTTTGCTGTTCTTGTTTTAAAATATTTTTTATGATTCTATTTCATATCCTTTATTGACACATTACCTATAACACCTTGTTATTTTAGTGGTTGCTTTAGGGTTTATACTATCGGTTTTTATGGTTTAGTTTAACAGAGTTTCTCAGTGGAGAGTGCTTATTGACATTTCAGACAGGAAAAATCTTTCTTGTTCTGAATTTTCCAAGCATTGCAGGATAATTAGCTTCTCTTCCCTCTACCCACTAAATGTCAGTAGTGCTCACTAGTCTCTCTGACAACCAAAAAAGGCCCTCCACCCAATATGTCCAAAAAGCCTCTAGGAATGGGACCATCCCTGCTTGAGAACCGCTGAAAAGATGGAGAGTTGACAAAAGGTGTTAAACAGAGTGGTTTTGTAATTAGATCCTCTGTTCACTTTTTCTTTATTCTGATCCTCCTCCTACTCACTGCAAACTTAATATACAGAGGCTTATATATCATACTGTAAATAACTACGGGGGCAGTTCTTTCTGCTTTTAAAAGAAGGATGGACAAACATATTTCCAGTGTTGGGGTAACATTTATGTATAGAAAGAATCTGTATCACTGAATTGATTTTTCAAAGACTTTTAGAAAAGTATTATACAAGTGACACATGATCATAGGGGGAAAGTTAGAAAACAATGATCAATATGGAAAAAATAGAAATCAGTCATATTTACTCAACCAGGAATGACCAGTTAACATAGGCTGTGTATTCCTTCTGATTCAAACCTACTATTATATGTAACAATCCTTCCAGGTCAATAAATAATCATATTGTATGTTTAAATGATTATTATATTCCATGATATGAATGTGCTATAATTTATCTAACCACTATAACATTTTAACATTATACCAATTTTTTACTATAAACAATTCCGTTATGTGATAAACCTCTATGTACATCTGTTTGTTTTTTTAGATAAATTCCCAGAAATGGGTCAAAAGGTTTTCATATTATAAGGCTTTAAAATATGTATTTTCAAATTTTTTTCCAGAAAGATTTTTCACCAATCAACAATATCTAAGTATGCCAGTTTGTTCATATCCTTAGTAAATACTGCTTTCTTTAAAAAAAAAAAATCTCTTTTAGGGCACCTGGGTGTCTCAGTCGGTTAAGCATCTACCTTCAGCTCCGGTCATGATCCCAGGGTCCTGGGATGGAGCCCCAGGTCGGGCTCCCTGCTTCTTCCTCTCTCTGTCCCTCCTCTCCACTTATGCTCTCCCTCGCTCTCTCTCAAAATCTTTAAAATAATAATAAAAAATAAAAATCTCTTTTAAAACTGCTTAGCAATTGGGTATTAAAAAAAGTAACCAGACACTCAAATAGCATTATTATGTGCATTTATTTGAATATTTGTGGATTTGGATTTTTTTCCTGTTTCAAATGTTTATTAATCATTTGGGCACCTGGGTGGCTCAGTCGTTAAGCGTCTGCCTTCGGCTCAGGTCATGATCCCAGGGTCCTGGGATCGAGTCCCGCATCGGGCTCCCTGCTCCACGGGAAGCCTGCCTTTCCCTCTCCCACTCCCCTGCTTGTGTTCCTGCCTTCTCTCTCTCTCTCTGTGTTAAATAAATAACATTTTTAAAAACAATCATTTATTTCCACTTCTGTGAATTGGATTTTGAGCATTTTTCATCTTTTTCTTTAGATGCCATAACTAGTCTTTGCTATATATAAATATCGTCATTTGTCTTTCAATATTGTTTATGTTGCTTGCTTTAAACATTCTAAGGATTTTGATAGATAATGAAACATAAACTATCACCTTTTCCTTTACCTTTTGTTTTTCTTTAGATAGGGCATATTTAATCCAAGGTTATCTAAATATGTATTCATATTTGTTCTAGTAACTTATGATTTCATATTTTACATTCAACTTTTAACTCTTATAGAATTTATTTTGCTCTAAGTGATGGGACAGGCCTCTAACTTTGTACTTTCCCAAATTGTTGGCCGTTTGTCCTACCCTTAGTTATTGAATATTTTATTTTTTCTTACTAATTTCAAATACTACTTTAGTCATATATCAGATTCCTGTATAAATACTTGTGTTTGTTTTGGGATATTTTATTTGGTCATTTTTTTGAATTTCAATTTTTTTAAAAGATTTTATTTATTTATCTGACACAGAGAGACACAGCGAGAGAGGGAACACAAGCAGGGGGAGCGGCAGAGGGAGAGGCAGGCTTCCCGCGGAGCAGGGAGCCCGATGCGGGGCTCGATCCCAGGACCCTGGGATCATGACCTGAGCCGAAGGCAGACGCTTAACGACTGAGCCACCCAGGCGCCCCTTGAATTTCAATTTTTAACTTACAAATTTGGTATATAAGAAAGTGTATATATTATTTTATAGCTGGTCACCTTATTAAGTCTTCAATTAAATTTTTAAGTTTTAAAATTGATTCACTTGGAATTTTCGGGTAAAGAATTTCATTATCTAGAATTTTGCTACCTTCTGCCTATTTTCTATAACTGTTTTTTTCTTTTTTTTTTTTTGCTTAATTGTATTGGCTAGGACATGTAGAGCAATATTAAATAATAATGGTTATAATGTTACCTTGTTATAAATTTTAACACTAACTCTTTGATATTTTGCAAGTAATGGTGATGATGTGTTTGAGACAGCTATTTATTATGCAGAGGAATTACATTTTTCTTCCTGTTTTACCAAAATTTTGCTTTAATCAGCAATATTTCACCAAATGCCTTTTTAGTTTCTGTCAAGGTAAGATTTTATGAGATCTATTAATAGATTTTAAAAAACTTTGAAAAGATCAACAAAATTGATAAACTTTTAGCCAGGTTTATCAAAAGAGAGAGAAAGAGAGGTCTCAAATAAACAAAATCAGAAGTAAAAGAGGAAAAAATAATAATCCACACCACAGAAATACAAAGGATTATAAGAGAATACTATGAAAAATTATATGCCAACAAAATGGACAACCTAGAAGAAATTGATAAATTCCTAAGAATATATAACTTCCTAAAACTGAATCTGGAAAAAATGGAAAATTTGAACAGACCAATTACCAGCCCTGACATTGGATCAGTAATCAAAAAACTTCCAACAAACAAAAGTTCAGGACTAGACAGCATCACAGGAGAATTCTACCAAACATTTAAATAAGAGTTAATACCTGTTCTTCTCAAACTATACTAAAAAATAGAAGAGGAAAGAAAGCTTCCAAATTCATTCTAGGAGGCCAGCATTACTTGATACCAAAACCAGATAAAGGTTCTACAAAAAAAAAAAAAAAAAAAAGAGAACTATAGGCCAATATCTCTGAGAAACATAGATGAAGAAATTCTCAACAAAGTATTAGCAAACTGAATCCAACAATACATTTAAAAAATCATTCACCACAACCATTCTTGATGATTCTTGGAATGCAAGAGTGGCTCAATGTTCACAAATCAATCAATGTGATACAGCACATCAACAAAAGAAAGGATAAAAACCATAAGATCATTTCTATAGATTCAGAAAAAGCATTTGAGAAACTGCAACACCAATTCATGATAAAAACCTTCAAAAAAGTAGGTTTAGAGGAAACACACCTCAACATGATAAAGGCCATGTGTGAAAACCCCAGAGCTGACATCATACTCAATGATGAAAAATTGAGAACTCTTCCCCTAAGATCAGGCATAAGATAAAGGATGTCCACACTAACCACTTTTATTCAACATAGTACTACAATTCCCAGCCACAGCAACCAGACAAAAAAAAAAAAAAAAAAGAAATTAAAGGCACCCAAATGGGTAAGGAAGAAGTAAAACTTTAACTATTTACAGATGACATGATATTCTATAAAGAAAATCCTAAAGACTCCACCAAAAAACTACTAGAACTGAAATATGAGTTCTGTAAGGTCACAGGATATAAAATCAATGTACAGAAATCCGTTTTGTTTCTATACACTAATAATGAAGTAGCAAGAGATAAATTAAGAAAACAGTCCCATTTACAACTGCACCAAAGCCAATATAATGCCTAGGAATAAACTTAACCAAAGAGGTAAACAAAAGACTTGTACTCTGAAAACTATAAAACACTGATGAAAGAAATTGAAGATGATACAAATGAATATTATTAAAATACCTATACTACCCAATGCAATCTACAGATTTAATGCGATCTCTAACAAAATACCAATGGCATTTTCCGCATAACTAGGACAAGTAATCCTAAAATTTGTATGGGACCACTAAAGACCCCACATAGCCAAAGCAATCTTGAAAAAGAAAAACAAAACTGGAGATATCACAGTCCTCAATTTCAAGATATACTACAAAGCTGCAGTGATCAAAACAGTGTGGTACTGACACAAAAGAAGACACATAGATCAACAGAACAGAAGAGCGAGCCCGGAAATAAACCCACAATTATATGGTAAATTAATCTTCAATGAAGGAGGCAAGATTATGGAATGGGAAAAAGACAACAACAAATGGTGTTGGGAAAACTGGACAGTTACATGCAAAAGAACAAAACTGGACCACTTGCTTTCAACATACAAAAAAATAAACTCAAAATGGATTAAAGACCTAAATGTGACACCTAAAACCACAAAACTCCTAGAAAAGAGCACAGGGAATAATTTCTCTGATGTTGGCCATAGCAACATTTTTCTAGGTAGGTCTCCTTAGGCAAGGAAAACAAAAGCAAAAATAAACTATTGAGATTACATCAAAATAAAGTTTCTGCACAGCAAAGGAAACAATCAACAAAACTAAAAGACAACCTACTGAATGGGAGAAGATATTTGCAAATGACATATCTGATACAGGGTTAGTATCCAAAATATATAAAGAACTTATATAAGCTAACACCAAAAAACCAAATAATCCAATTAAAAATGGGCAGAAGACATGAACAAACATTCCTCCAAAGAAGATATCCAGATGGCTAACAGACACATGAGAAGATGCGCAACATCACTCATCATCAGAGAAGTGCAAATCAAAACCATAATGAGATATCACCTCACATCTGTCAGAATGGCTAACATCATAAACACAAGCAGCAACAAGTGTTGGTGAGGATATGGAGAAAAAAGAATCCTCATGCCTTCTTGATGGGAATGCAAACTGGTGCAGTCATTGTGGAAAACGGTATGGAGGTTCCTCAAAAAGTTAAAAATAGAATTGCCATATGATCCAGAATTCCACTGCTGGGTATTTACATAAGGTATATGAAAACACTAATTCAAAAAGATATATGCACCCCTATGGTTACTGTAGCATTATTTACAAAAGCCAAATTATGAAAGCAATCCAAGCGTTCATCAATAGATGAGTGGATAAAGAAGTGATGTGTGTGTGTATAAATATATTATATATATAATATACACGTATTAAGGAGTGCACTTGTTGTGATGAGTACCAGGTGATACGTGGAAGTCTTAAATCACTACAGTGTACTCCTGAAACTAATGTAACAGTGTATGTTAATTACAGTGGAATTAAAATTTTAAAAATAAAAAATAAAATGGTGAATCATCTTTACATTTATAGACATTTTCCTAAACCAATACCTATTTTAAACATTGTGTATACATTAGGGCTTCTGAATTACTATTTATTTAAGATTTTTGTACATATAAATAACTGAGCTAAAACTCTAGTTTCTTGTATGCTTTATTTGTTGTATTAAGTACTGCTAGCCTGGAGTTACAGAACAGCTCTTAGGTTACCTTGAGTAATTATAAATACCTTTTTCAACTGCCTAACCCTCTTGTATATTTTAATTAAATCAAGCATATTTACAACGAAACCCTTAAAAGGAAAGAAGCCAAGTTATTTGTTTGTTTGTTTGTTTTTAAGATTTTATTTATTTATTCATGAGAGACAGAGGGAGAGAGAGAGAGAGAAGCAGAGGGAGAAGCAGGCTCCCAAGGAGCAGGGAGCCCGATGCAGGACTCGATCCCAGGACCCTGGGATCATGACCTGAGCCGAAGGCAGACGCTTAAGCATCTGAGCCACCCAGGCGCCCCTTGTTTGTTTTTGACTAAAAGGAAAATGAGGAAGTGGATCCAAATAGCCCATTTGCCTGCATTCTGACCTGTGCTCTGGAGATAGAATCAAATTTCTTTTCCCCAAAATAGAAGGATCTTGTAATAGGTTTAATATTAATGACTTCTTCTGGACCCTGGCTTAAAATGTATAAGGCCATCTTTGATTCATACGTTAAATAAAAAACATACTCATTGTCTGAAACCTAGACCCGTCAATATGACTTTTTCTTCTTATTTTCAAGGGGGATAAAGAAGAATATTTGATTAGATAACCACAACAAAAACTTTAAATAGCCTACAGAATGTTATATTCTTGAATTTCATATTCCTGATAGAGAAGTTCATTTTTTTAAGTTGTTGAACAGCTTATGTGTCATTCAAATTATCCATTCCAGGAAGAATTGAATGAAATTTCCTTCTAAAGCCAGCTGGACCATAAAGATTTTTTTTCTTTGTGTTTGTTGAATTGCAGGCAGTTTACTACATCTGGAATGGGGTCCCATGTGCACTTATCTTTTAGAAATTCTTCCTAAGTGTTTGGCTTATTGATGGTTCCCTTCTCTCTTTTGAATCAGTAAGACATACTTTTTTGTCTTTTTAATTTTTACTGCAAAAATGTGTCAACGGGACTTGGAGGGAAAGTGAACTCAAATTAACATGGAGAACCAGGTGTCTCTGTGTGGTCATTAGAGGGGTAGGAAAAAATTCACGATGGCACTTCTCACTAACACAGGTCCAAATTGGGTTCACTTTTTAATGTTCTTCCAGAGACACACACATAACATCAGTGCACTAATTTTATGCCAGCAGTAACATTAGACAGCAACACTCAAGCATTTAAAAAGTTTTAAGAACTTAGTCTAACTTCTCTGACCACCTCATCTAGAAGGCAGCAGAGCTGAAAGGTGTCAAGGAACCCCCCGGAATCAACCTCAGGAGGCAGGCAGCACAGATGTGGGTATCTCCTGCCCTGTCTTTACTCGAGTTCTCCCAAAGACCCCAGCTTTTATTTCCTCTACGTGTTGGGCCTTATAGGATTTGACTAAAGCAAAGTATACACACTGTGTGTTTTAAATTTATTTTTAGGATGGGAAAAAATGAGGGGATTCAGAATCACTCAAATATCATGTGGGCTCAAATATCATTTGTACTCTGTGTTGTATAAACTTGGGCAGAATAAACGTCGCCTGGACTCAGGGATGAGATCTGCCTCCTATGGGGGGACATGCTTCTCATCTTTCTGCAGGTGTGCAGATGGCCCCAATGATGTTTCAGCATCTTGAGGGCTTGCCACTTTGAGATTTGTTGCAAGGGTATTACTATAGGCAGGGCGGGGGTGGGGCGGCCTTGGGCAACACAGAAGAAAGACACTGTCCTGTGAGATGAGCGGCACGGAACAGAGTCTCCCGGGAGCTTGGCAGCTCACTCTGGGGCCTTTGGGAAAAGAGCAGCCATACTCTTGAAACCCAAAAAATACTTTCAGTCTCTCCCCAGGCAGCTGGACTTGTGTCACGTAAACCGGGAAGTTCTCATTTTCTGTTATTGAGTTGGATCAGCAGAAGAAACTGATAAAGAGAGAGCAAGCAAAAAAGAGAAAGAGACAGAGAGAGAATAAGTATGCAGGAGGGAGCAGAGATGATACATGGAGGGAACTTCCTGATGGCACTTGACTCTGGTTCCAGTCTTTTCTGATGCAAGGGTGCATCTTGTCCTTAGGTTCCACAGATCGTCTCCTAATCCTTAAAATAAATTTATTTTTCTTTGCGTAAGCTAACACAGTTTGTTTCTTCTACTTAAAATCAACAAACATAAGCACATGTGATATACCCTAAGGGATATACTGAAATGTTTGGAGCAAGGGGTCTTCTCTGTAGGGGGTTGAGGCCCATCAGCCAAGAGTATTTGGGAATTAATGTTAATATGACTCATTTGTGCTCCTAGGGGTCTAGGGACATCTAAGTTACACATTTAAAATAATATAAAAACCAGAAACAGGCTTTATTGCAAAATCCACATTGTCCATAATGTAAAAACAAATTAATTGCTCAGTTGCTTTCAACTGTTTCTGAGACCAGAAAGAAAATTTTCCCTGGAGTCCTCATAGAGGACATTCTGTGCAATGTACTGGAAAGAAACACGATGCCAAGCAATCATACTTTCTAGTATATTTGTTCTCACATGCAGGTCCCTAGCTGGGACATTTGCTTTATTTTCTTAAAAAGATTTTTATTTATTCATTTTTGGAGAGAAAGAGAGAGTGAAGGGAGGAGCAGAGGGGGGAAGGAGAGGGACAAGCAGACTCTACACTGAGCATGGAGCCCCGACATGGGGCTCATCCCATGACGCTGAGATCATGACCTGAGCTGAAACCAAGAGTTGGATACTTAATGGACTGAACCACCCAGGTGCCCTTAGACCTTTGTTTTAAATGAGCAGTGACTAAGACCAAAGTAAATAAAGGTTTCCCTCTGCTGGGTCTAGGCATTACCTCAGAATAAAAAATTACTAAAAGCTCGGCTGTAGAAATCAAACTTCTCAGGGAATTTACTGGACCTTCTGTTCATTAGAGTCAGGTTGGACACACACACACAAAAATCTATGGATTGGAATTATCCCTCACAGTAATAGAGCGTACATGAATAGAACAGGATCGGGCTGCTCGGGATGGACCTCATCCAAGAGGACTACAGGGGTTGATTTGGTTGTACCAGTGCTAATGATTAGTCTTGGAGATGTGTATAAAAATTCCTTCTGTAATTCTTAATCTCAGGAAACAAACTGAGAGTTGCTGGAGTGGTGGGGGGTGGGAGGGATGGGGTGGCTGGGTGATAGACATTGGGGAGGGTATGTGCTATGGTGAGCGCTGTGAATTGTGCAAGACTGTTGAATCACAGATCTGTACCTCTGAAACAAATACGTTATGTGTTAAAAAAAAAGATAGCAGGAAGGGGAAATTGAAAGGGAGGAAATTGGAGGGGGAGACGAACCATGAGAGACTATGCCTCTGAGAAACAAACTGAGGGTTCTAGAGGGGAGGGGGGTGGGGGATGGGTTAGCCTGGTGATGGGTATTAAGGAGGGCACGTACTGTGTGGAGCACTGGGTGTTATACACAAACAGTGAATCATGGAACACTACATCAAAAAATAAAATAAAAATAAAAAAATTCCCTCTGTGGATTTTTCTACGAATGGCCAAAGATTTAATAGATCAAATATATTCAACCTTTCATATTACTGTGTGTGTGTAAAAATCACAACTGGGCAAACTAAACTTTATCCTTTGAAATTTATCCTTTCAAATTTAGCCTATCTTTTTCTCTCTCTTGCTCACTTGTTTTATCTAGCTCTCTATCATTAAAATGATACATGGTAATGGATACAATTCAGATCATTCAGAAGAGGACAGATTTGATCATTAAAAGTCCTCCAACCACTGTCCTCATCTCTATGTCCACTTGGTAGAGCAAAGCAGTTTATAGCTTGTTATGTTTGTTCAAAAAAAAAGGGAATGCATTTATTAGCACAGGTGTGTGATTAAAACCATTGTCCCTCATACAGTGACATAGAAAGTTACTCATAATGTTTAATATTGCAGACCGACATATATTATATGTACCCATTCTTCTAGCAATAGCAACATGATAGTATAAACATAAAATAAATCTGAAGAAATAACATACCACACTATTAATAGTGCTTATCCCTTGAGAGGCTGATACCAAGGACTCACTAGTTCTGTTGTGAATGGATACCCCAACACGCGTGTATTTTTTAAAGTACTTTTCTAAAGGTAAGTACAAGAAATAAAACACACTGTTGATTTCGGGGGGACATGGGACAGGCCATACCTTTTCTTTTTTCAAAAATAAGTGTTTCCTACTTTTCACTGATTTGCTTCTTGTGACTCTAATTTCTAATTTGATTCTTTGTTACTCCTGATTCCAATTACCGTAATAATCCTCTTCACCTAATGAAGATATATAACAACTCTTTGCCATTGATACCCATATATTCAAATGCCTGCTAACATCTCAGCAGATAAGATATGAGTAAATTAACTGTCAGATTTATGTTTTATGACAACTGAACCCTGGCCCTGATCTTCTGTCATATATTATCCCACCTATAAATCACATCTTTATAGTAGCACCCCACATACCTTTTTTTCTCCAGAAAAATAATGAGCTATGCAAACACTTGTAAAGGAAGAGATTGTTCCCAGAGTAATTAGCTCTTACAACTGGTCCATCACAGAGAATCTCTCATTTTGTAGCAGAGATTTTGAGACCTGTGAATGTGAAGGCTGCACCACCCTCAAAGGAGGACGAATATAAATATCTTCTCCCCTAGGAAGTGAAGCTCATAATTTTCTACTTGAATATAGGCCTTGGGCGAGTTCTTTAAGACCCTACATTTCCTTCAAGGAAGGAGTGAAAGGCTAACAAATTGGCAATCCCAAAATTAAAATTAGAGCTCTCACAAGTACACCCTGTCCCTGCCATTGTTCCTAATTGTTGAGTGTAACAGCTAAATAACAGTTTCAGCGTCTACATCGTGTTATTTAGGGTTCAACCATAATTCCATTCCTAATTTCAATTACCATAATAATCCTCTGGTAGAACAACTTTCTAAAAGTCAAAAATCAAAGCAGTTTCTACTGAAAGCTTTCAGGGCTGGCTAATTACACAAATCAACATTTAGCCCATTGGTGTATATGATTTTATTTGCACTAACAGTCTTGTGTGGCTCTTTGCTCATTCAGAGTACTTAGGAGGGAATCAGGCTGAGATCTGGAGAGTATCAACAATGGCAAAGTTGTTCTGGGGGAGATTCCTTTTTTCCTCTACTTCAAAATTAAACTTAAGTGGTTAATGAGAAGGAAATGCAGTCTTGCATTTGTTCTTTTCTGTTACCCTGACCTGTGTAGCCACTTGTATCTTCTAGTTGTAATTTTGATGAGGGATGGAAAGAGTCTACAGAGTTTCCAGTTTTGGGTACTGACAGAAGATCTTTTTCTTAGGGCACAGTTCTCTTCTCCTAACTTCTGTCTGGGTACCAAGTGGTCACATTCTGTGTTGGTGTTTTACCCAGTCCCTCCCCTCTAGAACAAGTGGATTGACTACACATTTTATAAAAAGCCAATAATCCCAGCAAAGAGGAGACATTCTAGCTCTAATTTAAAGGACACTTGTTAGGACAGTGATACTACAGTGTCCTTATCAATAGAGATGTTCTGTTGGCTTGATGGATCATCAGGGTCTTACTTGAGCATGCCCTCCAATCACAGACTGGACTGTTAATGTGGTTGGTCTATATTCTCTAACCTGCATAATTTCAACCCTCTTTGGTTGTTTGTTTGCTTTATGAGGCCATATTTTAATTTGGTCAGATAAAAAGATACCACTTGAAGTAACCCTAGCCACTTATACATTGATTAGTTGGAGAACATGATAGAATTATTTCTCCAATCTCTGGAACAAAAAGGGATGATGAAGCCTGCTTTAGGCTGATTCAGACCACAGAGAACATCTGGGAGTATTTGTGTCCGTAATAATATCAGTTGGAAAGACACATGGCATGGCATGGTACCCTGGGGTTTAGATTATATAAATCATGTGAAGATCTATACAGTCTAGAGGAAAAATGTGATGTTGTTTTTATCTGTGTCCGAGATACTTCTCCATTATCTCAAGTTTGTAAGCTCTTATGCACTGACTGTGTTAATCCAAAATTCATATGTTTGGAAATAAGGCCTTCAAAGAGGTAATTAAGGTTAAATGAGGTCATAAGGAGAGGCCGTGGTCCGATAGGGCCAGTGTCTTTATAAGAAGAGTTAAGAGGCATCAGCAATGCTCACACACAGAGAAAAGACTCTGTGGGGACACAGCAAGAAGACAGCCAGCTGCAAGTCAAGGAAAAAGGTCTTGGGAGAAGCCAGTCCTTCAGACACTTTGATCCTGGACTTCTGGACTCCTGAACTGTGAGAAAATAAATTTCTGTTGTTTAAGCTACCCAGTGTGTGGTATTTTGTTAAGGCAGCCCTAGAAGTCTAATACATGAATCAAAGCTGTTTCCTTAGTTAGCAAAGACCACTTCTAAGAGCAATGTGCAGGGGAAGTATGGCATCCAGACATTTTAAATGTTAGTGGTGATAAGACAGTGTGTGTGTGTGTAGTTAGGCATCTTAAATCATGCAGTATCTTTCTATCTACAATGGGGAAAAAAGAAAGCTTGCCGTTCTGGGGGTATCATGCTGAAAAAACTTACACCTGGGTGGCTCAGTTGGTTAAGTGACTGACTTCAGCTCAGGTCATGATCTCAGGTTCCCGGGATCGAGCCCCATGTTGGTCTCCCTGCTCAGCGGGGAGTCTGCTTCTCCCTCTGCCCCTACCCCTGCTTGTATTCTCTCTGTCTCTCTCTCAAATAGATAAATAAAAAATCTTTTAAAAAAATGAAAACACTTAAAGTAGAACAAAATATAACAGGACAATATTTGCTCTCATGTGTGATCCATAACTATGCAAGATGCATGGTGCTATGTTGTTACATTGCTGCAAGGACACAGCTAACGGAACTCCCCAGGGTATTGGCAGTACATCACTAGTTACTGCTAGTGTGTTAGAGACTGGGAATAGCAGTGAACTAAATACCATAATTTGGAATTAAAGCCCAAGGAGAGAAAACCCTATCTGTGACACACCTTTAAAAAAATGAGTTAGCACAGCAAATTCAAGCAAATGCAGGAATAAAACCCTCACTTCTGTTAGCTATAATGCATTCTTACTAGGGAACCTAGATTCTGGGTCTAGACATGAGAGTTTTGTTGAGGTTTCCCTTTAATAACCCAGGCCTCTGTGACAACATCTATATGGTTAACTACACTGTACTGGCTCTGGTTTTCGTTTTTGTTTGTTTACCATATTTTTATGATAAAAATAGTATGGTTTGGGCCAGTATTTTTAATTAGTTGTCATTTCTTTTTTTTTAAGATTTTATTTATTTTAGAGAGAGAGCAAGTGAGAAGGGGCAGAGGGGGAAGGAGAGGGAGGAAGAATCTGAAGCAAACTCCACACTGACTCTAGAGCCCGATGAGGGGCTTGATCCCATGATGGTTGAGATCACCACCGGAGCTGAAACCAAGAGTGGGGCATCCACCCAACTGAGCCACCCAGGCGCCCTGAGTTAGTTTTCATTTCTTAAAAGTGCTCTCCCTGACAAAACACTGAAAGCATCAACTAACCCAATTCCTGAAACTTTTAATCTGAACATTTTTTTTTTTTTTTTACAGTTACAAGTACAGAATGTAGTCAAGAACTGGCTGATCTGTTTATAGCTCTTAGCCATGGCTTAAATGTTAACTTAAGTCTATCTTTTAAGAGAGACCTAAAATATTTTCTTTTTTTAAAAGATTTTATTTATTTGACAGACAGAGAGAGAGCACAAGCTGGGGACAGAGGGAGATGGAGGGAGAGGGAGAAGCAGGCTCCCTGCTGAGCAGGGAGCCCAATGTAGGGCTCAATACCAGGAACCTGAGATCATGACCTGAGCCAAAGGCAGACACTTAATCGACTGAGCCACTGAGATGTCCCGACCTAAAATATTTTCTATCTTTATTCTTACGGAGCAAACACCTCTCAAGCACCTGCTGTTGTCCATTTTCTTTCAGAAAAGACAATGCCTTAAAGGGACTTCCACAGTATTTCTTTCTAGAACAAGTGGGTAGAGAAAAGAGACAAGGTATGGAAGAGGGCATGACAATTATCATAAAGATAGTTGAGCAGCAAGTGGGTTGTGAGCTTCTGTGTGGAGGGCACCTATAAAAGCCTAGAGGCTCTAGAACTTCAATGCTCGGGATGAGACTGGCGGAATCCCAGTCTTTTTTTTGGGGGGGGGATGACTCTAGGTCTATCCACTGATTATTTGCAAATCTCCCCTTCAACATATATATAGTATGCACTATGTACTGATAATAACACTTTATATCTTTATATTCCTTAGTGTTTTCATTCTTTGCCACCTCCAAGGTGCTCGCATCTGTCCACTAGGGCTCAGATTCTGACCCCCAATTATATATCCTAGTCCTGGTAAGTCTTCTAGTTGACTCCCCTTTAAATCCACAGAACTTAACTCTGAGCTTCACTCTTCAGATTCTTCATTACTCCCAGAGAAGGTAAAACATTAAATTTCTGACACTCCCACCCTGATGTAAGCCTTAAAACCAGCCAAAGAGTGGCACTCTTGTGCATAGTGTGAGACTCAGGCAGCAAGAATCATGGGATGTGATAAAATCAGATTTGGTCTACAAAGAAGTATGGTTATCTGGGTTGCAAGGTTAAGATGGTTAAAATGGTTATGGGGAAATTTTAGGGTTCTAAAAGTCTAGAATAATGTTTCTCAAACAGGAGTCTGAAAGAACACTAACAATAATTTTTTTTTAAATTCTGTGTTTTGCATTCAACAATGAGCTAAAATAAAATTCATGGAACCCTATTTTACTATTCAGAATGATTACAGCTGACAACACCATCTAATTTTAGTGCTTCAGTTATATTTTTGTCAACTTTTAATGGCGCCAAAAGTACCACATTTTTGTTATGTGCCAGTTAGAAAAAGAACAAAAGATAACTTAATTTAGAAATGATGGCTTCCCACTAAGTAAAGAACAAATTACATCATTAGGCAGAATTTCACATTGAAAAAAACTTGGAAGGAAAACTGAATCTTCAAAAGGCCTACAGAGGTGTTGGCATGTGATTCCTCTGCTTGGCTCATGGATGGTGACTTCATTTCCATAAAATATAGTTTGTCACATAATCTGTTAATTTCAATTTTATTTTGTTGTTTCCATAATTCTGTTTATAGTGATTTATAAATCTGCTTTGATTTTATAGTTGTATCACAACTGTGAGAAAACAGCTTGCAATTATTTTTTTGGTATGTGCACAATTAATATTGTAATGAAAAATTATAGTTAACACTGATGGCTTATGACATTTTCTTTCATTTAAAATGCTATGTTGCTGAAATTCAAGCAATACTGACTTAGATGCATTAAACCTATTCCTCAAAGTAATGGTAAACCAAACAGAAACGTTAACTATTTTAAAATGATTCCTTTTTTTTAAAACTAAATAATCTAATGAATAAGAAAGATGTTTAAAAATGTTTAAATGATATAAAAGGAAGGCCAGTCATTTGTTTATCATTGTCAGAAACTTCTTCTGATCTGATAACAATATATCTGAATGACTCAGAAAGTAAATTCCCAGGAATTATGAAACCATGGAGCTGTCAACAATGAAAAAGCAACAACAAAAACAATAACAATCCCATGAAATTAGTTATTTAGAGGTAATTGCTGCAAATGCGTACTATGAATGAGGAGAATAATGCGTTTCTAAAGAAGCTGAAAAAGAGAAAACAAGGAAAAGGAAGGAAATATACACGTAGGAGTATATAAACATGATAATATGAAAAAACAAGAGAATGGAGAGACTGTGCAAGTCTAAAACAAGATCCAATTATAACTGGACTGAACTACAGTAATTCATCCAATTTATTCCTAATTTATTCTAAACTTCTATACTATTTCATTCATCAGGGAATTCTATATGTTTAAGAACTATTTGTATTTACTCTTCTATGAACGGTCTGCTGATATATTTTACCCATTTTTTCTACTGCTCTTTTTTTTATCAACTTCTAAGAGTTCCTTTTCTATTAAAGAAATTAATCTTTATTTGTAATACGATATATAGTATTCTCCAAGACTGTCACTGTCATTAGACTTTGCCTGGATCTCTTCTGTTTTTACATGCCGGATATTGTTCTATTTTACATATTTGAATATATTACTTATGTTTTATGACATCTATGTTTTCAGTCATAATTGAAAAATTCCTCCTCATTACAAGATTTAAATGGATTTTCTCAGCATTTCTTCTAGTACTTTTACGTTTGATTTTTTGGCACTTATCTCGGAGTCAATGTGAGGTATGAACTCAAGTTTTATTGTTCATTTATTGCATTGTAAGTAAAGACTGCTCTATGAACTACTTCTATCTCTTAGAATTTATTGCACTTTTATTGCAGTGTAATAATGGCAACAGTTCATGAAAGTTCAAAGAAAGAAGATGCATTCTCCCTTTTCAATGCACACAGCTTGATATATATCAGAGCTGCCCTATTGATCATGTTACAGCAGTCGTCCAGAGCTCCATCTTGTGTGTACATAAGATGTCACAGACTTAAGAAAAGGGATGGGGGGGGCGGATAAGTTCAACTATTAGTGTGCTATTTATTTGTCCTCAAATTTCTTTTACTTATGCTTTTTTAATGTCATGACAGAGCTATTATCGGTTTTATTTTCATTACATGACATTATTCATTCACTTTTCTATCATAAAATGCCTTTCCTTGGTTCACTTAATGCTTTTTAATCTAAATTCCAAATCATGAGAACTGCTTTATTTTGTTTCCAGTTGCCTAGTATACTATTGCCAAACCTCTTATTTTCAACCCTTGTGAATCTTCGTTTCTTTGTTTCTTTATTTTTTATGTTGTTTCTTTGTTTCTTTTTAAGTGTATTTCTCTTAAATAGTATGGGGTTGGGTTTTGCTATGTGATTTAATCTGAAAAAAATGATTTTTTACATATGTAAGTTAAGCCTGTTTATTTTTAGTGATATAATAGATTGGCTTGGTCTTTTTCCCCTTTTATTATTGAGAAAATTTTGGGGGGTTTTCAATCAAGGACTCACTTTTATAATTATTACTACATATAATACTTTGAATTCTTTATTTCTTTAGACTGTATATGTTGGTTCCTCCTATATACAATGCAGAATTGATGATTTCTTCTCTCTTCCCCTTCCCGTTCCAACTTCTACCACCCAACTTAATAATAATATTATCTTTCCTACATGTTAATTGTTACTGTTAAATAGACTTAACTTCCACTTATTTTAAAAGGATCAATGAGGAAATTTACTCTAGTATCCTCCTTCCTTTTCTTTTTCTCTCTTAATTTTTCTTATCTATATAATTTCCACATTGCCAGCACTTATAAAATTTATATTTTATTTGGTCCCAATTAGCTCCACATTTGTTTTAGATTCTGTATTGCATTTAAATATACTCTGTGATCACCACAAACTCTTTTGCCATAATTTCTGAATTATCACTGGCTCAAGTTTGTTCTGTAGCAGTTTTATCAAGAAGGACTTTGGAAAACAGTATTTCCTGGGTTCCTGAATGTTAAACTGCTTGTTTGTACCCTTTTGTACTGAAGGATAGCTTGTCCTTGGCTCACATCTTCTTTCCCTGAGAATCTTATAGGTATTGTTTCACTACCTCTGACATTGGATAAAGGTATAGAAGAGTCTGAGGACCATCTAACATTTTTTCCTCTTAGAAATTACCTGATTATTCTGCTTACAATTGTTTCTGTATCTTTAAAATTCAATATGCTTACTGAATATGACTGGATGTTGACCATTTTGTGTTAATATTCCCTAGCACGCATGTACTCTTTCAGTACATAGTTTTAAGTCATCTTCCATTTTAGGAAGGCTTTCTTGAATATCTTCAGCTATGAGTTCTGTTCCATCGGATTGCTGCCCTTCCCCCGCCCCCTTTGACGGCTTCCAAATTGACGACTGTTCAATTTCCTTTCCCTGTTTGTAAAGCTATACATTTCCCCACACTTTTTTCATTCCCATCCTCTAAGTTCCCTACTTGCTTTTTGCATTCTGTTCCCCCTTTGCTTCTTCCATTTTTTTTCTTGTTAATACTTCTGCTTTGTAATTTTCCTTCATAGAGAAAATTGATTTGTTAAATTTTTAAATTCCCAATGAAATATTTGGCTACAATTTTCATTTGCTTTGTGGCAACATTCTTCATAGTTGGAGGTTTGTTTGCTATTTTCCGTATCTTTTCTTACATAATCTTGGTATCAAGAATGTGTCGATTCCTTTTATTAATTTATAGTTTGGGTTTTCCTAAGCAACTTTTTGCAGGAAGTTTCTGCAGGAGAAAATATACAATGGTAGTCTGTCAGGCTTCCTAATGTAGAGCTCTCTCCTACCCATCCCGCTTCCTCAGAGACAGACTTCTTTCTTCCAATATGGCTTAGCTGGGTATTTGGTATATAGATCTGCCTTCTCTACTTCTTTCAAATTAACCAGGTCCATGAGGACTTCTGCTGCCAGCCCAGCTCACACAGATCCTCCATGCATTGCTGCTCACATGGATACAGCTTCCCCTCTTCTCGGTGAACCTCTCTCACTTGCAGGAAGTGTATTTTTCTGAAATCTGCCTATCCTCTGGTAATTCTCTTTGCTTCTTTCCTCATGTTTATGTGGGGCTTCTGCCTGGTCTTGGCTGCTTTGGGTAGCCTTTACACTTATTTTGGAAACTGTCAAATTTAAGTCTGCTACCTAGTTTGCCAAAACTGGAGTTTGTGGGTTCTTTTGGTATTTCTTGCTTCTTCTGTTTGATTTCCAAGAGTAGAAGAGGAAAAATACTAACACATCCATGTTAATACTAGAAGTGCCTCTAATTCAAATTTAATTTGCTTTAACTTGACCTTATACAGTGATGTTTCTTTTATTAAAACCAAACAGGTTTGGTTGACTAGAAAGGATGTTGTCCAAAGAGAAACTGCTTATAGCATTGCATGTATGAATGTGTAGAGAAAAAAAATGTTCCATGAAAAACCACCTTGGGAATTATTGTTTGGAAATGACTCCATTAAACATAATTATTTAGAGAATTTGGTTATCCAAAATAATTTTATCTGGTGGCACTATACGATTAGAAAGCATTTTAGTAAGATCAAGAATATAATTTACATGTAAAAACCAGAAGAAATTATGCCTACGGAGACCACTCTGAGTTTTCTGAAGGGATAAGGCAAAGTTGTTATTGCTGCTTCTTTAATAAAATTTGCTGTGGATTAGTTTGGCCACATTTAAGACTGTAGCAAAAATCTGTGGCTTTCAGATACAATCTCACTAAGCCCATACATTAAAATATTTCATTTTAGAAAATTTTACTTTAATGAGGTCTATATTTTCTCACGAGGAAGGGAGAACATATGCTTATAAAAGTTCGAGGGATGCCTAAGACTTCTCAGTGTAATATGTAATGTAAAGAAAATATCCAGAGGGCTTTGAGTATAATGTATATAACAGACAGTGTTGACTTTGAGTAGTAAAACATAGACTACAAGAAATGAGATTTTCCAATGTCTTGAAAAAGCCCGCTTTTGCTAGGATGGACCTAAGAAGGTGAAAGAGAAAGAGAACCCAGAGAGAAAATCTCTCTTATCTGAAGGAAAAATAAAAAGATGATTTGAAGAAATGTTTCCTCCGGGTTTATACTATGAAGTGAATGTTTGTGTCCCTCTTAAATTCATATGTTGAAATCCTAACTCCCAAAAGTGGTGTGATGGTATTAGTAGATGGGGCCTTTGGGAGGTGTTTAAATCATGAGGTTGGGATCCTCATGAATGGGTTTAGTGTGCTTATAAGAGAGGTTCCAGAGAATCTCTAGCCCCTTCCATCACGTAAGGAGGCAAAGAGGAGTAAACCAGTCAGAAGGCAGCCCTTACCCTACCAAGCTGGTACCCTGATTTATCTAACCAAATATCTGTAAGGGACATCTAGGTTATTTCCAAGTTTTTAAATTATATTTTTGTAATACAAACTTTCTCATTTGAATAAACATTTATGAAAGTTAAATTCCTACAAGTACATTGCTAGATCAAATGGTGTATGCATACATTTGAGTTTTAGTCAACATTGCAAGACTGTTCTATCACAATGTGGGAAAGGCATTCTTTGGCTGGAACAAGTGAGGTGTAGGTAAGAAGGAGATTAGATCAGGGAAAGACAGAAAAGGATCAGAGAGGCACAGAAAAGCTAGATTGTGCAGGCCTTGTAGGTCATTGTAAAGACTTTCATCATCAATCTTTTTAATCTTTTTGTTTCTGCCAATCTGAGAAGTAAAAAAGGATTTCTCATTATACATGCATTATCCATTGTATGTTTTATTATCTAAATTGCCCACTTTGCTCATGCTTTCTATGGGATTATGCATCCCATTCTTTTCGATTTGTAAGATGATATTTTAGGGGCAGCTGGTGGCTCAGTAGGTTGAGTGCCCGACTCTTGATTTCGACTAAGGTCAAGATCTCAGGGTCCTGGGATGGGGCCCTGCATCGGGTTCTGTGCTTAGTGGGGAGTCTGCCTCTCTCTCCTTCTTTCCTTCTCTCCCTCTGCTCCTCCTCCTGCTCGTGCTCTCACTCTATCTTAAATAAATAAATAAATCTTAAAAAAATATTGAGAGTATGAACTCTTTGTCTCATATGTCAGCACAGTTTCTTTCTTAACTTTTTTCTTTCTAAAAGATCTTTAAGAAGTTTTCTATACTTGTAAATTAGACTTAAAATATACCTTTGCAAATTAAAGAGCAATTCAAAGCTACTATTTGCTTTGCCATGTTTGTCAATCATAGTATCTGGTACCTAGTAAATTAAGTATTTTTTTAAGTTTATTTATTTATTTATTTATTTATTTATTTATTTATTTATTTATTTATTTAAGCAATCTTAATACACAATGTGGGGCTCGAACTCATGTCCCTGAGATCAAGAGCCAAATGCTCTTCTGCCTGGGCCAGCCAGGCACCCCAATTCTTAAATATTTTTTGAATTAAATTAACACATGGATTTGCTAAATCCTTAATCACTGGTGAGGTTTAGCCTTTTTGGTTATTTGTGGTAGACAGAAAAATATCCTGCTCCCTCCCCCCACCAAACACCCCAAATTTGTGATTATATTACCTAAAGAAACTGTATTTGTGATTCAGTTAAGGATCTTGAGTTGGGGAGATTATCCTGCATTTTTCAGCTGGGCCAGATGTAATCATAAGGGGCCTGGTAAGAGGGAGGCAGAACGGTCAGACTCAGGAGATGTGACAACAGATGCACAGGTCAGAGAATAAAGATATTTGATAATGCTATGCTGCTGGCTTTGAAGATGGACAATGGGGCCATAAGTCAAGGATGCCAGTAGCCTCTAGAAACTAGAAAAGGCTAAGAAATGGATTTTCTGTAGAGCTTCCAGAAGAAACACAACTTTGCTAGCTGTTCACACTGCTCACTTCCAGAACTCTAAGAAATAAATTTGTGCTGTTTTAAGCTTGCAGCAATTTCTTAATGCAGCTATAGGAAACTGATGTATTATTCTATTACTGACTTGTATTAATAACCTCTCTAAGTTCTTGGTTTATCAGTTTCTCCATTTGTAGGGTAGAACTTCTATGATATTTCACTGGTCCTTAGGTTCCTTTCAGATAAAACCCTCAGGGATTGTATATTTTGTCTAATGAAGCAGAATTCAGATTTGTCACTCTTCTGACATTATCTCTCATAGGGAGGGGACATCATACTCACTTTAATACCCTCAGGGAATTTCTACCACATGTTAGTTTGGCTCTAATGTAACTTGCATTCTCTGCTTTGCTTAGTTAATGAAAGCCATGTAGAATCATGATCATAGGGGATGAGGAACTCCGCCATCCCAGCATTAAGTCGAAGTGAGTATATGCAGTCTTGGCGAGGACAAAGACGTGGTGCAATCAGTGAAGATGGCTTGTGGTGGAAGCTCTGGACACGCACTGATTTCCCAGTGCTCCAAGGGATTTTGTTGGGAGTTCGCTGGCTGTGTGAAATGGGCTATTATTTCATAGTCTCTACAACTAGATTAGGAGTTTGCAGATGGAGATAATGGTACAGGGCCCACATTTAGTAGATCCCAACAGCTTGTTTTTCATTGGCAGGCAATAGGTCTGGGATGAACCATCCATGGATGCCCAGTCTCCTTTGTGGTCCGTTCAAGGGCGCCCAAGCAGCAGTTTGTCACCATGTAAAACGCATGACTTTTAGAGGGACTGAATGTGCTACCTGGCCTTATTTGCGCCATGAACTGAGATGAATGAATGGATACACATATAATCTGTGTAGACAGATTATAATGGCTGAGGCACTGAGCAAATAAGCCTGAATATACCTCAGACACATGTAAGATGGGAAATGTAAACCCATACACTGCCATAAATATCATGATTCTTTGATTAAATTTTTAAGCTTAGAGTAATCAGGATACATAATGAGGAATATCATTACGAAAAGTTATCTTCTTAGGACCAAGAATAATCTCTTGGTTAAAATGACAGGACTATGAAGTTAAATACAAAATATTTTTCTATACTTTTCCACTGAAAGCCTCATGGGATTTAGAATGAGTTTTCTATTCTATTGCACGTAGTTACACATCCATGGTTGGATCCAAGACATCTAATTGCTGTTCTTTCTGATTGGTCAGGCAGGCTTGGCTCCAGTTACCTATATGACTGCCTTGTGGAGCAGGCACCAGATGTATCTGTCTTGCTCTTTATTGGCAGTTTCATGCGGTCTAACTGAGTTGTACAGGCTAAATGTTTCCATGTTCCCCTAAGAGTACTGAATGAATAAACAACTGAACACACCAAGCTAACCATTAATTTATATTGGGGACCACCACAAAATATTGTAAAAATAAAAACTGATATTATGCAATATAACTCGATGGCTGCTGATTTATGAGAAATTTCACACTATAATTGGGATAGTTGAATGTACTAACTTATGAGGTTCAACACAACTACAGTTTTCTATTTCTCTCATCTGTTGGACAAACTATGTATTTCTCATAGGAACAGGATTAGTTTCTTTGGTGCCTGCACTCAGAGGCCACATTTGTGGCTGGTTAGCATTTTTGCGAAAAGCTTTGTTGAAATAAAATAGACCATTCTCTAATCTGTGTGGAAATTGTGGGGGTGGGAAGAAGGAGTCCTTTCTTACTAGGGAAAAAATAACTAATTTTGCTTTGGTTTCAATACAGTATTCATTTCTTATTTGACTCATGAACAATTCAACATACACAGCTTATTCAGTTTGAAGTACTGTTTGGTTTTAGGGTATTATGAATAAGAAATAACATTAACAATTCATTGACTATATCCATTTATATTATTAAAGAACACATATATATTTTTTAAAACTTGTCTTCTTTCTGTTCAGCGTTTACTTACCAAAGAATACAACAATGTTTAAAGGGATCCTTATCCAATCCTAAACCAGTGTAAATGACATTTTCGGAGGATAATCAATTATTTGGGGAGTCTACAGGCTACCATACAATGGGCCAATGGAAACAACTTCCTCCTCCTCACCATTTCATCTTATTAACTATCACCTCCTTTGAGTGTTTATGGAGGATGCTTTGTGCATGGCTTGGGTTCAGGTGATGGACGTCTTTAGCTAATTAAGTAGTACTCTGTTCCTGACAGAAGAATCTCAATGAAGTGCTCACTGAACCCTGCTCTGACAGGCGTGTGGTGTGGAGCAAAGAGCACCCAAGTAGGAGCCAAAGGGCGAGGTGCTCGTCCTAGCTCCTTTCCTGGTCATGTGAACCTATGTGCATTTCTTTCCCATTAGTGTGGTGATAACACAAGTGGTTAGATACCAGCACAGGGTGATGTGTGATGTAAATTAGATCAAGAATGTGGGAGTGCTTTGTGGGCCATAGTGTGCTGGGCAAACATGAAGTGTTCCTGGTATCTGACTGCATGGAGGCCCTGCTCTGACTGATCCAAGTCTCTCCACATTGCCAATGTTAGCCCCTCGTATCTTACCACCTCCCCCTCCACCCCCTCCACCCCCCACCCTGGGACAGAGCAGCAGAGCCCCCTTCTTGGCAGCCAGAAGAAAGAGTCATGCTCAGAACTAGAGTTTTCCATTCAAATGGCTCATTCATCCCACCTCCTCCAACTCCCACGAGCTGAGTGCAAATGCCACCACCCTGGGGATGTGACTCCATTGCCTCATCACACACAGCTTTCCTCCCAGAGCTCACACACCCAGGACATAGGAGTAGCTGTGCTCCCCCTTCCGCAGAGCAGACCAGCACCTCACTGTCCTTCCACCACACCCAGGGTTGGCTCTTTCCTTTTGCCCCCTTTTCCACGCTGCCCCTTAGTAATGCTCCCATGTCCTGGAGGTGGCAGTGTAATTTTCCTTCCATTATCACTGTTCTCAGGATGTAATTTACTCACTATGACTCAATGGAAATTCAAGTACTTCTAAAAATGTTTACAAATTAGAAATTGGTGGTTGATAATGTTGAAAAGGATCGAGTACATTTTTTCACACTGCTCAATCCCCAGACAGGCCTAATGGTGAAATGGAGTTATAGAGAAAGGGAAGGAGGATTCAGAAGAGATAAAAAGAAAATGAAGTCAAGGGATAGAGCACATAGCCTTCCAGGAAGGGTTAAAACAACTGGAATTATTTTGGCCTAGAGGTGAAGCACACAAAACACAGGCCAGCTGTTCCCCATCTCTACCAAAGAAGGAAACAGGAAATGTTTTAAAATGTAGCAAGAGGGATTTAAGTTAGATATAAAGAAGAATTTCTTAATAATACGGGTTGTTAAATATTGCAAGGGTTTAGAAAGGAAATTTGTGGAATTTCCTTCTGCGGCAATCTTTCCATATTAAGATCCACTTGTGTAGAATGGTTCAAATAAAGTACTTCACGATCTGTCTCAAATGTCTATACATTCACTTAGGGAATTAGGCAAACAGATTGGAGCTGTAGTGAGTATCTTTCACTCATGATTGCCTTGATATCATTAAATAATTTGGGGGGAAGTTCTTTTTTTTTTTGTCAGTTGTGGTAAATAAGATATACTGAAAAAGTTAACATTTTAACCATGGTTAAGTGATCAATTCAGTGGCATTAAGTACATTGACATCTTTGGCCACCATCACCACTCTCCATCTCCAAAACTTTTTCATCATCCGAAACTGAAACTCTATACCCATTAAGCAATAACTCTGCATTACCCCTGCTAAACACTAGTCTGCTTTCTGTCTTTATGGATGTGAGGTTTTTCTACATTGTGACGGCTGCCCTACAGAGTGAACTCCATCTTCCCAACAGAGAACCTAAAGTACTGCTTGTCTGACCCCCTTTTACCAGTAAGGTGGAGACATGGGGCATCTGTTCTGCCCATTAGGCATGCCCACGTGAGTCCTGGGTCCACAAGTAAGCACTGTGGGAAGGTGGCAGGCTAGCGGCACCCATGTGGTTGGGGCAGGGTAGAAAAGGTGTGTGATGATGCCTGCAGCTTTCCAACTTGGTTTGGTGCAGCATGGTTCTCTGGCCGGTGGGGAGGGTTAGCTTCCTCATTTTGGAAATTGTTTATGATCCTGGGGTGAAGCATGTCTTCTTTCAGGCTAGTCCTTTGGTGTGGTAAGGAGCTGGGAATTTTACCTGGAAATTCTTCTCAGACTCTATGTCTTTGGTGTTCCTGTGATTCTGTAACCCATTCAATATACTCTAATAAACCCCTCCCACCCAGTTAGAATGGATTCTGCTGTCTGCCTTTTAAAAACCTTGACCAATACAGAGGAAATTATCTCCCCATATTGACTTCCTTCCATAGGTGATTTTTTTTTTTTTCTCTTCCTATAGATCAGGGAAGGAAGGGAGGTGGGGCCGAGTAGTTGATATAGCCACCAAGTAGTTGATATAGCCAGGGCGACTTTTTCCCGTAGCCTCTTTGTGATGCCTTGACATGCTTTTGAAATGGGCATAACAGAGGTGGCATAAGGAAGCCTCCACCTTCCTCACAGGGACTTTCAGGATTCCCATGCCTCCGAGAAACTTTGCTGGGGCACATCTCTATGCACACGCCAGATCTCCTCTGAGACCTTAAATGCTTACCCTCATCTGAGAGGCATCCCCCCTCCCCCTGAACCTGGAACAGTGGGCCTGTGTTGTGTGAAAAAAGAGTGTGGTTTGCCATGGTGGGGAGGAGGAGGTTCTCTCCTCCTTAACTCTACAGAAGGGAAGCTAGTGTTCAACTATCCTTGTTGGCCACTCCACGGTAAGCTGCCAAGCTGCTGGGAACTCCCAGAAGTGGTTGGCTTCTTTCCTCCCTGTGTATAGATTCATGTGTGTCTGCAAGCTCCTCAAGAGTCACAGCTTACTCATATTTGTAGTCCTCACTGTCCCAGCAAGTGAAGGTGCTTGATAAATGTTCAGTTCCAGGCTAACCTGTGTATGCGTGAGCTTCCATGTTTGTCTGGTTACAATCTCTTCTACATTTCAGTATTTGCCTCTAATTAATTATGCTGTGTGTCTATTCTGTTATAGCTGTTATGATTTTCATGTCTGAAACCTCTTCCTTGCAGCTGCATTATTCCTTTTTCATTGCATTCTATTCTTATTACATGAATGTAATGTAATGTAATGTAATGTTCTCACATCATGACCAGGATATCCATTTGAATTGGCAGACTGATTAACGGAGCCCACTCTGGAGCCAGGCTGACTCTGTTAGGATCATGGCTCCATCAGTTAACAGCTGTATGCCCTTGGGTTACTCACTGTACCTCTCTGTGCCTCAGTTTCTTTCTCTGTAGAATAAGAATAGTAATGATACATACTTGGTAAGGTGGTTGTGAGGAATACATAAATTGATATATATATATTCCTTAGAATGATGCTTTGCACCCACCAAGGGCTATATAAATGCTGTCATTAAGTTCTCTTCTGTTTTCTGCAGAAGTGGTTTCCCTGATTTGGTCTTTTTCTTTTGTGCTTCTAGTTTTCCTATATATTTTTTGTTATCCAACCACTTTTAAGAATAATGAAGCTGTTTATTCTAAATGGCTTCGTAAGTTTCCTCTGCTGTTGTGAATAGTTCTTTTCCCAAAAGTACCTTCCACTACATTGAAACATGACTAGCGGTTTTATGTATGTGGACATGGGCATGTCACATAACCTGATTTGTTTCAGGGTGAGCGATACAGCCATTAGCTGACAGGTGCAGTTTCTCTAGAAGCCAGAAAAAATAGGTTTTAAACTTCTATATCCCAACAGAAGTTTTAGCAATCCAATCAGTCTATTCATCAAAGAGACCGTAGGCTGCTTGGCTCTCTACTTTCTAGTGCAAGAAGGAGAAATGAGAGGTACATTGGGTAGCTATTTGGGTCATAAGCCCCCAGATAATCTTCTTGTTTACTCTATTTCTCATTTCCGTGCTCTGCCTTATTTGCAAACTTCAAACTGGTGCCTCCAATGGGAAGACTGACTCCCACCTCCATCTCCACTAGACTCTGCAATTAGTGAATTTGGACCTATATTTTTCACTCTGTCCTACCTCATATGTCAATAGCCTTTTATCCCTTTTCTGTCTTTCAAAATTTTGTTAGAATCTCTGTTCCATTTCCCCATTATTTTCTTTGTTAATGAATTTTTTATAAAGATTTTATTTATTTATTTGAGGGATAGTGGGTGATTGAGCAAGAGCACAAGCAAGGGGGGAGGAGGAGAAGCAGACTCCCCACTGAGCAGGGAGCCTGACGTGGGGCTAGATCCAAGGACCCTGAGATCATGACCTGAGCCAAAGGCAGACACTTAACCGAATGAGCCACTCGGGCGCCCCTGTTAATGAATATTTTTAGTACTGCTATATGATTATCATAAAGTCACTGGGATTTCCATGGAGTCTGGGTCGAAAGGAAGTTTGTTGCACATTCTGTGGTCTTGATCGGGAACGAACATCGTATTATTGTTGGGAATCAATGGAGATTACCAGTTCATCATTCATCCCCTCTTTTTGATTCCAAGACAATTGAAAACAAAAATAATAGTCTTCCACCTCAAAAACACATTGGCCACACAGAAACAGAGAAAGTTAATGCATTACCCCTTCCAAAAAAGGAACCAAGACTAACAGATGTTAGACTCTCCCTAATTGCATTAATTAATTCACTCCTTCTTAGTGGAAAGAGAAGCAAAATGCAAAGAAAATAGTTGTGCTTGGCACCAAAGAATCACTTGTGGGGTGAGAAGTATTAGCAAGTTCCCATTTTATGAGCTGAGGTAAGAGGACAAGGAATGGGAGGACAGAGGCATCCTTTTTCTAACTATTTTATAGATGAAGTACCTGAAATTACAGGGCGCTAAATGAATGGCTCCAGATCACAGAATTTATAAATGATAAAACCAGACTCTAGCATTTCTAACTTGAAGGCCTTTAATCCTTCTTCTGAGCTACATTTCTTCTCTGTAATAGGCTATTGTGACCTCAAACATCAAAATGCTATAACCTCAAAGGTATATTCAATGAAATGAATAATGCTTGTTTAGAATTATGCTCTCTTCACACACTATATTATAATTCCTAAGGTGAAAAGGAGAACTAATATAGTTTAGAAAATTCAAAAATGTACTGGAAACAAAAGGATTTTCGGGTCTCATTAATCTACAACATTTTTTTAAATTTTTTTTAAAGATTTTATTTATTTATTTGAGAGAGAGAGAATGAGAGACAGAGAGCACAAGAGGGAAGAGGGTCAGAGGGAGAAGCAGACTCCCTGCTGAGCAGGGAGCCCGATGCGGGACTCGATCCCGGGACTCCAGGATCATGACCTGAGCCGAAGGCAGTCGCTTAACCAACTGAGCCACCCAGGCGCCCTATCTACAACATTTTATTAACCAGAGTTACTGGGTTGTTTTTTTTCCCTACTCCTCAAGCTTTCTGATTTATATATATATACACACACACACATACATATATGTGTATATATATATTTACTACAGAAAATATTTTTATTTTCTGAATGTCTCATTTTGGTCTTTGAGTTTTTTAGGAAATAATTGATTCCGTGCTTAAAAGTGCCCAGGAACAAATCACAGGTATCTGTATTTCTTAGCATCAGAAAAAAGCACAAAACTGAAAAGGCTCGCTCAGGAGACTTAAGTGTTCTGAGTCTTCATGACCCTGCAGATGGCCAGAATTTTGTGAAAGTCCATTTTACATGTGGATGGCTCCTGACAGAGCTACTCTCAAATATCTGGTGATGACATTTGGCCATTTTCATTAAGCATCTCATTTTTCCTCTGCTTAGCTTGAGATTGGTTCCTGAATTACAATCCCTGGCAGGACAGCTGAAACAGGAAAATACTAAGTTGCTGGCATAAAGAAACTCCTTTCCTTTACCCTGAGGTTCCATTAAAGGATGCCTGGCCCTTTAATGGCAGTTTTTATAATAGGTATTTCCGTGTTATTTGAGGAAAAGGGGCAACTCGCTGAAAAAAAGCTTTCTGGTGTCTTCTTTGTAGCATAAAAATGATAAAGGAAAAGAGAATGGGCTATCTAGGAAATTCATCCAAAACAACACCATATATGTGACCCCATCAACTGAAGTTTTAGAAACAGTACTTCTTCCTTCATTCTAATATTTATAGGGCATCTATGATATGTTATTCAGTATGCTCAGAAATGAGGTACAATGAGGACCAGAGCAAGGACCGGACTTTTAAGGAGCTCACAGTCTAATGAGGGAGGCAGAAGAATGAACTGTTATAATATCACAACGTTATGTGATCTGCACTACGATTGGATGTACTTTAGGTGAGTATATGAATATAGTACAATGGAGAATAGCAGTTTATCTCCTTGGTGCACAGGATAGGAGAGGCACAGGAGATGATCTTTGGGATAAACCCTAAAAAAACAAAGACAGACTGGGGCACCCTGGTGGCTCAGTCAGTTGGGCAGTCAATTCCTGGTTTTGGCTTGGGTCGTGATCTCAGGGTCACAATCTCGGGGTTGGGGATGGGCCATGTAGGGCTCCAGAGTCCGCTGGAGATTCTCTCCCTCTGCCTCTCCCTCCCCCTCTGCTTCCCCCCACCCCCATATGCACATTCTCTCTCTCTGTCTCTCTCTAATGAATAAATAAAATCATTAAAAAACAAAAACAAAAAAGACTTTCCAGAATGAAAAGTTAAGGAAGGGTATCCTATACTGAGGAAACAGAATATTCAGGTAGGAAGGTATGAAGGAGGGCAGTGTGTTCAGAACATAACGTTGTAGCTGGAGTGGAGTGTGAGGTGAAGGGAGAAGTAGATGAGATCAGAGAACAGACAAATGGTATTGATATGAGGAGAACTTTCATTTTTTTCCTCTGGACTTGCCATTTCTAACATATGTGAGTTTCTCATGTACTTCTGTGTATGGGAATTTCTGGTAATAGTAAATTTGCATCCAGATGTCCTGCAGAGCTTTTTTGGTCCCAGTGTGAGTAGAATAGCATCCTGCCCCAATTATACAAAGAAAGAAAAGTTCCCTCGTATTCCATGAACATGTGCTTTCCTTGGTCCTACCTGACATTTCTCTGTGCTACTTAGCTCACCTGCAGGAACCTGCACCCTGGCTCCCTTATCTCATCATCACCTCAATTCAACATTCTGAGTGAGAGGTGTTACTGCCACGGTATTATCCTTGGCTGGAGCCAACAAAGCAAAACGTGGGTTTGGTGCCCAAAATTTGACAACACATCTGGGAAAATGACCAGTTGAGAAAATGGTCAAGTGAGAATCATTCCTAGGAATCGTTTGAAATTAAGCAGGAGTGTGATAAGAACACAGTTGTGCTTTAAGAACACAATTCTGGAAAAGGCATCATCTCGATACATTATGATTAGAGCTTGATCTAAGTAACGAGGATGGAGGGCAGTGTGCATATATAAATCTATGTATAAATAAATAACTGTATAAGGCAGTATAGGACTGGGATTGAAAGCTTAGGCTTTGGCATTAATCAGCTTGGGTCTGAAATCTCATTCCTCTAGTTACCTGTTGTAGGATGTTATATGGCAAGTTATATAACATCTTTGTACCTCAGTTTCCTCCTCCATAAAATGGGGATTATAACAGTACTTGCTTCTTAGAGTTGCTGTAAGGATTAAATAAAATAATACATATAAAGCAATCAGAATAGTGTCTGGCATGACATAAGTGCTCAACAAATCTGAGTATTATTACACTGGAAAATAGGATCATACTGCGACGAGAAAATTGATAGTATATGGCAAATGATAAGATAAAGGGAAATAAAAAAAGGGGAAACAAGAATGACTTGAACAACAGAAATTATGATTGTACAAAGAATGAGGGAAGAATCTAGAAGGGGTAAAGATTGGGGAAAAGTCATGGAAAAGAAAAAAAATTTGGTGTCTTAGGTGTTAAGTTTGAGGAAGCTGTGATATATACAAACTGAGGTGGCAAGTAATCAGTTGGATATATATGCATTTGGGGCTCATATGAAAGACTGGGCTGAGGGTAGAGATTTTGGGAACCCCCAGCTGATAAGTGAAAGTGGGGGCCATAGGGGTAGGGGAGATTAAGGAGGCCAAGGAGGGAGTATGAAAAATAAAGCAATTTATCCTTACACAATTACTTAAAATGTTTAGATAATCTTTTCTTTCCCCTCCTCTAAATTAATCCTGTTCTATTATTCTGATAATGCAAGTAATACATGCTTTCTGCATAAAATTCTGAGCATTTTCTTAATGTTCCTCTTTTTTAAGACAAAAAAATTATTTGATTGTTCATCTGCAGCCTTTGCTCCGAGAAGAAAATGTTCTTTAGTCATCACACACTGGGGCTTCGAACACAAGGCAGATATAAAATACCTCCTGCTCTGCTGTCTTCACTGAAAGCCAAACACAAGTAATCAGCTTGGATCCACCCCTCCTTAGGTGAAAGCCCAGCTGTGCTCCTGTCCAGACGGAGAGCTGGGAGCCAAACAGCAGGGGGATGCGCTGCTTACACCGTGATGGAGGAAGAAGACTGGGGCCCTTTGTGCTGCTGACACTTTGGCAGGGAAGGATGGTATTAGAGGAGAAAGCCTGTGATTACTTCAAGTGCAGACATTTTCCCTTCAGTGGAGTTACTGTGCAGCCTGGGAGCTAAACGGCAAGGTGATCACCTCGGCACTGTAAGCGCTCTACCTTCACCCACCTGACCTTGGACGCAGGCAGCATGCTGTAGTAAGGGAGAGGGCTGCTCCGTCCCCTCCTTACCACACAGGTGTGTTAAGGCCTCGACATGTGGCCGCTTGGGAGGGAAGGTGATTCTGAAAGGCTTTCCACAGTGATCCAGTGCAAGCTCTGTACCTGTGCCCTGGTCTCTCGCTTTCTGTCTTCTGCAGCCCCTGTTTGGATCTGAAAGGAGTGCAGTGGTGGGTAAACCAACAGGCAGACTCAGTATGGGTATAGGGCAGAAGCAGAGCTGCTTCCAAAGCAAGTGATAGAAGAAGCCAAGCTCTAGTGGACTCACCCAGATTTCTGCAATCAAAATATCTAGAAAGAAGCTCTTTTCATTCTAGCATTCCTGCAAGTTGTGTTCCGTTCTTTAGGTACTATTCTGAATTACCAATGGGCAGAACCTCATAATGTTTTCAATGCTGAGGGCCTCTAAAGGTATTAATCTGACCCTGAGCAAATCTTCAGGTTCTATACTATGCGGTGGTATGTGGTGAATATCTATGCCTCACTTATCTTTTTTTTTTTTTAAAGATTTTCTTTCTTTATTTGACAGAGAGATAGAGAGCACAAGTAGGCAGAGTGGCAGGCAGAGGGAGAGGGAGAAGCAGGCTCTCCGTTGAGCAGGGAGCTGCACGTGGGTCTCGATCCCAGGAGCTGGACGTGGGTCTCGATCCCAGGACCCCAGGATCATGACCTAAGCCAAAGGCAGCCGCTTACCCGACTGAGCCACCCAGGTGCCCCTATGCCTCACTTATCTTTAAGACTATGCCCATTGCTCTTGCAGGTGGGGAGAAGAGGACCCAATGTTCTCTTCCCAGATCCTTAGTCAGTTGTTATTATACATCTGGTCAACCTCCTCAGCTGAGACAGGAGTAGAGGTGTGTGACCTGTTTCTTTTCACATTTATCCCCCACTGCCTGCTACAAACCCAGCTTAAGGTTTAGCCACTTATCTTCACCTACCTGTTTCTCTGCTACTCTGCCTTGTCATTGCTCATAGACCTACAATTTCTTAGACTTTTATGTTGATTTCTCCTTCGTACTATATGAAGTTATCTTCTCTTCTAATGAGTGTGCTTTGTCCAATTGCCATTAAACACTGCAGGAAGTGACTGTTTATCATAAATCGCACCAGGCAAGGCCAACACATTGTGAACTTCTTCTTGAACTGTATGAGTATGTAAAGTTAAAACAAAACAAACAGAAAACATGGCCAGTTTGAAAATGACTGCAAAATCCTGAAAGATTCTGGCTCTTGGCCAGAATTTACTGTATGGGAAACCTCAAATTTCCCCACCAACTGTTTTTCCTTGCCCTTCCTGGGGTTTCAGATTGCAGGATCATTATAATGTCACTACACAGAGCTCATGACAGGCTAGTTTGAGGAAGCTACTTAAATCCCAACAATTTCACCCTACATTTACCATCCTCAGTCTTAGATCCATGCCTCCTCTTCCCAAATTTCCCTTCTCCTTCCTATTTTTCTATACCCACACCCTCAACATAATACCCTTAGGGAGACCAAGAGGAAGAAGAACCCCAAATACTGACCTCTATGAGAGAAGGTCTTGGGAGATTTCTTACTTGTTGATATTGAAGGAAAAAAGAAATCAACAGGATGTCTCCTCTATCCTTTTAAATCTTACCTTACTACTGGGATTCGATGATTTCCAACTCTGAAAAGGCTTCAGAGAATACTCAGAAACTCAGTGAACATGAGTAGGAGAATTTTGATAGATTAAGAACAAATGTTAACAGTCAAGCCATTGCGAGAATGTTCTGCTTTCCTTCTCCAGGAGTTACTTAAGTTGGGCTGCCTTTAAAAGACACAATTGGATGTGTAACGAATCTCACCTTTGACCTCTGGGATATGAGGTATTCTGTGGGGAGTACTAAGGCTTTTGCATTCACTTTCCAGAGTGAACCTCTTTAACCGGAAAGGGGTACCTCTCACAGCTGGCAGAGGAAAACTAATCTTTGGAAAGCAAATACCTTGAGAAGAAAAACGTTAATGCCTATAATTAATTCATGTTGTTTATTGTAATCTAAGTGGAAGCTGACTGAACATTGTGTGTGCGTGCGTGTGTGTATGTGTGTGTGTGTCAGAGAATCCATCCCGCCCCTTTTTAAGAAGAGTTAAAATGAATTATAGAAAAATTTGTCTCACTCCCAGAAAAGATTAATTTGGGAAACATTTCCTTTGACACATTGCTCATAATTAAAATAATTCTTTATTTTAATTAATAAAATAATTTAAATTAATTAAAATTATTTTTGTTTCCTTTAAGTAAAAATGTGTGGCTTTATTTAGCCTCCCTTCAACTAACTCTCTCAAAGGAAAATAACCTTGAGCCCCATAAACACACACATTTTATTCTCTATTGACAGAGAAAAGAGAAGCAACGGTTGCCCTTCACATCAGGGACTCTCGCATTATTGCAGCTCTGAAGTCAGACGCCCTGTGTGCACCAACCTCGAGTTTCCTGCTTTTATTGACAGGGGTTTTGACTTTGACATTCTAACTTCTGCATTTTGCCAATGCACACAACCATATAGTTCAATTAAAATTATGCTGTTAGAAACGTTTGCACAGGAACATTCTTCAGTCAACAAGTATGTTTTGGTCTCCTCTATATTAGGCTCTGAGGACACAATAGTGAGCAAAATAAACAAGGCAACTTCTTTTCTGGGGCTTATAATCTGGTGGAGGAGAGAAAAATTAACTGAATAATTACAATAATCACAAATAGTAAAGAAGCATTACAAAGAAAATGCTGAGTGCCATGATAGTGCTCCATTAGGAGATTTATTTATTGGTTTATTTATTTGCTTATTACAGGGGAAGGAGGTGTTAGGGGGAATTTGTCAAATCAAAGAAGTCCCTTTTTTTTTTTTTTAAGTGGGCTCCACTCATAACCCTGAGATCAAGACCTGATCTGAGATCAAGGGTTGGATGCTTAACTGATTGAACCACCCAGGTGCCCCATGAAGAAGTCCTTTCTGAAGAAATGCCTGAGCTAAGATCTGAAAGATAACTTGTATGTTCATAAAATAGGATTTAATATAGCAATTAAAGCTGAGTGAGCAAGAACAACATGTATGAAAATGGATGGCCCTCTAAATCATATTGTTTGGGCAAAAATCTCCTTTCCTTAAGTGTGGGTAGGTCTGATCTAATCAAGTGAATACTATTAATCGAGGTTCTAGAAGACAGAAAAGGCAGAGAGCTTTTCCTGGGGGTCCTGAAAACACACATTGCTGTTGTGGAGAGGGCACATGGCGGGCATGTGGAGATGACTTCTGAAAGTTGAGAGTGACCCCCTGCCAAAAGCCAGCAAGTAGACAAGGACCTTAGGCTACAGCCACAAGGTACTGAAAGAATTCTGCCAACAACTGCTGAGCTTGGAAGAGGACCCTCAGCCTCAAATAAGCTCACACCCCCAAGTATCCACAGAATCCAGACACACTGTCCCCAAATTCCTGACCCACAGACACTGAGATCATAACTTTGTATTAAGACCCTGAGTTTGTGGTAATTTGTTATGTAGCAGTAAAAACAAATATAGTTACTGAAGAAACGTTAAGCAAATGCACACTCTCACAAAATGAGGGACAGGAAGGGGCACAGAGGCCAGGTGGCCCACTCTCTCACATTGTAGAAGATGGCAAGGTCTATGGGGCTGACGTGAATTGCCCAGGTATGAACATTCTAGTTAGTGACACAGGGTTACTAGAGTCCAGGAAGAAGACTGAGGAGTGGAATAACACAGAAAAAGATAATGTCAGAGGGAGGAAAAGAAGAATATGGTAGTGATTCTGGATTGTTCTACATTCATGTCTAAGTTAAAAATACAAAGGTAAGTGGAGTAATAAAGCAGATCTGTTTCTAGCACTGTGTTCCTGATTCAAAGGGCACGTGCACCCCAATGTTTATAGCAGTACTATCAACAATAGTCAAATTATGGAAAGAGCCCAGAGGTCCATCGACTGATGAATGGATAAAATTGTAGTATATATACACAATGGGATATTACTCAGCCATCAAAAAGGATGAAATCTTGCCCTTTGTACCGATGTGGATGGAACTAGAGGGTATTGTGCTAACTGAAATAAAGTCAGTCAAAGAAAGACAAATATTATATGATTTCACTCATATGTAGGATTTAAGAAACAAAACAGATGGGACGCCTGGGTGGCTCAGTCGTTTAAGCACCTGCCTTCGGCTCAGGTCATGATCCCAGGGTCCTGGGATTGAGCTCCGCATTGGGTTCCTTGCTCAGAGGGGAACCTGCTTCTCCCTCTCCCACTGCCTGCCGCTTCCCCTGCTTGTGCTCTCTCTCTAACAAATAAATACATAAAATCTTAAAAAAAAAAGAAACAAAATGGATGAACATAGGGGAAGGGAAGGAAAAATAAAATAACAACAGAGAGAGAGGCAAATCATAAGAGCCTCTTAATGATAGAGAATGAACTGAGGGTTGCTGGAGGGGAGGTGGGCAGGGTGATGGACTAAATGGATGATGGGCATTAAGGAGGGTACTTGTTGGGATGAGCACTCGGTATTGCATGTGGGTGACGAATCACTGGATTCTGCTCCTGAAACCAGTGCTGTATTTTATGCTAACTAACTTGAATTTAAATTAAAAAAAAGTTTTTTAAAGGAAAAAGCTGTGAATCAAAAAAAATAATAATAATTGAGCAAGGAAAATCATAAAACTTAGAGTTAAGTCTAAATAGTGTTTGATGACTTAAAAAAATAACTGACAATTAAAAAGTCTAGATATTCCAAAGAAATGAGTGGGAAATAAGGAAGGAAATGTGGTAGCTGTTTTATGCTGGCATAGACTATGCTTATAATTCACTCTAGCTGTTGTTCCAAAAACATGCTTCTGAATAATGGCCTTTTATCTCTTATTCTAAAGACTCCATGGAAACACAATAAGTGGTGAATTTACAGCAATTATATTTAGGTCATAATCAAACCAAAACAAACCCAAAATCCTTACATACATTTTCTGGATACCTCAAATCAAAGGGTATTTTTGGATTTCTCTTACTTTATTTTAATTATCCCCAGAGACTTTCCTCAGTTTCCCATATCATTCAGCAAAGACAAAGACTTTTTTAAGCATATTTATAATAAGATGCTGTGGCTCTGCTTCAAATTTAACTTTACCCTCTGGCCTGCATTGCTTTGCATTTCAGTCTTTACCTACCCACCAACTTAATTTCAAATTATTTTAAATTGAGACTAAACACTATACAAATTTTGGGTGTTGTGAATATAATTTATGAGGACCAGCTGGAAAGCCAAAACTTTGATCAGATTGTAAATGTTAATGGGAATACTTGATATAAATGATTGATAGCATAATTGGACTCTTCTCATTGATTTTCAACAGAATTACTGCCACTTTTTGATGTTCTGATACTGTCATCCATCATTTCCAGAAAAGAAGAAAAGCATGTTAAATAGCATTTGCTTTCATTGAATGGGGTGTTTTCTGTGATTTCTGTTATTAATTGTAAAAACACAATTTCTGATCTCCCTATTACATTATTAGTGTCATCAACTAATTATTGATATATTTTTATTTTTATTTTTTTTAAAGATTTTTATTTATTTGAGAGAGAGAGAATGAGAGATAGAGAGCACGAGAGGGAAGAGGGTCAGAGGGAGAAGCAGACTCCCTGCTGAGCAGGGAGCCTGATGTGGGACTCGATCCCGGGACTCCAGGATCATGACCTGAGCCGAAGGCAGTCGCTTAACCAACTGAGCCACCCAGGCGCCCTATTGATATATTTTTAAAATAATACCTGAAAACAGGAGTTAAAGTTGTGTTTTAATTATGTCAGCTTTTAATTGAAGTTCAGACTAGAAGTGCCTATCTATTCTGATCTGAAATATATTTAATTTTTCTCCTGGATCTGACAGGATGGCACTCATTCAAGACCAAGCTATCAGCCATTCTCCAGACAGAGAAGAGAGTTCTATATTTCAAGTAATAGCTCAAGACTTCTAGAAACACCTTTTCTAGTAACTTCTATCATGTCTCTTCCTTTTCTGTCCTAGCAGACACAAAATGAAATAACTCCTCTGAGAATTTTCTCTTGGTAAAATCACTGAGCAGCTAGAAACTATAATGAAGTTGTCTGAAATGTGTTGAGAAATCAAGCAATTTGTTTTCAAAAATACGAAAAATATCGTAAGAGAAATAAAGTGCCTTCTCCTACTGGATACTTCTCTCATGTGGAGTGAAAGATAATTTATTACCAGAAAATCAGCATTGGTGAGGAAGGAGAGGAATGAGTGTCCATGCATGGGGAATGGAAACTGATTCTCTCTGATTTGAATGTGGGCCTGTTTTCTAAGCTCCTTTGGCAAGTAATGGCACATTGACTCTAGTGATAATTAGCTTTTTAATTCTGGAGACATTAACTTAGTAAATTACATAAAGCCAATTAATAATCTCTATAGGTTTTCATTTTTAAATTCTTTTTGTGTTATTTTATATATTTTTAAAATATTTTATTTATTTATTTGACAGAGAGAGAGAGAAAGAGAGAGAGAGTGGCAGAGAGAGAAGGAGAAGCTGACTCCCCGCTGGGCAGGGAGCCCGATGTGGGGCTTGATCCCAGGACCCTGGCATCATGACCTGAGCCAAAGGCAGACGCTTAACTGACAGAGCCACCCAGGCAACCCTTCTTTTTGTGTTATTTTAAATATGTTGTTATGCTTAATGCCCGGATATTTTATGTTTCCTTTGCAAGAGACTACTCTCCTGTAAATGTGCCTTTGCCTGTAATTTATGATGGCAATGATGTGGGAAATTTCACTGGAATTATAATGTTCCCAAGTATAGTTTCAGAAATCTGCCCTATGCAACCAAACATTTCGATGTTACTACATTCTAATTTACTAATACTATATTAAAACTCAGTTGAATAAAAACATACTAAACCGTGTCAGGTTTTGTCGTGAGATTTGTCATACACCTGTTAGGAAATGACTTAGAAAAGTGATTGATCCACTTACCCTTTCTTTTCACAGACAACTGTTTCTCAACCTTGAGGTTTAATCTGGAGATCAAGGATTGCCAATGTGCTGGTTTCAGATAGGATGGGCACTGGAAGGAAGAGCAGGACTTCTGTGAATACCCAGCCATCCTGCAAGTGCCGCCTCTGCCTTCAAAACTGATTCTGAAGGGAGAGTCATGGGTCCATTTTGGCCGGGGCCAGCACAGGGAACAGGAGAGAGACAATCCTTCTTACTCCTTCCACCCCTGCCTTGTCCCTGTGTCCACACACGTTTCTGCTGACAACTTGATGCTCGTGACAGCTGCCCACATTTGGACATTGAAGACTGAAGCTGAAGGATTCCACGGGGCTTTCCAGAATAATCCTACTAGCCTTTATGTCCTACAAGAAATTGGGCTCTCCAGAATAATCCCACTAGCCTTTATGTCCTACAAGAAATTCCTTCAGCAAAACGATCTCTTGCTGAAGACTGAGACATTATATTGTATTATATTGGGGAAAGCACTGGATTAGGAGTCAAAATCCTAGGTATTAGTCTCAAACCTTTAATTGCTAATCTAATCCCTGAGCTATGTTTTAAGTGGAGACTGGAAACAGAAATTTTGAATGCTGTGAGTGTCATTTGTGGGTACTGGAAGGAGACAGCCCAAACTCCCCCCACCCTCCAGTTTTTAGAATATTAATGGAAAAGGCTAACATTAAATTATTTACTGGACACTATTTGGTCTGCTCTCATAGGCCTAATTACCTCATCAATTCCTCTCCCCAGCCTTGGTTGCTCTGGTGCTTTAGCCCTTTGTGACAGGACAGACGGTTCCTGCTCCTGGGCCCGGAGAACTCAACCACAGGGCCAGGGGGAACTGCTGCTTTCACTCATGTCATATATTACAATTTAAAGGATTGTGAAGTGCAGAAAGCTAAATTCGTGTTCTATTATAATTAAGAGAAAAAATAAAATCTAATGGAAACATTTTGATGATTGCTGTTTGATGTCACTGTGCTAATATTGTCTCTCTCTAATGCTGGCTGTTAGTATCCCCCCCACACACCCAAAATTAGGAAATAGTTGTTGTTACTTATTAGGTAAAGAACTGAACTTGAGATCACAAATGTGACATTATTTTAGATCACCATATTTTGACTCCTGTATCTCCCCTTTAAGCCCTTGGACGGCATCCCATCTCAGCATATCCCAACGACAGTCTGAGGACTGATGATAACGAAACATCATAGAAGATTGTAAAAACACTGGAGAATATTCTTCTGTGATAGTAAAGGGCAAAAAATGAAAAAACTGTTTTTTTGTAAAATAAGAATCAATAAACATAAGGGTCAGATAGAAATGAAACTACATTTTTTCTAGGTTTGGGTGATAAGAATGTAATAATCAGTGAGACTTCTATTCCTTTCTTTCTCTCTTTTTTTAAAATATAGAATGCTTTACGAACTTACATTCATCCTTGAACAGAGGTAATGCTAATCTTCTTTGTATTATTCTAATTTTAATATATGTGCTGCCGAAGCAGGTACAGTGAGACCTTTATTTCAACTGAGTGCCTGGCAGAGAATGAGCTATCAATAAATGCATTTTAATGGATAAAAATGGTTGATATACTTACTTTCCTTAAGTATATTCTCATCAACCTTATAAGGTGTGAGTTAGCAAATTTTCCTCTCAATTTTATTTTTATTTTTGCTCACAAGATGTTATACGTAAACTGATCCTTTAAGAAAAATGAAATCTGAATCACAAGATAAATAATGGAAAGAGAAAACCTGAGTCCATTTCTAACCTCTGAGCGAAGGAGCAACAGCTCCTTCAGGTGAGGGGAGGGTGAGGGGTTCAAAGGCAGATGTCTACCTTCTTTTTCCCTTTACCTCCTCTCTCCTGGATGACTAGCCTAAAAATTGAGGAAATTTCTATGTGTAAAAAGATGTTAATCATTTTTGGATCAACATATCTGTAAAACTGCGACCCGAGCAGATCTAAGCTTTCCTAAATTAGTCCACATGGCAACCATTAAACATTGGCCACACACTTACAGTCAGGTGAGAAATGGAGGCTGGTAGCAACAATTTAAGTGAAGGTAAGTCAAGGGCTTTTGTCCTAGTAGACAGACAGAGCGGGGGGTGGGGGGGTGGTGAGTAGATTTGAAGCACCCCTTGTCTAGGATTGTGCAAACAGGGAACACATTCATGCTTAGAGGGAATTTCTCTTGGCATCTGGCCACGGTTATTTTGGGTCCAATCATGCTAGACTTCTCAATCAGAGGGAGTAACTTCCCTGTATAATTGAGTATCTGTAAAGCAATCACAGCTACTTGTCTGGTGCATATACACTAGAGGAAGACAGGCCAATCTCCCTCAAAAATCTAACAAAGACTTCTGTCACCTTTCTTCCTTCACAGTTCGACTTTGCAGGTTTCTACCTGTCTACACGTATAATAACGCCAAGGAAAATAGCTCAAGTTCTTAAAAAATGAACAAAATGGCTTGAATGCAATGCTAACTTTATTTGAACATTTATTCTCAACCAAATAGCTCCCTTTGGTGATCTTTCTTCCAAGTAAAATAGTTGACAGCAAAGAAAATCTTCCAGTTCCAACATGCTTACCTGTTCACTTTTGTCTTAGAGCCTGCGGTTTGCCCTGACGCAATGAACAAACATAGGGTTTCAAAGAATAAGAGATATTCTTGGGAAAAGACAGGTATGAAAACTGCTATTTATTTTAAAAGGGCAGGTTGAGGTTATGTATCTTTTGTGTTTGGGAGAGGCACATCAATCCAATATGAGGAAGAAACATTATTCTCTAGAATTATTATTTCACAAAGCAAATGAAAACATCATCATTTCAAAGATTGGAATTTTGGTAATTAAAAGTTCTTTACCTAAGTAATGAGTTTTTCTTAAAAGAAAGAAAGAGAGAGAGAGAGAGAGAAAGAAAGAAAGAAGAAAGAAAGAAAGAAAGAAAGAAAGAAAGAAAGAAAGAAAGAAAGAAAGAGAGAAAGAAAGAAAGAAAGAAAGAAAGAAAGAAAGAAAGAAAGAAAGAAAGAAAGAAAGAAAGAAAGAGAAAGAAAGAAAGAAAGAAAGAAAGAAAGAAAGAAAGAAAGAAAGAAAGAAAGAAAGAAAGAAAAAGAAACTAACCTGATAATAACATCCATATTTTTTGGCTCATTTACATGTTTAATGTGAAGAATTACCATCTATTTAACTCTAGTGGGACTCAGGTACTATAGAGAACTTTACATTGCTGATTTTCTCTGCTTTATTTCCTCTTAAAGTATTTATCAGGAGACACTGGCTTGTTAATTAATCTCCCTCTTTCTCCTTTATCCTTAGAGTGGGATTCTCAAAGGAAGGTCATGTACTGTCTGCACTTGAATAATCTGCACACTGTATTACAAAGCAGATTCCTGGGCCTTAGTTTAGATCTCCTGAATCAGACTTTCTGGGTTTGAGGCCCAGTATTTCGTATTTTTAATAAACTCATCAGGTGATGCACACTAGAATTTCAGAATTCTTTTATAGTGGGGAAAACTTACCTTCCAGGGACTGTCAGCTTTAACTTAAAAGGAGGGCATAGGAAGCGAACTCAGAGCTTTCTAGCCAAAGGTATACAATCATGCTTCAGGTAGAGGTTTTGCAAACTTACACACTAAAAATGCATATTTCCAATAGTATTTCAAGGGAATTTATCATGCTTGCAATTTATCAGCAGAATTAATTAACTGGGATATACTTACATTCAGATATATGCTTAACAGAGAAATATATACTTTTCCTTATGGGAAGTTTAAAAGCGACCTGACAGTTCTTCATTGCATGAGTGGCCACAAAGACCTGCACTCCTGTAAACGGGCATCACAGGACACTTTTCTGTGCCATTGCACCATGGAAACACAGGACTCAGCAATGCCGATTCCACGACCGTTAAACACACAATTACTTATAGGTGACAACTAACAGAACTTGACAATAACACTTTAGAAGCTTGATATGGCACCTCTGAACTTTGGTTAATGACTTAATATGTAATCAAGCATCTTTCAAAACTGTCTACCAAGGCAGGGAATGCAAAGCAGGTCGTACCAAGAGACAAGTATCAGCACCGAGATAGATAGCTGTGCTCACAGTAAGAGCTATTATTCTCACCCCAGTTCCATGTTATAATTACTTGCAGATCTTTTTTATAATCACTCGCATCTATAACTAAGCCTCACCCAGGTACTTTCCATTTAATTAAACTCTGGTGGAAGAACAAGGAGAACTGGAAAGGAACATCTTCAGTCCTGGAAAGCTGAAGAGAATGGGAAGGGAGCCACGATCAGAATAGAGATTTTAACATTTTCCTGGAAACAGAAGGATGACTGGTGTTTGTCGATGTGGAAGAGAGTAAGCTGAAGCCTGACGTGGAGGGGAAAGTGATCGGTAAGGAAACCCATTATTAGCTCTGCACAGCCCTGGAGACATGTGGCTCTTAGAATCGCAGGGACAATGGACAGTAGAAGTGAAATAGGGGGCATGGGATGGGAGGATTCATTGAAGTATGAAATAGAGACTACCTGGCCACCGCCTTCCCTTCCCCCAAACACAGCACTCCTGGCCACCGGACAGATACTGTTTGAACAAACTAACAAATGAGAAAAGGAAAAGGATCTTTTCTCATGATATGGAATGAGCGACCTAAGAAGAACCAGGCCAGCCAGGAAGAGCATTGGAGCAAGTGACTAGTGTGAGAGCCGGCTCCCTGACCACTCACCCTCCAGTGCCGCTGCCTAACGGACAAGCCCCGCTACCCTCAGAAGGCTCACAGGCTGACACTTCGGTGGCCTGTGCTTGAGCCCAAATGAGAAACAAGGGGCACCAAACCTGAGAAAACTCTATAACAACAACAGAAAGAGAAAAAAACAAAATTAACAACAGAGAAAAGTGATCCTGCTGAATTCAGAAAAAAATCTTTCTAAGTAATGTTACAAAGATCAGAGAAGATTCTGCATCCATAAAACAAAAACAAGATGTAACGGAAAAGAAAAATTAAAGAACAAAAAGAGCTCTAGATACTTACAAAAATATGTTTTCTGAAATTAAAAAAACAAAAGGAAAAAGTCGCAAGAATTGAAAGCGACTGTTGAGAAGTAAATCTCCTAGAATAAAAATTAAAAAGTTAAAAAGATAAAAAAATGAGAGAAAAGTTGTAAGACATATATAATAATTCAGAAGTTCAACATCCTATTCATAGGAATTTTAAAAATGGACCAGGGAAGACAGAGGGGAGGAAATGCAAGAGAGAGAGACAGTTTTCTTAGAATGGAAGACAAAAGTCTTAGACTAAAAAAGCCCAGGGCATGAAGTATTAGCACCCACTCTAATTGTATTTTCATAGCATTTCAGAATGCTGCGGAGAAAGATTATCCTGGTAGGTTCCAAGGAGAAGAAACAGGACATCCACAAAATTACAAGTATAGTTTGGCACTGGCCATCCAATCAACAATTCCGAATGCTAGAAGGTAATGGAGCAATGCCTTCAAAGCTTTGAGTGGAAATTCTTTATAACTTGGAATCCTAAAAGCAGTCAAAACAACTGTCCAAAGAAGGACAGATTTTTAAAAACTTCAAAAATGTAAATTCCCATTTCTTAGGATATATTTGAGGATACATTATAGCACAGTAAGACAATAAATTAAGGAGGAAAATGTGAAATCTAGGGAACAGATGATCCAGTCCAGGACAGAACATGGGCAGTGATCCATCCTAGAGAGAAATCAGAACAACTTGATGGTGGAGGATACTGAAAGGCTTGGGAAAAAGTATCAAAGAAAAAAGGAGATTTAATACCACCCTTGAGGTATTAAAAGATTTTAAGAGATAGAAAAGGCAATGTAAGAAAAAAAGAAAAGCAATTAGAAAACAAACCAGATAAGAAACTGAGTGTAATCATAATACACTAATTGACACTACAATGGATACTCTTTACATTGTAATTAGAATATGGTTAATGACTTTCAATTTCAAGAGACAACCTAAAGAGATTGTATTAGTCAATCTTTAGGAAGACAGACCCTAAGGTTCTTACTGGCTATATGAATCCAGAAATTTACTTAATTTCTATGTTACTCAATTTCCTTTCTGTAGGATAGAAATAAGTTATCTACTTTATCGTCTTTTTGTGAGGCTTAAGTTACTTAACACAAAGTGCCTGTAATAGTGCTTGACACATAGTAAGTCCTCAATAGGAGTTAGTTAAAACAACAAACAACATACAAAAACTAGAAGCATCTATTGACACAGAACAAAAATGAAATTTGACAAAATAAATGTTTAAGTACAGACAGCCGAGTGGCTGAATGGGAGGAAGAATAATGAAGTGGAATCATGAGATACTGTTTATAGTTGATAGAAACAAAAATAAATAACAAAGACAATTAAGACAAAAAACAAAACTTAGCAAGATAATTATGTAAGTGGGTTAAGTCATAATCCATCATAGCAGGAAACTATAATTATATGACTATAATTATCAAGTCAAAATCTAGCATGTAAACTTATAATATAGAGAGATAGGAGGAAACAACAGAAGACTCAAAAGAAATAAAAATGCTTTCTTTAAGCATCCAGGAAGGTAAATATCATTACCTTTAAATATCTTATAATTTTATTTTGTCAATTGCACTTCAATAAAGCTAAAAAAAAAGGAAGGTAAGGGGGGGGTTCAGAGTTGATGGTGGGAAATGAAGATTTTTAATAAGAAATAAAATCAGCACTATCATATCTAGAATCCTTGCTAAGAATTTCAGGAAACTCCACGAGATTGGAAAATATGAAAATCATAGGGAAAGAATGCCAATTTCTAGACAAAGTTTGATCTTTTAAAAACAATCTAGTAACTGGCCATAAGAGACAAAATAATGTTTACTCTTATTAATGAAGTCAAGCAAAAATCACGTGAGGCTTAATGTCAATCGCTTATTTACTTCTCCATGCCTTGAAATCATCAAGCATAGTTTGGGGAGGTGTTCAACCACTGATTTCAAGATCTTTGGGGCAACTTGCTGTCCAGTCTGCTCTTCCTCCTTTCTTCTGGTCTCTTTTTTTTTTTTTTTTTTTTTTTCAGGCTACCCTATGAAGATTTCTTCACCATTAGATTTCCTTTCCTGTGTTCCCAAAAGATGAGCACATTTGCAGTCGGTCCTAGAAACCTGATCCTTATCCTGAATCTCTGCTCAAAAGCCACTAGAGATGGATTGTGTTGACACCTTCCTTTTTTTTTTTTAAGATTTTATTTACTTATTTGAGAGAGAGTGTGTGAGACAGAGAGAGAGCACAAGCAGGGGGGCAGGGGCAGAGAGAGAGGGAGAAGCAGACTCCCTGCTGAGCAAGAAGCCCCATGTGGGGCTGGATCCCAGGAGCTGGGGAACACGACCTGAGCCATAGGCAGATGCTTAACTGAATGAGCCATCCAGGCGCCCTTTTGACACCTTCTTTTATCAAGAGAACGTGTAATACATAAAACAGCAATGCTTGCTTTGGTGAATTTCATCAATGCTTCTTAATCTGAACCTCACAGAGCATGCATTTTTTTTGGCTGTTCGATTTCTTTTATTTGGTCAGCATCTAAGAGCTTAAAATTCATACTCTTCTTCAGTTATTTGTCCAGGCTAGACTTATCAATGATGAAAACACTTCTATCTGCCTAAGTTGACCAGAGTTTCTCAGAAACTGGAAGAAAACTCTGCCCTGGCAGGCTTAGTTGGATGCCTAGGAACCATAGTCTTCACACACACACACACACATATGCACATATTTTATAAGGTTGGCTAAGTGCTTCCTGTGAAAATCCCACTCTTCTAAAGGGTACAGGAAGGTTTATATGAAATCTCCAGATTTAATGAAAGGTAAGAATATAAAATAATAGGTGCTATTGTACATAATCTCATCAGTGGCTTATAGCTCCATCCTCATAACTTTACAGTTACATTAGGTCTCCTCCCTCTTCCCTTTCTTTCCCTTCTATCACATATGATTTAGCTGATCTTCATGCTTAGAGGATACATGTGACTTCAGTAGAAGACTGTGAAGGAGTATAGTAGGAACTAATTTCTCCCGATGACTGTCCACACTAGGTTCCCAAAGCTGGTAGTTCTTATGCTGGGGATATAGCTCCTATGGGGTCAGGAGCAGAAAACTCAGGTTGAAGGAAATAGTCACAGGGACTTCCACTAGCACCTTCAGAATGGAAGAAGAGCAAAGAAGGCAACGTGGCTGAAGCTCAGCAGGGGAGAGAGTTCAAGGAAGTGAGGTCAGAAAGGTAAATGAGATGGTGAAGTAGAGGGTAGATTTCGTAGGGCCTGGGAGTCTTTGAAGCACCTTTACTTTGGAGAAATGGAAGGATATTGGAAAATTTAAGCAGAAGAATATCAGGTTTTTATAGCATCACCCTGGCTGTTCGTTTGAGCATAGACTATTTGGAGAAAGAATAAAACAGGAAGGTCAAAGTAAGGCCGTTGATGATGGTTGTTTGGACCAGAAAGGTGGTAATGAAGGAAATGAGAATTGACTGGAGTCTAAATGTATTTTCAAGATAAAACCAGTAAGACACACTAATCATTTGAATGTTGGTATATAAGGGAAAGACAGGAGTCAAGAGTGACTCTAAGATCATGGCCTGAGAAACTGGAAAGATGGAGTTGCCATTTACTGAGATGGACATGTCTTCAGGTAGACCAGATTGGTGAAGGGAGATCAAAAGCTCAGTGTAGGAAATATCATATTTGAGAAATCTATTACAAATACGAATGGAAAATTGGTATGAATAACCAAGAAATAAACTTCTAACCTTTTAAAATTTATGGCACAAATGAATTCATATAAAGTAAATATCCCAAGACAAATTTATAGCTTGATGATAATCTTGGATCTTTCATATAAAATTGCTATGACAGATCTATGTTTTTGGTTATTTTTATTTAATAACAATTATGAACATTCCTAAAAGATCCCCCAAATAAAGCATAACAGTGAAGCTTGAAGATAAAAATCTTTTACCCTTGTTTCCAAAATTGACACCAATGAGCCTCAAAAGCCTGAGGGCTCTTACTATCAGATCATCCATTGTTATAATAAAGTATGTCATGTCAAATTCAGCAGGCATTTTCACAAAGCATATTTTACACTTGACTTGCCCCTAAGCATTTAGATATTTATTTCTCCCCGAAGCCACCTGTAAAGTGAGATTAGATAATTCTTAAGAGTTTGATTTTAGTCAGGTGTGCTGACAAGCACAAACAATAAATCCTTGGGAAATATCCAGATTTTAGCTGCCCTTTGTCTGTGCAAGTTGAATAAACCCCCCCAAATAGTAATAATAAATAAATAAAAGACAATTTAATTTATTCATTTATCTCTTTATTGAAATTTTTGTAGTTAGTTTATGTGATTCGAAGTTATCCTTATTAATTATCTCCCTAATCTAGGGCAAATCCATAGCAGAGACTACATAGGTGAAGTATTGCCAAATTGCCCTCCGGTAGGAAACGTTCCTCTATCCATCAAGACAGACTCTCTGCAAGTATGCGTCAAAAGACGGCTGCTGGGGCTGCCTGGGTGGCTCAGTCCTTAGCGTCTGCCTTTGGCTCAGGTCATGATCCCAGGGTCCTGGGATCAAGCCCCTGCATCGGGCTCCCTGCTCGGCGGGAAGCCTGCTTCTCCCTCTCCCACACCCCCTGCTTGTGTTCCCTCTCGCTGTCCCTCTCTGTGTCAAATAAATAAATAAAATCTTAAAAAAAAAAAAAAGAAAAAAAAAACAGATGCTGGAAAAAGGAAAACAAGAACAGTGTGCAGAAATAACTGGTTTGTTCAATTTTTAGTAGGGCATTTTGCTATAAATCCATCTCAAAAAAGTCAAAAAGGAAAGGAAAAGAAAAAAAATAGTCTCGTTAATCAGCTTAATACTGAAAGTCAAGGTGACCTTGGCTTCTTTTTGTTTATGTTTTTAGTGAGCAATGATTTGTTGAATGTATCTATTCACTGTCCAAAATTCCCTTTCTTCTATTCATTTATAATCAGAGGAGATTTCTGGGAGATTTTTGAAGTTTTCCTTTATCCAATAATGGGATGAGTCATGGGCTACACAATGCTTACATAACCTTAAAAGTCAAAAAACTAAACAATAAACAGTAAGTCAAATGGCAGTTTTATGAGAGCAGCAGTGTGGGTTTCAGGATGATGCTTCGATTCTGCAATTGAAATCAGTTTATTTTCGGCACTGGCTATGTGGAAGATTTATTTTACTTTTGGCACATCACACATAATCGAAGGAGTCTGAATGCGCTTCTTTTTAAAACATTTCAAACTTCTTTGTAGATCCAGGATCAACCAATCAACCAATCAAGTACATGAAGGAAAAAGTTCAACTTTTTGGTATAACTTGGTATAAAAGTTCAATTTTATGGTATAACATCTCATAATACAAAAAAGAATCTTAATTATCATTAAGTACATACAAGTAAGCCTATTTTTCCACATGTTTGAAATGGGAAAAATCCAGTCCTGGGAATGGATTTGGAGCAGTGACAAATAAACATATGTCAGCTCACTCACTCAAATACAGATAAAGAATATCCTTGTACCCGTACAGCTAAACCACATTTCTCTGAAGGGCATGTATTGTTTCCTTTCTGTGAATGCCAAGCATCCTTGCCTCTCCCCTTCTTTTGGGACTTCTTCCCCCTTCCCACTTTCCCTCCCCAATCCTACCTGTGGTTCCCATGGAAACCACCAAGTTCTTACAAGGTATTACTGTTGATTCTTTCTTTGAATAGTCTAGCGGTGGGCACCTCCCCCAGCTGAGCCATTCAAACTTTTCCCTAAGCCTTTCCCTTTTCCCTACCACTGATACCACAAAATGGGAAATGGTATCAGTGGTAAGTCTGCAGTGAAAGAGAATGAAGCCAACTCCCTGAGAAGAGCAGAGGTGAGTCATGGGGATGAGAAGGAGGGGGAGAGAGAGAGAGAGAATGAGAGAGATCTTGCAAAATCCAGGTCAAGGTTTCCTGTTGACTTAAGGCCCAGATGCATTCACATCTCTTCTGTTTCTTCAATCCTTGGTTTCCATGAAGCAATAACTCCCCTTTCCTATTTTGGTTGCCTGATTTAGTTCAAACTGATTTTCTGTTAGTTGCAGCCAAAACAAACAAACAAACAAAAACAACAGACTTTCCCAGCCCTCCAAAAAAATAAATAAAAAACACCAAAAATAACAGTTAAAACTACTATAATTGATGTATAACTGTGCATGATTTAGATTCAATAATTATAACTCCATGCAAGACTTCAGCTCCCAGGAGTCCCTGAGATTTAAGTGTAGAAGTCACAAAATCAGGATGAGCTGAGGGCAATCTAAAAAGCTGACAAAAGCTAGTGCTCCCCCATTCAAGAACGCATAGTAACTAACACACCCATTTAGAGGAAGAGAGGTGAACAACTCAGCTCTAGATTCTTCTTTAAAAATAAGTTTCTATTTGGCTCATGCAGAGGAAAAAATGAACTAAAATTGATATTCTCCACAGCTTTGAGCCAATCAACCTTCCTAGGTTGCTTCTTAAATTAAAAAAAAAAAAAAAAATAGGCTCTCTTCCAGAAGAGGTGAAGGGCAAGCAGATGAACTAGTCCAGCGTGAAAAGGCTATAGACATAAGTCCAACTCCCTGCCTGACCCAAGCTGCACTCTTTTTATATGACTTGACTTGAGAACTGTGCAGCACCAAAGTGGAGAGGAATTTTCTCCAAATATCAATCCAAGGAGATCCTTGGGGGAGTTTACATGCTCTTTATCTGCTTTACAGAAGAAAACAAAAAACACACTCCCCCAAACCCTTCACAATTCAAGTAAAAGCAAGGATGGAAGTGGGGAAGCAAATTCTGGCTACAAACCACCAAACCCATAATTTTACACTCTACAAGCATCTAAATAAACGAAATCATGCAGTATAAACACCGTTGATAAAAGACTACCACACAGTGTTTAATAGCCCTACGGGGAAATAAAAAGACAGCATAAATACTTTTTTTTTTCCACAAAAGACACATTCTTTATAGTTTCAGAAAAATTATTATTTTTAAAGAAACTAAGTGATGTTTCTCTAATTTCTCATTTAAAGTAACTATCGTAAACAAGGACATGCATTTAGGGAGATAAAGATGTTTATGAATTAAGAGTGTCTATAATTCCCAGTAAAGAGTTTAGTGATAAACTTTCTAAAACTTTAAGGTAGGCAATAATCAGCAAATATAGTGTGTATTCTCTCAACCTCATACAGAAAGCTGTGTCCAACACGAATCAGGAGGACAGGTTTCCCTGCATAGTTCTCTTTTCACTTATGCAAGCCCATAAGCATATTTTCATTGCCAGACCATACGGTGACAATTCTTGGTTCAGAAAGATGGTCAGTCAAAAGTAGTGTAAGATACTTTCCTGTTAAAGACTAGTATTCTCTGGCATTTCTTTTTCTTTTCTTTCTTCTTTCTTTCTTTCTTTCTCTTTCTTTCTTTCTTTCTTTCTTTCTTTCTTTCTTTCTTTCTTTCTTTCTTTCTTTCTTTCTTTCTTTCTTTCTTTCTTTCTTTCTTTCTTTCTTTCTTTCTTTCTTTCTTTCTTTCTTTCTTTCTTTCTTTCTTTCTTTCTTTCTTTCTTTCTTTCTTTCTTTCTTTCTTTCTTTCTTTCTTTCTTTCTTTCTTTCTTTCTTTCTTTCTTTCTTTCTTTCTTTCTTTCTTTCTTTCTTTCTTTCTTTCTTTCTCTTTCTTTCTTTCTTTCTCTTTCTTTCTTTCTTTCTTTCTTTCTTTCTTTCTTTCTTTCTTTCTTTCTTTCTTTCTTTCTTTCTTTCTTTCTTTCTTTCTTTCTTTCTTTCTTTCTTTCTTTCTTTCTTTCTTTCTTTCTTTCTTTCTTTCTTTCTTTCTTTCTTTCTTTCTTTCTTTCTTTCTTTCTTTCTTTCTTTCTTTCTTTCTTTCTTTCTTTCTTTCTTTCTTTCTTTCTTTCTTTCTTTCTTTTTCTTTCTTTCTTTCTTTCAAGGTTTTATTTATTTGAGAGAGAGGGCAGAGCGAGAGAAAGAGAAAGCACCAGCAGGGGGAGGCGGAGAGGGAGAAGCAGACTCCTCATTGAGCAAAGAGCCTGATGCGGGGCTCAATCCCAAGACGCTGGGATCATGACCTGAGCTGAAGGCAGGCGCTTAACTGACCGAGCCACCCAGGCGCCTCTTCTCTGGCATTTCTAATACCAGTACTTGCAATAGCAGCTCTGGAGACTCAGACAAGGGAAATGCTGGTAGTGTTCCCCTCAGAAGCTCATGGCTACTGGCTGTCGTTACCCACCCAGCAACTTCACTGTACTTGTAATGCAGCTTATCTCTTTACGGCTACTGTCTGCCACACCTTCCCCCAGCCCTCAACTCAAGTTCTCCGACCTTTAGACTTCCACTTCCTTGTGGTTGCTTCTTTTTTCCCTGCTTTATTTCTTTCACCTTCTTTTCCCATTTCCAACTGCTCACTCCCTCTGTAAATGTATCTCATTTTCAATCTTTTTAAGAGAAAAGATCTTTTGGTTCTGCTAATTGGTATTCACCTTGCTGCGGAGGGCTTTTACACTAGCCCACCTCACTGGTTATCTGCCAACTACAGATCATCTCTTCCTGAGTCAGAAGCACTCCTGGTCTCATTAATGGTGCCTAGGGTGGCAGAGGCATTCAGTCAGTTTTCTTAAGGGATTTGTGGCAGAGGGATCACTTGGAGCAATATAAGCTCATACTGCATTGTCAATCCCTCCACCATAGCTGCAACAGGAATCATAGATTATGGGAGATTAAGAGATTATGGGATTCCCAAGGCCTATCTTATTCCTGTACACAGGAACCAAGAAGCTTGTGGGAAAGAACTCATCACCAAAGAAATGAAAATAATGTAGGGAAGCCAGCTAACTGATACTGGATGGGACAGAGGATTCTGAACCCAAATTGTCACCTAGATCATGCCCTGACCTAGGTCCTATGGACGCATGACTGAGTTTGTGGAGGATACAATTTCAATAAAAGAACAAGTAAAAGTAAAAAAGCTGTTTTCCCTTAGATCTCTCTGGGGCGTGAAGAGGGCAAGGCAACAGGGGTGGCACCAGGGGTGGCACCAATGGCAGCGACAGCATCACTGGTGATGAAAGCAGCAACACTAGGAAAGTAGACTTGGCTGCAGCTGTTGCTGGATGCCATAGCCTGGATATTGAGCATACACTTGGTGACATGTTTTTCTGCAGTTGGGGGAGGTTTCAGTCTGGTAGGCAGTGTCAGCAGCAGGAACAGCTGCAATGGTGTTTTTGGCAAGAGGCACAGCTGCCTGTCTTGGCATCAGCTGCAGCCAGGGGCTTCATCACAAGCATTCAAGACAAAGGAGGGAGAGAATCCCGGCATGCCACGGCAGTCAAGAGGCGTAGTTCTCAGAGCACATGGGAGAAACCCTCTGGGAACTCCAAGCTCTACTGGTGAAAAATTTGAGGGAGGAAGCAGTTCCTTCTAAGCGCAAAAGGATGGGCCTTCACAAATTCTATTCAAGCGCTGCTGGTGATGTCTATCCCCAGGCTGGAATGACTTGGGATGCAAAGGTCACATACATACCATGCTCACCAGCACCTACACCTTCTTGTCTAGAGTCACTCCCTCACGTGTTATTTGAGTGGTAAGGGCCAAGAAATCTTTGCTGCCAACATGTGCTACTTTGAGCTGCATTCTGTGACACTCTGTTATTTCAGTGACCGACGTCGAGACCAGCATTTGTGACAGTAGAAGGGTTGACCTCTTTAGTGAGCATGAATAAAAATCTAAAACTTTCCCATACTAAACAAGCCATTCTGCTCTGAAGGCCTGCCATTGCATGACGCCCTTCTGAGAAAAGCAGCTGCAGGGGATTCCCTGGGCATAGAGACTCATGTTTTCTGCCAGGTGACCCTGCCCTAGTCACAGTTAACTGGGCTGGGGCCTGATGCCTGATACAAAGGCTACTACAAAAGCTTTTCAGTAAGGATAGTGACAGGCTGAACTAATCAGATTCTCTTGGTGAGTATGAATGCCAGATATCCAGAGAGCTTTGGCAGAGTAAAGAAGCACGAGATGAGGGAGACAGAGAAAGAAGGCAATGGGGAGATGCTATGTGCCAAGAGAATGAAGATGCCTAGAAGCAGAGAGGGAAGAAGCAGAGAGAGCTAGTCAAAAGAGGTTAAGTAATCTCAGGAAAAGTGAAAGCAAAGATAACTTGAGTCCTACCGGGGCAATATAGGAGAACAGAAAGCACTGTATTCTGAATGCTATTTTAGATCTTGTTCTACTTCCTTGAGGTCTGAGGGGGAGCTCCTATTTGTAAACAGTGAAATAATTTATTAGTTGAATATAAATGACTAAAACGATGGTAAAGTCAAGACAGAAATGAAAGTATTTGAGAGGTAGATTATTTAACATGCAAATGGATTCTCAGAAAATGCACTTTTTTTTTTTTTTTGCTTTCTAGCTTTGCTCAGGCAGCAAAATATCACAGGTAGGACAGATAACCCACACTTTAAAATATGTCACATATACTGATAAAGAACTCTTTTGTTATTTTTTCTGTCATTCTTATTTAAGTGGGCATCCTTATATTTTACTCCATCATGAGTTTCTCTGTTCCTTGTAACCTCGAAGAACTGAAAGACTCCTTATTTCACCAGGTATCTTTAAAATAAAATCCCATAACCGGAGTAATCTGAATGTGTCTCTGTTCATAGCAACCTAAAAGAATATAAGGTAAAGGAGAAGAGAAGGGGAATAGGAGACAAGTTTGGTTTGCCACCTAGAAACTGTGTGTATAAATATATTTAAATACATTTTCTGAAATAATGAAGAGTAATCTGCAGGGAAAACAAAATTAGTCTTCAATAGCCCACCTCCCCATTTGTAATTTAAAGTTGCTTCCTCTTTCTCACATCTACTCGACTATTCTTTTCCCTCTCGACAGGAGGGAAAAAGAATCCTTCCCTTATACCACACAATTCCTATTAGGAGAGCAGCAGTCAACTTATGATCCAATAACACTTCACCTTCATGAGGTGCTGATGGAGCAGGACAGCATGCTCACGCCTTTCAGATATTCCCCTGGGAAAAACAGAGTGTAAAAATAGAACGAACCACCAACTGTGTTCGCAAATTCTAATTTACAACGAGGACAAATGTTAGACACTAAGGGTCAAAGTACTTTCAGGCGATTCTTGGGGAAGCAAAACGTGTGTAGCATTTACTAGAGTTTCATTTAAAGATCACACCTTTCAATATTATCATTTTGCTTTGCTGCCAAACATACTGTTTCTGTAAAGTCAAAGTTTAATTCAGTTCTTGACTGAATGATTCTATAGTGAAGAATAAACATGGAAGATTCATCAGTAAAATCCCGCGGGCAGAATAAAAGAGTAATCAGTGGGCCTTTGACCTGGCAGACACACAGCTGTGAGATAAAGGTACAGCACTGGGTGTGGTTTTGATGTAGATCTCCAATCTGAGATATTTTTGCATAACCACACTGAAATTATCCTACAAAAGTATAAAATACGTTTTAGTTACCAAGGAATGTGTACCAAAGATACTCCTGATCCTTCTATTGCTAACCCTTATACCTTTTCCTTTATTCAATATTATACTGTTGGGATTTTCAAAATTATATGTGCATTAATTTTACTGTCATATCAATTCAATAAAATATTTCAAGAGCCTATTGTAAGTTAGCTTCCAAGAATATATTTATCCTTTCCTTTCTAACCATGATTATAAATGTCATATAGCCCACATATATAACTGAAAGTATTGAGTAAAAATTTGTGATTCATTTAAGGTCTAAATATTCCCTCTTTCCACATCTACTGTCTCGTAGTATCTATTTTACATCCATTCAAATAGATTTAGAATTATGAGGAAGTCTACAAAGACAGAGATGTATATATTTTAGATCTTCAAATAAGTGCCATTAGTGAGTCAAATACTTATTAACTGAATGCAAATGAGTAAGACCCTAATAAAGTCAAGAAAGAAATCAAAATTTTGAGAGGTGGACCATTTAATATATAAATAAATTCTCAGAAAATGTGACAAAGTATTCATGGGTAGTACAAATAACCCACTTGAAAATATATGAGATGTACCAATGTAAAACTTTTTTTGCTATTTTCTTTCTTGGGTGATGAGGCAAGGCCACACAGTGGGTGAGAGAAATGGGGTTGGCTTTTTCTTACCTAGATAAAATAGTCCTACTATTTAGTCTCAGGAATCCTGGGAAATGGCTACTCTGGGAGCAGAAATGAGTCCTGGAGCCTAACGGGTTTCATTAGTGTGTGTGGGAATGTGAGGAGGAGGGAGGCTCTAACAATGAGGGTGATCATCCGTCCCTGTCCCATAAAGACAGACAAAGAGCAACTGGGGCATCTCAGTTCCATATTTTACATGGTGGCAGTTGCCGTAGCAAGAAAAATAATGTACTAGGTGAGCAGTCGCTGGGTAGCAAGTCAGGGTCAGCCACAGTGGAGTCCTCTGGCCTTCGCGGCTGGGTCTCAGTGTCACAGTACCCGTGGATGGTGAGAACAGCCAGGAATGAACACAGACCTTGTGAGAACCTGTACTCTTCCTGGGACGGAGTCAAACATCGACAGGGGACATCAGAAAAAGGCAGTCGTGCCCAGGGATGGCTCAGGACTTAGGTGAGGACCTCTATTTCATACAGTACTCACATATGAGTTATACATGTAATAGTCGCTTTTTAGGCCACATAGAAGCATCCTCACTTCAAAACTGTCACAGCAATGCAATTGCATGAAGAGAACTGCTACAAAAGCATAATAGTAACACCTCATATCCTGACAGAAAAATGAAACAGACTATGTGAGGTTTTATTCTGTTTCTGCCACATAAGTCTTTATTCAAACAAAATCTTGCACACAAGCCCTAATTCCTGGGCCGAGACAAAAGCTGGTCTGGTAAAAGGAGGACTGGGAGACCTAGAAGCTCCACGCTCACTAGCAGACGGATCTTCTTCCTATCCACCACACACCCTCCGTCTTCAATCACCTAGCAAAGGGTCTGCAGAGCCCTCAGGACGCTGAGGTCAATACTAACTAAATCACCAGAACTGAGTCTAGAAAGACACCTATGAATACTTGGGAATTTGCTGTATAAGTGGCATTTCAAAAAAGTAGGGAAAGGAAATGGATAGAGAATAAATAAATAAGGAGGGGGGAGGCAGGGAAAAATCTGGACGAAGTCACATCAGGATGTTACTTGTGGTCATTTTTTGATGATATCATCAGTGATTTTTAATGTTTTCCTTTCAATATTTCTATATTGTTGGAATAGCTTATAGTACATATATTGATTTTGTAAAGAGAATAGACAATAGAGAATTTGAACTGACTTCTAAAGAAGTAAATGAAGAACACAGCAACATCCTGCAGGGCATTCTTTGTATTACACAAAGAGGAGAAAGTAACTACAAGAAAAGTCAGAGTGTAAAGCGAGTCAGATTGAGGCAAATCTGAGAGCTCCTTAGTGACTCATGGGTGAGAGAGATAAGGTACCAAGTGAGAATGAAATCAGCAGCTAACATTTATTCCACATTTGCTCATTCCTTGCTCACAGAGCCTTCAGCATCCAGGGCAGACAAAGGGCGCTAACTGTTGGTAACAGGCTGTTTTTCAGCCGAGGTCTCTGTGGAATCAAGGTGGACTAGGAAAGAGCATATTTTACTATTTAGGCTGCAAACTCATCAGAAGTGAGAAGCCCTGTGCTGTGTCTAGATATTAGTTTCTGTCAAGTCTTTCCTCTTGTAAGCACTTTTTCTTTGGATGACTAAATTTTTTTTAAAATATTTAACAAGTTGTATTTTTCTCCCCTATTCTCTGCAAACAGCTCGGGGAATGAAAAGTGAAAGTATCTATTTATTTGCCTTCCTAGGCTGGAAGCAACATATTGCAAAATTACCACGGAATTGTTCTGCTAGACTCCGAGTTCCAGAATAAATGGAGGTAGTTAGGAGCAGTCACTGTGCTAATTTTTCAGCATTTGTTGAATTTAACTACATACTGGTTCTTTTATTGTGTTTGCCATCAAATTACCCCAGGATATCATTCTCAGAGGCAGGGGCAGGTGATGCGTCCCCCTGGGTTACTTCCCGTAGCCCTCACAGTATGGCGGGTGAAGAAGCTGTTGCATTTCTGCTGCCAGAGGCAGAGGCTCAGGTAGCCCCAAAGCACTGCTCACAGGGAGCACTTTTGGTCAGACTCCTGCCAGAAAGGTGTTCTTCCTGCCAAAGGTGGATTTAAAATCCCCAGGTCTGCCCACTGAGAGTCAATATTGGGCCAGAGAGAAGAGTTAGTTGCCTAGCTGGAGAGACAGGCGGCTTTCAGCACAATTAGGCAGGCTGTCAGCATTTTGCTGAACATAAAGGAGTGAATCAAGAGCTTTTTGTGAAAGTCAATTGGTAAACTCAGTATTTATAGACTTTTTGGTGCAGGCCAAGACTAAAAACTACCTGAGTACAATCACTAGGGTCTAAAGTGACGGGTGGGCACACAGCTTGGGAAACCCAAGAGGATGCCCAGAACTGGAGAAGAGTAACCCTACCTGGGGCAACACCCTTTCCTTGAACATTCTGGTTAAGAATCATCGGCATTTCCGTGGTGAGCAGGACCTCGAGGCTGATCTTAGAGCTTGCTCTCTATCCTCTCAAACACGCTTACTAAACTGCGTGCTGTTCTCACACTGCGGCTTCAGGGATTCTCAGCAAATGTGTTCTGTAATAGCTACAGGATCTCTGTAGGTACTGTGAAATAGCAATGCCTGCTATTCTTAAGTATCGATTCTGTGAAAGTATTTTACAAACTTTATTCCCAATTATAATCATCCTTCAGAGTACGTATTTTCAGGACCAACACTAGGGTGAAGGAAGGGATACCACAGGAGCAAAATGTAAGGGGGCACCAAAAAATGCAGTCCTCAACAAAAGCCATTTTTAACATGACATTTTTTTAAATCAAAATTAATGGAAAAACTCTAGAAGAATCAAACGTAATTTTAAATAAAAATAGGCTGTGTGTTTTACGACCCTGTATCATTGTGCAATAGGAACAGTCATTTTCCAATCGGCACATCCCCCACCAGCCAGTTTATTAGGATAATGGTGTGTGAACAGATTGGGCAATACCGAGCTTTATATAGAGGCATTCTTTTTTTTCCCCACTAGAGAGCTTCTGTTCATTGTTTCCACTTGATTCAAAATAAGGGAGGGGGTTTGATGATTGTATATAGGAATACACATTCTTCTTTTTCTTTCGAGCCCCAACATGGCTTGTGAGGATATGGCCTCTTATTTTCCTGAATTTAGAGAGGTGAGCTAAGTTGCCCCAGGTTATGTAAACTAGTGAGTGTTCAGGCTGGGGTTTCATCCCAACTCAGTTTGCCTTGCTAAGCATGCTACATCACATATACCATAGTTACCTGTGTCGGGGCAAGATTCCTTTATATTATATCGAAGATTTGGGCTCCCCAGTGGATAAAACCACTTAAGCACCATGTCTCAAATATTCAGGGCTTCCAAGCCAGTGGTTTGGAGGTGTGGTTTGACTTAAGGTGCCTCAGAAGCAGCTAGACAAGACCTGGGTCACCAGAGCTTCATTCTCTTCCAACACAAGTGCTTTACCTCAATGCATCGTAAACATGAAATTATGGTTTTCCTTATATGCATATTGTGGTGTGAAAAAGGTTAAAAGGGACAGGGTGCTGTCAGACCCAAGCTCATTTCTATTTGGGAGTTTTAATTCTCTGACACTCCCTCTGAGCTGCTCTCCCGCCCTATCCCAGTAAAGGTTAGAATAGTTGATGCTCTAAGTTGGCGATTTGGAGTTAGTGATTTTCATAATCATGACATAATTTTAAGAACTTCCTCGTTCTTCTTTCCATCACCTCTTGCATTATCGATGCCCAAGTCTATCTCTTCTGTAAAGAAGGATGCTTCTTGAGTGGTTGGACCTTGTGTCATTTCTTGGTGCATCTTTTTCCTTCTCCGCCTTCACTCTGGTGTATAGTGCAGTGCCCTGCACAAATCAATGCTTCCTAAATGCTCATCAAGGTAAGAATTAGAACAAGAAAAAGTTCCACTGTGTCCTCCTAAGGGGTTGTATGGGAACACCCAAACACGTACAAATCTATTTGGAATTCCTAAAAGAAGCTCTAATGATCCAGTCAACTATTCTTCGTTATCATCTTTGCATTAACGACTTCAAGACTAATAATTTTTTGTCGTAAGTATGTCTGACTTGGATAATATGAAAAACAATGGAGGAACTGTTAAATGCAAAACTAAAAAGTGGCTAAGTTTGTGGCTAAAACTATTATTCAGGCACCCAATTGAGATGATGCACACAACAGGATTCACTATATGAGGTTCCAGTGTAACATAAAATTTATTGGCATTAATTAAAAACATTGCTTCAAGTTAATTTATACAATTGTAGCAGGCTTTCTAACTCAGTTTCCATGAGGTTGTGCATCTGGTAGAGGTAAACTAGCTTGAAGTTTAATTTACTTAAAGAAGAGCAGGTTCTATTATTAGCTCTGCTCTGCAGGGCTTTTTGGTTTTCTTTTGTTTTCAAAATCAAGACTTTCTCTCCTCGCTTGCGGCAGTGGGAGATGAGTTGCTTAGTAACCTACCCGGACTGTACCCGGCGGGGGGGGGGGGGGGGGGGGGGGCACGACACCGCATGTGAATGAGATGGCTGTCAGCAACACTACACTCAGATTTCCCTGTGTGGAGGGCGCTAAGGGAACATACCAGAACTCCAGAGCCCCTGGTATTCTGGCTCACTTGAAATTGTGCTCTAGCCTATTACATATTTTTTTTTTTTTCCACACATATAATCATTTGTTTGCAGTCTGGAAATATAAAACCACTCGAGAAATGGAAGACAAACTATTAGTAAGAAACTTCTAATCCACATTCAATATCTCACAATGTGTGTGGTAAGCAACTGAGTGATTTATCTTGTTCTCCTATGTCTGCTTTGTAAATTATGTGTACTTCCCTCTGGATGGAATTCATCTGTTGTTCTGCTCACAGTGTGTTGTGAGCATTTGAAATTGAATGCAAATAGAGCGGAAACATTTTTTTCATTGTTCCTCTTTTCCTTGTATTTTTCTTCTAATTTTTGTCCAGATATTAAGTTTAAAATACTTCAGGAGAAAAATAAAAGGTTGAAAACAACAGGGTCAAACCCTATTGCTGGTTTGTTGTAAATGAGGCAAAATATTTTGCGTAAATTGCCTTATCTGGTGGTCACAACAATGCATTGAAGAGTTGTGTGCATGTGTTTTTGTGTGTGTGCTGGGAGCAAGGTCCTATTATTATCTCAATTTTATAGATTAGTACCTGCAGCTTAGCGATGTAAAGTAACCTTCAAGGTCACACAGCTAGTGATTTGCAGGGCTAGGACGGAAGCCAGGCGGTCTTAATCACCATGCTACAACTATGTTGCTCAAATGACTTTAAATTACTTAGTTCAGTGAAAGGTAAGTTGCCTATATTGTTAATGCATGTCCTACAATGCTCAGATATTTAAATCAAAATGATTCAGTTGATCTCTTGGAAAGATGCGCAGAGTAAAAGAGCCTCTGCCTAGTGTTCACCTCCAAGATAATGAGATTCAGCAAGAAGGTTAAGAACATCACCACTTTGCAATAGCACAACATTAGTTTATGGTAGAATTCTGGGCCATCAGAATTTTGCCCGGATAATTATAAAGCTTTGTTTGCCCAGACAACTTGTGTTTATTGGGCCCTGGGAGGGAGAAAAGAAAAAGGAGGGGAAAGGTCGCAGAGATGGTGTGAGGGAGGACCCTTGGGAAAGCAACCAATCAGGGCTTCTCTCCTTGAGGGTGGAAATAAGCCCCGTGCCCCTTTTGTTCCTGCTTCAAGTTATGTCTTTTCTTCTTTCTCCTTGTTTCTACTAAACTCCCTCGGGGCAGAATGATAGCTACAACAGCCAATTAGGGGGACAGTGCAGGAAGAAGGGGCTCCAGTGACAGCTCCTTCACCGTGTACTGAGAAACAGTCCCTTCCCTGGAAGTGCTCATAATTGCCCTGCTCCTTTCTGTGCTCCCCATCCCTGCCCTCTCAATCGAGCTCCCAGGCCTAAGGCTAGCCAGTTATGGAGACCCAGAACAGCACAACGGAGCTCCCACGCAGATGGTTTGAATTACTGTGCAGGCCAATCCGAACCTTCTTCTGGGATTAGCTAGCTCTCGTCCCCCAGCCCTGGGTGTACAGGAGTGTTTCTCAAGGTGTAAGCTTGGACCACCTGCATGAGGCTCAGCCCGGAGCTTGTTAAAAAGGCAGATCCCTGGGAACCTCCCAGACTTGCTGAATCAGAAGCTCTTTGAGTGATGCTGGGAAATCAGCATTTTTAACAAGCTCCCCTGGTAATTTTGAATATATTATAGCTTGAAAGCCACTGCCTTGCAATTTGCAAAGTGCTTTTACATAGATTACGGGGCTCAAATCCCAAATTCCCAAGAGGTTTATTTTCTTACGCCCTTCTCTGAGCTGTTGCTGTTTTCCTCTTCAATCAGTCCAATACCTCAGACTCGGTAGGTCCTCTGCTAAGAAGACCCAATGAACCAGAGTTGTTTCTCTGTCCAAGGTGGCAAGGAAAGGAAAATCAAACACGCTTACAAACAGCATTTCAAGCAGGAAGTCAGTGGAGGACTGAGCATGGAGAGACTTAGTGGTACCCAGTTCTGTGAACAATGTTAAAAGCAAGACTGAGTTCGAACCCGGCTCTGTTACTTTGCCTCAGTTTCCTCATCTGTAAAATAGGGGCAACCCCTATAGGGGCTGTGATGAAGATTCAATGAATTAATACAGATAAGGCGCTTGGAACAGCACCTGGCTCAATAATAGCAACTAGTTTAGTTAGTGGCAGAGAATAGCATGTTGAAAAGCTACAATTGCATAAATCCACATGAGTTTCCAAGTTATACTTTGTAGAGCATAAGTACTATTGCTATCCTTTGTTTTGTTCAATAAGATTGCGAGAATAAATATTAATGGAACTGAATGTTAAGCAACATCATGGCGCACCTTATTGGGATTATTCAACTTCAGCTCTAGTGACATTGGGGCCTGATAATTCTTTGTTGGGGGAGCTGAGGAATCTCCTGCGCATTGTAGATTTTTTACCAGCATCCATGGCCTCTACCAGTAATATATCGCCTCAGCTGTAAAAACCAGAAATGTCTCCACACATTGCCAAATATCCCCTGGGGTGGGGTAGGAAGGGAAAGTGGAGCATAATTACTCCTTGGTGAGAACTGCCTTATATCCATCAGTTTACACGGTGTCCATGAAAATTATACACTGTCATTTTCTAACACTCCCTTGAGGTAGGGAGTGCAGACAGTCCATCACTGCTCCCAGTATACTAATCAGATGATATTGAGATGAAGTGACTTGCCCAGGGTCACCTAGCTAGTTCTCGGGATGGTTATGCTCCAAGTTGAGTCATTGATTGATCAGTACACCTCTCATCTATGTTCATAAAATATGAAAATGTTGTAGTAAGCTAAAATCTTGTAACGCCTGATGACCTTTTATAATTTACGTTGGCAAGAAGTGAGTATGCAAGTATCGTAAAGTCTTGCCCTCAACAGAGTAGCCTTCAATCATCTTCCTTGAAAGTGTTCAATGATAATGAAAGAATGTTTATAGGTTCCTGTATCTCAGAAACATGGTTCCTTATGCTTTCAATGGACATTCACAAAACATCCAGCATGCACTGGTTATTGTGCTACCCACTGGGGAGTAGAAGGCAATTAGGAACTTCCAAAGCTCACAAGCTAGTTGAGGATCAGTCACCCACAAGCACACATAGTGATAATGCAGGTGGAGTGGGACAGTGTGGATTGAGGGTTGAGAGAGGATAAATGCAATGACAGGAAATATTTAAGGCACAATGGGGAAATTAAATGAATCAACTCTCCTGCACAGGGGAGGGGAGGCTTTTCAGACAAGACTCTCCACAGGAAATGATGTTTAGGCTTAGTTGTGTAGGGTAAGTGGAAGTTAATATTAAGCACTTCCTACATGCCAGGCACTGTATTGGGTATTTTACACATGTTAATTTATTTAATCCTCACAATACCTGTGTGAGACAGACACTATCATTCTGCTCTAGAGAACGGAAAACTGAGGCACAGAGAGGTGAAGTAATTTGCCTAAGGTCATACCCCTAACAAAGTATCAGAGCCAAAATGCAGATTGGTCAATTTTGCCCCAGAATCTGTGTAATTTCCAACCTTTGTCAAGATAAATAAGGCCCATAAAGCATGCAGGTGTGCAAAAGCTCTGAAGGTGGGCAGCTGCAAGAGCAAGGATTTGATAGAATATTCTATGTGAGAAGAGAAGTGGTAGGACATAAAGCTAGACAGGCCAGGAGGGACCAGATCATACAGGGAGTGTGAAGTCCCCCTGGGTGGCTAGGTTTTATTCTGTGGGTGCTGGGGAACCCCTGAAAGGTGAGAGACCTGATCAGATTGTATTTGAAGACAGTAAGTTTGGCCTAGACCAAAAAGGGGAAAGAGGGACACTGGTTTCAAATGAAATTAAAACCTCCAACATTTACTGCCAATTCCACCCCCCCCCCCCCGCCCCCGCCCAAGACACTAAGAAAAAGAACAAATCTTAAATAGAAAAGATACAGCTGCTCTGGCCTAAACGCAGAATCCTTTAATACTATCTTCTGGATGATATACATGTGTGTTTATTCTGGTCTCAGATTTAATTGGATTTAAATAAGAATCTGAGCACAATCACCCAGAAGGCCTGACATAAAGAGGAAAGTAGCAAGAGGTCAGAGAAGACACATCCTGTCTGTTCCTATTGAAAGCAGATTCAGGCCTTCCCCACCTGCACCTTCTCCCCTCTCCAGCAAAAAGCTGCGCCTTATGTTACTAAGCAACAAAAATGCATTTGGAGAGTCTATATTCAATCACCCTTACCTCTACCCCCACCCCAAAAAAGGTCAACCAAATGCTGTAGTTTTGGATTTACTTCTTTTGTTATCTATATCAAGTATGATAGAAATGCTTTGTTCTACTTTGGGCTCTAACAATGAGCTGCTTCATTTCAACATAACTGTAAAGCTAAAATACCGTTGGGACACTTGCCATCCTTTTGCAGGTTTAGGTTGGCAAGCGCACTTGTAGAGCTTAATTCTTTTCCTTCTAATTACAGTTGCCTGCCTGTTTTTTGAGGGCGTTCTTAGCAGGTGAAGAGTGACCCAATCACTGTGACCTCATGATCTGACTATAAAGCCTTCACATGTTCGTGGTTAACTAGGTCTCTTCTAATCCTGGAAATTAATTATGTTTTTTGAAAAAAACACAATAGAATTCTTAATTAAATTGTTAGCCTCTAATTCTAATATATAAAAAGAGCCCAATCCTTGTCAAAAGAATAAAAATGAACTGTATGTGGCAACATACAGTAAAATTGAGGAATCACCCCAGAATGAAGTATTAAGGAAAACAGAATTGTCCTCTGAGAGCTAAACTATTGAATACACAGTTCCTTAGGCAAGAGATGTATAAAATCACCTCAAGAGACAGTATTCCATGGGTAAGCATGATGAGACTCATCTGATTGAGGGTATTCATAATCTAAAGAAATAATGGGTTAATTTGTTGATGACAGAGCATAAACATGGCAGTCACCCAGGCCAATATTGGCTGTGCCCATTAGGAACTGTCTACCAGGGGGATGTGGCTTTTCAGTCCCAGCTAATATTTACTTGTAGAGAAGGATGTACCCACTTATCACAACCTGATGTCTCTAAACATTGGAATCATACATTCAAATGACATATATGAAAGTATGCATTTAACATGTGTATGTTAAATCATACGATTAACTCCTTTGCTCTTGATTCCATGACTACCCAGCAACTTTCTGATTATAATTTGACTTCCCATGTAATTTGACTTCCCATGTAATTTGCCCAGGAGAGAGACACAAGTGCTTGGAGGCCTTGGTCATTATCGCTCCTTATTGAAAATTAACAATTGTTATCTTGTGTTAGAGACTTGAGCCCCTGGGGCTTCATTCTGCATGAATTAGCCCGCACTGATTGTCAGGGTCCAACAAGATGGGGTGGCTGCGTAGGCCAGATTGATGGCAAGAAAATAATCCACTCATGTTGTAGCTCTTTGGAGCTACCAGCAATCATCTATGACAATTCCCTGACTGCCACACAGGGCTTTTTTTGAGACTTTTCAGTAGATTTTCGCCCTCCTGTCTTCAATCCCTTTCCCCTGGCCTGCCCATCTAATGAGTCAGCAAATCCTAGGAACTCTCTGCTATTGCCACTCCTATTTTGTTTCCAGGATTTATGTCCTCACTTCTCTTTCCAGGCTAGCAGTTCCCAAAAGCCAGTGCAGAAACCTGCTGCATTAGAATAACCAGTCTGTGATGAGTAAACACACGAATGTCGGGGCCCCACTCCAGATCTCCATATCAGGTGGTGCCCAGGAATCTGCTTTATAAGCTCCCTGGGTAATTCTGATAAGCTGCCACATTTCTGAATCACTATCTAGATGAGTGTAACTTGGTTACAAATAGAACTACTCTTAGAAAATATCAGTGCTTAGGCTTTTCCCTAGACCCTTTTTTTGGCGGTGGAGTGTGAGCATTGGTCTTTAAAAACTCTCTCTGAAGTGAATCTAATGTATTGTGGAGGCTGAGAACCTCTGGTTCAGACCTGTGATTCTCAAGTGTGGTACTGAGACCAGCAACAGCATCAGCACCCTGGAACTTGTTAGAAATCTAGACTCTCCAATCCTGCCCTAGATAACCACTAAATCAGAAGCCCTAGGGATGAGCCAGCAATCTACGGTTTAACAGTATGTTGGTGATTCTAAGGTGCCATGGTTTAGCCTATTTCCCCAAAGCCTTCTAATTAATTAATCTCTCTGTTCCTCAATCCATCCTCCACAATAAGAATATTTCCACCCTGTCACCCTAGCTTCACATCGCCCACCAACATCCTTAGCTTGGCACTTGTGGCCTTCTCCAGACAGCCCCTTCTAGTCCAAGCTCTCACCAGTAGACTAGGAGAAACCAGACTGCTCACTGATCCCCAGACAGTGAGTTTCCTCATTTTGCTAATGCTTCTCCTTTTGTAGAAGTCCAAGAGGACAGGGACCATTATCCCTAAACCACCACGGTCCACACATTTGCAAATCAACACAGAGATGTGGAAGAAGGGAGTAATTTTATACTAATCTTTAATTTTCCTCTACTTAATCTATCACGGGTTCTCTACAGCCTGCAGAGCAGCTCAGCCAACGCTGTTTATTTTTCAGCATTAAAGTCCATCAGGATGTGTGCAGTGTTCTGTTTCCACACTGAACCATACCCTCAGGTGGACATCGGGAGCCCCGTGGGGCTGGGCGACTGGCAGGAGATGGGGTGCTCCTGGGGTATGGATGGTATTCTAGTTCTAGATGTGGGTACTGCTTACCACATACATTTCCCACGGTGAGAATTCACTGAGGTAAACACCAACGATTTGTGCATTTTTCTGCATGTATATTTTACCTCAGTAAGAAGTTACAAAAAGTCCGATTTCAAGCAGTGTTTCTCTACCTTTTCAAATTCTAATTCGATGAGAATTTATCAAGCATTGATGAAGTGCCAGGGACAGGGTTGGATGCTTTTGGTTATTTCATTTTTGACTCTCACAACCCCGAAGCAGGAACTGCCAGTATTGCTTTTTACCAATGAAGAAATGGAGGCTCTGAGAAATGAAGCACCTTCACAAGTTCACACAGGTGGCAGGTATCAGGCAGGCACTGGGATACAGCTCATGGGTCACCAGTTTCAGTGGCCCTCTCACTGTACCACTATGAGGACACTTGTAGCAAAGTCTTTAAATGGCACATATTAATGAAAAAATAATAATAATTTTGTTTTTCATGATTCGTCTTCATTGAGAAAGCATTGAGTTGCCTTCTTAGTTTTCATACCAACATTTTGTTTCCCTCTGTGTCTTTGCTGAGAGGAAAGCTGATCAACTGCATAAGGCAGGTTCAAAACACGGAACAAGGGGTGGGGTTGTTGGCAAGTGTGGCAGAGGAGTGGAGGCCCCCTTGGGGCCAGGAGTTGCTGCACCGCCCTGCAGGGTTGAGGAGAGAGGCCAGGAGAGTGAGGGTGGCAAGAAGGGCATTTGGGGGCTTGAGGCAGTATTGTAACTCCCGCCCACCAGCAGAATAGCCGCTCTGGGTGTCCTTGACTGTTAAATAGAATGCAGTGTTAGCCTGCCTGCCCACCTTGAACAAAGAGAGAGGGAAAACTTTTCTTACAGGAAGACCCTTCACTTTACGACTGGGCGTCTTGACAGTAACATATAATTTGTTGAGAATTCATGCTGATTTTTCTTTATTCATTGCTACAGTCTTCCTGATTACTCTCAGATCCTTTTGAATCCTTGTTCTTAGAACAATTGCAAGATTAGCTGTCAAATGGAGAGACAGGACTAACTTCACAGCAAGGTCAATGTAAAAAACAACAACAACAACAAACGACAACAACAACAAAAAACACCTCTAAGATAGAAAACAAAAGGGGAGAAAGAGAAGTGGTGCCAAGTAGAAAAGCAGTAAGCAACATCCACTGAAGACTCTCCTGTCCCCCACAGCATATTTGGTGCTGTCCTTACATATAGTTTTACTAACAGAATAAAGTACTGACTATGAAACAAAATTTTTCAGGGCTACGTAGCGGAAGAGAAAGAACTCAGGCCTGGGAGATCAATCCAGCTTTGTTCCCAGTTGTAAGTGCATTTGCAGGAAAATCAGGAATGGTATTTAAAATCTTTGCTATGTCAAAATACCCAGACAGTACAGTGGCTGTAGCTTTGGCATGCTTAGAGAAAACAGTCCTGTCCCAATGGAAACCCATGTGTAGATACTGATTTTTCTATATCCTCTAGCCAGCCATTAGAAATTAAAATAAAACTAGCAAGACAGTAATTAAAGAAATAGTTCTCCAGATATAGTAGACCATACCCTTGTCTACCCAACACCAATTCCCCTTCTTTCTAAGAAAACCCTGAATTTTGCTTAAGTATGTACCTGACGCCCCACTCCAGAGCAAATCGGTTTGGTTAGCTCACACTGTTCAAAAGAAATACAGAGAGCCATACATGTACTTTTAAATTTTTCTGGCAGTCACATTTTTTAAAAAAGTAAAAGGAAATAAAATATATATTTTAATTATATATTTTACTTATCCAACATATCTAAAATGTTATATTGTCAATATAAAATCAACATAGATGATGTTGATGACAATGACAAGATATATATTTTTTCATATTAAGTCTTTAAAATCCAGTATATCTTTTTCACTTGTAGCACATATCATCTACGATTAGCCACATTTCAAGTGCCCAGTAGCCTTATGTGGCGAGTGGCCACCATATTAGTCACTGAACCTGACCACATTCACTTGACAATTATCATTGGTCTGGGGCCTAAGATAGCCCATCCAGGCTGACAGCAAAGGCCTTGCCTGTGGGCAAGCTTTCTCTCTTTTCCTCTCCTGCTGGATGAGAATAAGAAAGAATAGAGGCTGCTTAACACTGTCAACCTTCTTGGTACTACGAGAGGAGTAGTACCAGAGGAACCAGAGGAACCAGTTTTGAATGAAGCTGATGCTGAATTTAGCAGAGGAGAGAAAGAAAGAACCTAGAAGAACCTAGAAGAAAGAACCTTGGTGACGTTACTGGGCTGCTGACCACACTTAAAATTTTCCCTGGCTCTGGACTTCCCATTTAATGAGGCAATATTTTCCCTACTAGTTTAAGCTGGCTTGTATTACTTGCAGCCAAAAGAGTCTTAACTCTGGACAACATAAGTGGTCGTGCTTTGGCCCATTAGGATACCCCTCAACGTTATAGGATACAAGAGGAGGAACTAACCCACAAGGAGGTGAAGAAAAAAATCCCATATGGAAAGCACTTGAATTCATTGCATTAAATATAATGTTTAAAATGTACAACTTAGCCATATGTATAAGTAAGAATCATCTGCAAAGCACGCATGTTCACTTTGTGTTCCAGAGTCAGGCGTCTGAATTCTGAGAGCGAACAAAGCCTAGGGGGAAAGAAAAACCCTACACCAGATTTACAAGAATAGTTATCTTCATAAAATCTATATGAACTACAAAGTTATGAAGATGAAGGGAAAGCTGTTCAATAAAACTAAAGCTAGCAGGTCTCAAAGAGATACCTTTAGAAGTATGGTTCTATTTTAAGTTTCCCACATAGCGCTAATTAGAACATACATTTCAATTAGAATTTGATTGCACTTCAGGAAGTGAATTATTAAATGACCTAGCACATTTTGATGTTTTCAATTGCCAAAACTGCCAGCTTTGGAGGACAATGATTCTTTAATGATAATTTATTCTCCTCTCATTCCCATTATTGCTAGATAGCTGGGGGCCCTAGATACTTACGGGGCTCCAGGGACCCAGTGTGGGCAATTTCAGAGAAGGATACCAATTAGCCAGTTTGGTTTCACAAAAAAGCAAAGATTGCCCTGAGGGAAAAACTCTGCCTCAGAGGGAACACCCTTGAACTTTAACTGTCTTTATTGCTAATCATTAGAAGTCAGCAAAGAATTCGGCCTCTCTCCCACCATTTCATTATCAACACTCTTCAGTCTAAAAATGCATACTTTCTCTTAGTATGAAGGTGGTAATAAGGACCGCAAGTTTGCCCTATACATAAAAGCGAGTAACCACTTTCTACTAGTTTCTTTTTCTTTTTAATTTTATTATGTTATGTTAATCACCATACATTACATCATTAGTTTTTGATGTAGTGTTCCACGATTCATTGTTTGTGCATAACACCCAGTGCTCCATTCAATACGTGCCCTCTTTAATACCCATCACCAGGCTAGCCCCTCCCCTCTAAAACCCTCAGTTTGTTTCTCAGAGTCCACAGTCTCTCATGGTTCGTCTCCCCCTCCGATTTCCTCCCCCTTCATTTTTCCCTTCCTGCTATCTTCTTCTTCTTCTTCTCCTTCTCCTTCCTCCTCCTCCTCCTCCTCCTCCTCCTCCTCCTCCTCCTCCTCCTCCTCCCCTCCTCCTCCTCCTCCTCCTCCTCCTCCTCCTCCTCCTCCTCCTTCTTCTTTTTTTTTACATATGATGTATTATTTGTTTCAGAGGTACAGGTCTGGGATCCAACAGTCTTACACAATTCACAGCGCTCACCTTAGCACATATCCTCCCCAGTGTTTTAATACCACTTCTGCTGCCTCCCAAAATTGCCCTAGGTCATCTAACGTTGACTACCCCCCAGGGACAAACATCTCAAGATTTTGCATACGGCCCATAATGGGTGTTTTCAGGACAGCAGAATTATGAGGCTCTGTTAAAATGAAAAACAGCAGCGTCAAGGTTACTGAATAATATATGGCTGCATATCTGACTCAGACATAAAGAACAAAAAGCCAATCATCACCACCCCAATCGTAATTTTTTTATTTATTTAAATTTATTTATTTAGTTCCTTTATTCAACACAGTTTTTAGATTCTATTATGTGCCAGGCACTATACTAGGCACCTAGGATCTTATCCTGAGTAAGACAGCAGAATTCTACCCATTCAGACACTCACATTCTGGAAGGGTAGTATGGATGGGTCAGGTGGGGAAGGGGCACGGAGGATGGTGACTCAGCAGATCATTAATTCCCAGAAAGTGCTACTTCGGGTACCTGGGAAGGCAGGTAAGTTAAGACAGAAAGTTTACTGTCTTAAAGACTTCTATATTTTTCCCAACATCTGAGGTCTGCACATTGAACATTTGTTTTGAATCTCACAACCCTTAACTACCTTTCTGGCTACATGCTGAATTCAGTGACTTCGTATTGACTGGTAGAAGATAAGACACTTTTCCTTTGCTTGGAAGAAAGTTATGTATTTTGGGGTTTGCAAAAGTCAATACTGAGTCATAAAAGCATTCATACAGTAGTATATCCTAATCATGTGTAAGCTCAACCTCCAGAACCAGATCGCCTGGGTTTGAAACCCAAGCTCTACTGAGTACCGGATGTGTATGTAATACTGGCAAGTTCCTCACCTCTCTGTTCCTCAGTTCCTTCAGGAGTAAAATGAAAACATCATAGGATACAGATGTATGTATGTATATAAGTTTATAGAGTTATGGGGATTAAATAAATTAATATGTTTAATATTACCTGGCATACAGTGTTAGTAGTACTATGTCCCAATACAAATGGAATTGCATATTACTTGGTGATTAGGTTTGAAAATCAGTAGGTAGTTATATTTACATATAATAAAAAATCATCTTGAAAATCCTTGGGAGTTTACCTTTTTGGAGACCATAGCCCATCTCTCAATGTATCTAGCACTGTCAATTTTTCTTCCAGTATTGGAACAGATTGCTGTTTCTTTGACTGAACATCGAGTAGTGTAGCAGGTTTGCATGTAGGGATTGTGTCATATCAAAAGTCCATGTTGTTAAACATTAGCCTCACGCTGAGATGCACTCGGGAACCGATTTAGGGAAAAACAGACTCCTTTTTCATCCCAGGGTTGTTGAGTGAAAAGGCAGGCAAGAATTGTAACCCAATTTAATTTATCTGTTTCCTCCTCTTTCATCAACTTCTCCTTGCCTCTCTTTGCCAAGAAAGGATAATTGAATTCACAAAAATTAAATGTGAAGCTATTACTCTTTACAAACATCCTGAGGTGCAAAGCTTGTTAATTATTGTTTGGGAAAAGTAAGGCAAGTTGTGTCACATAAGACACAATATACTTCTCTTCTAATCATATTCTGTTATTTTTTGCCATGAATATGATTTCAAATGATAGTAATATTGAAGCATTTTTGTAGTTTCTTTTCTTTTCTTTTTTTTTTTTTTAGATTTTTTATTTATTTATTTGACAGAGAAAGACACACAGCAAGAGAGGGAACACAAAAGCAGGGGGAGTGGGAGAGGGAGAAGCAGGCTTCCCGCCGAGCAGGGAGCCCAATGCGGGGCTCGATCCCAGGACCCTGGAATCATGACCTGAGCCGAAGGCAGATGCTTAACGACTGAGCCACCCAGGCGCCCCGCATTTTTGTACTTTCTTGAGTGTTCCCAGAATTGGACTACTCTTACTGCCTTCAAAGCTAACATCCTAATCCGAACCCACCACCCTCTTTTGCCCGAATTATGACAACAGTCTCCCAACTGGTCTCACAGAATCTTCCCTTGCCATCAAGATGATAACAGTAGCCACAGCTGTCTCACAGGTCCTACTACTTCAACACCCTGCAGTGAATCCCCATTTCATTCACAGAAAAAGCGAAATGTCTTTTACTTATTTTTTAAAAATTTGTTGAGGTTTGTGTTATGGCCCAGGATATGGCTTATCTTGGTAAATATCCATGGGTATGTGAAAACACTGTTTGCTCTGCTCCTCCCGGGTGTTCATATATAGAGCACTCTGTACATCCTGTTGGCTGATGTGTTGTTCATATTTTCTATATCCTTGCTGAGTTTCTATCTAGTAGTTCTTTCAGTTGCTGAGAAGAGGGTGTTGAGGTCTGAACTATAATTGTGTATTTGTTTATTTCTCTTTTCACTTCAGCTTTTGCTTCATGTTGTTTAGTTCATACACATTTGGGATGGTTATATCTTCCTGGTGGATTGATCCCTTTTGAATTAAAGCCATTTCTATTTCAGATAATTATTGTTATTTTATTACTGCCACCTGATTATTTGTTTGCTGTTGTATTTTTCAGTTAAGTAATTTCCATTTGGCTTGTTTTATGACTTCTATCACTTTGCTGAGATTTTCTTTTTTTTTATTTGTTCTAAGACAATTTGTAATTGTCTGAATTGTTGAATCATTTTTATTTTAGTTGCTTTAAAATCCCTGTCCTATAATTCCAACATCTGATTCATTTTGCTATTGGTGTCAGTTAACTGTCTTTTCTCATTCAAGTTGTGATTTTCATGGTTCTTGGTAATTTTTGAACATGTCCTGAATATTTTGGTTATTATGTTAGGAGACTCTGGGTCCTATTTACATTTTTTTTTTCTATTTTTGCAGGCAGTCACCCCGTTTAGGTTTAGTATCCAGGTCCCCATCTACTTTCATGGGCTTTGGTTTCAATGGCCATCACGGTGCTATTTTGGTCTGTTTGTGACACTGGGACTCCTACTGGTCCCTGCAAATGCTGCTTAAGAGGTAAAGGAAGCTCACCTAGGCCGGTCTGCCTGGTGCCTCTAGGCAGGGAAGAAGTCTTTGGCACGTAGGGAGGAAGAGAACTTCCTGGGCCAGGTGCTTGCTGTGGTGGCATCTCTCTTACTGGTGTCTCTGGCTGGGGGAGGAGACTCTCAAGTCCTACAGGGAAGGAAAGAACTCCCTTGGCAAGAGGAACTTTGTGTGGCATGATCCCTCTTGCTGATGCCCCCAGGCAAGTTGTATCTCTGGGCAGGTGAAGGAAACTTCAGAGGCAAAGAAACTTCCTAAGCTGGGGCTACTTGTGACACTGTCCCTCTTATTGGTGCCCCAGGCAAGAAAGTATCTGTGGGTGAGTGAAAAGAGTCTCAGGTCTGGCGGGGAAGGAATGCCTTGGCTATTTATTCTCTGTGAGACTTCTGATGCATCCCTCTTGCCGGTTATACCAGCCACACCTGACTTTGTTGGTGAGAATTCTGTTTGCTCCAGAGGAGAGATGAGCCTACCTGGATGCTTCCTGTTGCTAGACTGGGAGTCAGAAAATGCTAGACCTGGGCCACCTTCTTTTGGGTGGAGGCTGTAAGATGCCTGTTCTGTCGCTCCTCCAATCCCCTGATGTCAAACCAGTTTGCCTTCCTTTTCCCACCTTTTGGACTTCTCCTTTGATTTTGTCTTTTGCATTATTTCTAAGTTTCATGGTTGTCAGGAGGAGGAGGAGAGGAGCTGTCAGGGAGGAGCAAAGAGAGGCCTATCTATGACATTTTGTCTGAATTGGAAATCCATAGTCTTTTTGGTGGTCTCTGGGTCTTGTGTGACACATCCTCTGTGATTTCTCCACTCTCATCCCTCTACTCTGCCTCCTGCTCACTCTTGTCCAACCCCATCGTCTTCTTTTCTGTTTCTGAGCATGTCAGACATGTTTCCACATTAGGACCTTCCCATTAACTGTTCCCTCTTCTTAGAACTTTCTCTCTCCAGATATTTGCTTGGAAAAACTCTCCAGTTTTTTTTCATTTCTTTGCCCAAATGTCATCTTCTCAAAGGACTCTGCTCTGTCCAACTGTCCACCACTCAATTCTTTAGCATCTTAGAGATAAAAAGACAAAGCTCAGTGGTTTTGCTCACTATGGTAAGAGAGAGTTGTGCAGCTCACATACTCTTTCCACACAGAGCAGAGAGCAGACAGTCACATTAATCTTATCTAAAGTTTTTGGGAAAATGAAGTTTGGGGATTGGCAGGAATTCAGAGGCACAACTTTCATCAGGAGAAGCAAGGTTACTGCATGTTAATTAGTGGGTAGGCACTCAGAGGTATGCTTTATTTATTTATTTATTTTTTTAAATGAGTTCCTTCCTGATTGGCTGACTTTTAAAAAGCAAGGGACTGACACTATGGTTGGCTTGTAAAAAAGCATGTTCACAGAGGTGAGTTGTCCTTATTCACTGAACATTGGCTTGTTAGCAGAGCTACAGAATCACCAGTCTTTTCCTAGCAGTGTGTACCTTTTTTTTCTCACCCCTCCTCAGTTCCTCTCATCCTACTCTATCTTTCCTCCCGATTGTACTTAGCACCTTCAAATGTAATAGATGTTTATTTATTATGCTTACTGTTTGCCTGTCTCCCCTTGCTAGAATGGAAGCTCCACCATTTGGGCATTACTGATTGTTTGTGTCCTGATAAACCCTACTTTTCTAGAATACTTCCTGGCACATAGTGAGCACACAATAAATATTTGTTGAATTATTGAATGTTTGGACAGTACCCACCCCAAGCAAGGCTAGAAGAGGCCAGGTAGGTTTATTTCTGTACTTTTTCCTCCCTCCCTGGACAATCCTGTCCTGCCTGCAAATATATCTTTCACTGTGATGTACCACTGATATGATATGAATATATCTTTGTTAACATTTTTTATTCTCAGGGTATATACTTTTTTAGTTTGAATCTCATTTGAAGGTACATCCAGAACTTGGGGGCTCTCTTTAAGAATAAAGAATACAAAATTAAAAATACAAAAGGGTGCTTGGAAAGAGCCCATGCAAATGGAGCTCTGACTCTTTAGCTATATTAATTCCAGCTCTCATGGTGGGATACAAGGCATCACTCCTTTTTCTTATCATTGTGGAGGAATTTCAGACAGTAGCAAATAAGAGAAACACTGATGTTTTCCTAGGGTAAGCTATGATGTCAATAACAGACCAGATTAAACTAAACGGTAAAGCAAAAGCAAAAAACAACAACAAAAAAAGGTAGTTTGATTCTGTCAACATAATACAAATTAAAGTGATTTACCTAAACCATTTAGTTTGACAGGTTAACTTTGACTGCCACCAAAGCTAGCACTTGATTTTCTGCTGAGACAAGGATTTTCTTCAGCTTCTGACATGCAACCCAAACCTTCCAAATTTTTTGTTAAAATCAAAAGAAGGCTGGAACAGAATTACACTGTTTGAGGTAAATAGCAATCTGAGGGAAAGGAGAGGCTGAAGATATTAATGTAGTATCCACAACCTCAACTGAGTTTCCATTTATCTCTTTCCAACACCTCATTGTCTATCCAAATAGTCATGTGGTACTTCGCTTAATTACTTGTTAGATGTTAAGTCTTTTCCAACTACACTGTGAACTTCATAAGAGCAAGGGCCCCTTCCAATCCCCTCCTGCTTTCTCCCCAGCACTGGCAATGTGTCTGGCACATAAAAGAGCTCAATTAATAATTGTTTTGTGGATTCGTTTTATGAATGAATAAATTAATTGAAGAAAACTTGGCTTTAGAATTCTCCACTTGGCAGAGCATCTCCCTATTCTCCTTTTCTGTATTTCCCTTATTTCTACATCAATAATTCCTTCTGCTCCTTATACCCAAGGCTGGAAGACTTAAATCTCTTTCTGGGAAATTCCCTAGTAGCAGCTGCCTTAATCAGAACCAGCTTGACTACCAAGACATCTTGTCTGTACTTTGTCCTACCTCTCACCTTCATTTCCTTTGTATTATATTAATAATAAATGAAGAGCAAGATAAATGAAAAATATTAAGACATACTCTCTTTACATAATTTGAGCATACATTTGACCAACTAAGTGTAAAATATTTGCTATTTTCATGGGGCAATCGGTGACTTGTGGTCTCTGATGTTGGTGCTTTTGTTTATTTAACACACTTTTCATAGTCATGTTACTGGTAATTTTAGAGGTCCCAGAGTCAGAAATATTTCTCTTCCCTGGGTTCAGTAATTTTTTTCACCCAAAGGGCTGAGACCTTTATCACTTCCTTCTTCATTGTTTAGCTCGAGAGGAAGTTTTTATGAAATGTCCTTTCTGTTTCCAGAATGTATATTGAATACTAGAAAACCTGCTGGGAATTTGCCAACAATTAAGTTATTATTTCTTTTAAAGAGCCTATTCTATTGCATGTGGCTTTAGAATGTAACTTCTTTAAAACTTGAGTTCAAAGGACCACCTCTCCTTTCACCAAATTGCAGGGACTTTGGAATGCTATGAATTCATGGCCCATTCTAGTCCCAGTAAATCTGGCCCAGGACAAGTGTCCTCTTCAACATCCCCTGTCCTTTGTTGTCATCCCTCTTCTCATTATCTTTGTGATGCCCACCTTTGTATTTCCTGCCATGGACATTCCCTGTGATGACAAAAGCATATGTCTCCCCTCTGGGAGGAAGCTGATGAGAATTAATCTTTCATAAATGTGATTATGGATGATAATAAACTCTTCTCAGTAAAGTTGTGCAGCTTAGCAAGACAGTTTTAAAATATTATCACTTTGCAGATACAGCATTTTATTTTATTTTTAAAGATTTATTCATTCACTTTAGAGAGAGAGAGAGAGCATGAGCAGGAGGGGCAGAGGGAGAGGGAGAGAGACTCTCAAGCAGACTCTGTGCTAGGTGCAGAGCCCGATGCAGGGCTCGATCTCAGGACCCGGAGATCACGACCTGAGCCGAAACCAAGAGTCACATGCTCAACTGACTGCACCACCTAGGCACCCCACAGATACAACATTTTAATAATCACACATGATTTCACCCAATACTCACAACAACCCTGTGAAGGAGAAGATGTGGCTAGAAACACTATCCTGCTGCTGTAGATGACAACACTATGGTTCCAAGAGGCTAAATGATTTGCTGATGGTGACAAAACAAGTAGAAGCCTGATCTGGAACCAGGCTGAGTTAAGATACTCTTGCATCTTTCCACCACAATGTGGTTGTCAGCATTGGACATGATCAGATGATAAAATTTATGCACAGTAACCAGCCATCAGGAGGGACTAAGAGCACATCAATCTCTCAGTCCAATTAAGCCCTTCCCTCATCCTTGGAATTCTCATTTGCTTCTTTGACTCCACTTCCCTTTCTTCCCCTTCCTGACAGCATCTGGTAGTTTCCTATGCAGATTACTCTTCCATTATGTGGCCCTTGGAGCCCCCATGGTTTTTGACCCTCATTTCGGGGCCTTGGTTAAACATACACATTCCTCTCCTTCCAGAGCAGGGAACTGGGATTCTGTACATTAAGTAAGTGTCCAGGCAAATCCTACGACTTCACACATTTGGGAGACTGAATAATGTGAGAAATATTTGTTAACTGATTAATTAATAGATAGATGTGTAGATATTCAACTACTTAATTAATTGCTAATATGCACACTGAACTTCGGTATTGGGTTTTAGAGAAAGTTTAAGCAGAGAAAATCTGCACTGAAACACACCATCAGTTAAATATGAAAGAAACTCAAAGAAAATGTGAATTTATTATACAGTTGACTTTTAATAGCCTTTTTTTTTCTTTTTGAAAATAAGAACCATGGGGAATGGAAGCATTAATATTCATAATATGTATTTTTGGAATTTCTCATTTCTAATACTATTAAGGAACATGTCCCACCTATCTTGAGAGCAAGGCAAGCAAAGAAGGATTGGAGGCCTCTCAGAATGGCAAAGGAGATCAAACAGAAAAAAATCAAGTGAAAGGAAACACTGATTCTCAGTTTTTAATGAACTCTCATAATCAAAGTTTGAATCCCCTCTAGATTAATTGAGTGGTCCAAAAGGAAGATTTAAAAAGGCTCTCTTTTTTTTTCTTTTCCTTTTTTAACTGATTCCTTAGATCTTGTGGTTAGCAAATAGGTCTTGCCAATTTTGATAAATTAGTTGCAAATGAATCAGAAACATGTGGACTATATGTATTCATATTTTAAATAGGGGAAAGGTACTTGGAAAATACACTTGGTCAATGCCAAAGTCTAAATGTTTCAAAAATAGTCTGTGGTATTTTCAGAAAACAAAACATTTCCACTCTGTCAGCAGTCTAACTCCAATGTATTTATATAATGCTTATTTAGCCTTAAACCCAAATTAACAGAAAGGTTCATATTGCAAAATAGCTAACATTTTTACAAACTCGTGAGCACTGACTTGGCTGGTCTCTCCTATTCTTAGTCAATCACACACTTTAATGTTCAGTTATTTTCTCCTCACATAGTATGAGATAGGAATAGCCCAAAGGTAAGCTCAGTACACATCCATTCCTACATCTTCCTCCTGGTTGGTGGATCTTTAATAAATGCAAATAACATACGTACCATTCTGCATATATTCTTTTTTTTTAAAAGGATTATTACTTACATAAGAGAGAGAGAGCTGGGGGAGGGGCAGAAGGAGGAGGAGAGAGAGTCTCGAGAGAATCTCAAGCGGGGCTTGATCTCATAATCCTGAGATCATGACCTGCACCAAAACCAAAAGTCAGAGGCTTAACTGACTGCGTCACCCAGGAGCCCCTCTTCAATGTATGTTCTTGAAAGAATAACCAGGAACACACTAAGTTAATATAATGCTGAAATATAATACACGGCAATTAAATCATAACTGTCATCGTACAGCTGTGGTGACATTATAGAAAGAAGGATAGCATTTTATCTGGTGACTATCAGACTCAGTTTTTCCTTTTTTTTTTTTGTTTTTAAAGTAGGCTCCACGCCCAGCATGGAGCCCAATGTGAGGCTTGAACTCATGATCCTGAGATCAAGACCCGAGCTGAGATTGAGAGTCAGACAGATGAATCACCTAGGGGCTCCTATACATAACCAGTTTTTCCGTTTTTAATTTGTCACATAATGTTCTTTTTATATCCTGCCCAAACAATCAAGTATTAACATTGAGGTATTTTTTTTCTGAATTATCAGTTATTTTACCTATGTAACACATGCATTTTTTAAAAATTGGCAATATTGGGGCGCCTGGGTGGCTCAGTCGTTAAGCATCTGCCTTTGGCTCAGGTCAGGATCCCAGGGATCGAGGCCCGCATCAGGCTCCCTGCTCAGCAGGAAGCCTGCTTCTCCCTCTCCCACCCCCCTGCTTGTGTTCCCTCTCTCGCTGTGTCTTTCAAATAAATAAATAAAATCTTTAAAAAAAAATGGCAATATTGATGCCAAATAACATAGTAATCCTGAATATTTCATCAGATGATACAAATACTCAGGAACTTCAGTTATTTACATTAGAAAAAAAATACAGCCCCATTATATAGAGGGATTACATTTTAAATGACTATACAAGATAAAAATTTCATGCAGTCAAAACTGCCCTTAAATTCCCTCATTTGGCCATCAAGGGCAGGATGCATTTTATTGCATGCTATTGCTAGACAGCAATTCTTCGGCACATTAGTTTGTGACCTGCTGAACTAGACTCAAGAAAGGAACAAAGGAGAGCTATTGTGCAAAGATTCCAACAGACAGATCCTTCAGCCTTTAAAATCCCCGTGAAAGAGCCATGGACTAAAATGGGAATGGGTAGAACATTCCAAAGTGCTCCTCCTTCCTGCAGGCCTTCTTTCCTTGACTCACTTTTTATTGTTTGGCTTTTAAAACCTTAACACCTGTTAACAGACATGTTTGGGGTGAGCTCCGAGGCGATAATGAGGTTTCATCTTAGAGACGGTCAGTTTCTAAAGACAAAACTTCAGGTAGAGTGCCTTTATATGGACCTTGCTGATCTAATTAACTTGACTGAGAATGAAGTCTACAGAAATAAAGAAAGGTATTGCTGGTGGTATCATCGTTTTAATCAAATAAACAAGAAGAAAATTCATCCCAGAAAATGAAGTTGTGTTAGGAACATGGGCGCCGGAAGAAGCCAGTCAGAGGATCATGAAGGAGAACACTCCTCAAGCTTTCATGTGGGCACAGATCATCTGGAAGTCCGATCCAAAAGCAGACTGGGGCCTGGGATTTCACACGTCTGACAAGCAACCAACAGGTGCCACACTGCTGGTCCCCAGACCACACTGAGCAGCAGGGATGTAAATCGCCCTCCCAGAGGTAGCACGCAGAGGGCCCCAGACCACACCACACTGCAGGTGAGGATTAAAGGAGGACAGCCAGGGCCCACCAAAAACCACACAGGAAACAATAACAATACAGTGGTCTATGACTTTAACATACCATAAACAGCCCTTACTCTCCATATTTGTAGACAAGGATTTTTCTATTCACATTACCGAATCCGATACTCCACAGAAACCAGATAGAGGGTTTTCTTCAGAAGTGGGGGCACTATGATGTAGAGAGATTATGGAGCACATGCGGTGTGGTATTTTTATGTCTGTGATGCTAACAAAGAAGACAGTGACACCAACTTGTGAGCACCAGAAGTTTCTAAGCCTTTTACATGAGGAAGCAACCCCTTCGCCTACTGAGTTGCTATTACTGTTTAATTTTAAGCTTCATTTTTATGTTTAATATGGTTGTGTTAGGATTATGGATTAGAATGAAGTGAAACCATGACAAAACAAAGAAAACTCCTGTATTTTGGTAACTTTGTTAAGACAGCCACTCAATACACAAACGGAACAAAACAATCCCATAATCATGAAACTTGCTATCAGAATTCAGTGGGTTGTGGTGACTGAATTTACTAACCAGTTCAATCAGAACAGTTAATCCTCCTCAAAGTTCTAACACCCCTCTTTTTAAGAGTTTTTCAAATGAGTGAGTCACAAACCCCAAGCCAGTAACTTGACAAAAAATTATCAAAAAGATTTTGCCGATTCAATTTTTCTGGAAATGGAATTTTAGAGCTACTTTACTAAAGCCTGTAACATTGCAGGTAACTCAAGAGATCTGAAAAGAACAAAAAAAGACTCTCAAGAAACAAAGGGAATAATACAAAAAGAAAAAAAGGATTTATGTAGAACAGTTATTAAATGTATAGTGTCATATAAATTCTAGGGAAGAAGATCTCTTCTGACAACCTCCAGTGTTAGATTGATTAGAAAAATTTTGGAACATTACCAAGTTCTGTGAAAGGCATGGGAAATAATTTCAAAGGAAAGGGGGGGGGAAAACCCTGTCCTCCTCTGCATTGAAGAATATTACAGTATAATAACAGACCAAAAGTTTCTGGACACTTGCCAGGTGTTCCATGGAAGAAGAAATAATATGCAACAATATGTGTAATTATAACAGATACCAACCAGTTCGACCAATGTTTACTGCCAATGTCAGCTGGTTTGAAGGACCCAAGAAGTACCAATGCAAACAAATTTCTTGCATTCACTTTTTACTTCTGTATAAAAAGGAATGGTAAATTGTTTTTATCACATCTGATGAATAAACCTGATTTTTGCCCTTTTCCACCTTGCCTGCTGTAAAAGTATGTAAAAAAATGAAAGGCAATGGCTTCCATGACTACTTACTCAGATGCCTCACAGCCTTAAATTTAGGGAACAACAATCAGTTAATTAAAAAAAAAAAAAGCATCTGAACTCAGCACAAGGAAAGGCTCAGCCCTGTTTAAATAGATTAAGGATGTATCTTCAGAAATGGGCACCCTCTGTCTTCCTCCACTCCTCGCTTGCAGTGGCTGGAGAATCAGGGTCCTGATGGAAAGATACTGGAACTCTGGGGGGTTAGAAACAAGTTTGAGAACTACTTCCTACAGGCTTACTTCCTGTTTCTTTCTTTCTTCTTTCCTGACCTCACTGCAGAAGGGACAATTAATTATACCTTTCAGTTCATGGAACATAATAATCATTGTTGCAAGCAAACTGTCTTCCTTCCTTCCTTTTTCCTTCCTTCCTTGCTTCTTCTTTCCTCTCTCCTTCTTTATCCATTTCCCCTTATCTTCATTTCTTTCCATCCCATAGTCAATCTCTCCAAGCTCTTTTTTTAAAGATTTTATTTATTGGGGTGCCTGGGTGGCTCAGTCATTGGGCATCTGCCTTCAGCTTGGGTCATGATCCCAGGGTCCTGGGATCGAGCCCCGCATCAACTCCCTGCTCGGCGGGAAGCCTGCTTCCCCTCTCCCACTCCCCCTGCTTGTGTTCTCTCTCTCGGTGTGTCTCTTTCTCTCAAATAAATAAATAAAATCTTTTATTTTATTTATTTATTTGAGAGAGAGGCAGAGATAGTGACAGAGATAGCAAGAGAGAGCCCGAGTTGGGGTGGGGGGGAAGGGAGAAACAGACTCCCCGCCGAGCAGGGAGCCCAGGACCCTGAGATCATGACCTGAGCCAAAGGCAGACACTTAATCGACTGAGCCACCCAGGCGCCCCTCTCCAGTTTTTTGTGGGTTTTTTTTTTTGTGCATCTTTTGTTTGCAGTGTTCTTGCAAGATGAGTATTGCTGCTGTGTGCCTGTATGTAAATTGCTGAGTGTTTTACCTTTTGCCCTTAAGCACCATAAGTCTTAAGATATATTCATATTGCTATGCATATATTGAATCCACCGCCCCTAACAGTTATACTCCTGATGTGTATCCCCCACACTGTCATGGAGATTTATCTATCACAAGTTCCTCCATCTCTCTGCCACCACATGTAATGCTGCAATGGACATCCTTGTACATGTCTTCTTGGGTCTGTGTGAGAAACTCTTTGAAATATATGCCAACAATGGAATAGCTGGAGGTTTCCAGTCTAAGAGAAAGTCTTCTCCAGATCATCCAAGACCACTCCAACTATTATCTGCCACTCAAGATTTTATTCCTACAGCTTTAAATAAGATAATGGATAGGGACATGGATGTTTATTTATTTATTCTTCTGTCACTCATTCAACAGTTTACTGAATACCTACTATGTGTATTTGATGGTATGAAATGTCCTATTCTTCACCTTATATAGGCTTATCTACATAAGCCATTTTTGCAGATGGGCAAACTATGGCCGAGGTCATGTGATTAAAAAGTGACAGAGTTAGGATTTAGAAAAAAGTCTAATTCCAGATCCCCTAGAGAGAATATTGTCTCTATGGGAAAAACATAACCTTGCTCTCTTGAGGGTGGGAAATGAGGGAAAAGAGATGTTCTTCCTCAGAAAATTCACATACACAGCTCTTGATTTGTCAGTGGAAAATAGTACCTCAGCAAGATGAGTCTCTAACCCAAGAGTTCTGACACAGTGCTTCTGGGTTCCTGAGAGAAGACTGGAGACTCTGAGGCCCAGGCCAGTGTTCTCAGTGGAAGCCAAGCAGGGAGGATCTCGCAAGAGAAGCTTATAAAAGAGGAAGACTCTCTTTCCAGATGTCATATCTCCCTTTCCTCGGTACTTTTAAAAATACAAGTTCCAGTAGAAGGTACACAGTGCACAGAGCAGCACCATGAGAATGAAGTGCCCTACTCTTCCCTTATCCATGGTTTGTTATCCGTGGTCAACTGTGGTTCTGAAACAGATGATCCTCCTTCTAACAGACCCTCAGAAGCTCGGCAGTAGCCTGCCGCTACATCACGAGGCATGTCAGTAGTCTCACATCGTCACAAGAAGAAGGGTGAGTACAGTCCAGTAAGATATTGGGAGACAGACCACATTCACAGCACTTTTATTACAGTATATTGTTATAATTGTTCTATTTTACTATTAGTTGCTTTTCATCCCTTACTGTGTCTAATTTATAAACTTTATCATAGGTACATATGTGAAGGAAAAAATATAATATATACATATATGAGGTTCAGTACCATCTGTGGGTGCAGCCATCCACTGGGGGGCCTGGGAACAAATCTCCCAAGGATGGGGGGGGGACTACGGTAGCCTGAATGACTCCCATAAAAACACAAGGAACACATGCTGAAATGGGGAGGGTTAAAGAAGTAGCAACCATTTCCAGTTTAAGAACTCCCAAAATCAGAGGGTCTCAACTTTTTCCAGCTTGATATCTTATAAACATAAAAAGCATTTCAGTGACGTATTATGACAATGGTTGTTCACTTAATAGTAGTTTCAAGTGAAGTATATAATAGCAAAAGCTACAATGAATTTAGTAATACTTTAATTTGTATCTAACATTTTACAAATACCAGTATTTATTTTTGCTTTATGATTTTATCTTATTTATTATGTTATTTTTGGTGGTTGCATCAGAAGAGCTCAGGGGTGGCTTGAACAGTAACAGTGGGGTACTCTTGGCTTCTTTTTTGGTGTTTTAAAAAGAACCCGGCTGCTTCTCTGCTCACTGCAGCCTGCTTAATCAAGGACTCCAATGTATCCAGTGCCTCACCAGAATGATGGCTAGTGGCTGCGGCTCAGGAAGGGATACCCGGACATTTGCTTTGCCCCAGTGACTGCCAGCCTGCTTCCTCGTGGCTTCCCCAGCCTGGTCACACAGGTGATCATGCTCCTAGAAGCTTGGGGAGATTCTGGGTGCTCTGGGGACTCCAACAGTGTGACCATGAGTGGGAGAGTGGACTTCCCAAGACAAGCTTGCTCACCAGTGTCTGGGCTTGCTGTGGGAAGACCCAGGTGGTGGTGGAGGCTTCCCAAGAGTACGCAGCACTTCTGTAGGAGATGTTATTGGAAGTGGAGCCCAGGATGCAACCGCACTAATCATGAGAGGCCAGGAACAAACAGCTGGAGGGGATAGGGCCCATGTTCTTGCTTGTGGGCTGATGGAAAACTTGGCGTATGATTATGCATGGTAGGGACTGAGGAGTGCTAGACCACCCAGCCCATTTGCAAAGGAAGTCTCTTTGCTGGAGGCTGTTCTACCACCAACAAATGTGCATGCGCTCAGGGTGCATATTTATTATACTATGCGTTACTCATTGTCCTTACAGCCTAGAGCCTATGGTTAATGCTCGATGAGCATTTAGATTCCCAAACCCTTATAATTATTTACTCTCTCCACCCATCTACAAGAACCATGTCCTGGAAACCACTATTCTAAATGCCCCAAATCAGTGCTCCTAGTTGGGTACTTAACATGCCACCTTGTACTGATAGTCTTAGGTTATATATATATATATATATATATATATTTTTTTTTTTAAAGATTTTATTTATTTGACAGAGAGAGACAGTGAGAGCAGGAACACAGGGGGAATGGGAGGGGGAGAAGCAGGCCTCCCGCTGAGCAGGGAGCCCGATGCGGGACTCAATCCCAGGACCCTGGGATCATGACCTGAGCCGAAGGCAGACGCTTAACGACTGAGCCACCCAGGCGCCCCAGGTTATATATTTTTTTATGTTAGCATTCCTCATCTCCTTCATGTGGAATGTTAAATCTTTGAAAAGAGAAATCGGTTATCACATTTTAATACCCAGGATGTTTAGGAGCAAGAACGGTCCTTTGCAGAAAGCCTTGCTAAACCGGAAGAAAAAAAAAATTATTAAGCACCCACTCAGTGCCAGGAATTGTGGCAAATGTTTTACATTTATGGAGGACATTGAAGTTAACTCTACAACTTCCATTCCAAACCCTTCTTTTGTGCAGCAACAAAGGAATAGTTTTTAAACTGTAATTCCATCATAGTAATCCCATTCCCTTGTCTGTGAGGGATTCTGAGCCCAGGTTTAAGCTAATCAGAGCACTGCACTCACCTAATGAGTCACTAGATTAAGGCTGGGCATAAGACCTCAACTGGACAATCAGATTGAAAGGAAAGTGTTTCTGTTTTTTCCATTTTGGGGAATGGAGACAAAGGTCTGGACAGCAAATTATGGAAAGATCTAGATCCTTGATGTCTTAGAGCCATTAACTCAATCCACCAGACCTAAACTGCTCTGCGGCAGGTATCTTCCATCTGTCTCCCATGTCTATCGGCTACCTTCCTCGCCCCACTCTCTGCTCTGAAAGGCTGACTTGCATGAACCTGTGTAAATGGGCTCTCTCTCTCCTCTGGCTCCCAGTTGGCTCTAACCAATGGGGAACACAGGAGGACACGGAGAGGAGGGAGAAGAGTACGGTCAGCATTTATTTATTCTGAGACAATGTCCTATAGTGGGACAACCTCTTCTGTGAGATAATAGATCCCTTTACTATTTAAACTAGTTTGAGTTTTGTTTCCAGTTCCAGTAAAAAGTGTCCCACTGATATACATATATATATTTTTTATATATTTTTATATATATATATTTAATATATATATTTTATATATATATATATATATAATCCCATATAGGTAGCCTTAGAGGAAGTTAAGGTTATATATATATATATATATATATATATATATATACACACACGCACACATATACATACATACCATATACATATACATATAATCCCATATAAGGAGCCTTATTAAAACTTAAGGTAGCATTATTTCCATTTTACTGCAATAGAACCAGGGCCCAGAGAAGTTGCCTATCTTGGACAAGGAGCTGAAGGAACCCTGCTTTTTTTAAGTTTAGAAGCTGATTTATGTTCACTAAATGCTCTATTTTAGAATTATTGATTTCACTTTTTAAAATTTACTAAATGTCTTTTAAAAACTTTCTTAACCAATGATCATAATCAAAAAATAGACTCATTTAACCTTTTATATAGGTTTTTAATTAATGCTGGATGCCATGTATATTCTCCTTTATCACTTAATCACCCTTAATCTGTGAAGATTCTGAAATAAACTAGAATATAAAAATAGAGGAGCCAATTTGCCTTCTATTAAAGGACACCTTGGGATACATCCTAAAAGCTTTTTAAAAAAAAACCCACGCACCTATTTAGAAATAATTTGAAACTTACAATAAAGTTGCATGAATAGTACAAAGTACATCCCTATATTCTTTACCAAGACCCTCCTACTGTTCATATTTTGCCCATTACTCTTCCTTTCTCTCTCTCCCCACCCACTGCCCTCTGTGTATATGTATGTATATATATATATGTGGCATATCTGTATATATGTCTCTTTACTTCTGAATACTTCAGTGCATATCTCCTGAGAACAAGGACTTTCTCTTACCTAACCACAGTACAGTTATCAACTTCAGGACATTGAACATTGAACACTTTAATCTCTGACTAATATTTCAGTTGTTCCAATTGGCCCAATAATGTTCTTTATAGCATTTTCCCCCCCATAGAGGATCCAGTCTAAGATCACATGTTGCATTTATTCTTCATGTCTCTTTAACTTATTTGAATCTGGAAAAGTGCCTCAGCCTTTCATTGACTTTGATCACAACGCCATTTTTGAAGACTTCAGCCTCACTCCTCCCTTTTAAATAAAATGCTCCTAATGTTTCCTGATGTTTCCTCACGATTAGATTCAGTTTATACATATCCTGTCAGTCGACCACCTAGCTGAGGTTGTGTCCTTCTCAGGATATTGCACCCAGAGGCACCCAAGGTTCGTCTGCCTTTCCTTGATCACTTTAATTGTGACCACCTGGTCAATGTGTTGTCTGATTTCTCCACTCTATAGGATGGGGGCCTGATTTTTAAAATCAGGATTTGTTAGACTGCAATGCACTGCTCCTGGCTGCTTCCTGTTGATTTTGACTCATCTGCTCTTTTTGAGAACCTTAGTGGAGCCGTTACTTGCTGACTCTAATTGACGAGAGTTTTCTTTCTTAAGCAAAGTCTGGGCAAGGGAAGTTACAATCAAAGGATTTCTACAGCTTCTGATTTGTTTTCAATTCCTAGCAATTGGCCTCTCACTATTTAATTAAATAACTGTTAAGGGAAAACAAGTCTCTCGATTTTCCGAAGCTCTTTTCTTGCGGGCCACATCGCTTTTAGGGTATCTCACCTTCTCTGTAAAAGAAGTGTCTCCTCTGTCCGTTCAGACCTAAGGAGATTTGTTATGGCAAATTGCTTTGTTCCCAGAAGCAGCTTTGGGAGGAGGGAGCCCAGGGTGGGAGGGCACTCAGGGCAGGTTATGCAATGGTCAGTCTTCTTCCACATCGCTGGGGTTCTAGTCCACCCCGACAGTGCTAAAGGTCACATCTCCAATATCCCTCACTTTATCTTTCTTGAAGGATTACCAAGGTAGCTGGGAAGACAGTGAACTTTGGGCAGGCTTTGCAAGTGGGTCTCTGGGCTCATGTGAAATCTGGAGGTAATAGCTTTAGGTAAACAAACTGATCCTAAAACCAGTTCAATTGGTTGTTGAGTCAAAATGTATCCGAGGCCTCAAAGACCTTTAGAGAAAGCAAAGCCAAACTCCTTACCTGTAATTACATTCTGTTGATTTGTCTGAAGTTATTCCCTTTTGTCACTTTAGGGCTGCACAAAGCTCCCAAGAGACAATGACGGGCATTGTTGGTGTGCATAGTGCTGGTGTAATAGCCAGCAAAGAAAAGCAAACCTGTGGTCTGTGCATTTCACTGCAGGACACAAATCATGCCGCAGAATCTGGCAACTATTATGAAGCCGAAATAAGCACATCTAGTCACAGAACAAAGCAACCAAATTATGTATTTAACATAATAATAATTATAAAAGCTTCATAGGCATCATTTTGAAATCTCTGCTGCCACGAGTCCTGAGGGCTTCCTTCAACTAGGGGGAACACTGAAAAATGAACAGTGACAGGAAGCTGGGGTGGAGAGCGGGTTTAGTCATTAGTTTTCTTTTGTGTGTGAGCAATTGTTTTAAAGTTCAGTGCAATGCTCAGTGTATCACTGTTGCCACAAATTACCCCTTGGATAGTTTACTCCGAGTGCCAGCTTCTCTGGGGTACCTTCTAGATTTTCCAAGTGGTGCCATCAAACAACGATTATTCTTCTTCAAGAAATTATCCAGAGTGGCTTGTAACATGACAGACATGTGGTTTGAATTTTGTTATAAACACAGAACAAAGGGCCTGGGAGTGTTTCTTTTCATTATCTGAGCTGTGTGGCTCTGAGGAAACATGAGACAGTTCATTATTCAAATGAGAATATTTTTTTTTTTTTGCCTTTCATTTTCGGTTTTATTTCTGTATATCCATGACATTTCAGCAAGCAAGCTGCCTCCTCTAGAAGCACCATCTGCTTTTCTTTTCAACTGTGACACCATCTGAGAGAATACCTTCTCACTCGAAGAAATACATGTGGGATGAGGGGTGTTAATTATATATATACATATATAGGTGTGTATCTGCGTGTGTGTGTGTGTGCTTTGTTAGTTTTAATACTAGAGCATAGATGTATAATTCAGGAATTTGATCTGAGTAAGAAAACTAAGCAAAAATCTCCAACCCAACTTTTTCCCAGGTCTCAAATCCCTTCTTAGTGCAATAGGATATAAATTCCATGAGCATGAGATTTTTGTCTGTTTGTTCCCTGGTGTAAGCTGGACTCGAGAAGAGTGTCTGATATATAGTAGGTGCTAAATTAATAGTTGTTGAATGAAGTGGTTCCTGAGTAATTTTTTTGTGCTCAGCACATACCGGTCAGAAACTACTCTTCCTGGCTGTGGATGCTCCATGCTGTCCACACCCAGTGTGGTTGTGAACCTCTTTTGCCCTGCATTAACATGTACTGGGATAGATGATGGTCTTGGGTGGGGATGCTTTCTCTAACTTGTGCTACATTTTCTTACCAGATGGCGAAGCAAAGATACTTTGACACCATCTCCTATGAGTTGTCTGTCTGGGCTGCCAACTCTCTAGAATCACCTAAATTATCACCAGTGAGTGTCCAGCTTGAGCCCCAGTCTTAGAACCTTTGCGCTTCATTAATATGTGGATCATACAAGAAATCAGATCTTATTATCTACTGAGATGACTAGTATTTAGGTGCTACTAAAAATCAGGAAATCTGTGAAAACACGTTCCTAGGTACAAGTTTAAATTGTGCAGCATAACTGGCTAAGAAACAGCAGTGTCAGACTGGCCTGATGTCCTGCAATGGAACTGGATTATCTCATTTCAGCAGAGATTTCAGAAAGAGGCAGGGAGCCAGATCAGCTGGTCTTCAGGTTTCCATTGTGGAAAGGATTCATGTTCACATCTTGGACCTTTTCAGCCCACTCATAGAAAATCTGACAGCAGCAGGCACACTCACTGGTCTTGAAAGACATGTAGAGAATACAGAGGAAGAGACTGAGGTCATCCATGACATCATTAAAGCCTAAAAGTTAACTGACATGAGAGGCAGAAACATGTGATACTATTTTTTAGGAGCTGCTCTAATGAGAGATTTTCAGTGATTCCCCATTCCTTGTAGAATAGAATCCAGAATTATAAGCAAGGCTCATAAATATCATAGCTAAACCTATCTTCTTAGATGAAGTCTCCTTGCCCACCAGTTGCCACTGGAAGTGAGCTGGAGGACAGTCACCATCCATCCACTAAGCACCCCTACTGTGATGGTCACACCATGCTGCCTTGAATGGAATGCCCTCATCTCTGGTGGTTGAAGTTCTAGTAAAGGAGCTGATGATTTCCTCTGTAAACATATTAAATTTGAAGTACTGATGGTATAACCAAGGGGAATTGTGCAGTAAGGAGTTGGAGAGAGAGCTCCAGAGAGAGGACTGGCTGGAGACTCAGCTTGGGGAAGCTTTTACCTCTTGATTGTATGTGAAGGTATGGGGTGAATGAGAACACAAAAAGTGAGCCTGTAGAGCAAGAAAAGCTGAGGACACCGATTTTATGGGAAAAGTGAAGAAACTGGTACCCATGAAGGATCTCCTGGGTTCTCTTAGACTCAGGAAATTAAGGAGGCCATGCTTTCTGCAATAATCTCTGCCCCAGTCCCACATCATGAAGGAACTTCTGCCCTCTTCAGCAGCTACCACAAAGATTGACCTGAAATATGACTGTCCCTTCTCTGATGTTCAGACCAATTTAAATGGAAGGAGATTTCCTTATTTGGGATTCCCTCAGTAATTCATCCTGCGCAATAGCGTGAAATTCTTCCCATTACAGGGCAAATTTAAAAGTCACCAACCAATCACAAGTAGTTACGATTTGATGTGTTGAAAATATATGGAACTCACTGGATGATTATAGTTTGTTTTTATAGTCATACAGTTCAAATGCCTTCTACTAATTTTAAACGACACCTGGGTTTTAGAAAGACATTCAAAAGAGCAAAATTCAAAAGCAAACAACATCAAAACCCTTCACTAGAGAAACCTGTCCATTTAAAAAAATTAGTCCAAAGTTCAATTCTAACCTGGTTCAAAAACAATTCACCTTATCCTCTGTGGGCTTTTAGAAGGGAATAGGCAGAGAAACAAAGGGAAAGCAGTAACATGTGTAAGTGATCACCAAAACATCAGCTCATTTCCAACTAAAAAAACATTCCTTGTACACAGGTCACTGAACACATCAAATCAAATGCAAGAGTTGAGGAAAGTCACAACTTACAAGGGAAAAAATCCAGGAGAGATTTTTTTGCAAATAGATGGGTAAGAAAGGGTAAGTTTCACTCTTGTGGACTCCAGCCTAGGCTGTCTGAAATAACCTGTTAATAACGTTAATAATAAATCACAAGATAACTCTGAAAACAATTATAGGGGGATTATGCCAAAGGGACTTTCTTCTAAATAAGAGAAGGGACTTTCCACAGAGTTAGTGAAAAAACTATCTAGTAGAGTGGAGGTTTGAGTCTTCCCAGTGGAGGGAAATTCCTCTGTAAGGGTTTTCTTTTGTGGCTGTATTTTCATTGGAAATAGTTCCTTCTGGAGAGAATGAAGCCAGTTCACTCTTGAATTTGCATGCAAAGGTGAGATGAACAGGTGAAAAATAAAAAAGAGCATTTTGTACTGAGGCCACATAAGAACATGTGGAAAGAAGTCTGGCCCAGTGAATTTGAGTTTTTCATCCACAGTTTCGTTCATATGGTAGAACACTCCCTATTAAGCATAACTTTATGGACTGTTTCCCCCCAGTAATGCAGCCAAAGTTGCTCAAAATCAATGATTCTCACATTGGCTTCAACTGAACGGCTGTGAGAATTTTTTACAGCCTTCCAATTTTATCAGCATGCCCGCCCATGCGTAATCCACAAAGAGCCCACAAATGACCCAGGACAAATGTCTGTCCAAAATAATCTCTGTCCTTTCTTCCATGTAAAAAACAAGAGTTGTGGCAAGGATCACATATTTGGTTTACTGCTGTGTTAAATAACTCCATTCCTTTAGGCTTCACAGGCTCTGTAACCCCTAGCATACCGAAACCTCCATGGTATGGAGGAAGATGAAGAGTAGAATACCGCCATAAACAGCCTTGCTCAACTGGAGAAGAAGGGATAGAAAAAATTATCAAAATAATAAATACAGGGCTCTTACTCTGAGCTACATACTGTGTTAGACTTGGTGGGTAATACAAGGAAGCTTAGGATAAAGTTCCTGGGCTTAGGAATCTCTCGATCTAATATAGTATCTGGAGAGAGTAGAAATACAGAGTCATTATTTGAAGCCTATATTTTGAACAGGTATATAATAAAAGGCCAAGGACTCAGCACCAAGTATCCTAAATTAAGATGTATCATCCCCAGCTACCCTCAGCTTGTATGGGGCAAAATTTACTGGAACACATGAGAACATCCCTAAATCTGGGAATACACGTACTCATTTAATCTTCACGACAGCCTTATAAGCCAGTACTATTGCCATTTCCATTGTATGGATTTGTAAATTGAGGCATCAAGGTTAAATAATGTGACCAAAGTCATACAGCTAACATGCAGCAGAGCTGGGATTATCCTACAGTGTATCTGAGCATACCTAGACCCTAAATGAGTTATAAACCATCCAGCGGTGAAGAGGAACCAGGGATTGGCATTATAACTCATTGTAGAGCCTGGCAATTGTATTCAAATAAATGTATCTGTAATACTCAAATACATGAAGGAAGGTTCTTTGTGCTTCCTAAATAGGGTGGCCGGGTAATTTAAACAAATACTCTTCTAGAGATGAACAGTTAGGGTTCCAAAAGATCTTTTCCCTTTTATTCTTACACGCAAAGTACCCCTAGATAAATGAGTTGCTCTGATGTAGTGACTTCTCATCTATGAAAGCTGATATATTGAAAAAAATTTTAAGTAGCAGTTTCTTGACCTAGAAGACTTCAGAGTCAGGGAGCATCAGATGGAAAGGGTTGAGGGAAAGGCCTAGATCAAAAGACAGGGAAGGCAGCATTTACCAAGTAAGTGAGGTACTCCCACTTCCAAGTGGAAATGTTGTTTAGGGGAGAAGCCAGGAGCAGATCAATAAAGATGTATATTTCAAGAACCAATTATCCATCCAAGCACTGTTTTAGATGCTGTGGGGGAAAATGCCATCATCCTGCCTTCGTGTAATCTACATTATTAGTGGGGAAACAAAACTAAAGCACTTAAAATGATTAGCAAGGAGCACTAACCACAAGTCTGAAAGTTCAGGAACATCTTCCTGACTTGCGTTTTCTGAGCAAGCAGAGCTGACTTCTTGGGCTTGGAAACACCCCTCAACTGTCCTTCTGGGACTTTGCCTGAAGAGTCAGTGGAGAAAATCCAGGCCTGGGTGAGATGGCTTCTTCTCAACCAGTTTCACGGAGTGCCTCCCCTTCGTCCATGGAAGGCAAACGGCTCTGTGGCCTGCTTGATTAAGTGCTTCGTCAGGCAGACAGGCTCCTGGGAACTGTATGCAACATTTTATTGCCTTTCAAAGCAGTTGTTTCTCATTGTATAGATGTGCCTGAGTGGATAAATAATCTCGAGTTTCAATGCCAAAGGCTAATTTGCCCTGGCTTGGGAAATATCTGTTTTGTGAACCCCTAAGCAGCATGAATTATATTGATAGGTTTGCATGTTTCTGGCTGACCACCAAGGGCCCTCCTTCCAGGAGGATGGGAAAGTGGCGGGATGAAGTTTTCTCACAGAATTTACCACTGACTTGAAAGTGACATGGCTACAATGAATACTCATCCTTCCCCATGCCATCTTAATTGGGTTGGCAACACGTATAATTACCATGATGGCAGAGGAACCCTGTGATGTCGAATGAAGGACGAGCTCCTTTGGCTATTTGCAGACAGCCTCAAAAAAAGTCATTTTCTCAAAGACCCGACCACCAGTGGACTCATTTCAGTAGAGGTACATTTTGCTTTGCTTGGGCTTCCATGGCTTTCAAAATGCAGTGCTTTCATGCCTTGGAAATAAGAATTTTTAGAAAGTGAATGCTAGCTAGTTAAAGGGATTTTAATCTATCTCTCTTTCAAATGCTGTTACTAAAGTTCAAAGCATGTAAGTCTCTATCAATGGGTTGCAAACCACGGTAATGCAACACTTATCCAATTTGCAAGGATGTTAGTTAAAAAATATATATATTTTTTTCTCCAAGGGGGAAAAAAAATCTTCACAGAGAGAGCCTACCCAGGAGTAAATTATAAAGCTCTCCCACGAACATCAGAGCTACATAAACTTAAATGTAATTACCACCTTGGTAGGAAAAGAGAGTCTTTATTTTTTACCTTTCCAGCAAGAGACTATCCACTCCTAGAAGTTCATGAAAGGTCATTGGCAGAATCTAACCTCTATTTTATGCAAACTACCAAAGCTAAATTATACATTTTTTAAGAGTCTGCTGAATGCTATGCAAAGACTTCTTTACAAATGCCAATTTCCAGTCCAATCATCAATGAAACCTCAAGTCAGTGTCAAATGCTTGCCAATAATATTGAGGTTCTTCAGTTAGATGCCTTTTACCCAAGGTAGGTTTCATTATCCCCCTCTGATTCCTCATAACCAGAGGGAAACTAAAGGAGAGTATGATGTTGAATAAAACCTGAAAAGTGCTTTGACTCTTCCGAAAATTAATGAGCTAGATTCTTTTGGGGGGTACAATCCCTCATGAGAATATATTATACATTTGCAATTTAGATTAATTTATTCAGAATCCTGCAGCATCATTTTGTAAGTTATGGGCTTTCAGGGACTCTTGTATACATTTTCTTTTGTTTGGATTAATAGGGAATGGTAATATTGCTCAAGGAAGTGGGGGAGGGCAGTCTGTTCTCCAACAGCAAAGGTCAAAATTGTGAAACAGGTATTTGCTTATAGGATCCCCCTGAGACTCCCTTTTCTTCAGCTAGCTCTCTTGCTAGCATGCAATTCAACACCTTCTAGAGACACTCCTATGTTAAAGAAGCGTGTTTGTATGTATCCATTTTTGTACTCTGATTTGTCTAGCGTGACTTTCGTTTGCTGGTTGAAAGTACTCAAGGAGACTGGGATTACTATTCAATTATTCAATCCCTAGGGCTAGACCTCTAGGTAGGGCCACATAGGAACCTTTCTCTGATATGCTTCAAATTACACAGGTCAGGCAACTTCTCTTATGATGAGTCCGATGTGATCTGAGATACTGCTGGGTTGATTGGGATAGCAGGGTCTCCTCCCTAAGAAGATAGTTTCTGTGAAGGGGGATAAGGAGATAGTTTGTATAAAGGGGGAATCAGGTTCATCCTTCCATGGAGGGAAATGAAAGTACATCTCGAAGCTTATGCTGTATGCCTGACCTGATAATATAAACTACTAAGAAATGCCTGTCTCTCACATTTTGGATAAATGGTGATCTGGTCAATAGAGAATGGTTTTGTTTGTCTTTTTTTTCCCTCTTTCTGTGACATAGTGTTTGGAAGTGTTAATGTGATTTTCTTAAAATTTCCATTTTAATGCCAGGGAACAATTTCTTCCCTGGAAGTATATAACTTAATATTTCTTAAAAGCCAAAAGAACAGAATGTGAAAAAGCTTTTCAAAGAGGTTTCTATCTTAGCTGAAACAACAACGATAGTAATAATCATGATCATTATCTATTTCATTTGTATAGGATTTTATAGTTTATAAAGTACTTTCATGTACATTATCTCATTTTTTATATAACCAAAACCTTGCATAATACAAAATTAGCTGTTGCTTATGTCAAGGCATCCTGTGGGTTATTAGAAGCTGTAGGCCAGATGTTATGAATGGTGTGGAGTGTTTCTTGGCAGAGCACTGAAAGGTCCAAACTTTTGGGTAGACTCAAATGGTAGGATAATGAGAAGAAAATGTACTATAGCTTGCTTTGCTGAATAAAGGCACCAGGCCAGGGCAGGACCAACAGACGCAGAAAAACCTGTTTTGGGTTCCCAATGCCTTAGCTCAGGAATGGCAGAGATCCACTAGAAGTGGCAGCCTAGGAATCTACATGAGATGGGTAGTGAGGCCATGCTCAGGAGAAGCAGGACAAAGTCAAGGAGCTTCCCACTCATAAATTCACATGAATCCATGAAAAAAGCTGCTTGCAGAGCAGAAAGACCTCTACTCTGTTCTATCGCCATCAGCTTCATTCATTCATTTACCATCCTCTTCACATACAATTATTGTGTCAGGCATTCTCCTTGGTGTTGGAGACATACAGTGAACAAGACAGACACAGGTCCCTGCCCTCATGCAGCTTGTATGGGATAGACAAAGAATAGGGGAACAGATAACAAAAGTTATAGATTCAGATAAATGGTTTGGAGAAAATAAGCAGAGCAACAGACAAAGGAGAAACTTTAAACTTATGTTAGAAAACATGGATTGTGGGCGCCTGGGTGGCTCCTTCGGTTGAGCAGCCAACTCTTGGTTTTGTCTCAGGTCATGATCTTGGGGTCCTGGGATTGAGCCCCACGTAGGCTTTGCACTTGGCACGGAGTCTGCTGGAGATTATCTACCTCTCCTTCTTCCTCTGCTCCTCCCCCTGCTGGTACTCTCTCCCTCTCTAAAATAAATAAATAAAATCTTAAAAAAAAAAAAGAGCGTGGATCAATGGAGCAAGTTCTATGAAGGAAGCCTTAAAAATTGCCTTATGTAAGAGGAAACATAACACCTCTTTGACTAAGTCTGGACTTAACTTCTTCCAAAATGCCATAGATAGCAAGATCAAACACTGATGGAAAATAAATGGTTAGGGGAAAAACAATAAATATGGAAGTAAATGTATTTTCAGAGTACATTAAATCAAGAAGATATGTTCCTGTAGAAGAAACCAGGAGCACCAGTGTTCGAAACTTGCTATGGCAGATAGGTCTTCTCCTCAAATCGTGGTCATTACCTTGTGCCAGAAGCCCAATGCAGCAGTCCTGTACTAGCACATGGTAGAGTCATGGAGACAGGGCTGGGAAGACCATAGACTCTTCTTACTCTGTCCCAACAGTATATAAAATGTCAGGTGATTTCCCCTCTGGGCAGAATGTGCTGGCATTTAAAAGGAGTAGCAGGTAGAAAACTCATTGGACAGTAAAATTCCTTCTGTTTCTGGGGCACATTCAGTCTGTTTTTCTGCTGTGCCAGGAAAAAGGCCCAATATCCTATTTTATGCTAGAGCTTTTTGAAACTTTTCAGTCCACAGTTTAGTTTTGGCAATCTTTGAGGGATGGGATTTGTAAGTACTATTTATCAAATCATTACTTATTAGCTGACATTGTTTCAATTCAATAAGTATTTTATTTTTTTTAAAGATTTTTTTTATTTATTTATTTGAGAGAGAGAGAATGAGAGAGAGAGAGCACATGAGAGGGGGGAGGGTCAGAAGGAGAAGCAGACTCCCTGCTCAGCAGAGAGCCCGATGCGGGACTCGATCCAGGGACTCCAGGATCATGACCTGAGCCGAAGGCAGTCGCTTAACCAACTGAGACACCCAGGTGCCCTCAATAAGTATTTTAAATCCTTTATTATACACCGTTAATGTATTGCTGCGAACTTTGAAATAATATTTCCAGTCTCCTCTTTGTTCTCTGTGGAATAGGAATAAGACACACATAGCTGGCAGTTAATTTCTCCTTGAAGAAGTTCAAATATTATTTAAAAATTAATATCTTCTATTTATTTATTTGTTAGTTTTATTTATTTATTGACATATAAAAAGTTGTATATTACTAATGTATACAACTTCATCAGTTTGGAGATAAGTATATACCCATGAAACCACAACCATCAATCTATGCCATAAACCTATCCATCACCTCCCAAAGTTTCCTCCTGCCCTCTTATTTTATTATTATTATTATTATTATTATTATTATTTATGATAAGATCTACCCTCTTGACAAATTTCATTTTTGGCCGGTGGGAGAGAAAGAGGGAGAGGGAGGAAGCACAGAAGGAGAGGGAGAGAGAGAATCTTAAGCAGGCTCCACGCCCAGCGCAGAGCCCGACACAGGGCTCGATCTCACATCCCTGAGATCATGACCTGAGCTGAAATCAAGAGTTGGATGCTTAACCTGGTGGAGGCACCATTCGTCAATCTGGCCCCTTGACAAATTTTTAAGTATACAATACAGTATTGTTAATTATAGGTTATCATGCTATACAGTAGATCTCTAGGGCTTATTCATCTTGTACAACCAAAATCAAACATATAATTTTTAAGCTCCTTTGTAAATACCTGAACTGAAGGAAATTACAAAAAAAATCTAATGACCAGTATAATTTTATTCTCTCATGAGATTTTTATTATTAACCTTTAAGTCAAGAATTGATATCTCTATATTAGATGTTAATGGCATTAATTCTCTAGATCGGATTCCATGTTAGTAAAATCAAACCAAACATAGAAACATTATAATTATGATGCAATTTTCACCCAAGCAGTCCCAGGAGCATTTGAGAACAGGTACAATATGGAAAGGTTAAAGGTCGTAGTTTAAGGGTTGAAGATAAGTCTGCAATTCACTAATTCGAAATCTAAATCAACTCAAGGTATTTATAGTGACTCTAATGGGTACATTTTATTCACTTGCAGGAAACTTGGAGTACAGTAGTTTAAATAGAGGCGTTGGTAGAAAGGATCAGTTACTCACCTTGCTGATGGTTAAACACTGCTCTAGTATACAGGAGAAAACAATATTTGCTTGTGTTTTCCTCCTTTTTTCTTAGGCTTAAATGAAACGTAAGTATCTCTAATATTGCAAAGGAGACTTGGTTTATTTTCAAGTAAAGGGCTAGTGAGACCATTCTTGAAATTTTGCCCTGGAGAGGCCACAAATTTCTATTGTCCTTCTGTTTCCAATGGTGTATACTATAATTTTATTTTCTGCAACTCTGACTGAGGACTCCAGTCAGGACTTCCAAGAAAATTATGCCATTAATTTAATTACTAAGATTTTTATTTGTATTTAACTTATAAAAATATGTATGTTGGGAATTGCTTAATAGTATATTATTTCTAGTAACATAAGAAAAACAACCACTGTTGCTAATACATATAACTAGGAAAGAGAGAAGCCTGCTGGGATTCATCATATATAGCATACAGTCAAGCTATTGTAAAAGCAGTCATTTATTACATGTGACCATATTTACATTTTCTATATTTGTGTTGTCCAGAGGATTTTGTTGCAAAAGAATGGTAAAGGAGGCCAATAACCATTAATATAACTAGATAAGGTTCTTGCAGAAAGACAGAGAAGGCCACAGGAACATTATAGGCTAAATTTTCTAGGAATTGTGGATAGCTGTAGATAACTGGGTTTCAGCCAATTTTTGACAGCATAAAAATAATGTGATATATACCAAAAGAACTTTGGAAAAGTTAAGATGAGGTTTTCCTTAGAGACATAACTGTGTAAAAAGCTGGGCTGCTGATTAGAGTGTGGAAAAACAGTATACTGCTTCTTCTAGTTCCTGCAGTTCAAAAAGATCCCTCCATCCCCAGATCTGCACCCCAACAGTAAGTACACGGGCTCCTAGAATGGGGCTAAAAATAAGGCCTTTTTTTTGTACAATAACTTGACTTTTACAGTTGTTGGGAAGGAGAGAGAAAATAGTTGATTTAAGTCTGTAACAGGGTTCAAACATTTTGAGGCCTACCATTTTTTAAATTTTCCAGTAGAATTTGATTTGACATGGCCCATACTTCTACCTCTTATTTCTGCTGGCCTCAGCCTGCTTTCTACATACACCCCACTCAAAAGATGCTGGGGCAAACCTGAAATTTATTTGCGCAATGAATACAGTGACCATCTGTGTCCGCACAAGCAATATCAAGGGTTGTCCCAATTATTCAGACTCCTGGTGGCAAATCACTGTGTTATAACCAACCAATAGCTTCATTTTGTTTATGTGTCTGAATTTAAGCATCCAAATAAAAATGGTGGCTGAGGGGTGCCTGGGCGGCTCAGTCGGTTAAGCATCTGCCTTCAGCTCAGGTCATGATCTCAGGGTCCTGGGATCAAATCCCGCATTAGCCTCCTTGCTCAGTGGGGATCCTGCTTCTCCCTCTGCCTGCTGCTCCCCCTGCTTGTGTTCTCTCTCTCACACAAATAAATAAAAAATCTTTTTAAAAAAATGGTGGCTGAGAAAATGATCAGAACAACTGTCAAGAAGGCATTAGATTTGCTAAGTGTCTCCCAAAGTTTATACACCAGACCTGCAGATGCAGGAGGCTGGGGTAGAGTGGATGAAGGGTATGATGATTAAGTAAGTTTAGGAAACATCATACACATTTGTATATAGGCAAAAAGGCTGTGATAAGTCTTGCACTAAATAAATCTATTTGATTTTGTTTGGTGTAACCATTCTTAAATGTTTGACAAAAGAACCCCCCTTTTTTTACATAAAAACTAAAAACCTTCTGAAGAGTTGGAATTTCACCAAACATAACTTTGATAATTACTAATGTGGAGAAACCCCTTATTTTAGAGATGATGAACTGAGCCCTTGGAGATTAAACTGCACATCTGAGTTCCCACAGTTCACTAGTGGCTTACCTGGCCCTAAAATCTAGGGCTCATGATGTTCTCAGCTTCAGTATACTACACCCAACCTGTTCTGTTTATCTATAGTGCCCCAATTCAGCAGATAATTTTGCCACATTTCAAAAACTTTTTTAAAAATTGAGATATAACTGACATTAAGTAAATTTCACCCTCTTAGTGTACAGTTTTATGAGTTTTGAAAAACTACCACCACAATCAACAGTTCCATTTATTTCTTAAAGTTTTTAAAAATGTGTGCTAGAATGCATAAAATAATTTCAATAGAAATATGTTCAAGTGAGTTTAAAATCTGCTTAAGAAAAGAATCCTAGTCAGTCTCGATCGATGTAGCTGACTGTATATAGATTTCAAGAATGACAGTGGGTATACACAATTATATTGGGAAAAAGAAATGACAAGCCAAACAGTCAAAGACGAAGCTGTACCAAGAGAGGAACATGAAGCCGAAGGAATTACCAGCTGGGACTCTCACTTCTAACTGACTGCCTATGTATAAACAACTCAAGGGGATGAAAGTAGCAGTAAGAAATCATCTTGACAATTCCTGTAAGAATTTCTGAGAAGTTCTGGGCAAGAAGCCCCCAGAAAACTCTAAATTCAGGGCCTGGTCATTTCTCATTGGAAATACAGTATTTTCGACCCATTTTCCTTCTCGTGTTTCCCTTCTCTACTCTACACTTGCTCTTTTCAATTTCCATTCCTGAACTGAACCAGAAGGTCCCTTCTTCCTTTTTTTTCCTTCTGCCTGTCTGAGATACATCTGATTCAGTGGTGAGCTAAAATCATCATGTTTTAGTTAAATACCAGTCATTGGAAGAGCTTTGGAATCATTCAGTTTCATATCATAAGTACATTTATGCTACTTGATTACAGTTTCCAAGTGAATTTAAAATATCATGTCCAGTTTTGTTTTTGAGGCAAAATGGGCTCTGATCGAAACCAGCAAATCTCATGTGTCCAGATTTGCTTTGCTCTTTTTGATCATTTCAAACTGAGTAGCTGGGTGAGAGAGCACACCTCATATGGGACTCTCCTTTATGGATGCCACCCCCTGCGTGGGAACACATCCTGTTTGCCCTAACTTTGTCCTAGCTTGTTTGTTTCCCAAAACAACCAGCTTTAACTATGTGGGATGGAAACCAGAAATGAGATACTCATCAGGAGGGGAGAGCATGCCTGCTGTGCAGGTAGGTCTTGCCCAATTTTAACATGAAAAGGACCTGGTAAGAAAGAAAACATGAAGCCCTAGAAAAGAACAACAATCTCCATGTGGAGGCAAAATGAAAGTGAGTTGTGTATACTGACTCTCCATAGGAATGACGCTGGGGAGAGGAGGCTGCTGGGCCTCTTCCGCTCCCATCAGATGGCTGAGCAAAGAAAGTGCAACCCTAGTGCAAACCGGCTGCTCCCCACGTGCTACAGAGCACGGACTCCTATCCCTCTGCTCCAGCTGGGGGCCACATGGAAACCAAATGCGCAAGGATGTCTAAGAATGCAACCACCAGCTCTGTCTGCAGGAAAATATGGTCCTAGAATGGCAAGTACGATCAAGCTCTTTAAATCAGCAGGATGACCTGATCACCCAATGGGACACTCTCCTCTAAGGAGCTCTTGCTACGTGGCAGGTCCTGGCAGGTGATCTACATACTTCAGCTCATTTAAAACTCATAGCTGTCCTATGAAATAAAGACCATAAGAAAACCCCCGTTTTAGGTTCAGAGAGGTTATGTAACTATGTTAAATTGCAGATTCTGTAAGTGGCAAAGATGAGACTTGAACTCAGGTCTCGTTTACTCCAAATGCTGTGCTCTCAACTTCTTTACTGCACTTCAGGTTAATGGGACAACAGGAAACAATGTTTGCCCTGCATTTTTTTTTCTTATATCCTATAAACTCAAAGCAGCACAGTTCTTTTGGTTACTTAATGGATACGGAATAACTTGTTCTTGTCTCCAGGATGGCAAAAGTTTTATTTATTTATTTATTTATTTATTTATTTATTTATTTAATATTTTTTCTTGTGATGAGGGCTTTTTTTTTTTAAGATTTTATTTCTTTATTTGACAGAGAGCGACACAGTGAGAGAGGGAACACAAGCAGGGGCAGTGGGAGAGGGAGAAGCAGGCTTCCCGCCGAGCAGAGAGCCTTATGCGGAGCTTGATCCCAGGACCCTGAGCTGAAGGCAGACGCTTAAGGACTGAGCCACCCAGGATGGTAAATGTTTTAGTCTGACTGCTTAGTGCAAGCCAATTCTCACTCTTTTTACAGAACGTACTAATGCTGATCTGTGCACATGTTTTACTCTTTGGATAGTAATGACTAATCTTTTCACGGTTAGGCAGTTAAATTAGTTAATCAATCTACAAGCAAGAATACACTTGAAAAGTTTTTGTGGAAAATTCACTTTTCAGCGCTTTCCCAACAGGCAGGGAAGGGAGCGCTAATGCCCTGTTAGTCTCTCCTGTTCATTACTGAAGCCTCCTGTGTGGTGGCCAGACCTTCAGTAAGAAGTCCAGTGCCATGGAGGAAATCACCACCTTTTCAGTTTAGTAAGCAGAAGCTTGCTGCATTTTTAATCTTCTCACGTGTATCCTGGTGCATTAGTTTTGAACATTTAACGGAGGAAAGCAGAATTCTAATTTCTCTGCTAACCGGTGCTATTTTGTAAAGTAGATATTAGCATGTGACTGAGTAATAAATAACTCAAAACCCATGACAACCACAGGAACATCAGGTTTCTTCCTGCCTCACATGCTTGCCAGGCAGCTGAAAGACTGTCTGAAAAAGCTATCCGAAAGTAATGAAAGACAGAATCTTCTCTCAGATACATTTCTTGGGGAATTTACATATGCTATTATTTACCATATCCTATAGGATATGGTGAAATAGACATGACAGTCATATTTGGAATGAACACAAAGCTTTATTTATGTGCTCTACATATGGAAATAAGATGGATTTCCATGAAGTCCTAAGGAAAGTGCATTGACTATTTGACTTTTCTTTCAATATAATGTGGTAACACCATACGGAAAGTAAATTCACAGTTATAAGCATTCAGACGTACTCTCTGATATGGAAAGTTTGTAGCGTCACTTTCTGTGTGGAGACTCAGACCCCATATTGACCTGTGGGTCTTGATGCATATGGTGCCCGGCTAAAAATCTGGATTTGTTAGTGGCTGCCAGCATAGTCTCTGATACTATTGTAGAAGGAAACAGAAAAATTAGACCAATCTACCTATTTCCAATAGATTTTTATGTAAGTCAAATGAGATAATTTACACAATAGTTATTTGAAAACTAGGAGCCATTTATAAAAAAGACCTTACTCAACATAGATGAATCTTAGAAGTGTAATGTGAAGTGAAAAAAAGCAAGTTACAGAGGACTTTACATACAGTGTATCAAAATCAAGCAAAACTAAACAATCTATTGTTTAGGCTACCTATATATGTGATAAAACTACATAAAACAAGAAAGGAAATGAACACAAAAATTCAGTATAGCTGTTACTTCTTTCCAGGGGCCAGTAGGAAGATGACATAGATCAGTAACACACAGGAAGACTTACATCCTGATTTTTGAATGTGTGTTAGTTTTGTGGGCATTCATTATTTTGTTTTAAAATTTAAGTAAATTTACCTATATTTTACAGTTATCAAAATTTAGTAAAAAGGTAATGAAAGTTTATTGCATGTGGTGCTGCATAAAATAAGAAAATTTTAATCCCAATTTTATCTCTGAATCATCCCTGGCATTTTTAGGTTCATGCAGTTTTACAATTGCTTCTTTCTCGTCTTTCCTTTTTTCCTCCCTTTCTCTTTTTTACTTGTTCTGACATTTACAGACTTGTAATGAATACCTACGTGGCACCAGAAGCAGTATAGCAGAGATGTACAAACTAGCATAATAACATCGGAGACTTGGAGCCAGGCCCTACGACTTACTGTCTGGTGACCTTCGGCAAGGTCACTAAATCAAGCTGTGCCTTGGTTTCCTCATCCTTAAAATGGGGATAAAAGTCAAACTTATTTCACAGGGCTATGACGGAGATTAAATGAGTTAATGTCTGTAAAGTGCTACCTCGTGTTGTTAAACTACATAAACACTGTGCTGGCAATTGTGGTTTTAGTCTTGGTCAACTCACTTGCTCAGTTCTGTAAAAACAAAAATTGGATACTAAATGCACTATCATATTACATAAATAACAGAACTTGAACCAACAAAAACTTTTCTGTAAAAAGACATTTTGAGAAAGCATAAATGACTTGGGTCTGTTATCAGGACTGGATTAGATTCCTGAAGATAAAAGAATGGTGTTCCTCCGCCCAGCCTCTAAAATAATCCTACATGTCCACTTTTCCATGGAGAGACTCCTGGAAGATCTCACGGATGCAAGGGGTGGTCCCGCAAGATAAAACTGTCAGGCTGCTCAGTAATTACCTTGATGAACTATTGACAAAATATTAGACCAATAAATGTTCATAGATAAAGAGGAGTGGAACATATGCAGTGATTTTCTTGTTATTCCAAGAAATGTTACAAACTGTGACCCCCTAATACTAGATTGTAAACTCTGTAGACCCAAGACAATTTCCGGGATAAATCTAAGGTTTCGGACAAATTGATTACAACCAGGGGATGAGAATTTTGTTCACAGGAATTAATTATTCACACATTTTTTTGGAGTCTCAGGGGATAAACATGCCTTTTCTCTTCAGTTTGGTAAAAATCCTTTTTGTTTTTTGTGTTCTTTTTTTGGGGGGGGAGAAAACCCTGTAATTATTTACTGACCCATTAACTCTCAGGATTTTATAAAAAATATGATTTTTGGGTTAATTTCAAAAGTCATAGTTTAGTATGAGAGTGGGTTTATGTTGTTTTATTTTCTTAAAGACATCCAAGTTACGATGAAGTTGTTATAAGATGAGAAAACAGCTAGCAAAGAACTATGACAATTGCAATAACCAGAAGTCATAAGAACAAATATGCAAACATGTGGTTTGGGGTAGAAACCAGATGAAAAGGTTATTATGAAGTCAAGCTAGAAGCCGGAGAAAGAAAATTAGGAAAGGAATGGGAACAGAACAAGAAAGATAAAATGGAAGGCAAAAATACATATTAACAAAAAGACATTAAAGAGTTCATGTATCTATTCCATTCCACTCCCTTGACAGAAAGAAAATCTGGCAAAAGAGCAACCGAGGAGAGTGGGAAAAGACTGCTCTTTTGCTTTGGCTTAAGCACTGCTATAGTCTTGCACACTCTGCCTCCCCATGTAACTGAGGCCATTTTCCTGGTGTGTTCCAGTTTAGAAAAGGGAAGGAGAGAATCCCATGATTCATTCCAAACCTGAATGGTGTTCTGGTTTGTTTTGGTTTTGTATCATTGTCTGAACAGGAGAGCTCTGGGCTGATGTCTGCAGTATGTTACACACACACACACACACACACACACATACACACACACACACACATCTGCATAGGGTCCTGCTTCTGAAGACCATTTTCCAACACTATAAAAGTGATGTCTAGTCCTGTCACCCTTGGGTGATTGTGCCATCTCATCACTCACCCAAATAGAGAGCTAGCCCTTTCCTTCTTTTAAGAGCCTGAAATGAAGGAGGCAGGGATTTTAGAGATTTTTGACTCAGCTTTCTTTCAGAGATTCTACCAAGCGTATCTGGAGTCTTTCTATCGCTTCCTTACTTAACAAGATACAAATAACAGCCCCTCAGAGGCTGAGTTCACAGTGATCATAGGCTAGCCTTCTGTCTCCATTTACCACCACTTATTACTGTTGCACCCCAAAGATACTGCTGACAGGCTTTGGCTGTGCAGCAGAAGGCATCTTTGTGGAGTCATGCATATGGGACAGTTGTATAGCACATTTCACACATTGTGAGAATGAACACGCTAAGTGCCAACTGCCGACATTCAAATATGGCTACAGTACAAAAATAAATTTTCTCAGAATGGGAGAGATGTCATGGGTCATCACTTCTAGGACAATACTAATAACAAAAAAGAATGACAGAAAATAAGGTTGGGAGGAAAAGAAAAAAAAATAACCTCTGAGCATTTAAAATACCTTTTTCATTTGGAAAGAAACCACTGTAACCAACAAGGAGCGGATTGTTCTGCAGTTCTTTATTGCCTTCAGATTTGGATATAGTCATCACTAGAGTGTCTGTTTTCTACAGTCTAATTTCAAATGTGATGCAAAAAAAAGAAGCAAATGTCTCATTTGGGCTCTTTAAAATGTAATACAAGTAAGCATTTGTATATGTGAGGCATCTAATAACGCAGTAACTCCACAAAGGCAAGCTAGTACAAAAATGTTTTACATTACAAGTGGAAACTATGATTTGCAAAAGTCGAGGGAAGGAACAAACAGCTAATTTTCATTGTGTGCACTAAAAATAGAAGCTGTTGTAATGATGTATGTTTTCCCCCTTTAACAGCAGTAGTTAAAGCTAAGCCTTTGCTAAGAGGCCAGTTGAGTATCCTAACACCCATTTAACACCACAGAGATTTAAACTCTCAATTCCCTTCACTGATTATTGTCTTCACATCGGCTTAAATTATATTAGTTTACTTTTAGGCAATTTTGAAACAGTTGCAACATCCCATTATTGCATTATAGACACAGAACATGCCATCATTTTTATTTTAGAATGATGAACCATTTAAACATGCTGGTGTTGGGTGCCTGGGTGGCTCAGATGGTTAAGCGTCTGCCTTCGGCTCAGGTCATGATCCCAGGGTCCTGGGATCGAGTCCCGCATCGGGCTCCCTGCTCCTTGGGAGCCTGCTTCTCCCTCTGCTTCTCTCTCCCTCTCTCTCTCCCTCTGTCTCTCTCATGAATAAATGAATAAAATCTTTAAAAAAAAAACATGCTGGTGTTTATGGTAAATAATATAGCAAAACATAAAGTAGCCACCATCCCGAGTTAGTGAATTTTGTTTGTATGGATTCATTTATCCTCTTTTCTGTGAATGAACATATAGGTTATTTTCTTTCTTTTTTTCTTTGGCAGGAAGTAACAGCATCTTGTATGTGTGTTCTCATGTAGTTATGAAAAAATTTTTCTGAGATCTATAACTAGATGTGAAATTGTCACACAGTCACGGCGTGGACCACCCTTAGATTTACCAAATAGTGACAAACTGTTCTCTAAAGTAGGACCAACTTATACTCCCAGCGTCCTATATCCCTGCAAAATTGGATATTGTCAAACTTTAATTTTTCAAGTTTTCCATTTTTTAGCCGTTTTATAATGCAAAAATCTAAACATTAAAAAGTAGAAAGATAATGTAACAAATCTTTATGTACCCATCCTCCAGTTTCAACAATGATCAACTTCTGATCAACCTTGTTTCAGGCATCCATTCACCTTCTACGCACCTAGCCCATAATCATCACTGGATGCTTTGAAGCGCATCACTGAAAATATATTGTGTCATCTGTAACTATTTCAATCTTTATCCCTAAAATATGAGGTCTCTTTAAAAATAACTATAAATCATTATCATACCTAAAAAAGTAACAGTAATTTCAACAATAATTTCTTAATGCCATTAGATATTCAGTCAATGTCCAAATTCCTAGCTCTGCAAGAATGAGACCCTAGTATAATAGCCTGATTGCCTGAATTGTCAGAGAAAACTAGAAATTTAGATTTTTGTAAAGTCTACAAAATTTAGATTTTGTAAGTTTTGGCAACTAATCCAAAATTTTAAGAACACTGTATAAACTATGAAACATACAAGCTGTTAATAGTCTGAGAGCCATGTGTTTTGACACTTGAATTAGAGGTTTTCTGAATAATATGTGTTTTAAAATCTAATATTTGGATGGTTGGAGTAGTTCAGTTAGTGGAGAGGAGGCAAGCAGAGCCCACCTGTAGGGCGCTGAATGATTGCCTTAGGATGGAAGGATTTCTTCCATTCACAAATTTCCTTCTCACCCCACAAGCAATTCTGATAGTCTCCAGTAGGCGGCATCTGTCATTGTATCTGAGAATTTCTGCCACAGTTAATGATGGGGATGGGCTGCTTTCCTTAAATTATGTTGGGATAGGAAAAAAGTGGAGTGATGATCATACAAGCACAGACTTCGAAATCTTGGAGAGATCCTTGAAGGAACTGGTCCTACTCAAGGCTATGTAAGTAAGGAAGTAACGATTCACAAAAGTTGAGCGACCTGTTCAAGGACATGTGTTGAATTAGTGGCATCTACTGATTTTTTAGGTTTCTTATCAAGTCTCAAGTTTTGTGTTGCTGTGTACAGTCAACCGATCTAGTCATGAGACTGCAGGAACATCTTAAGGCCCAAGGAAATGTGAGGCTTTCTCTATGCATAATTAGGGTTTAATTAAATTTAATTATTTACAATTACTCAACTAGAGATTGAACTATATTCTCTTCACCATACTTGAGTAAGAATTTGAAAGATCAGTGAAGTCAGTCATTAAGTATGCAGGGCCTTATATGTGTAATAATTACGCTGTAGTTTCTTGCTACAGTCTCCAATGCTAACAGGGTTTACACAAAGATAATTCCCTCATCATTGTAGCTCTGAGCAAAAATGATCATTTTTAAAATTATAATCTTGTTTTAAAAACTGTTGTGTGTGTGTGTGTGTGTGTGTGTGTGTGTGTGTGTGTGTAATCGCGATGTTGAAGCTTTTAGACATTGAGTATAAGAAATAGTAGCTTCTTTATGACCAAATAATAATTAAATGTCATCTAATTTCTTGGTTTAATTTCAGGCAAATATAATAGTAATGCATGTTATCATTTAGAGTCTTACTATGTATCAGAACTGATGATAAGTACTTTGCCAATTCTCTCACTTGATCTTTTTAATAAGTCTATGAGGCAGCTAGTTTTACAGATGAGGATCCTGAGGCTTACGTGATTAAGTGTGACCTTAGATTTGACCCAAGACCTTTGACTTCAGAGCCTGTACAATTAATCTCCGCACTACACTGCCTACCTAAGCAGATGCTTCAAATTACATTAGCATCATCTAAAATTCTAACAAAGATCACTCATCATAGTCTTCTAGGGGATTAAGGGGAGTTTACCAGAATTGTTTGTTCTTTGCTCCACATTTCCTGTGGAAGTTCTGAGACTTGATTTCCTCAAAGCAACATCTGCCTAGTGGTACTGCTCAAAATTCTGGCTTGTATTTCTTTCTTAGCACATACTCCATCATATGTAGTCTGAAGTGAGACTCCTAACAAAGAAAGCAAAAACACCCAAGAAAGTCATGTTGTAAAAAAATGAATAAACTTTATAAAAGACTTGTGAGCATTAGTGAGGAGGTTATCTGACAATGTGCCATTAATTTAGATCCCAATTAAACACATGATGTGCAATAGTTTTCTATAAAATGTAAACATGTTGCATATATTTTAACATCCAAGTTTAAGCATGTTGTTTAATGAGAAAGAGCTGTTGTATGATGTCAAACAGAGGAAAATATCATTTATGAGAAATCATATCTTCACTTGACTTTATGGAAGTAAAATTAATCTGTGAGCAATCAGGTATTGGGATGAAAATTGTTTCCTGTTTTTTCAAATAATACTTGGAAATTTAGGTAAGGGCTATTAGCTGTGGTTTACTCTCCTGGGCAGCAGCTCTCATTGGTAGACAGGGACTGAATTGCAAACTCCCTCACATGCCAACTCTTTTAAACTTTGGCCACTCAGGAATATTTGCCCCCTTCCATCCTCAAGAGTCCACATCTACTTTAGTGGCTTATACATGAAAGGAATAGTATCAAAAGATTTTGGCCTCATAGTTTTGGGGGGGATTTGTTTTGTTTTATTTTATTTTTAAGAGTTAATTTATATTCTCTAGGTGGTGGTATACACTTCCTAGTTTACTGCACTCCCCACCGATCTATATTAATTAACCCTAGCTGCTTCACGTATTCACTCTTGTCCTGGTCATTAAGGCATTTGCAACCCTATTTTATGACCTAATTGAAAGTGACTCAAATGTAAAGAAATAAAATAATGGGTTTTATGTGAGTAGATTGTAACACAGTGGGGGACTGTTATGGAATAAATGTTTGTGTCCCCCAAAATTCATAACTTAAACCCTAATTCCTAATATGATGGTATTAGAAGGTGGCATTTGTGGGAGGTGATTAGGTCATGAAGTTGGAGCCCTCATGCATGGGATTAATACCCTTATAAAAGAGACCCCAGAGAGCTCCCCTGCCCCATTCTACCATTGAGGGCATAGCTAGAAGATGGCCATCTATGAACCAGGAAGCAGGCCCTCATCAGCCACCAAATCTGCCAGTGTCTTGATCTTGGACTTTCTAGCATCCAGAGCCATGAAAAAAAATTTCTGTTGCTTATAGACCACCAGTCTATGGTGTTCTGTTATAACAGCCTGAATGGACTAAGACAGTCACAAAAGAGATAATTCTTCAGATTAGGGGGCACTTTAGGAAGGGTTTCGATAAAGAGGTAGCCCTTGAATTGATATTAAAATACATACAGACATTCTCTAGGAGTACAGGGTGGGGAAGAAAGGTATGCTAGGAATAGGGAGCATATGATCAAAGAGGAGAAGTCAAAAGGGAGAAAAGGATCAAAATTATGGAGGTAGGTTGGGGACAAATTTTGGAGACCATTAAATGAGATGAAAGGTGAGCAAGTATTCTCTAGATGTACCTTAATTCCTATTCCAAATACATGTATTATCAAATGTGGGCACTGCAGATTGTGACCTAGGGAGTAAGAAATAAATTGCTTACGATTTACTCTTAGTCATTTTCAGGATGGAAACTGAAAGTGACAAAAGGAAACTCTGTAGGGTGATGGAAATGTTCTATTTTGAAGGGGATATTGGTTATGTGAATGTACACATGAGTCAAAATTCATCAGGCTGTACATTTAGGATCTGTTACGATGTATAATAATACCTCAATGAAAAAATTGTAAAATATTGTTATAAAATCACGATAACAATTATGATGTTTTAATTAAAGTTATAAGCAAGTAAAAATCTCTAAGGGTCAGATGACAGTCTGACTATTTTTGCAATATTAGATTATGTTCATAACTTTTCCTGGCCAGATATTTTCTTCTCTCTTCAATCCAAGCAGTTATTTTCAGAAAACCAGTTCCATGAGAATATAATCTATTTTCAGTTCTGAGTTGTGTATGGATGAGATTTGGCAAAAATATTATCAATTCTTATATTCTCGTCTTGTATACAATGGGTGCTGTTTGGACAGCATAAATTTCAAACAAATGAAAAGTATAAATCAAATATTCTGAAATTTTTTAAGGAGAGGAATGTACATATAAGTATCATGAGGGCATTGCCATAATCATGATTGGACAAACACGTTCACTTAGGTTTTGTGGTTGCACAGATCTGCATTTGACTTTTAAGTCTGCCATTTTGTAACTGTATGATATTAGGCACGTGATATAACCCGTCTTGTATTAGTTTCAACAAAATGCAACAAATTCAGTAATTTAAAACAACACAAATTTATTATCTTAGAGCTCTGGAGATCAGAAGCCTGCAAATGAGTCAGCAGGGCTGCGTTCCTCCTGGAGGATCCAGGGGAGAATCCATTTGCTTGCCATATCTAATTTCTAAAGGTCACCTGGATGCCTTGGCTAGTAGCCCCTTCTGCCATCTTCAAAGTCAGCAATGGTTAGCTGAATGTTTCTCATGCTGCATCATGCAGACAATCCTCTTCTACTGTCAAATCTCTCTGTACTTCCCTCTTACAAGGATGCTTCTGATTTACATGGGGGCCACACTTGATAATCCAGTAGAGGTTTCCCATCTTAAGACCCTTAACTGATCACATCTGCAAAGTGTGAGATAACATATTCATAGGTCCTGGGGATTCGACCACTGACATCTTTGGAGGAGGGGTGTAATTATTCAGTCTACCACCCTTCATAGTAGAGTAGGAATAATAGCACCTATATATACTATATATATTTTATAGAGTTATTGTGAGAAATAAATAAGATGGGCAGTGTGAAATAACTGGCACAATGCTTGGCACATGGCATGCACTGAGCAGAGTTTGGTTTTAGTATTAATAATGATAAACTTAAACTCGTCTCTATCATCCTGATGAGTGATGCTATAACCTTGGGCAAGTTATTTTGTCTCAGAACTTCAGGTTTTTAAACTGTAAATGAAAATAGTAATACTTAATTTGTAGGAATGTGTTAGGATCAGAAATAATATATGTCAGGTACCTAGAAGCAGTAGGAGCTTGATAAAAGCTGTAAAAACAATGACAGGCATCAATGTGTTGATGTTGAAAAGGGAAGAAATTGAGGGGAAACTCTTTCCTGTTAGAAGGTTAAAGAGTTTGAACTGATCCTGTCCTGCAGGTCAGCTTGTATAAAAGAGGTTTTACATGCTTGATTATGGCTTCCTGATTATTCTTTTTTCAAAACCTTATAAGAAGTTTCAGGATTTGTTTCCTTCTTATTCCTTTGAATCATACTGAAAGTTTACATCCTTTCACTTTGTGCCAAAGAGCATATTCCTTATGTTAAATTCATTTAGTGAACTCTAGAGCACTGTAAACCTTTATGATTAGTCTTACTAAAACCCACAAAGTTAGCTACCTATACCTCTATGTAATGGGACATGTAATGAGCATACCGCAAATCTAAGCTGAGCTCCTAGCATGCCATGCTGCTGTTATATTCAGACCCACTACATATCTTCCAGCACGACTTTCATGATCCAACAACAACAAAACACTCGCCCAAGGAAACACATTGTTACCTTTGTTACAGAAGTGCAAACTGACTGAAATATGAATACTTATGTGTTTAAATGTTAGTAAAAAGCCTCTTTTTGTTGGGGTTCTATTTCCCTTTTGATACACACATATATATTTACACGTGGAATCAGATTGCTTGGATTCAAATACTGGCCCTCTCCTACTACTCATGTGATATTGACCAAGTTACTCAGCCTCTTTTTCTTCTATTTCCTCATATCTAAAATGAGGGTATAAATAGTATGCACATCACGGGATTGTCAAAGGTCAGACTGGAGGGCAGATTAAATGTATTAAAACATGTAAAACCCTTAAAACAGGGTCAGGCACATATAAAGACTGCACCAGCATTTGTTTACTGTAGGCTCTTAAAGAAATAACATTATAACGTGTCACTTTATCTAAAAAGTCGTCTGCATGTTAAATGATGGAGTTAGACAAGATGGGCACCAAGTTTGTATTCTACCATTCTAGTATTTATTGAAGGCTGGAAACACACCATTGTATTTTCAGAACACTAGAGTTATGACGAGTTCGCAGAGTGCACATTCGGTCCAACCCTAGAGAAAGACTCAAAAGGACGGAAAATTTTACAAAGGAAAGATTAGATATACTTTTGGATATTTTACTGATATGCTGGGCAAAATGCAGTTCAATAATAGCCACTGAACAAAGTCTGTTAGCACTAAAGGGCTCATGTGACAGGATTCTTGTTAAAAGCCTGAAAGCTGTTATAAAGTGACACAAACAGGGCGCCTGGGTGGCTCAGTTATTAAGCGTCTGCCTTCCACTCAGGTCATGCTCCCAGGGTCCTGGGATCGAGCCCCACATCGGGCTCCCTGCTCAGCGGGAAGCCTGCTTCTCCCTCTCCCATTCCCCCTGCTTGTGTTCGCTCTTTCACTGTGTCTCTCTCTATCAAATAAAACAATAAAATCTTTAAAAAAAAAAGTGACACAAACAGTCATACTAGTTCTGGGTCCGCATCCTATCCCTGGTGCATCGTGCTCTGCAATCCACATTTCTCACTGTAATGCAGGAAGCTTGTATTAGCAGGGTTATCTGTGGCCCTTGGCCACTTAGTATGACAATGCATTAGTACTACATTTAATATGTTATGGAGTCAAAAAGTACCATTGTTAAGTGGCTAAAATTGTCCACATGGCATAAAACAATCCCAAATAATGAATAAAAGATGAATTTTCTAAACATTTCTTTACTGTTTAGTTTCTGCCTGAATAGGGAATTTTTAACTTTAAAATGCCAGTAGTAGTTTCAAAATTTTCTCTGTGGAAAATGTACTGAATAGCGCATATATTTGGGGAACTTAGCATAATGTTCATCCATACGCTTTGAATGCAGGATTCTAAGTGACGGTCGCTGTGACTCTAAGCTGGCGTGCCCGGCAGGTTCTCTAGGCCAACCTCACTGTTTTATAGATGTGAAGACGGGGTTCTGGAAAGGTTACGTGATTTAGCCAGTGCCAATTAATTTCTTACAGGAAGAAGCTAGATGAGAACACTAGTGTCCAGTTCTTTCTGCAACATAAAATTGCTTCTTCTTTCTAAATTTTGTGGACTATGGAAGTCAAAGGAATCGCTATATCCACATCTCCGTTTATTCTCATGTTCGGACTATAACCTATAAACACATGTACTTAAATATGATCATAGTTCGCCATTAAACTCCAGGTCTCTCATCTGTGCTGTTTTTCCTTGCCAGCAAGTCTGTCATAGATAGGATTTCTCTCAAAGGTTCCCAAAAGAGGTGATTTTGGGAGCCAGCTGACAGAGAGCCAGAGCCCCGAGGTCGTCAACTCACATTCATATATAGTTACATATATTTTTTTTATTGAAATGCATGTTTGAGGCACAGCCCGCATATCATCTTTTCCCACTGACCTCATTTAGAATAAGGAGAAAATGAACTGTTCCTAAAATTCAGAAGTTGTCAGGTTTCATGTCTTAAAGTTCTGCTATAGCAGCAATAGTTGACTGGATCATGGATCTATAGCCTAGGAAGCCCCACAGAGATATTCTTGACCGGATGGTAACTGATCAGACCTAATCAGGTTATTCTTGTTTTAGGAATTAGAGAGGGAAGGAGGGGGGGGAAGAGAGAGAGAGAGAGAGAGAAAGAGATAATAGAGTCAGGGATAGAAGCTGAGGCTAAATTGTGAGACTGGCTGACACTAAGGCAGAGATGGAAGGACTCATGCTCCTTAGAGAACAGTAGTTTATGTGGGTCACTTAAACTGTAGGATTGCTGAAGCAGTAAAGATTTTTTGAGCACCTACTATGTGTTGGGTACTGTTCTAGGTTCTTGGGACACACTAGTGTATAAAATAAATGAAGTCTTAAATTCATGTAGTTTCATTTTAGTGGGAGAGGAGAACAGACAATAAGATGTTGATGTAATAGATAATAATAGGTTAGAAGGTGGTAAGAGCACTGTGAACAAAAATGGTAAAGCTTGGCAAAGGGATTAAGAGATTTGGTAGTGGTGGTAGATGGGGGCTTGCTATCTGATATTTTCTTTCCCAAATTATTTTTTATTGTGATAAAAAACACATAACAAATTTTAAAATAGAGCTAAGAGCAGGTGTCATTAAGAAGATATTTGAGTGGGGCACATGCACCCCAATGTTTATAGCAGCAATGTCCACAATAGCCAAACTATGGAAGAGCCCATATGTCCATCAATGGATGAATGGATAAAGAAGAGGTATATATATGCAATGGAATATTACTCAGCCATCAAAAAATGAAATCTTGCCATTTGCAATGACGTGGATGGAACTAGAGGGTATTATGCTAAGCAAATAAGTCAATCAAAGAAAGATAATTATCATATGATTTCACTCATATGTGGAATTTAAGAAACAAAATAGGAGCATAGCAAATAAGATGAAATCAGAGAGGGAGACAAACCATAAGAGACTCTTAATCATAGGAAACAAAATGAGGGTTACTGGAGGGGCCGTGGGGTGGGAGGACGGGGTAACTGGGTGATGGGCATTAAGGATGGCATATGATGTAATGAGCACTGGGTGTTATATACAACCGATGAATCATTGAACTCTACTTCTGAAACTAGTGATATACTATATGTTAATTAATTGAATTTAAATTTCCAAAAAGATGATATTTGAGCAGGGCAACTGGGTGGTTCAGTCCTTTAAGCATCTGACTCTTGATTTCAGCTCAGGTCATGGTCTCAGGGTCATGTATTAAGCCCCAAGTTGGGCTCTGCCCTCAGTGCAGAGTCTGCTTGAGATTCTCTCTCTTCCTCCCCCTTTGCCCCTCCTCCTACTTGCACTCTCTCTCTCTCAAAATAAATAAATAAATAAATAAACAAACAAACAAATAAATAAATAATAAAATATTTTAAAAAGAAGAAGATACCTGAGAAAACACTTGAAGGAGATGGGAGAGTTAGCTATGGGGCATGAATACTAATGTCCAATAGAGGACGACCTATTGTTCCAGTTCACTTTGGGGCTTGCTATATTGAGTTGGATGAAGGGAGACCAATCGAGAAGTCACAAATGGCACCAATCTACAAGAGCTACTAAAATAGCCCTGAGAATGTAAATGTAGTGCTTACTAAAACTTCTCTTTTAAAGAGTATTATGATGTGGTTGGAAGGATATCTTGAAAAAAAATGTTTGAGGTAGAGATGAGATCCACCTAAAGAGATATATAATACATGATTCCTAAACTGCCTTCTAAAAAGGATAAGTTTCATTTGCTGTAGGTTTTCATTTTGGGGGTTGTTTCTCCTTCCTGAGTGAATTTTGCATTTGGGGTCAGATTTTAATTTCTTGGGAAAATTGTAGAGATTAAGCCCTGCCACTGAAGTCCATCCTCTCTACTTTTTCTCCAAGTAATTCTTAGCAACTCTCCTAATATTGGAGAATACTGGATTGAAAGGGTGACACATTATTAGACTGCACAAGTACAATGGACACTGTCACCACCCCACCCAGATCCCCTTGCTTTCCTTTCACTAACCCTGTGAGCTCAACCTGTCTTCTGTGCTTTGCTCCTAACGACGGGCCCTTACAACCGCCCGTGGACACTGGAGCCCCAGGAGCTGCCTTGCATGAACAGAAGGACTGAAATTTTCCGTTCTTTTCTTTCCCAATTCCCTTTCCCATTCTTGTCTTTTAGCCAATGCTGACCGAGGTGAGGTATAAAAGCCCACTTCCTACACCTCAGGAAAGTACAAACTCTGAAGAGTGATTTATATCCCAGAAACGCCCTTGAAATCAGGCTCCAATCATCCTGTAACTTGGCCTCTCTGCCTTCCCTATCCTGCTTCTCCCACTCCCTCACTGGTTTCTCCTAAAAGCACTTCCGAAATAAATCACTTTCCCCTTATCTTTGCTCAGATTTGCATTCCAGGCAAGCCCCAACTATGACAACAGAGTGGCCACATTCTTGGTCAGATTATAGCTGTATATTTCCGCCCTAGAAGTATTAAGAAGTTGCTTAGAATTCCTCATTTCTCTGTTTACCTGAACTTTTTCTGTTTCTTGAAATTGGAATGAGCCTAACAAATGCAAATGACAAGACCTTTCCTAGGAACATACTGGAAACTTCAGATTCTTAGATGCTTCACGTGGAGCCATGAGTATAGTAGTTCTTTAATTGTGGCAATATGGCTGTTTGCTTCAGCAGCACATATACTCTGTGGGGCAATATGGTTTTGTACACATTTTGTAAACGTGTAAAGAAAGACATACTTAACCACCTGACACTGTTGAGTGCAAAAATTATTGAACTCCTTTAATAAATAAAATTATTGAACTCCTCAAATAAAAAATTGCAAAAACTAATTTTTTTCCTGAGCATTTAGTCATTAATAAAAATTCTGATCAATTAAATTTCCTGAAACAGTCTATACAACTAGAGTTTTGGCATTGCTGATTATATTTATAAATCAAATATTTAAAAATCAGACAAACATGTAAATGAATACAATTATACATAAATTTATTCCAAAACACCAACACTATGAGTTTAAAGTCACTTCTTTATTTTTTTCTATGCTTATTTTTTTATCTTCCTGAGGTTATAACTATACTGATTTTGATATCTTCCAAAGGTTTTAATAATATAATTTTAATATCTTACTAGAGTTGCACAAATATTACCAAACCAAAAAGAAAAAGAATACCTCTTCAGACAATAGAAGCCAGAAGATCCAGATGATCAATCAATTGATTTCTTGTTGGGACAGTGGAACTTGGATGTTCCTTCTCAGTTGACTCATACATAAGTCATTAGGCTGAACTCAATTATAGTTTAACTTTACTTACGAACTTCACTACTTTGGTCAAAAGTCTTTTAAGTCCATATCTCTAAAACGGGTTTTAGTTTTTGCAATTTAGTGTCTTCATCTTAAATGGTGCATCTAAAAAAGTCTTGCTTTGTGTTTGATACTTCTGTTCAATGTACAGACCTATGTTACCACCTTAACCATCAAGATATCAAGATATGGAATGGTCCTATTAATCCCAAAACTCCCTTGTGTATCTTGCCAGTCAATTACTCCCCCTCACCTCCCATATACATATGCTGGACTCAAGGCAACTACTGATTTGCTTCCAGTCACCATAGATTAGTTTTGTTCTTTCTGTGCTTTCATATAAATGGAATCTTTTGTTTCTAGCTTCTTTAATTTGGCATAATGTTTTTGAGGTTCATCCATGTTGTTATATGTATCAGTAATTTGTTCTTTTAGATGGTTGTATGGTATTCTAGTGTAGGGTACACCACAGTTGTTTATTCATCTGTTGATGTATATTTGGATTATTTCTAAGTATCGATTATTATAAATAAAGCTTCTATACACATACATGTTCAAGTCTTTGTGAGAACATATATTTTCATTTCTTTTGAATAAATATCTATGAGTAGAATTGCTAGGTTTATGGTAAGTATGTACTTAATTTTATAAGAGACTGCCAAAGTTTTCCAAAATGGTTGTACCATTTTTATATTCCCACCAGCAATGTATGAGGGTTCCAGATGCTCCACATTATTGCCAATATTTTCTTTTTCATTGTAGCCATTCTAAGGGGTACAAAGTGGCATCTTATGTGGTTTTAATTTACATTTCCCTGATGATTAGTGATTTTGAAAATGTTTTTGTGTTTATTGGTCACTCACATATTTTCTTTTATGTCTGTTCAAATTTTGGGCCTATTCCTTTAATTGAACTGTTTGTCTTTTTATTCTTGAATTTTAGTCCAAGAGGCATAGAGAACTCCCCTCAAAATCAACAAAAACAGGTCAACACCAAGACATATCATAGTGAAACTTGCAAAATACAAAGATAAAGAAAATTCTCAAAGTAGTTAGGGACTAAATGTTCTTAACCTATACGCATAAGGTTAGCAGCAGACCTGTCCACAGAAACTTGACAGGCTGGAAAAGAGTGGCATGATATATTCAATGTGCAGAATGGGAAAAATATGCAGCCAAGAATAGTATATCCAGCAAGGCTATCACTCAGAATACAAGGAAAGATAAAGAGTTTCCAAGACAAGCAAAAACTAAAGGAAATCGTAAACACCAAACCAGCTCTGCAAGAAATACTAAAGGGGACCCTTTGAGCAGGATAGAGAGACCAAAAGCAACAAAGACTAGAAAAGAACAGAGACAATCTACAAGAACAGTGACTTTACAGGTAATACAATGGCAATAAATTCATATTTATCAATAATTACTCTGAATATAAATGGAGTAAATGCTCCAATCAAAAGACATAAGGTATCAGAATGGATATAAAAAATAAGACCCGTCAATATGCTGCTTATAAGAGACTCATTTTAGACCCAAAGACATCTCCAAATTGAAAATGAGGGGGTGGAGAACCATCATGCTAATGGACATCAAATGAAAGCCGGAGTAGGCATACTTATATCAGACAAACTAGATTTTATTTATTTATTTTTAAAGATTTTACTTATTTATTTGGTAGAGAGCAAAAGAGCACAAGCAGGGGGAGTGGCAGAGAGAGAGGGAGAAGCAGGCTCCCCATTGAGCAGGGAGCCTCATGCAGGGCTCAATCCCAGGACCCTGAGATCATGTTTTGAGCCGAAGGCAGGTGCTTCACTGACTGAGCCACCCAGGCACCCCAGACAAACTAGATTTTAAACCAAAGATGGTAACAAGAGATGAAGGGCACCATATCATAATAAAGGAGTCTATCCAACATGAAGATCTAACAGTTGTAAATATTTATGCCCCCAACTTGGGAGCAGCCAAATATATAAATCAACTAACAACAAACTTAAAGAAACTCACTGATAATAATATAATATTAGTAGGGGACTTTAGCACCCCACTCACAGCAATGGAAAGATCATCTAAGCAAAATACCAACAAGGAAACAATGGCTTTGAATGGCACACTGGATCAGATGGTCTTAACAGATATATTCAGAGCATATATTCAAAGCAGCAGAATACACATTCTTTTCAAGTGCACATGGCACATTCTCCAGAATGGATAACATACTGGGTCACAAAATCAGGCCTCAACCAGTACAAAAAGGGTGAGATCATACCGTGCATATTTTCAGACCACAACGCTATGAAACTTGAAGTCAACCATAAGAAAAAATTTGGAAAGACCACAAATACATGGAGGTTAAAGAACATCCTACTAAAGAATGAATGCGTTAACCAGGAAATTAAAGAAGAGATTAAAAAAATACATGGAAGGAAATGTAAATGAAGACATGACAGTCCAAAACCTCTGAGATGCAGCAAAGGCAGTCCTAAGAGGAAAGTATATAGAAATACAGGCCTACTTCAAGAAGCAAGAAAAGTCTCAAATACACAACTTAAACTTACACCTAAAGGATCTAGAAAAAGAACAGCAAATAAAGCCTAAAACCAGCAGAAGAAGGGAAATAATTAAGATTAGAGCAGAAATAAATGATATAGAAATAAAAACAAAACAGTAGAACAGACCCTGGTTCTCTGAAAGAATTAAGAGTTCTTAATGTATTCTGATTACAATATTTTTTGTCAGATATATGTATTGTGAACACATTCTCTCACTTATGGCTTGGCCATTTCATTTTTTAATGGTGTCTTCAAAGAGCAGAAGTATTTATTTTGATGAAATCCAATTTATCAATTTCACTATTATGGTTTGTGCATTTTATCTTCAAAGAAATCTTTGCCATGCCAATGTCATGAATACTTTTCCTAGGCTTTCTTTTAAGTTTTATGGTTTTGATTTTTCATGTTTAAATGTATTTTCCATTTTAAGTTAATTTTTATGTAGGGTATAAGGTAAGAAATAAGGTTCATTTTTTCCCCATTTGGATATGCAATTGCTCCAGTAGCATCTGTTGAAAAGACTATTCTTTTCCCATTGAATTAATTAGCTCCTCATTTATTTAAAAAAAATCAATTAACCAAATATTTATAGGCCTATTTCTGAATTCTCTATATTATTCCATTGAGACTTACACCAGCACTATACCATCTTGATTACAGTAGTTCTATAGTAATCCTTGAAATGAGGTATTAAGTCCACCAACTTTGTTCAATTTGTTCAAGACTGGTTTGGGGGAGTGCCTGGGTGGCACAGTCCTTAAGCATCTTGGTTTCAGCTCAGGTCATGATCCCAGTGTAGTGAGATGGAGTCCCACATCAGGCTCCCCGCTCAGCACGGAGTCTGCTTAAGACTGTCGCTCCCTCTCCCTCTGCCCCTCCCCCTGCCCCTGCTCTCTCTCTCTCTCTCTCTCTCTCTCAAATAAATAAATAAATCTTCACATTTACATTATATATTATAGTACAGCAATAGAGTGACCATCAATTTATTTGGCTTTCTCTGACTTAACATTTTATTAACACTATTCCTGAAGTATGTGGTTTTCTTGACTACAAAAACTCCTTCCTATTTGGCAAATACTTAATTGGTTGCATTTCCCAATTAAAATTTTTAACTGCTTTGTTTGATATTACAAAAGATGTTTCCTTTTTAAAATATGTATTAAAAAGTATCTTATGAGCTGCAATTAACTCATAACTATTCAAATCCACACAAATTCCATTTTTACCATGAGGAAACATACACTGGTATAAGTAATTTTTTTTATTCCAGAAAAATTCTGCTGATATGTCCATGCAATTAAAGGACTGTCACTTCTTATTGAAGAAGAACACAGCTTAATTCTTTAAAAGAATCTTCCAGATATTTCTGGACTATGAATATATCTCTCTTTGAGTTGAAAAATTACACTAGAATATTACAGAATTATATTATTCTGGATATTTTTTGGCCCAAATTTATTGCCTAATAGACATAATAATGAGTTTCAAAAGATGAAAGATTATGTTTTAGGATTTCAAGTATGTCACAACAGAGGGACAAAACAGATGTTTAAGACAATAATGTCACAGATTAACTAGCAAAAGTTGTAAGTTTATGCTTTGGAAAGGAAACAGTGTAGAAGAAGGTTTAAATATATAATGCTATATTCATAGGAACAGTCATAGAGATTTTGGTTTCTTATCTAACTCATCATATTTCAGAGATAACCAGTGAAATAGGCTTCACTCAGAAATTGCCATATATTATATAGTCAATGCATTCAAAACTGTACCAGTATGATGGGCTAACATCAATTTTTACATATAGACTGAATCTACATAACAGACTGCTTCTGTTAGAGATCAGAATGCCAATCTTTATAAATATGACCATGGCTAGCTAATAAGACTCATTCAGTTGACCTGCACCAAGATGTCTCTTTCAGATGTTCATAGACTCAACCATTTTTTTTTTTTTTTCCAGGACATCAGATAATCAGGCATTGTTCTAATCAGGGTTCTTTAGTGGAAAGAGGTAGAAACAACTAAACTAGCTCAAGAATTTGGGTTATAAAAAAGATAGAGTGGTGCTCATAGAAATCCAGGAACAGGATCCACTATTTAACCAGGCTTGGGACCCAAAATTATAAAGCTATTAGGAATGAAGGCTACTCTGTCTCTTTGGGTTGAGGGGTGCAGGGGTGCAGGGTTATGGGGTCTCTGCTACTCTGTGTATATGACCCATTGTCAACTCCAACTATCTCTTCTTCAGCTTGTACGTAATTCAGAGGAGCTGATCCAGCTCCTGTTATATCATGGAAACTCTTGATACTTACATTTCTGACCTCCATTTGGGAATTAGCTAAGTGTTCAAGTATCCAAATTTCTAGGGAAGATTGGCCCCACTTACGATTTTTAGTCAAACCTCACAAGGCACAAGTTCTGGAAGCATATGAAGGAACTGACTACCTTTGGGTCAGTTGTCACACTGGCTCAATTAGCTGTGATCAAGGAGAGGGCATGGGGTCACTCAGTGGATAACATGGTTATTCAGGGCGGCAGGACCTGCACTAGTATATGTTGAATGTTTGTTGAATGAATGAATGAATGAGTGAGTGAATGAATGTAGTATCTGAAGAAAAGAATGAAAGAAGATAAAACTTGGCAATGCTCTAGGATTAAAGGCAACAAAAAAACAGAAGAGGAGGCATTAAATGCATTTACAGACATTTTATACCAAATATAAACAAGCTATATTGAAGGGTGTTATGCCATCTGTTCACCACATAATTACATGGTTTAGGAGCCCTGCCTGCTTAGAGGAAGAAGACTAGATTAGAAGAGCAACAGTAGGATTCCATAGGCTTAATTCCCAGTATTACTTCCTTCTGCTTTTAGGTTTTAGCTAGTTATTCTGTGGGTTTGCAAATATTCCTATTATTCCGTGTAGCAGAAGTTCCTCTATGTATTTGTATTGTGTCCTTGTGAGGGAGAATGTAGTTGGCATGTTAGTGGAATCTTTCTTTCTTGATTGATATGTTCATTATCTTAATCTGAAAAATTGTCTTAGAAAATTACAAATTGTGATGGTTTGGTTTAACTGTCTGCAGCATACACCTGAGCTCTAAGGATGCTTGTCTTTTGAGCTACCCTATTTTTCTTCTGGACAAGAGACGTATTAGGATGGTTCTACCTTTTTTAAATAACTTTTTTCTTAGATTTTTTTTTCCTCTTAGATTTCATCTCATATGGCAGCATGCACTTTCCTGTACATCTCCCTTACCAGGTCTGGAGTTACACTGTTCTTAATGTACACAGAAAACTCTTTCTTGTAAGTCCTTTTATCTTCTTCCCTTGATGTGCTTACCAAGTGCTTTTGCACTGAATTCTTTGCTTTCTCAACCAAAACCCAGGAATCATTTGGTGCTATCCGGGCTGAATATGCAGCTCCCCAGAGCCCTGGAAGTTTGTTTCCAGGGATAGTTTTGATGACTCCTGCATCATTCTGCAAACACCCTGCTAAGGCACCAGCTTAGTCTTCACTACAATCTACCATATATTCATCTTTGCCTGCTTGCCCTTGACCTTCACAGATTGTATCCATGCTAAACCTATTAAGAAGCCGTGCTGGCCCACAGTGGGCCCACAAGGCCTCAACCATGTGCCATAGCATGATTTGTCAAGGGAACCTTTACACTTTCCCTTGGACATTCATGAGCAGAAGCACTTTTCCAAATGATCTTTCTGTTGGTAACGCTATCATTCTGCATTTGGGTGTGTTCTTATTCTTATCTTATCTTGTTCTTATTCTTATCCTAGATTTCTAAGCATGTCTGAGCACACTAATCAGTTCTACCCTCTCATCTTCTCCCATATTGCACTTGGAATCTCTGGAGATCGGCTTTATTCTCAAAAATTTGAACATTATCCTGCCAAAGAGACACTCACGTTAGCAGCTCTGCACAGACCTGCAGGTCTAGCAGCACTCAGGAGGATAAAGTGTTAATAGATATTTTTTTGTTTTTGTTTTCTGAGTATCAGGGCTTCATTTATTTACTTATGTCACTTTTTAAAAAATTAAAGTATAATTGACATACAATAAATATCTGAATAGCTTGAGGTGTATATCATACAGATTTGATATTTTTATACATTATGAAAGGATCCCCACAATAAGTCTAGTTACCATCTCTCATCATACAAAGTTATTATAGTATAATTGACTATATTCACTATGCTCTACTTTATAGCCCCATGACTTGTAACTTAAAGTTACCGTCACCTATTTCACCTATCCTCCCACCCTCTGCCCTCTCTGGTAACCGTTAGTTTGCTTCCTGTGTCTATGGGCGAGGATTTTTTTTTTTTAAGATTTTATTTATTTATTTGACAGAGAGAGACACAGCGAGAGAGGGGACACAAGCAGGGGGAGTGGGAGAGGGAGATGCAGGCTTCCTGGAGCAGGGAGCCCGATGCGGGGCTCGATCCCAGGACCCTGGGATCATGACCTGAGCCGAAGGCAGACGCTTAACGACTGAGCCACCCAGGCGCCTATGGGCGAGGATTTTAAAGTAGCAGGGAAACTTAACCAAAATCTTCCTGTAGCAGCTTACAAGTCCCACTGCACATACTCCAGTGTCCTTGTGACATTCAGAGACTCTTTTCTTTAATTACAAGCAGATGCGAAGATTGAAATATCATGGTTGATAAAGTAAGTAATGTGGCAAATAATTCAAAGAATTATAGTTCATTTTCTAAGACAGGACTAAGAGAGAAAATCATCTGAAGAGGAAGCCCTCTTTATTTTGCCTTGGAAATGTTCACCATGGATATATTTCTTACTTAATGTATTGTAGTGACCTTGCTCTAATGCTTTCTCTTTCTGATCATTCTTTAGCAATAAACCAGAAATAGGAAACCACCACCAGGTTCCACTGGGAGTTGGATGTCAAATCCACAAGGCTGAACTTCAAAGTGTTTTAACAGATTAAAAAATAGAAGACCACAGAAACCACAGAAGGGAAAGAAGCTTGTTTACAAGGTCAGTTCAAAGTGTAGTCGAGTGAATGACCTGTATCTGGAATAGAACTAACTGCACCAGAAATAGCCAGGGACACTCCTGAAGACTAAAACTAAGGCAGGTTGACTGCATATGGATGAGGGAATGAGCATGTAAATGTGTGAGGCTCTGTATAAACATGGGACCAGTACTGGTTATAGATACTATTTGAGCTCTTTTCTGTTGTTTATCATTATAATCTTTAAGTGTTTCCTTTTGTTGCTTTCATGTCTGCTCCAAACTTGCAAGTTCCCAACAGACTGATTTCTTTCTCTATTATAACTCTGTCACTTCTTCCACACAAAGTGCACTCACTTATCATCTTCATGGTCACTATTATTTACGGATTCCTTACCATATATCAGGCATTCTGCTGAAAGCTAGACACCATTGCTTCATGTAAGCATGACAACATTGATGGGCTTAGGGTATTATTATACCCACAGTTCTCAAAGATGAGGAAAAGTGACTCTTAAGGAGGTGACGTAGTTTTGTTAAAATCACACAGTAAGGACTTGAACCCAAACTAGTCTTATCTTTAAATAAAATTGCCTCTTAGCAAAAACAAACAAACAAAAAAAACCATTTTGGGGCGCCTGGGTGGCTCAGTCGTTAGGCGTCTGCCTTCGGCTCAGGTCATGATCCCAAGATCCTGGGATCGAGCCCCACATCAGACTCTCTGCTCAGCAGGAAGCCTGCTTCTCCGTCTCCCACTCCTGCTTGTGTTCCCTCTCTCATTTGTCTCTCTCTCTGTCAAATAAATAAAATCTTAAAAAAAAATACAAAAAAACCATTTTTTGAGTATTTAACAATTACTTAAAAAGAATAGTTAACAAATATTTTATTGTGACGATGAACCATAAAAAATCTACCTTCCCTGCTATGAAATGAAATACCCCATACTGTGTAAGGAGATTACTTAAAAATAAAATCTTGATCTTTAAAATAAATAAATAAATAAAATCTTTAAAACAAATTTAAAAAGTAGTAAGACAAAGATTTTAAAAATTGGAAACAACTAATCAAAGGGGCACAACCAACAAAGTTAACTTCAAAAAAAGTGAAAGCCAGGGAAAGAAGGAAAACACCCTGTCCCAGTGTGGCCTTCCTTGGCCCCTTGTCCTACCCCACCCGCCAAACACTGATGGGCATGACCAGCCAGTATGGAAGACACTTCCTAATATCCTAAATATGGCTATCATTCCCCTTTCCTGACTGAGAGGGAGTTGGAATGACTGCTGAGAAGAGAGAGGTGGACCAGAAAAAGGAACCAGCTGGGACTGGCTCTGGAGGAGTAGCCGGTCCCAGAGCCCCAGGCTGAGCTAGGGAAGCTCCCCAAGATGGCCACAGGCATGGGACTCACTTCCTAGGGCCTTCTCTTTGGTGCAGTAGATTCCGACACAGGACACTGAACAAACAATGACCAAATCTGGAAAATGGGCAGGCAGGGCACTAAATGTCTGAATAGGGGCAAGGAGAAGGCATAGAAGGCTTTAGCAGGGCTAGCCTCACCTTGAAGAAAAACTGAAGCTAGGGACGAGAGTGCTGGGCAGCCTTCTTCAATTTACCTTAAGAACTGCTTCTGATCTCTGTAATGCTTTTAAGGGATTACCATGTAAACTTCCCAAAGACCCGTGGAGAAAGGTCGTTGGGAGTGCTTAGTAGAAAGTTCCAAATCTGAAAGCCAGCCCCAAGAAGAGATGGCTTGACACCTGCAGAGCAGCAGTCACTTCAAAGGACAAATGGGAGGGTCTCTCCCAAGGATCAGGATGTAATCCCCTCCTAGGGCAGAAAGCTCCAGCTTTTTGTGGGCAGCTTCCCAAATTCCCAAGAGGATAGATCTCACTAAGTCAAGTGGCTCTCTTGTTAATTACTGCAAGAGCTTCTAAATCTCAAATGAAAAGATTGGGCTGCATGCAGTTTTTCATCCTTGCTAAAGACTGAAAGCTTAGCACTTCATTGCCGGTAACAGCTTCTCCTCAGTGGGGCAGGATGTGTCCAGGTATGTATGTTATGTGTTTCCCCAGAGCACAGACCTATTCAGTACAGCAGGTTTTAAATAATGATTAGATTTTATAGGCATTCTACTAATACTGAGAAAAATCTTAAGCATTGTAGAACCTCACATGGAAGTTCTGATGTAGAATGAGAAAGGAAAATGTACACATTCCCACCTTCTCTCTCTCTCTTTTTTAAAGATTTTATTTATTTATTTGACAGAGAGAGAGCACAAGCAGGGGGAGTGGCAGGCAGAGGGAGAGGGAGAAGCAGGCTCGCTGCTGCGCAGGGAGCCTGATGCGGGACTTGATCCCAGGACCCTGGGATTGTGACCGAGCCAAAGGCAGACACTTAACCAACTGAGCCACCCAGGCACCCTCATTCCCACCTTCCTTAAAATTAAATGCCGTGGCCTCCATTTGCTAAAACAGATTCCTGAAAATTGCCAGAGACTATCAGAGAATCTAGTTGCAGGGCCAAAAAGCTAGACTATATTCCTGCAATTTCTTTTCCATATATTCAAAACGTTCCTCTCTTGGGGTTCTGTGGGTTGCTGATGAGCAGTGCAGTTGCACGAAGCAGAGCTGTTCTGTTTAAATAAACCTAAGCTACCTCAATACCTCAATATTGCTCACGTCAATACATCAGGGATAGGGGAAAGCTCAAGAATGCCTTTTTCTAAGAATGTGCTATTGCCTTACGTGTTTGGAATCTGATTAGCATTTTCCCAACTTTTTGTCATCAAGTTTACTCTTTTGCCTTTAGGTTCTTTCCTCGTTCCTCTTCTTGGGTAATCTCAGAACTCAAAGGAAATTTTGTTCTTTTTCAAAAGGTGCGGCCATGAGAGGTGAAGAAAGACCTGCCCTGGGTCATATGGATGATTAGAGACACAACTAAGATCTCCCAGACACCTTTGTTCTCCTGCATCACAGTGCATTCTCCTGGCAATCGCAGTGTCCTCACAGGGCTTGGATGGATATGGCCAGTCTACACAGACAATTTCTCAACGTTTGAGACTTTCTTTCTTCTGCACTCCCTCCCTTTCTTTTCCTTTCATCCTTCTTTCCTTCCTCCCTCCCTCCTTCCTTCCCTCCCCCTCTCCCTCCCTTCCTTATTTTCCAATTAATAAAATTTTCTTGACATGTTTTAAGTATCGTTTTTAATGTTCTTTGTCAAAAATGGCATATATATCTGTGTTTGCTTTTTATTTTACAATTGCTTATTCAGAGTGAAATTCCAACTAGCAGTGGGTGCTAAATGTCCTTGTTAGATGTTCACATAGAAAATCAAATTTCACTTGCATCTTTGCACAGCACATTCAATTCAAAAAAGCCTATCATGAACCTGATATGTTGTTTGGCTGCCTCAATGGAATAAGGACTGATCAGATTATGTTCTCTTCTTCAGTCTAAGAAAAATCCCCATTTGATAGCACAGGACATTTACAGTAAGGCTGGAAAAAAGAACATTCCAGATCCTACTGCCCAATGTTTTAGGATAGAAATTTAAAGGGTTCTCTTAAATGCCAGAGGCAAGGAAAACTCTTGTGTTTGTCTTGACAGAAATAAATAAAAACAAACAAACACAAACTTTCTTGCAGAAATAATCTCTGATACGAGAAAGTTTCCTCTGATATTCACTTCTCATGTAAAGTCGTGGGTAAAGTCCCTCCCTTCCACTGGCCATGGGAAAGGAGATTATTGTGTTGCTTTGATATTCTTACGTTTCAGAAGTGCTAACAAAATGTCCCATCCTCACAATAGGCCAGCTTTCTTGCTAAATTCCATAATGAATTGTTGGGCAGGAAAAGCAAAAAAGGCTGGTAACTTTTATGACATTAAATACAAAACAGCTCTCCCCAAAAATGGCTGATTCCCCAAGGTTTCCTTATATTTGCTTCTGGTCAACAACATTCCTCAAAACTCAGTATTATGGGGTTTACAAACCCAACCAAACCAAGTAAACATGGCACCTCAGAAAAGAATTCTACTATGTGTGGAACAGGTTTGGGTGAATTTGCTGGAGTGGTAGACTTGCCCCCAACACAACCTGCTAAGGTTTGTGAAGGAGTGGCAATTTTTACCCCTGGCTCCACATTAAAATCTCCTGACTCAGGGCAAGGGTTCAGAAGTACAATGTCCATGCCCCATCCTCAGAGATTTTTTTTTCCTCTCTAGAGAGCCCAGATATTAGTATTTTTAAAAAAGATCTCTAGGTAATTCATGTGCAATTAGAACTGTGAACCATTAGGGACCAGACAAAGTGCATACAGTTCTTTGCAGGAACAATTAATTAATTAAGTGCTATGAAACTGGGAGACTTAATTGTACTTGATTTATTCAAATGTCCATCAGGTGTGCATGACTTTCTCAGAAACTTGCAAAACAGGCTATGATCAAGGTTTTCAGAAAAAGGTTCTGAGTAAATGTACGGATTTCTCAGCACATAAAACATTGATACCAGTCCTCGATCTCACTGACTATAATAGAAACTTCTCTATTGAATTGTGGTATTTACAAGTACTTGCAGGAATAGATTGTAATTTGAATCAAATTGCTCAGAAAATTCCCCTGGTGAGTCCATCTAGTAGAAAAATATTCCTAAAGAATAAGGAGTATGTTATTCTACACAGTGGGCCTGAACTCATGTTCTCCTTCTCTCTCAGAGAGAGAAGGCCCACATTGGGCTCCCTGCTCAGTGGGAAGCCTGCTTCTCCCTCTCCCATTCCCCCCTGCTTGTGTTCCCTCTCTCGCTGTGTCTCTCTCTCTGTCAAATAAATAAATAAAATTAAAAAAAAAGTAAGTAGCCCTATATCATGTAAGATGAAAGAACCATGAATGCAGCCAGCCAGCCATGGGATCGCGAACTTGCTTTTCAAGCCAGATAGAGGATTTTGTCAGACAAAGGAAAGAGAAACAACAGCTGAAGCAACAACAACAAGAAGAAACAAAAATCAGGGGTGGGAGGTCATCAGAGCAAATCTTCACACTTGCATCTTCTGACTGCTCGGAAGTGGATTTCCTTTAAATTCTGAAGAAGCAAGGAGATGATTACAAACTTTTAACTCCCATTTTCTACAAAAACATGTTTCTCTAGCCACCTATTGTCAGCTGATGACACAAGAGTTGTTTGAAATGTGACTGAGTACCTAACTTCCTATATAGATCCTCTGTTACCCTTTAACTTTGAGGTTATATCCATCCCTCTATCCAACCACACATGAATATGTAATAAGCACCTACTTAGTGCCAATGTTGTTAAGCTCTGGAGATAGAGCAGTGAATAAGAAAAAGTCATTCCCTTTATTTTATAGGGGAAACATACAACAAACAAATAAGTATGTAATTATATAATATAATGTCAAGAATAAGGAATCATTAGGAAAATAAGGCAGTGTAAGGAAGTATGGTGAAGGGGAGGCAGAGAGCTATTTTAGATAAGATGGCCATGCTGAGGAGATAATATTTAAGTAGAGTCCTGAGTGAAGAGAAGGAGTCAGCTATTGGCAAATCTGGGGAAAAAATGTTCCAGGTGGAGATGTCTACTAGAACAAGGGCCCTGAGGCAAGAGCAATCTTAGCATATTGGAAGAATGGCAAGATAACAATTGAGAGCAATGTGGGGGTGAGATCTGAGAGGTAAGCAGGGCCCAGAATATGTAGAGTCTTATGGACCTTAGTAAGGAGTGTATAAAGGGAAACTATTTGGAGATTTAGAGCAAAGAATGGACATAAAATTATTCATGTTTTAAAAGCCACCCTGGAAAATCTGCTTCCAATCGAGTAATAAGGATTGAATTTACCCTTCTGTCTGAAACAATTAGAAAACCAGACAAAATACATAAACAACAATTTCAAAATATTGGACATCATGCAGAGAAGGATCTTTAAGAGATGGAAAGCAAATCAGGTGAGCCCTACAATTGCCTGGCTTACTGCCTAAAGAAAGTTTCCAGGCCACAGCAAAGGAGGGGAAGCCAGGTAGGGCCTAGTGATCTCATGAGTTGAGGAGACAGCTGTAAGTTTGGGGGAGCCAAGGTATTTCTAGATCACAGAGCACAGAGAGTAGGAAGTTGGACAGAGAACTCCAGGATCTGTAGAGGAGCATCAGCTGAGTACTGATCAGGGCATGTGTGTGTAGAAACTACCTGAATGTGGGTGAAAAAAATCTCCTGAAAGAATGAGAGGAAACAGTACTCAGAACTCACACAGGGCCAAGAATAGTGCCTGTTTCTAATATTTAGAGAGAAGAACCTCATAATTCAGAGGTTACTGATTAGAGTACAAAGAAGAGTCTTGCAAGAATTGTGGAGAAAAATTAACCCTACACTAAATGCTGTTATGGTTCTGCTAACCACACTTAAAAATAAGACACAGTAGGAAGAAACTATGAGTACCAAAACAGAACTCAATAATACTTATAGGTAAACAAAAATAATGAACACACAACAAGGTATAGTTCACAATGTCTGGCATCTAAAGGTATACAAAGAAGAAAGGAAACAATTAGAAATCAATCATTTGCACTAACCTGTAGTTGACGCCAATGACAGAACTGGATTAGGATATTTAAACAGCTATTATTATAATTGTATTCCAATGATGAAGAAGCTAGAAGTAAGATTGAACAAGTAAAGACATGGAAAATATAAAAACAACCCAAATTTAAGTTATAGGGGAAACTACAATGCCTGATTTACAAAGTCACTGGGTGGGATTAATAACAGATTAGACATTGCAGTAGAAAAGATTACAAAGCTAGAAGACATAGCAAATGGCCCAAAATAAAAAAGGCTCCAGGGAAAAAGTCTAAATAACAAGAAAGAACAGAGTATCAGTGATCTCTGGGATGACTTCAAATGACCAAATATAAATACAGAGTTTCCAAAAAACATAAGGGGTGGATGAGACATAAACATATATATGTACATACATATTTTTTTCTCAAGTAATCTTTATGCCCAACGTGGGGCTCGAACTCACAACCCTGAGATCAAGAGTTGCATGCTCCACTGACTGAGCCAGCCAGGTGACCCAAGACATAAACACATTTTAAGGAAGAGTTGAGGTAAATTGTCCAAGTTGGTGAAACCACAAATCCACATACTGAAGATAATCAATAAACCTCAAGCACAATAAATATGATGAAAACTACCCCAAGGTCCATCATAATCAAATAGATAAGGAGAAAAGTTTTACAAAAAGTTCTATAAAAAGTGGTAATCATTTTTATGCTTCTCTTTGTAAATCTGATAAAAAATTCAGTGATTCTGATTTATAAGTATGGTTTTAGTCATTTTTGTCAAAAAAAAATCTTTTGCTTTAGATGCAGAAGATAGAAAGCTTCTTTTTTTCTACCAATAGAGAACATACAAACAATAAAAATTACAATTGCTAGAAAAATGTCTTTCCAGTACAGCTTAGTGTCTCCCGTTTTCTACTAGAATTTATTTATTAATTAACAATATCTTTAAACACAGCAAATGAATGCAAAATCAAGTTAGAGAAAGAGGAGAGTATTATGCATTTAATACACAAGATGGTAGACTAGCCAAACCAGATGATAATCAGTCAACTGGTAAATAAAACTCTAGACATGGATTAAAACATCACCCTGTTTCCTTTTATTTTATTTTAATTTTTTATTTATTTTAATTCCAGCATAATTAACACACAGTTTTATGTTTGTTTCAGGTATACAATATAGTGATTCAAAAATTCTATATGTTACTCAGTGCTCATCACATTTAGTGATACATACCCATAACCATCCCCCCTCCACCTCCCCTCTGGTAACCATTAGTTTGTTGTCTATAGTTAAAAGTCCGTTTTTTGGCTTGTCCTTTTTAACTTTGTTCATTTGTTTTGTTTCTTATATTCCACATATGAATGAAATCATATGGTCTTTCTCCGACTGACTTGTTTCATTTAGCATTATACTGTCTAGATCCATTCATGTTATTGAAAATGGCAAGATCTCATTAATTTTATGTCTGAGCAATATTACATTGTATGTATATACCACTTCTTTTTCCATTCATCTATTGATTTCAATAGCCATTATCTTGGCTATTGAAAATAATGCTGCAATAAACATAGGGGTGCATATATCTTTTCAAATTAGTGTTTTTATGTTCTTTGGATAAATATCCAGTAGTGGAATTTCTGGATCATATAGTAATTCTCTTTTTAAATTTTTTTAAAGATTTTTTTAATTTATTTGACAGAGAGAGACACAGTGAGAGAAGGAACACAAGAGGGGGAGGGGCAGGCAGAAGGAGAGGGAGAAGCAGGCTTCCCGCTGATCAAGGAGCCCGACACAGGACTTGATCCCAGGACCCCGGGACCATGACCTGAGCCGAAGGCAGATGCTTGAAGACGGAGAGGTGCTCCTCTTTTTTAAGTTTTTGATGGACCTCCATACTGTTTTCCACAGTGGCTGCACCAGTTTGCATTCCCACCAATCGTGGAAGAGGGTTCCCTTTTCTCCACATCCTCACCACACTTGTTCTTTCTTATTTTTTTTTTTTATTTTAGCCATTCTGACAGGTGTGAGATGATATCTCATTGTAATTCTGATTTGCATTTCTCTGATGATGAATAATGTTGAGCATCTTTTCATGTGTCTGTTGGCCATTTGGACATCTTCTTTGGAGAAGTGTCAGTTCATGTCTTTTGCCCATTTTAAATTGGATTGTTTTTTGGCTGTTGAGTTGTATAAGTTCTTTATATGCTTTGGATACTAATCTTTTCTCAGCTATGCCACTTTGCCACTTGCAAATATCTTCTCCCACTCAGTAGGCTTTCAGTGTTGTTGATTGTGTCCTTTGCTGTACAGAAGCTTTATATTTTGATGTAGTCCCAACAGTTTATTTTTGCTTTGGTTTCCCTTACTTTAGGAGACGTATCTAGAAAAAAGTTGCTACTGCTGATGTCAGGAGAATTACTGCTTGTGCTCTCTTCTACGATCTTTAGGGTTTCAGGTCTCACATTTAGTTCTTTAATCCACTTTTAGTTTACTTTTGTGTATGGTGTAGAAAGTGGTTTGGTTTCACTCTTTTGCATGTAGCTGTTTAGTTTTTCCAACACCATTTGTTGAAGAGACTGTCTTTTTCCCATTGCATAATCTTGCCTCCCTTGTTGAAATTAATTGATTATATAATTGTGAGTTTATTTCTGGGCCCTCTATTCTGTTCCTTTGATCTATGTGTATCTTTGTCCCAGTACCATACTGTTTTATTACTACAGCTTTGTAGTATACCTTGAAATCTGGGATTGTGATATCTCCAGTTTTCTTTTTCAAGATTTCTTTGGCTATTTGGGATCTTTTTGGTTTCATTAAACTGTAAGATAATTTGTTCTACTTCTGTGCAAAATGCTGTTAGTATTTTGATAAGGACTGCATTAAATCTGTAGATTGCTTTGGGTAGGATGGGGATTTTAACAATATTTTCTCTTCCAATCCATGAACATGGAATATCTTTCCATTTCTTTGTGTCATCTTTAATTTCTTTCATCAGTGTTTTATAGTTTTCAGAGTACAGGTCTTTCACCTCCTTGGTTGAGTTTATTTCTAAGCATTTTATTATTTTTGGTGCAATTGTAAATGGGACTATTTTCTTAATTTCTCTTCCTGCTGCTTCATTATGAGTGTATAGAAATACAATGGATTTCTGTATATTGATTCTGTACTAATTTGCGACCTTACTGAATTCACTTCTCAGTTCTAGTAGTTTTTTGGTGGGGTCTTTAGGGTTTTCCTTATAGAGTATCATGTCATCTGCAAATAGTGAAAGTTTTACTTCTTCCTTACCCATTTAGATGACCTTAATTTCTTCTTCCTGTCTGACTGCTGTGGCTAGGATTTCTTATACTACATTGAATAAAAGTGATAAGAGTGGACATCCTTGTCTTGTTGCTGATCTTAAGGAAAAGTTCTGTTTTTCAGCACTGAGTATGATGTTAACTGTGGATTTTTCATATATGGCCTTTATTATGTTTTGTTCCCTCTAAACCTAATTTGTTGAGGGTTTTTATCATGAATGCATATTGTGCTTTCCCAAATGCTTTTTCTGCATTTATAGAAATGATCATATGGTTTTTATCCTTTCTCTTGTTGATATGATGTATCATGTTGATTGATTTGTGAATATTGAATCACCTTTGCATCCCAGGAATAAATCCCACTTGATCATGGTTAATGAATTTTTTAATGTGTTGTTAGATTTGGTTTGCTAATATTTTGCATCTATATTCATCAGAGATATTGGTCTCTTTTTTTGTAGTATCTTTATCTGGTTTTGATATCAGGGTAATGCCAGCCTCATAGAATTAATTTGGAAATTTTCCTTCCTCTTCTATTTTTTGGAATAGTTTGAGAAGAATAGGTATTAACTCTTTTAAATGTTTGGTAGAATTCACCTGGGAAGCTGTCTGGTCCTGAACTTTTGTTTGTTGTGATTATTTTGATTACTGATTCATTGTCATTGCTGGTAATCAGTCTGTTCAAATTGTCTATTTCTTACAGATTCAGTTTTGGGAGGTTGTTTCTAGGAATTTATTAATTTCTTCTAGGTTGTCCAATTTCTTGGTATATAATTTTTCATAATATTCTCTTATAATCCTTTGTATTTCTGATTTTGTTTATTTGAGCTCTCTTCTTTTTTTTTTTTAAATGAGTCTAGCTAAAGGATTATCAATTTTGCTGATCTTTAATAAAAATCAGCTCCTGGTTTCATCGATCTGTTCTATTATTTTTTTCAGTTTATAGTTGATTTATTTCTGCAGCATTATGATTATGATTATTATTTTCTTCCTTCTACTGGTTTTGGGTTCTGTTTGTTCTTCTTTTTCTATTTCCCTTAGATGTAAAGTTAGGTTGTTCATTTGAGATTTTTCTTGCTTCTTGAGGTAGGCCTGTATTGCTATAAACTTCTCTCTTAGAACCACTTTTGCTGCATCCCAAAGATTTTGGACCCTTGTGTTTTCATTTCCATTTGTCTCCATGGATTTTTAAATTTCCTCTTTGATTTCTTGGTTGACCCATTCATGTTTAGTAGCATGTTATTAAACCTCCATGTATTTGTGTTCTTTCCAGATTTTTTTTCTTCTCACTGATTTCTAGTTTAAAATATGTGGTTGGAGAAGATGCATGGTATGACTTCAATCTGTTTGAATTTGTTGAGACATTTTTTGTGGCCTAACATATTATCTATTCTGAAGAGTGTTCCATGTGCGCTTATACAGAATGTATATTCTGCTGTTTCAGGATGGAACATTCTGCATATATCTGTTAGATCTATCTGTCCAATATGTCATTCAAAGCCACTGTTTCCTTGTTCATTTTTTGTTTGAGTGATCTATCCATTGATGTAAGCAGGGTGCTAAAGTTACTATTACTGTATCACTATCAATTACTTCTTTTATTTCTGTTATTAGCTGTTTTATGTATTTGGGTGCCCCATGTTGGTTGCATAAATATTTATAATTATTCTGTCTTCTTGTTGGATTGTTACCTTCATGATTGTGTAGTGTCCTTCTTTGTGTCTTGTTATACAGTCTTTGTTTTAAAGTCTATTTTGTTCAATATAAGTATTGCCACCCTGGATTTCTTTTCACTTCTATTTGCACAGTAAATGTTTTTCCATCTCTTCACTTTCAATCTGCATGTGTTTTTAGATGTGAAATAAATCTCTTGTAGGCAGCATATAGATGGCTCTTGCTTTTTTATCCATTCTGTCACCCTGTGTCTTTTGATTGGAGCATTTAGACCATTTACATCCAAAGTAATTATTGATAAGTATGTTTACTTGTTTTATGGTTGTTTTTTAGTTCTTCTCTGTTCTTCTCTTGCTCTCCTCTCTCATGGTTTGCTGGCTTCCTTTAGTGATATATTTGGATTTCTTTCTCTTTATTTTTTGCATATTTATTACCGGTTTTTGATTTGTGGTTACTATTAGATTTATATAGCATCTTATGCCTAAAGCAGTCTCTATTAAGTTGATGGTCACTTAAAGTTAAATGAATTCTATAAGCATTAAATTTTTATATACCCCTCCTTGTTTTAGGTATATGAAGTCATACTTCACATCCTTTTTTTGTATATCCCTTGACTGATATTTTATAGATATACTTAATTTTACTACATTTGTGCTTCCTACTTTTCTTATTCCTATTATGGTCTTTCCCTTCCATGTACAGAGTCCCCTTTAACATTTCTTATAAGGCTGGTTTAGTGGTGATGAATTCCTTTAACTTCTTTTTGTCTGGGAAACTCTTTATCTCTACGTCTATTCTGAACAACAGCTTTGTTGGATAGAGTATTCTTGGTTGCAGTTGTTTTTTGGGTTTTGTTTTGTTTTGTTTTCCAGCACTTTGAATACATCATGCCACTTTCTTCTGTCCTGCAAAGTTTCTGCTGAAAAATCAGCTGGTGGCCTAATGGGGTTTCCCCTGTATGTAACTGTTTTCTTTCCTCTTGCTGCTTTAAAAATTCTCTCTTTATCATTACTTTTGCCATTTTAATTACTGTGTCTTGGTGCGGACCTCCTTGCATTGATTTTGTTGGGGGCTCTCTGTGAATCCTTGATGTGGATTTCTGTTTTCTTCCCCAGATTCAGGAATTTTTTAGCTATTATTTTTTCAAATAAATGTTCTGCTCCCTTTTCTCTGTATTCTCTTTCTGGGATCCCTAAAATGCAAATGTCATTATGCTTCATGGTATTGCTGAGTTCCCTAAGTCTATTTTCCTATTTTGTTATTTTTTCTCTCTCCTGTTCAGCTTGATTGCTTTCCATTACTCTGTCCTCCAGGTCACTGATCCTTTCTTCTGCTTCCTCTAGTCTACTAATAACTCCCTCTTGTGCGTTTTTCCCCTCTAGTGTATTTTTAATTTTAGTTGTTGAGTTCTTAATCTTTGACTGGTTCTTTTTATGTTTCCCGTCTCTTTTTTTGAGGGTCATACAAAGGTCCTTCACTCTTTTCTTCAGTCCAGTGAGTACCTTTATGACCATTACCTTAAATTCCCTAAAAGGCATATTACTCATCTCCATTTCATTTAGCTCTCTTATGATTTTGTCCTATTCTTTCATTTGGGACATATTCCTCTGTCTCTTCATTTGTCTAACTCTCTGTCTGTTTCTACGTTTTAGGAAAGTCAGCTGCATTTCCTACTCTTGAATGTAGTGACCTTATGAAGTAGAGTCCCTATACTGCCCTGCAGTGTAATGTCCCCTGTTCATCAGGAACTGGCACTTCAGGGATGTCTTCTATGTGTGTTGTGTGCCCCCTACTATTGTATCTAAGCCACTTTTGCCTTCAGCCCAGTCATCTGCAATGGCTCTCTTTGCCCGTTATGGGGAGGGTTTGGTCTCTGGGGTGTTAGTGGGCCAGTCTGGGGCCAAAATGAAATAAGTTGAGTCAGATTAGGCTTTTGCCAGAGCTTCAGTAGTGCTGAACTGCAGGGTGCTCTCCCTGTGTTGTCCCCTGAGAAGCTTTCATTGGTGGCTGCTGCCTGTAGTCAGACCTCATGTTTGCCCCTAGCCCACTGCTGGGGCATAGTTGGACCATTATGTGTGGTTATCTTCCCCTCTCCCCAAGGCAGAAGTCACTTTGGAGTGGCCACTATTAGGGCTGCTTACACACTGCCAGGCTTGTGGCACTGCTTTGGGTTGGCTCTAGCCAAGGGCATATTGGAGGAGGTGGGTCTGCAGGAGAATGCAGGGGTGGAGGTTATTTCATTTTATAAATAGCTATTCACTGTTATATATTGAGATTAACACATTGTTTCATGGACCTGTGTAATAGCTGTGAAATGGTTAACAAATAATTTAGAAAATTACTGTTCTAAAAAATAGAATAAGGCATGAGAGAGAATTGAGTAATTGTAATTCAGAAAAGAAATTAAGCTCTAATTTTTAAGAAGGCATTCCTGGAGACTGAGCTCTTTTTTTTTTTTTTTTGAAATAATAATAATAATAAAAATCTATACCCATTCAAACCAGTTTCGTGTCAATTAAACAACTGAATTAGATTTATTGTGTGGTAAAATCAACCAATGGATTGTGCAGAAATCCTTGTTTGAACCAGATTTAAAAAATCTTTGTTAAAAACAAAAGTTGTTTTGCTCTATGTATAAGCATTCCTCTTCTCCTGCTGGCATACTGAAAGAATTTGCCATTTTCTCAAAGGGATAGAATCCAAATAAACAGAATGTAAATACTGGTGAACTTTCACCCTCCAAGACATTATTTCTTAAAGGACAATAATCAAATTTTTGCTCTGAAGTAAGGAAACAAATGTCTTCACATATGAGGAAACCTGATTTGTGAGAAAATTGCAAATGATTTTTATTTCATTTAAGGTAAGACTAAACCCAGAACAGAAATGAAAAGTAAGACTGTGATTTTGGCCTACAAGGCAAAGAAAGCATCTATTTTACAGATTGTGGTATAACTGAAAAAGATTTGTATAACAGTATGATGTCTTAATAAGAATTAGGTATAAAAACTTTCTAGTCCTTCTTGTTAACAAAAGAGACAATGAATGATTAAGCCTGACTCTGCATGTTTTTATTTTTGAAAAAACTATTATATGTTCTAATAAGTAATTACATTTTGAGGAATGGCATCTCAAGATTCTTCCATTTATATTCTTAGGGAAGATCTTGTCTACAACAATTGAACCATTAAAAAATGAGGGAAATAATCATGTGAAGGAGGGTCTACAACAATGGTGATGCTTCAGGGACCATGGGATTCTAGAGGACAGGAATACAGGAGAAGGTATGATCTCATATTCCTCAAAGACTCTCTCCTCTCTTCCATTCAGTTGTTTCTCTCTCTCCTGGTCCTTTCCCACTTCTAGGTTTTCTTGATAAACCAGAGAATTCTAAAAAAGGAGGAGAGGAGTAAGCCACACCTATGATGTCATCTAAGAGCCTCTTACTTGGAATATTCTCTTTAATTGGCCAAAAGGAGAAAATTTGAAACAAAATGGAAAAATAACAAAAACAAAAACACCCTTAAAGCCTGGAATCAATTCCATGATGAAAAAGCTCCCAAGGACTGGGTGAACCTATTTATTCTCATCAGTCAATTTATGAGATGTAGTTATGATCAATAAATATTTTTTAATAAATGATGTGATGGAAACAAAGATGGATAAGATATAATACTGGTGGAGGTATGGAATATAAACCCAAGCATAGCAAAGAAATATTTCGAGGCAGAAAGCAAACATCATGCTCCATGGAGGCAACACACAAATACAATGTCAATGTAATGCACAAATACTAGGGTATCCTATTTAATTCTCTTTTATATCTTAGGAAAATTCCCTGGGGACTATTAGAAAAATTACTGAGGGAAAATAATTTACCATAAGTTGGAAAAGAATGTGATTTATTTCATCCGGCTCCTTTTGTGATCTTTAAGTGTTCAGAGGTTAGCTGAAATGGCTCCCAGAAATAGGAAGAAAAGTTTTACTTAAGTCATCAAAGGAACACTATAGAAAGGCATGGGCTTCAGGGATTTGGCTGATGAAAAATTTCTTTGAAAGAAAACAAAAATTTAGATAGGATGGGAACAAGCTAGGCATGACAGTGGTGTTTTTCTAAAAACTAAATCTGAATTTACTGAAATATTTTCATAATAAATAGGTTCTTTTTATCTTCTACCTAAATGTTAACGCCATTAATAATAACACTAATATTTTTTGTCCTATGAAGTTAATAATTTATTTACTCTGATTTTTTTTTTATTTTGAAAGGTCTTGAAACACTTCTTTAATGCTTCATTTTTAAAAATATCTCCTAGAGTAAGATATGTTCACATTAAATTTCCAATTAGTATTTCTGCAGAAAAAAAATTAAAAATAAATTTTCCTCTTGTGCACATAATCACAGATCATATATATCTTGCCCTTCTTGCTGTTCTTTTAGGATATATTTGATACGGATGACTGTCACCTAATGCAAAAATATTACCTATGTACAGAAACTCTTATTTGTTGTAAAGCAAAAATGAATCTTCCCAGTTTATTTAACATTTCCTTCTAAAAAACTAAAAATAAAACCTATAACCAGAAAACAAAAAGGGTAGAGAAGGAGCTGCAGAATAAATATGCCTCCTGTGGATGCTTCATTCCCTTTCCATTCAACCCCCAGAATGTGTCTCAGTTCACAGTGAATGAAAGATGCCCCATTTTTCTCTGTAATGTGGGATTCTCAGCACTTCCTGGAGAAGCCTCAGAAGTGATGATCTGAAATTCATATGAGTGATAATGCTACAAAACCTGTCTTGCCCAACAACCATCCCTCTCCCCAATCACATGATCCATAAAAAAACATCTGACAATTTGCTTTGGCTCACATTTATAAAAGCACTCAGTGAATTGACAGTTCACTTCTCTTGCCCACAAGCAAGCTTTTTAATGTTTTGTGTTCCAGTACAAAACTGTCCCTTCTCATTAGTGTTGGCATATGGCACATGTTTACAGTTAATACACCCTTCCCCATCTCCTGCCTTTAAGGAGCTTAGTTTTCTCCCACAGCAGGGAGAAAAAGGGTAAGCTGTTTTTAAGTGATAAAAAGCCATAGTTTCTCAAAAAAAAGGTCTCTCTTCCCAGTATCATGATACATGGCTCAGAAAGATATTGCCATTGCGTATCTGCTCTCATTCAGGGCAAGACAGGGATGGACCCTAAGTATGATCAAATAGGTTTCTCATGGTTAGGCTGACAGGCAACTGAGGTGGGACAATAAACTTTATTAAAATGGACATATAGGTGGCCAATGTTCTTGAATTTACAATCAAGGTGAATATCTTGAAAGGAAGCCTAGAAGAGAGCTGTTCCCTCCACTCCAAGAATGGGAAACACAACCTTTTATTAGTATGGCTTATTTGAGGGTAACACTGCTATTTAGTTTCTCAACTGGGACACTTTTGGAGTGAAAAAGGTGCTATTAATAGTTACAGTGGGATAATAGAAGTAATCAGGACTGCCCCAGGAAAAACAGGATATATGCTCACCCTACTTACAAGTACATTAGCTCTTATGGTAATCCATTCATCCATCTGTAGATCATTTTCTACTATTTACAAAAGTCTTACATCTGTTTTTGTTCTTTTGTTCTTCAAGAAACTAAGTCTATTTTTGAGGCTCTTTTCACAGGGCAAAGGGGTTAACTTCATGCTATACAAATTTAAAGTTTGTTTTTGAGATTTTTAGGGCTGGAGAAAAGAAGCCTGTCCTCTACAGGATGATATACACAGGAGTTGCAGGATATGTGGTCTTCTAATACACTTTGCTTTGCTCTCTGTTGAGAATTTAAAGAGCAAAACAAAAAACCTCCCTTTCTGAGCCATTTAATAACTTTGGCCAATTAGGAATGCATACTTTAGTAGTGTGGATACAGAAAAGGAGTGTGCTTGCTTCAAATCAAGTAAAACAGCAAAGCTTATCCAAACCTGGCTGACCAGGTTGACTATGCTGACGTGGCAGACTGCATGCTGATGAGATCTACTAGGCAAATATTACTCTAGGAAAAGTGCTCTGAGCATGTAGGGTGCTATATATGAACTTGAATGAGGAAATATTCCTAGAAATTTATTTTCAGACATGGAAGACTTTAGAAGTTGTCTAACACATATTTTATAGATGGGGAAATTTAAGTTCAGCAAAGTAAGCAGAGCCAAAACAAGGTTTCCTAGCTCCTTTTCCAGGGCCTATGAACCAAATCCATTGTGTTGCATGGCACCAAGAGCATGATTCAAATACACTACAGCAGCATGATTTAGAATGTATAGTAATGTATGGGGCGTGGTCTTCATTAAATTTTGGGCTGGGCTTAATATCAGAATTTTGATTACCCCATATTTGTCACTTAATAGTACTGACTTGGTCATTAGTTGTGGTTCCAGTTCTATTAACAACCAGGAAGAACTTTGGGAAAATCATTTCACAGTGTGGTTTCTTCCCCTGCAAGTTGTGAGGCTAAGCTAGATAAAGTTCTTTCAAAAGTTCTTTCATCTTGAATTCCCAGTTAATCAACTCTTCTCATTTTACCACCCTAATGTGTCATTTGAATAGTAATTATGGTATAAATCCCAAAGCTGTAAGAAATTAGCAGAGGCCAGACAAAATTTTCTACCATACCCTTACTTTTTCTTATGTTCCTTACTTTCCCTCCCAATCATTCTCTCTTCTTTTTCCTTATTCTCCATCCTTTGTTTCTATTTCTTCTTTCTGTTTTTTTTTTGTAAATTTCCTCATCTTCCCATACAAAAAGTAAAAACAATATTAATATCAAAGAAACAAAAAAAGAAAGAGAAAAGAAATACTCCTTTGAATACAATAAGCCTAATTTGCCTTTCCGTAGATAGTAAAATATTCACAGGAAGAGTCGTAGAGGCATCATCCAACCAGATGCTCATCTCAGGAAGGTGACATAAGTTTATCATGACATTACTCAGGTCCTTGTAAATCTCACATACAGGGGAACAAAAACTTATCCATGCTTATCAGGAATGCACTGTCTCCCAGCAAATTGAGAGTCAAAAGTAGCAAATGAAAGCAAAGTCTGAGATATCCTTGAAGTCTTGAATGTTCTGCAGAGATCAAATTCAGACTTCACCTCTAAGAATCTGTCTGCTGTGAAAGGTAGAGAATAAAGCAGATAGTTGTGGATCCTAAACTTTATATATTTTAGTGACTGTTGAATTATCATGCAAAAAGGAAAGTAAACTACTTATTAATGCTTAAATACAGATTCACATAGAAAAGCAAGAAATGTCCTACATTGTAGATCTATTATTACAGCACGTGTCACAATAAAATGGAGAGGAAAAAGCAAAAGGAAATTTTAATGGTAGTGATTTGAAAAAAATAACAATTGTTTGTATTTTCTTGTCACTCTTTTCTCCCTTTTCCTGTAAATTCATATAACCTTTATTGATATTTTGTAACTGTATTTTTCCACCAGGAAACTATACAATCCTACGGTAGCACTTTCACTAAAGTGGGGTAACTAACTCTTGCAAAAATGTTGAACAGCAACTCGCTTAACACAGAGAGCTTCTTTAATATTTTATCCCCTAGAGTTAGGTTCTCAGCATTCAAGGCTTCTAAGACTATACAAAGAAACTCCTGTTTAGTCTCAGTGTAGGTCAAAAGATTTGGGTTTTGGAGAAAGGCAGGTTCTGTTAATTGTAGTTGCTGAGAGGAACAATATCTCTTGCTTTTCTCCGTTGGGTTTGAATGCATAGATTTCTCATTCTATGTTAAAAATATAATTTCCCCCTTTTAACTGTGCCTGGGATAGCTAAAATATATGGTAATGAAAAATCACTTTAGTCTTTCACTGGAAAAAAAATGAGTAGCATAAATTTAAAAAATGCTATTATCTCAAAATACCACAAACTCTCTATTTTTATCAACTCAATTAACCCTTTAAAAGAATGGAGCCATCATCTTGTCCATCAAGATTAAAAACTTGAAAAACTGCTAGAAATTATGATCAAGTGGAAACAGCATTAAATTCAACTTCAAACGTAAATTCTAATTAATCCTATGCAATGTACAAATCTCAACTGATTGACTGTGGTTGTAGGCAACAAACATAAAAATAGATAAATTGGACTACATCAAAATAAAAAACTGTACATCAAAGGACACATTCAATAGAAGGAAAAGGCAACCTATAGAACAGAAATAAATATTGGTAAATCATATATCTGATAAGGGATTAATATTTGGAATATATAAAGAACTCTTATAACTCCACAAAAAATAAATAACCTAGGAAAATGGGCAAAGGACTTGAACAGACATTTCTCTATAGATGATACACAAATGGTCAACAAGCATATGAAAAGATGTTCAATATCACTAATCACTAGGGAAATGCAAATTAAAACCACAACAAAATACCACTTCTCACTGATCAGGCTGGCTACTACCAGGAAAAGAAAACAAAACAGAAACTGTATTGAACTTTTGTATACTGTCGATGGGGATGTAAAATGGTGCAGCTGATATGGAACGCAGTATGGCAATTTCTCAAAAAGATAGAAATAAAATTAACAGATGATACAGCAATCCCACTTCTGTATATATGTCCAAAAGAATTGAAAGTAAGGACCTCAAACACTCATGTTCATAAAAGAATTATTACAATAGTCAAAAAGTGGAAGCAATTCAAGTGTCCATCAACAGATGGATGGATAAACAAAATGTGGTATGTACATACAATGGAATATCACTTAGCTTTAAAAAGGAAAGAGATTCTGACACATATTACAACATGGATGAACTTTGAGGACATCATGCTACATGAAATAAGTCAGTCACAAGAAGACAAATACTGTAGGATTCCACATATATGGGGCTATTTAGAGTAGTAAAATTCATAGAAACAGAGTAGAATGGTGCTTCTCAGGGACTAGGAGGAGGGGAAATGGGGAGTTGTTTAATGAGTACAGAGTTTCAGTTTTGTGAGACGAAAAAGTTCTAGAGATTGGTTGTACAACATGTGAAATATGCTTAACAATACTGAACTATATACTTAAAAATGGTTAAGATGATAAATTTTATGTTATGTGTATTTTACCACAATTTAAAAAAATTAGGATGATTAAAAAAAAAGAACTGTGATTGCAAACTATAGTTCTTCAGTCAAATACTAAGGACTTACTTTTTTTCTTTTTCTACGATATTTTAAATAGATTACTCATAGAAACATTTTTCTAGAAATTTTTCCTCAGGCAAGGGAAACAAAAAGTAAAAATAAACTTTTGGGACTACACCAAAATAAAAAGCTTTTGCAGAGTGGAGGAAGCCATCAACAAAACAATGCAGCAACCTACTGAATGGGAGATGATATTTACAAATGATATATCTGAGGGGCGCCCGGGTGGCTCAGTCGGTTAAGCATCTGACTCTTGATTTTGGCTCAGGTCATGGTCTCAGTGCCGTGAGACTGAGCCCCATGGCCAAGCTCCACACTCAGTGGGGAGCCTGCTTGAGATTCTCTCCCTTGCCTTCAGCCCCTCTCCCCATGCATGTGTTTTCTCTCTTTCTCTAAAAAAAATAAATCTTTAAAAAACCCACAAATGACATATCTGATAAATGGTTAATACCAAAAATATATAAAGAACTTATACAACTCAACACATACAAAAAAACAAATAATCCAATTAAAAATGGGCAGAGGACCTGAATAGACATTTTTTCCAAAGAAGACATGTAGATGGCCAACAGACACATGAAAAGATGCTCAACATCACTAATCATCAGGGAAATGCAAGTCAAAACCACAATGAGATATCACCTTATACCTGTCAGAACGGCAGGTATCAAAAAAAGAAGAAATAACAAGTGTTGGTGAGGATGTGGAGAAAAAAGGAACCCTCATCCTTTGGTGGGAACGCAAACTGGTGCAGCCACTGTGGAAAGTAGTATGGAGGTTCCACAGAAAAATTAACAGTAGAATTACCACATAATCCAAAGCCTTACTAATGGACAAGCTACCCAAAGAATACGAAAACACTAATTCAAGAAGATACAGGCACCCCTCTATTTATTGCAGCATCATTTAAAACAGCCAAGATACAGAAGCAACCCAAGTGTCCATCCATAGATAAACGGATAAATAAGAGTGGTATATACATACAGTGGAATATTGCTCAGCCATAAAAAGGAATGAGATCTTGCCATTTGCAACAACATGGATAGACATGCTAAGTGAAATAAGTCATACAGAGAAAGACAAACACCATACGATTTCACTCATGTGTAAAATTTAAGAAACAGATAAAAAAAAAAAGAAAAACAGAAACAAACAGAAAAACAGACTCCTAAATACGGAGAACAAACTGGTGGTTGCCAGAAAAGATGTGGGTGGGGGAAGAATAAAATAGATAAAGGGGATTAAGGGTACATTTACTGTGCTGAGCACTGAGTAATGTGTAAAATTATTAAATCATTTATACTGTACACCTGAAAGTAATATGATACCATCCGCTAATTATACTTCAATAAAAAAAGATTACAGACATTAACCATTCTAAAAAATAAGTTACCTCCCATAAGATATTATAGAATAAAATATGAACAAAGATAAAAGGTCAATGACAAAAATGCTAAACAGACTACCGTAGTCTACAGGACAATAATGAAAGCAAAGTTGGTGAATGAAGTAGAAAGACAACTCGTCAATAGAAATGGTAATGAGCTACTTTCTGGAACATTAATATGTGATCTCAGCAAACAGAGTGTACAATACAATGTGGGCTCCTCTTATTTTCTTTCAGGTCTTTTATCATTAATATGAACATTCAACAAGTTTGTAAAATACTGGTGAGAAGAAATTCTTTTTATTCAGTATACCTGCCAACAGACATTTTAAATGATAGGAAATCCTTCAGGCAACTGGAACCCTCTTGGAAAATACTATTCACATTCTTTCTGTTGAAATCTTACCACAAATGCTAAAGGACTAAAACATATGTGAGGAATTTTCTAATGGCAAGTGAGTGGCCTGTTCTCTGCTACTATGGTTCAGGGTCACCCTTGAATTTGAACAACCCCTGGGCCATTAATACGGCTTCATTGCTGAGGCCGTGGTCCAAGAAAACTTGAGTGCTGGTGTATGCCCCACCATTCAGGAAACCAAGTGGAATCTCTACCTAGCTGTCTTCCAGAAGGCTGTTACTATAGATCCTGGAACCTGATCCCCTTTGCTTGAGACACCCCCAAATACCTCAAGGTTGGCTTAAATGCACCAATTCCTATTTTTCTTCTCCATAGGCATTATAAATATCTACTTAAACACATAACTTTCCAAGGAAAATCAAATATGAGATAATTTTAAATTAATCTGCCTTGATATGCTTAACCAGCAAGATGGAATCTGACTTTTCCACTAATTTTGGAAATCTAGGACATGAACCCCAACTACATACAGTAAAATAGTTCACCCAATGAACCTTTAAAAAGTTTTTTGTTTATTTGTTTAAATCTAGGGTTAAGAGCCTCAGTCAGACAGGCGGGAGACACTTTTGGAAGCAAAAGCACAATGGCCCCCCAAGGAGAGCCCCAAGTCCAGTTCAAACTTGTATTGGTTGGCAATGGTGGTACTGGAAAAACTACGTTAGTGAAATGCCATCTGACTGGTGAATTTGAGAAGTATGTGGCCACCTTGGGTGTTGAGGTCCATCCCCTTGTGTTCCATACCAACAGAGGACCTAGTAAGTTCAATGTATGGAGTACAGCTGGTCAGGAGAAATCTGGTGGGCTGAGGGATGGCTATTACATCCAAGCCCAGGATGCCATTATAATGTTGGATGTAACATCAGGGGTTACGTATAAGAATGTGCCTAACTGGCATAGAGAGCCGGTACGAGTATGGGAGAACATGCCCATGGTGCTGTGTGGCAACAAAGTGGACAAGAAAGGACAGGAAAGTTAAGGCAAAATCTATGGCCTTCCACTGAAAGAAGAACCTTTAGTACTATGACATTTCTGCCAAAAGTAACTGCAACTTTGAAAAGTCCTTCCTGTGGCTTGCTAGAAAATTAACTGGAGACCCTAACTTGGAGTTTGTTGCCATGCCTGCTCTTGCCCCCCGCCAGAGGTTGTCATGGACCTAGCTTTGGCAGCACAGTATGAGCACGATCTAGAACTTGCTGAGACAACTGCTCTCCTGGATGAGGATGATGACCTGCGAGAAAGTGCACCTGCAGCCCAGCATCAGAAGTCTGGTTTTCTAGGCCAGTATCCATGGTATCAGTGGTGCAAGGTGTTTGCCACTGATTATATAGCTGAGCACAACATGTGCTTCATCTTGGGGATGCTGAAGGAGATGAATGGGCTTCAGAGTGAATGTGGCAGTTTAAAAAGGACCTTCATTTTTTTGGACCTGCATATTTAGATGTTTTGGAACGTGTTTGTTTCCTTCCTGAGTTTCAGATGTAAGACTACTATAGCCACATCACTATATCCAGTGGTGAAATCTCATTTATCACTGTCATTCCCATTCCTTTTTGTTTAGAATCAGAATAAAGTTGTATTTCAAATATCTAAACATAAATAAATGAATAAAAATAAAATAAATCTAGGGTTGGGAAAAGATGTGACTTCTCCCGTGTGTCTACCTTGACCCTCGTGGAGAGGGTTGGTCAGAGTTTAACCCACACTGGCTAGTGCTGGTCTCAGGACTGATAAGTGCCAAATAGACATACTATGAGCCCAGATTCAAGGACAGCAGTGGCAGAGTCTCTGATTCCTAAGAGACTTTTAAATGTGGTTATCATTCTTTTTTTCATTCTTTTTCATTTGTATTTAAATGTTTAAAACATTACAATTTTAGAGGCCCAGTCAAAGTTCCAATTTAGTGCCATGTTTATATATTTGTTAACGTACTTGTTCAAAATGTTATTTACATCTCAACCAAAGAAAACTACAATGGGGTTTTATGTTATTTGGTTAGAATTTCCTGAGTCTCTAAGGGAATTGGAATCAGGGTTGGCAGTTTAAACAATACATCCTGTATAAAAGTTATAGCACAATGAAGGCATCTATAGAGACTGAGTCCACACATCACAAAGGCTACAAATCTCTACCAGGAAGGTCAGCATGTCTGTACCCAAAGATCTTCAATGACCTTCCTGAAATATCTAGTTCTTTTCCTTTGAAGAAAATGCTTCACGAGGTAGAGATGTGCCAGTGTCTCATGCAATGTGTGAGTTGCTGTGGTAAGTGATCCCCTTTTTCCCTTATGGAACAAGTAATGCATTGTAACCCCTAACAGAAAACTCCAGCTGTCCCTTTACACGCCAGTCTTTTGGCAAAGGTTCAGATTTTTTTCCCCCTTGAATAGTCATAATTCATAGAGAGAGCCAGACACACAGATTTCTTTTTTCAACTGACTTTGTGTTTCTTTGGCTATCTTATCCCTAATTGCTCCCTGCAAACCCACCCCTCCATGCTGGTAAACTAGAGGGAACCAGTTTCATGAACCAGTAAATACAAGATTTAAACATTCACTCTGTGAGACATATACAACATTTATTGCCAATTTTGATTCAAGTAGAGAGGAAAATTGCGTAAGTCGGTTATTAGGAGCTGCAGGTGTGCCTGGAGAGGGAGAAGGCTTCTTATTCAGGAACTATAGATAATCCCTTTTATAAAACTTCCCTAGTTGTAAAATATTTTTTTCTCATCCCTTTGGGGAAATGCTGTAAGCAGGAAATCGCATATGTGTGTTGAAAGTGAGGTGATAAGCCAATTTTACCAGACTGTACTTTCAGGAAATGACTGTGAATTTTGAAATTTTGTTGACTCTTCAAAAATTTCTGATTTACTTGAACTCAATCTTAACCAATTCACACTATATGTGATTAACTCATTTTGTGCACATGTCTTTTTACATGCCTGTGGATAAGCTTCCACAAAACTAATGTCATTTGAATTGGCACGAAGTCTTTATTTCCTGTCCTGAAGTATACTGTAAATGAGAACATCTGAGCAAAGGCCTCATCCTTTGTTTTTCTTCTCTTTTTTCTTTTGTCTACTGAGCTGTGCGTTATAACTTCTCATTAAAGCAAGGGCACCCATGTACAAGGAGAACTAAGTGGGGCCCTATTTGTGAACATTTTTAAGAAGAAAAGTTTTTTGGTTTTTTTTTTTTTTTTCTTTACACAGCTGACCTAAGGTAGGTCAGGGTTTGAGGAGTAACTATATTTTGAATGACCACAATGCCCCAGGCCCTGTGCTGGGTGTTGAAAACACAGTTCCCACCCTCAGGGAGTTTACAATCTCACAGGCAGAGCAAGGTTTACACATCTCCCAGATATATGGCTGCAGAGATTAGGGTATATTCAAGGGCCCAAATGAATGGAGCAGATGGAATGATCTATGTGTGCCGCAGAAAGAACTGGTAGGCAAGGTTGGGCTGAGGGATTAGATGTGACTAGGCGAGAATAAAATTTGGCTTTCAGGATGGACATAGCTTAGAATGTCAAAAGGTATTCAATACAGAGGTAAAAACATAAGCCAAGGGCAAGTAGTTCTGGTGTTTTGGAGGTTGTGAGGAGTGAAATAAAGGTCCATGCGGGGCTTGGATACCAGGCAGAGGAGTTTGTACTTTATTACATGGGCAAGAGAGAACCTACTGAGGAGTCCACAGCAAGTGGTTGACACAGATATGGACCTTATTCTGATCCAGTCTAGACTTGAACTTTCAAGCCTCTATATCCTATGTCTTTGCAGAAGCCTATCTGGGACCCTATGCTGTGCCTCCTGGATTCCCAACTACTGGGAATGCTCTTAGCAAACAGAGCTCAGTTGTAAGCCCTCTTTGGGAATTGCTGCAGCTAAAGAGAGTGGCCCTGGCTAAGGGCAGCCCACACCTAAAAAGTGGTTAATGAGGTAAGAGTGGGTATAAAGGTCTCACTCCCTTGCTCCCATTTGGGAAGTCTCTGAGGGTTATCCTGGCATTAGTGTCCCCCCCACAGGGTCCGCCCAGGCCTTGTAACTTGTCTGCAGCCCTGTTTCTCTCTTTATTCAATCTGGCTTCCTTCCCTCCCCTTCTATAGTCATTGATCCCAAGAGGACTGCCTGACAACCCTCCTGCATATTCATTTCCATCCCTGAATCTGCTTTCCAGACAACCCAACCTGCAACAAGGTTGAGGTAATCTTCCCCTATACCCACAAGTCACTGACAAAGCTTCTGGGTAAGTTTCTTGGGAAGTATTCAGCCACTGCACTGCCCAGTCTTGTGGCAAATTGATAATTATGTTTATCCCTAGAAGAACTAACAGGTATTTATTAAACGCTTCTAGTTTTTGAGGCACTATACTGGACAATCGAGGCACTATACTGGACAACATGGAATAATTTGGCACAGACATGACACCACGGAAATATCTATTTCTGAGGCACAGAAATAACACCGCAAATAGCTTATAATGGCTGAAATGAGCTATATACACAGCGAGACTAGAGGAAGTCAAGGCCAATGTAGGTGTTAAAGAAAAAGTTATTCATGACACCTGTTAAAATTTTAGGGCAGACTTTATTCAGGACTATTGCCATAGCTATAGGGATTACTGCAATGGGCTTTTGCAGTAGTGGGGAGGGAGAGAGATCAGGCTTAATTCCAAATACAACAAGGAAAAGTGGGGATTTATAGCCAAGGAGCAGAATGAGGGATTTGATACATGAAAATTACTAAGAGGTGGGATAATTTTTTTTTTTCTAAACTGACCAAACAGGATTCTTGCTGAAGGCAGGCCAGCATGATCAGATAATACTTGGGGGTGGGGGGGGGGGCAAGATGAGGAATTTGGTCAGATATGGAGGGTGATCAAATAGCATGGTAGGGGATTTTGGCTAAACCGACTTAGCAAGATTCTTTCTAAAACTGGACTCTAAAGGATGAAGACAGAAGCCCAAGACCAAGGAATCTTTGTCAGAGGTGGGATGATCAGGGAAGGTTTCATGGAAGACCTTGTGAGAAGAAATGGTTCAGAAGAGACCAAGAGGAGGGAAATATGAGGGATTCTTGAAAAGGATATCTAGTGAGCAGAACTGAGAAACTTGAGTGAGAGACACATACTTGACATCAATAAATCTGTCAGGACTCAAGTGAATATCTCGGGGAAAAAAAATTAAGAGGTAAGGCTGGAAAAAGTGGAGCGCTATTGTGTAGGCACCAGTTAGTATCCTAAAAAGTGACATCTTTCCCCAAAGCCTCCCCAGAGGGTACAGTCTCCTCAGTTAGTGACTGACAATGGGTGAGTGGTTTTTTTTTTTTGTTTTTTTGGTTTTGGTTTTTAACATACTCAGGAACTGGAAAAGTAATGGGGAAACAGCAGGCCCAAGATAATGTTGAGAGCTTGGAACCAAAGAAGGTGACCATATCCAGAGACTCACCCATTATTAAGAAGACAATTCTTTCTAAAAGGATTCCTTACAGCTTTATTCTCTCTAGGTTCTGAGGAAGAAAACTATAGCACAGAAAGTTTTGCAGTTTGCATAACTATGAATGCTCAGCTATTAAATAGTAAAGCTGTGATTTCAACCCAGGCTTTCTTACTCCACAGCCCCACATACTTAACCATTACACAATATTACTTTCAGCTGGAGTCCTTACACTAACTGTAGTGAAAGGAGAGGTGGGAGTTCAAAACTAGTATTTTCCTTCCCAGGTAATCAACAAGTGAGTTACTCCTTTCCTCTATTCTGAATATATTTGTTCTAAATTTTAGTTTCTATATACTCCTAGAAGATTTTCTTATTCATAATGCTAGTTTGGCATTATGCTTTATAGTTCTATCTTAAGACCCTGACTCTGTCTCACAGCCCATTTCTCTATATGCTTTATTAACTTCAATTTTCACTGTAGATTTTCTAGATTAAATCCTTAAAAGGAAATACATTTGGTCTAGCTAGCTCACCTTTTAGGATTAGACAATGTCATCAGTTATTGTCAGAAATTGATGTTCTTGGGCCATATGTCCACTCCTGAGCCAATAAGCTGCGGTTACTAGTGAAGTTTTTCAGGAGATGTAAAACAGGGCTAAGCAGGCATAAAAGGCTGAGGCTGTGGAAAATTTCCTTGTGAGATAGGTAAGGTAGGCATTGTAGTCAGCCTGAATCCAAAAGGATAAAGCCACAAAGGGATATTATTCAATACTAGGTGGAGATTTCTTTTTACCTTTAATTCCTTCAGAAGAATTGGGAGGGAAGGAGCACAAACTCAGTGTTAAGGCTTCCACTACCTGCCTGCTCCCCTACCACAGGCCCCTTAAAAGGAGGTGCACTATAGTCTCCAGAATACTTAGCTTTACCTAGCTTAGTGTTTTGACAATCAAATACTTGTCTAAATCCAAAAGCAGAAAGATTAAGTAGAAAAAAAATTTTAACCTTCTTTCTTTAGTAAATTTTTGATTTTGTCAGAGATGAATAATGATTTGGGCAGGATTAGGCAAATTCTAAACTTGAGGTGGAAATCCATTCAATGAACCCAATGCAGGCGAACTTTCTTCACAAATAGCTGCTGCCAACTCTTTACAATCTCATGATCCTACATAATTTACATTCCTGCATAAACATCTTATTTTTGCCACCACTGAACCATTTTTAAATTCTCTTTACTTAATCTAATAATCTAAACCTTGATATCAAGCATAATTCCTAAACCATGACTAAAACTATTTGAAGCAGCACAGTCTAATATAAAGTATGGAAAGAACTATTGATGCTAACAGAAATCACTTTCAAAATAAAATTCTTGTAGTGGTGAAACTACAAATTAGCTAGACAGATGTGCATCCATAGGAAGAGGTTAACTGAAAAGTATGTTTTATCAAAACTGCCATATTTCCTGCAGTTTGATTATAGTTAAAACAGGGTTCTCAACTGGTGACAATTTTACCTTCAGGAGACATTTGGCGATGTGTGGAGATATCTTTTGTTGCCACAGTGGAGGCTGGGGTTAGAAGGCATACTGTCATCTAGCAAGTAGAGGTTAAGGAGGCTGCTAAAATGCTGCAATGCACAGGACAGCTCCCACAACAAAGAATCATCCAGCTCCGAATGTCAACAGTGCCAAAACTGATAAACTGCCAATAAACTACAAAAGGAATCTGAAAGGGTACCATAAACTGACAGTCACCAAGAAACACAAGCCCTTTAGGTGATACCAGGCTGAAGGGCTTGAGTGTTTTTATCACAGGTAACCCATTCTTTTCATCACACTTCTGCACAAACACTGAGCCCTCATTCTTGAAAGATCTTCCTCTAATGAGTCAGAAAATCATCTTGAAAAACACTGAATATTGTCTGCCATTGGTCTTTGCTTTAGAGATACATCTAATGGAACGGAGGTGTCCACTAGTGATCCATAAGATTCCATTCCCCCCTGCCTCTTGCATAAGGATAGAGTTGGTTATTGCTGGATACCTGGCCACATAGCTAAGTTCCATATTTCCTCAGCACCTATGTAACTCCATGGCAAGTCTGGACCTTAAAATACTGAGTCTGTGTTCTCTCTTCCTTTAGTTCCATGCCAGGATATGGAAGTGCCTTAATATGGTCTGATAGAGCAATAAGAATTGCTCTTATTCCCTAAATGACTGAATGGAACAGAGTGGCCCTCTTATCCTAGTACTTATTATGTGCAAGAGAAATAAACTTGTATGTTCTCTGAGCCACTATATATTGGGGCCTCTTTGTTATAGCAACTTAGCCTTCACCTGACCTGGGACACATGGTCTGTTTTTCTGGTAGTGATTTTAATCATTGATGGTGTTGGTGGGAGTGGTTTTCAGTGCAACAAAGAGCAAATATGGGCTTAAGAGGACTGGGAACCAGGGTGCCTGGGTGGCTCAGTCGGTTAAGAGTCTGCCTTTGGCTCAGGTTATAATCCCAGAGTCCTGGGATAGAGTCCCACATCGGGCTCCCTGCTCAGTGAGGAGTCTGCTTCTCCCTCTGCCCCTCCCCTTCCCCATGTTCTCTCTCTCAAATAAATAAATAAAATCTTCTAAAAAAGTAAAAAGAGGACTGGGAACTGAGCAGTTTATCCGCTAAGGTATTTTGAACAACTGATCTTCATTTATCCATTCAGTAAACATTTATTGAACCTATACTATGTGCTGGAAATAAGAAGTAAGAATAAATATTCCCGGTGATCAATTATTTTTTGGAAAACTAAACATAATATGTGCAATATGTTCTCTATTAAAAAGATGACAATAGTGATCTTCATACTTCCCCCTCTCTGCCAATTTATTCAAGATCTAGGTACATAAATTGAAATGTGCTAGGCTCAAAGAAACTATGAGAAAATGGCTAGGTGAACTATGCAAACTGAAAGGCCCTGGGCCATGTAGGTAAAAATAAGAGTAAGGTGGAGTGGGTGGAACTGTGTCAATCTGGAGAGTACAAGACCCTTCTAAAGTGTTGGGCAGCTCCTTGGCTCTAATGTATTGATTCCACATGGAAAGACAGACTGAGATTACGAATGAGCAGAAATAGGGATTTTTATGTGAGCATTCCCAATTTTGAAGTGTTGACAAGGTATGTAAAATATTTATTGAATTTCTTGGGCTGGTAATAAGTGAATTAACACACTTATTCAATTCCAAGATATCTGGCCATTTTAGTGAACGTGATGCAGAGGTCTATAGTAATGGATAGGGCCATATCTAGAGATGAATACAGGTAGAAAGAAAAGTTTTTTTATTTATTTATTTTTTGGTGGGAGGAAACATGCAAGGGAAAGATAATATTTAGCATGATTTTCTAAAAACTTTCCAAATTCATTCTCAAGATTTTATTTTAGAGTAATTACCCAGTCTATATTGCCAAGGCAATATAGAAATATAGAAATGTTTTTATGAAAAACTTGCTTACAGAATAAGATTATCAAACAGTATCATTATAACATTGTAGAAATGTTCTATGTAACAGAGCAGTAACACCTTCTGAAGTTTTCCTAGAAAACAAAGAAAGCCTTTAAAAATAATAATGGTTGTTTACAATTGCACCCAAAACCATAAGATACCTAGGAATAAACCTAACCAAAGAAGCAAAGGATCTGTACTCAGAAAACTATAGAACACTCATGAAAGAAATTCAGGAGGACACAAAGAAATGGAAAAACATTCCATGCTCATGGATTGGAAGAACAAATATTGTTAAAATGTCTATGCTACCCAAAGCAATCTACACATTCAATGCAATCCCTATCAAAATACCATCAACTCTTTTTCACAGAGCTGGAACAAATAATCCTAAAATTTGTATGGAACCAGAAAAGACCCCGAATAGCCAAAGGAATGTTGAAAAAGAAACCCAAAGCTGGTGGTATCACAATGCCTGACTTCAAGCTATATTACAAAACTATGATCATCAAGACAGTATGGTACTGGCACAAAAACAGACACATAGGTCAATGGAACACAATAGAGAACCCAGAAATGGACGCTCCACTCTATGGTCAACTAATCTCGCACAAAGCATGAAAGAATATCCAATGGAATAAAGTCTCTTCAACAAATGGTGTTGGGAAAATTGGACAGCCACGTACAGAAAAATGAAACCGGATCATTTTCTTACACCATACTCAAAAATAGACTCAAAATGGATTAAAGACCTAAATGTGAGACAGGAATCCATCAAAATTCTAGAGGATTTTATATCCTGCCACTTTACTGAATTCCTGTATGAGTTCTAGCAGTTTTGGAGTGGAGTCTTTTGGGTTTTCCATATAAAGTATCATATCATCTGCAAAAAGTGAGAGTTTCATTTCTTTGCCAATTCAGATGCCTTTTGTTTCTTTTTGTTTGATTGCTGAGGCAAGGACTTCTAGTACTACGCTGAATAGCAGGTGGTGATAGTAGACATCCCTACCGTGTTCCTGACCTTAGGGGAAAAGCTCTCAGTTTTTCCCCATTGAGTATGATATTCGTTGTGGGTTTTTCACAGATGGCTTTTATGATATTGAGGTATGTACCCTCTATCCCTACACTGTGAAGAGTTTTAATCAAGAAAGGATGCTGTACTTTGTCAAATGCTTTTTCTGCATCTATTGAGAGGATCAGATGGTTCTTGTTCTTTCTTTTATTAATGTATTGTATCACATTGATTGATTTGCAGATGTTGAACCAACCTTGCAGCCCAGGAATAAATCCCACTTGGTCATGGTGAATAATCCTTTTAATGTACTGTTGAATCTACTGGCTAGTATTTTGGTGAGAATTTTTGCATCCATGTTCATCAGGGACATTGGTCTGTAGTTCTCCTTTTTGATGGGATCTTTGTCTGGGTCGATCCCATTTACAATTGCACCCAAAACCATAAGATACCTAGGAATAAATCTAACCAAAGAGGCAAAGAACCTGTACTCATAAAACTATAGAATACTCATGAAAGAAATTGAGGAAGACACAAAGAAATGGAAAAACATTCCATGTTCATGGATTGGAAGAACAAATACTATAAAATGTCTATGCTACCTAGCACAATCTACACATTTAATGCAATCCCTATCAAAATACCATCAACTTTTTTCAAAGAAATGGAACAAATCATTTGTATGGAACCAGAAAAGACCCTGAATAGCCAGAGGAATGTTGAAAAAGAAAAGCAAAGCTGGTGGCATCACAATTCCGGACTTCAAGCTCTATTACAAAGCTATGATCATCAAGACAGTATGGTACTGGCACAAAAACAGACACATAGATCAATGGAACAGAATAGAGAGCCCAGAAATGGACCCTCCACTCCATGGTCAACTAATCTTTGACAAAGCAGGAAAGAATGTCCAATGGAAAAAAGTTTCTTCAACAAATGGTGTTGGAAAAATTGGACAGCCACATGCAGAAGAATGAAATTGGACCATTTCCTTACACCACACACAAAAATAAACTCAAAATGGATGAAAGACCTAAATATGAGACAGGAATCCACCAAAATCCTAGAGGAGAACACAGGCAGCAACCTCTTCGACCTCAGCCGCAGTAACTTCTTCCTAGAAACATCACCAAAGGCAAGGGAAGCAAGGGCAAAAATGAAGATAAAAAGCTTTTGCACAGCAAAGGGAACAGTCAACAAAACCAAAAGACAACCGATAGAATGAGAGAAGATATTTGCAAATGACATAACAGATAAAGGGCTAGTATCCAAAATTTATAAAGAACTTATGAAACTCAACACCCAAAGAACAAATGATCCAATCAAGAAATGGGCAGAAGACATGAACAGACATTTCTGCAAAGAAGACAGCCAAATGGCCAACAGACACATGAAAAAGTGCCCAACATCACTTAGCATCAGGGAAATCCAAATCAAAACCTCAGTGAGATACTACCTCACGCCAGTCAGAATGGCTAAAATTAACAAGTCAGGAAATGACAGATGTTGGCGAGGATGCGGAGAAAGGGGAACCCTCCTACACTGTTGGTGGGAATGCAAGCTGGTGCAGCCACTCTGGAAAACAGTACGGAGGTTCCTCAAAAAGTTGAAAATAGAGCTACCCTATGACCCAGCAATTGCACTACTGGGTATTTACCCCAAAGATACAAATGTAGTGATCTGAAGGGGCACGTGCACCCCAATGTTTATAGCAGCAATGTCCACAAAAGTCAAACTATGGAAAGAGCCCAGATGTCCACCAACAGATGAATGGATAAAGAAGAGGTGGTATGTGTGTGTGTGTGTGTGTGTGTGTGTGTACATATATATATATATATATATATATATATATATACACACAGACACATTATATATATATATATATATATATATATATATATATATACACACACATAATATGTATATGTATATACAATGGAATATTACTCAGCCTGACTGCAGTATCAGTAGAACAAACACTCTGTAAGTCTGAATAGTGGTGCTGGCCAAGGCCCTGTAAATAGGAGACAAACACTGACTCAAAACATGTTCCATTTCCAGCCAAGATGAACCACTGCCCCTTCCAGGGTAGAAGGGGCTCAAAGTAAACAACTTACCATCTTGATGCTGTATGCCCTTTGGTACTAATGTCAACTTGGACACTGTGACAGCAGACCTTAAAATATCCCTGAGTATTCTCCTTTCCGTAGAATACAGTTACATGAGTAAATGAAATCCTTTCAGAAGGGTCTGGGAAAATTATTACTCTATATATTTATTATGATGTTGGTCCTTCCTCTTGGGGACCTACCTTCTCCTATGGTCAGTGAACTCTGACCCTAAAAATGGGCTCAGTTCCTAAAACTACGAAAGGAATCTTGATTTTTTATTAGATAGCTGCCTTCAGGCCATCTAATCCTATCTATCCTTCATTTTTTTACTGTATTGATTAATATCCTCGTCCGCCCATTCATCTTGCTGTGAGAGATGCTAAGTTCTGTTATCTATCTTGATAGCCTCCTCCAACTTTGCCTTTTACTGCAGTACTTGCACTTACTTTGTTTTAAGAGTCTCCACCTGACCTCTGTTATGTTAGAATCCTCTTAACCACCTTCCCATCAAGAAGCCCAGTTATCTAACAGTATCTCCTACTATGTGTCCTGCAGAGAGTCATCACTGAGCTCAACAATGCTGACGCCCTTCTCATTGAACAAGCTCTTATCACTTTGATAATGGACTGTCCTTTTGGCTCCATAGTTTCTGGGTTGTTGTTTCATCTAAATATTCGGAATTCTAGGGACGCCTGGGTGGCTCAGTCGGTTAAGTGGCTGCCTTCGGCCAGGTCATGATCCCAAGGTCCTGGGATCGAGTCCCACATTGGGCTCCTTGCTCAGCAGGGAGCGTGCTTCTCCCTCTCTCTCCCTCTGCTTGTGCTCTCTCTGTCAAATAAATAAAATCTTTAAAAAATAATTCAGTGGCTTAAAATACTACCATACTCTATTAAATAAATAAATAAATAAATAAATAAATAAATAGATAAATATTCGGAATTCTCTGGAAAAAACATCAAACACTTAGTGCCATTCTTAATAACGTATAATTGTGAATTAGGAATTTCTAATGGAGCAGGAATAAACAAGAAAAGAAATCAATTGGATATACAAGGACTATCCATCATGGGCAAAAGCTTGGATATAATACCAAATTGCTCCTTATTATAAAACCATTATCAAATCATTATCATTACCATGATTAGTTTTACAATAATGCTTTAAAAAACATATTATTGATGTAAGTTAATTTGTCTTATAAGGGCTTAAAGGATATACACCAAAATTTTGATCATCTCTGGATGCTAGGATTATGAGTGACCTCTTTTATTATATTTACTGTAAAGTTATCCAAAATTTCTACTGTAAGCATTAATTGTATACTAATTTTTTAATTAGCTTTTTTACTTAAAATTAAATCAAATGTCTATTTCACAGTAAAATCAATATCCACTGGTTATATTATTCAATGTTCCACAATGTTAAGTAAGTTTTGACTATGTTCTTTCACAATTTGATATTATAAATGTCGTCATTCATCCATCTCTCAACTGCCTTCTAGGCTATTTCTCCAAAATCTTTCATTCAAATTCCTATACATTTCTTTCATCGGTTTTTAAATTATTTGTTAATCAAAACAACAAAAATAACAATGGCTAACATGTACACAGCTTTAAAATGAACTAGGCACTCTGGGAGCTTCAGATGTTTTACGTGTTGTTATTTGTAACATTATAATGTAGGCTTTTTTGTTTTTAAAGATTTATTTATTTATTTGACAGAGACACCCAGCGAGAGAGGGAACACAAGCAGGGGGATTGGGAGAGGGAGAATCTCGCTGAGCAAAGCGCCCAATGCAGGGCTCGATCCCAGGACCCTGAGCCGAAAGCAGACACTTAACGACTGGGCCACCCAGGCGCCCCTATAATGTAGGTATTACTGCCTTTATTTTAACAGATGAGAAAATCAAGATCTAGAGAAGCCGCTGTGGCTTCACCATAGAGAAGCCACCTTGTGACTGTTTGATTCCAGAGTCTATTCTCAAGCCACCAAGCACTGCATTCTACCACCCTGCTACTTGGCACTGGCTTCTTGGCAATGTGAGGCTGGGATCATTGTTTTCTCCAGCTCTTTTGGAATTGGATACTGCTTTCTTTTAAACCAAAACCATTATCTTTCTGCTGTTTGGATGCTGTTTAAAAGCAAGCTTAGAGATCTTCAACTTTTGGGGGTATTTACAGTTTTTCAATGTAGTGGAAACTGAAGGACTAACCAAGCAAAAGAATAGATGAGGACACTATTCTTTTCATCTTCTGTGCAGGCCAACCCCAAAGGGATATGTTCTTATTTTGTTTGATGGGTGGGGCTTAATACATTGAGATCTCATACTCAAATGTCAGCAAGAATACAACTTTAGTGAAATCCAAAAATAAATCACTTTTGGATAATGTGTCATTTAAGGAAAAATGTTTAAGTGTTTACTTTAGCACTTAGTGAATTAGAAGATTGGGGTCATTGAATAATAGGCTCATCTAGAAAACTATATCTATAACACACATAGTTCCCAAATTAAGTCATACTCGGTAGTGAGATCAGCTCAGGTTATTTATCATTATGGCTTCTCATTTTTAAGTTACATCATCTGTCTTGCAACATGCTAGATCCCATCCCTGCCACCCTCTCTTCACCTGTCCTGGAGCAGCTGGAGAAAATCATACCAGGGAGATTGGCGCTCTAAATTTACCACCCCATCCTCCACATGCCCAACAGCCCCATCTTATTTCACGTGTCTCAGCTTCTCCCTGTGCTTCACAGTGACCACTTCAAACAATGTGCCTTATGTTCAAACATTAACAACCCCCTCTGTACACCTATAGCCTCTAATTACCTCTAAATTCTCTCAGAATAAAATCCAAAATCTTTACCGAAGTCTCCTCCTTCCCGTACCTGGCTGATCTCCTCTTAGACCCACCTCTCCTTTTTTTTTTTTTTTTTAAAGATTTTTTTAATTTATTCACTCAAGACACAGAGATGCAGAGAGAGAGAGAGAGAAAGAGAGCATGAGTAGGGGGAGAAGCAGACGGAGGGGGAGAAGCAGACGGAGGGGGAGAAGCAGACTCCTCGCTAAGCAGGGAGCTCAATCCCAGGACCCTCGATCCCAGGACCCTCGATCCCAGGACCCTGGGATCATGACCTGAGCCGAAGGCAGACGCTTAACCATCTGAGCCACCCAGGCACCCCCCAGCCTCTCCTTTCTTGACTCTTGCTGACATTCTTACTATTCCTCCCCCAAAACACTAAGCTTGCTTCCAATTTAGGCCCTTTGCACATGCTAATCCGCTGCCTGAAAAACATTTCCTTTGATCTCTCCATGACTTGCTTCCTCATTTCACTCAAACCTTCACTCACATGCCACGTTTTCTGGTAGACCTTCTTTGACTACCGTATTTAAAATAGCATCCTCCAATCCCACCACCAGTCTCTATTCCCTTTATCCTGTTTCAGTTTTCTTCATAGCATTCACCACCAACTAATATAGTTTACTTATTTATTAGATTTTTTGGGGTCTGTTTCTTTGAGTAGAATATCAATTCTATGAGAAAGATTTTATTTTTACTTTTATGTCACCTATGTTTACAAAGGAATTTAGCATATGCTGTTCCAAAATAAACATTTGTTGAGTGAATGAATGAATGAATAACAAGCTGAATTTCATGAGTGCTCTTTGTTCTCAGTCCTTTCCAGGATATTCTGCACAATGCCAGAGTGAATATTATAAAACAGTACTGCTCAGGGTACGGTTTCTGCACCAGAAGCATCTGCATCACCTAGGGGTTTATGAGAAATGCAAATTCTCAAGCCCCACTCCAGGCCTACTGTTCATATTTTCTATAGTAGGGACAAAGAGACTATATTTCAAAAAGCTCTCTGGATGACATTTACGCCTTCCCAAGTTTGACAGGCATGTCTTTTTTTTTTTTTTTTTTTAAGATTTTATTTATTTATTTGACAGAGGCATAGCGAGAGAGGGAACACGAGCAGGGGGAGTGGGAGAGGGAGAAGCAGGCTTCCCGCCGAGCAGGGAGCCCGATGTGGGGCTCGATCCCAGGACCCTGGGATCATGACCTGAGCCAAAGGCAGACGCTTAACGACTGAGCCACCCAGGCGCCCGACGAGCATGTCTTAAGAAGAATATATGACCTCATGATTGACTTGTTTTTACTCTTCCCTCTTGCCTGGGACAAAGTTTAAACTCTTTCACATGGCTCTTAAACCCTGTGAGGCTCAACCCATGCATCCATCTGTCCAGCATCACCCTGTCACTAATCCTCTTTCCACCCAAGTTCCAATTTGCTCAACTTTTTGAGGGTTTGCATTCTCTTGCTTCATCTTTCACGCATATTCCCTCTGCCTGGGACCTGTCTCTTCCTTATCACTACCTTGACCTGTTTACTCCTGTTTATCCTCATCATTTAGGTTGCTAAGGCCCCTGCAGTGTATTCACCAGCATCTCACTTTCCCTAGTCACACCTGTTTTTGGTATGTGTGTTAAGGTGTGGAATTGACTGTCTGAACCACTAGGCTGAATGCTTCATAAGCTCAAGGTATTATTCACTTAGCATTTTAGTTACTCTATCTGGCCTTTAGTGGACATCCATTAATATTTCTGTATAAATTAATACATATGGAACTGGGAATACATTTTTTTCCTGATAAAAACAATGCTATAAATGAAGTCTGGAGATAAGGTGAATGGTATTTCGGTTCCATAGCTCAGAAAGATCATTTATTAACTGTACTTCTCCCTTCATCTGGACACATAACCATTTTGGAAATTCATTTCAATCCCAAATACCTGATTTGCATGTTGTCTTTAAGAAGATTCCGAACTGGTAAATTTAGTACCACCATTAATCAGAGGCAGTGATGCAAAATGAAAAAAAAAAAAAAAAAAGAAAGAAAGAAAGCAGTTCCTAATAAAAGACCTGTGGAAAATTCGGGAAACCACAAGCAAGAGGGTTTGAAGGAAAGTGTTAGAAGGTCACATAGAAGGCTAAAAAATACAGACTGTTTAGCACCAAAGGGCTTATTGTGAGGACATGCAACTTGGGAGAGTTATTCTCTGACTCTGATCTATGAAAAGAGAGGAAGTTATTATGCCTTGAAGTGCCCAAACTGCTAGTTTATTGTATAACCCAAGGCCCTACATTAAGTTAGAAGAGAAGTAATTGCAAATGAATGTTCATATGTGTTATTGCTTAACCTTCTCTTTTATGTTTCTGCTCCAATAAAAGGAGCTGTGGTACTTTCTTTCTTTTATATCTCATTTTCTCCGGGCACACAGTTCAGCGGAGGCTGCTATGTACTACATGTTGGAATGATTAGTTGATCAGCTGACTCTTCAATGCAAGTACTTTCCATACCTCATGCATTCATCTTCAAATGCTTAGGATCACCCGGGACTCTATGGTTATCTGAGCTGCCAGGAAGGAACAAAATAAATGTGGATCATACAGGGACATTCTCACTCCCCACCTTTCCTTAGTTTTATGTTTTTGGTTTACCATTCTTCATTTGGGCAATATCAACTCAACTGGGATAATAAGGAGGCAGCTTAGTGTTTTAAAAAAAAGCCTGGATTTTGCAACCCACCAAAATGCAAGTTCCAGCTCTGCTGACTATTAGCTCTGTGACCTCAGGCTAGTTATTAATTTCTTTTGCTTCTCCATTTCCTTCTCATTAGCAAAATGGGGCCAAGAATAGCATTTGCCATGGAATGGAAGTAAGATACTGTATGTAAAATGCATAACTCACAGTAGACTATTTAAAAAAGATTAATTCTGCTTCCTCCAAAATTCTTCACACTTTAAGTAGGAAATCCTTCTTCACACTTTAAGTAAGGAAATAATTATTAATTGTTAATTTGACTAATGTACCATTAGATTTAAGACCTGAATTATCAGGTCTAAGTGTTTCTATGTTTATCAACCATCCTGGCTAATTAACAATTCTTTTTCTACTTACACACAACTTAAAAATCAGGTCCACATGTAGTAGAACTCTTTCTAAAAAGGAGTGCTAAATGTGGGGAGCAGAACATAGGAACACAAATTGTATCCCTTAAAAGAATGAGATTTTGGAAAAGCATTTATAGAAACGAGATTATAAACATCTGAGAGATGGAGAAACGAAGGTACAGTATTGTGATTACACTGATTCTTTGAGAATCTCTGTCCTATATGGGATTTATGTGCATCTTACACTTTCCCAGTTATTCAGTGCATCGTCTTAGGAAAGCACATATTCCTGCTTGCCCCTTATTATTCCCTATAGTGGCCATAACTTGGTTCCAACCCATTGCAGTAGATATATGTTGCAAGATCTGTAGAGGCTGCTTTTAGGCAATGGGCCTGAACAACGGAAACCTAGGTAAGGTAAAAGGGCCCATAGTGACTACCAGGCTGAATGCAAACAGGCTTTTTAGGTACCCACCTCAAAATATCTATAAGCCCTAGCTGACCAATGGGCTACTTACATCCGGGTGCAGGTACCAAGAAAGAAAAATTCCATACCTTCCTATACCTCCTCAAACCCCTAGTTATTACCCCCCCCCCACCTCAGCACTGTCTCCTGACAGCACTCTCTCCTTTACTGTCCTGCCCACAGCTTCCCTGCAGTGTATTCAATAAATGTCCATCTCCTTTGTTCTGCCTGGGTGAATTCTTCTACTGCCTGTGCTGCCAGCCTCCACCCAATCGGATCACCCCACAGAATCTAGCCAGGGATCTTAAAATTCCATTTACTATTCACAGATGATCAAATTGTATCGATTACCACTAGGAAACTGCAAAAAGTATCTGCCGTGCTGATGGTAGGTTGGTAGCACATACTTTCTAAACCAAAAATTGGGGCTCACTGTCCAGAAATGGAAGAAAATATTTTAAATTTTTATGGTTTTACATAATTTGGTAAAAACCCAACCTTTAGAAAAATGTATTTAGGATTATAATGAGCAATTGAGAGATGACCTCAAGTAACACAGAACTGTGTGTGGTGTACATATGCATGTAAAAATGTGCAGATATGTGGTCTAAGGTCTCCAGAAGGGCAGGTAATGGACTCGCACAGCCAGGACTTAACAATGTCTAATATGTGTTTTTCATGGAGTGAGTCAGATGACTTTTTAAAGGGTTGAATTGGATCCACCCAATAAAATAGTTTCACCAAACCAGAGTTTGACTCAGCAAATACTCTCACACAGAATGGAGTTTCCTGTGGCTCAGAGGGAGGCTGATGTGTTACTTTAGAAATTCCTTTTCCCATGTGTGGTGTCTGGAATTGTCAATGGGCTGCATCTATGTGATAAATAATGTGGCAGACAAAAGGCCAGGCCTGTCCCAATTTTCTGAGGTGTTAAGGATAAGTCCTTTATGATGGGGTATTTACAAGAAGACAGGATGTGAAAGGCTAGCCTCACTCTGGGCCTGTAGGACACCCCTCAATACCCTATCAGGCTAAACCACATTTCAGGGGTGAGAGAATATTCAAGGTAATATGTGCTGTACCTAGAAATGCATTCAGAAAGTGAAATTTTACAAATATGTAGAAAATAGAAAACTACTTTTAAAAATATAAGGCTCTATCCAACTCTTAGATTTCTTAAGTCATTGAACATTCTCCCTCCTGGAAGTGAGTTGAAGAATATCCTTTTGGCTCCCTAGATATGAAGATCCTAAAAAATAAGTAGAGTTTTAAAAACCATATCTCATTAGAAATTTTTCCATATCCATCTGGAAGCTTTGAATGTTAAAATAAGACAACAACAACAAAAAACAACTAAATAAAATCCCTGGTTTGAATGTAAATTAACTTCCTCTCTCTTGAAACTTTCAGTCTCTCTGGTGACTCTTTGCATATTTTCCTGAGTAGTCCAGTACTTTGGGCCTGCTCTTTTTCTCCCATAGATTATAAGTTCCTAGAAACTAAGAACTTTATTTTATTCATTTAAAAAAGGAATTTCTTAAAAAAATAACAAAAATAAAAAAGGAATTTCTTACTAAGACTAGCTTGATGTGATCATGTAGGAGAAAAGTAAAAAACAGTAAATATTATTAAATGTGTATATTGCAATGAGTTAAAACCATTTTTGGATATGAAGCAGAGACCTGAATCTACAGAAACCCTATTTTAATTATATTCCATCAAGGTCCTGGAGTTTGGTCACTGAGTGGCCTGGATAACAAAGGATTGCTATGTTCCGTGCATTGCAAGTTATGGGAAAGATCATAAATTATCTTGATGACTCATTTCCTCTAGTCACTCTACCACTTCCAATATGTGGAAACTTTCTGCCACTTTTCTTTAAACTTGTGAGATATAAATGGGAGAAAAGAACCTAAAATAAAGGTTGTTCAAAAATTGCTATTTAATATGTATATAAAGCTTAAATTCTCTTATAACCATTTTAATAACCAATTGATCCCAAAGGCCATCCTTAAGGTGACTCAGTATTCTTCATGTCATTTGGTAGAGGAGTGGCTTGTGATGCCAGGAGGTTATTTCATCTAAGTCATACAGGATGTTCCCCATATATGTGTTGAGTATGCCAGAGTATGTAACAAAGGTCCCCTGTTCTTGAGACACAGATTGAAAAGGAAAGAACGGAAGAGTATCTTTAATTTCTGAATGATCATATTCTCTAAAATGCAGTTCAAAACCCTAAAAGGTTATGTCATTTCTAAATTCCTCTATGCCTATACCAAATTCACCCACAACTTTTTTTTTTTTATTCGTGTACACATTCATTAGTGAAGACAAATGGCTTTATTTTGTTCTTTAGCTTTTTACCTACCTGGACATATTTTTAGATAGTTTTTCTTTACTTATTTAGCACAATCCTAAACAAAATAAATGTTGAGTAAATATTCCTGAGTTATCATCTGTAAATTTCTCCTTGAAATTTGCCGATGGATTACTGCTCTGTGGCTGCCAATTGTCTCATTTCCTTGTCTTTGTTCTCATTCCAGGACCCTTTGGCATCTGTTTCATTTCACTGTTCTCTCATTTTTCATTTTTTCCCACGTAGGCTAGCCTAATTAACTGCAGCATTGTAAGTATCAAGGATATGAATTCTGTACCATGCTTTTAAATATATTTCATGTGACATTATATATTTATGGATAAAATTTTTCATTCTATGCATTCTCTCTTTATTCTTCCCTTTGAGGAGGAGAAGGAGATCATTATAAGGAACCTAAACTGTGGCTCACTCTTCTCACTAATGTTTCCAAGAATTTTACATCTCTCATGGCTGAAACGTTGGATGTTACAGATATGTTTTTCATTAAAAAGTCGACTTTTTATTGTTGGTGTGCATTTCCTGTTTTCCTTTTTTTCAATTCCCACACCTCACTTCAGGACTCCCCTCCAATGATGGATTTCCAGAGGGACCTGTTAACAGGGCAATAACCACAAACTCCCCTTCAGCTACTGCCTGTCAGCACTCCCACCCAAGTGGTATGAGGTCTCCATGTGCTTCCCTTTCTCTGTGCCTTTCTTTCCTCTTTATGACCCAGAGCCCCTTTCATACCAGGGGACATCCTCAGTTCTCAAATGGACCTCAGGGGACCCAGAAATTTGCCTCCTGCCAATAAGATTTAGCAAAAAATTATGGGCAACAGAATTTCTATATACTAGTCTCCTTGAATTTGGAAGCCAAGGAAATATTTTCTACTATTGCTAGACTGACGATCCTCCTTGGAACAAGCAGATGCTGTGTGAAGGATGTGAAGTGTTGGATAACAAATTACCTTTTGGGAGTTAAGTCCAAGGACTTGGCACTGCCTTTAGATCACTGTCTTTTGTCAGAGGCAGATGTAAAATTTAACAGATAAGGGTTGATTTGTGAGTTTTTGTAAGAAGCTTGGTATTGATACTTAGGGGTATTAGTGCTGCTTCAAATTCTAAGTCCTTTCACTCCTGTCTCTTGCCCATTCTTCCTTTTTTATGTGACTTGATCTCAATCTAAGTCTCTCTTTTCCTTTCTCTCTCTTTCTCTCACTCTCTCTTTCAATAGACTTTAAATAATTAAGAATATGGTGTAACATGAAAACCCATTAACTTCTATGAGTTTTTCAGTGGAGTAAAGAGTAATTAGAGCCACTTTAAATGGCAAATGATCTTTTTCAGTCAGGATATGACTTATATTTTAAATAACCCTAAAGACAATAATCAGCTCATTCCCAAACTACCAGCTTCAGCTCTCTTGAGTCATGACATTGACTAGAGAGAAAGAAGATGAACACTGAGGAGAATCCCGTAGTAATCCAAGGTTATTACATCAGATAAATCTGCTAACTATGTTTAAAGCTCAGCATAGACTCTCAAATGACAAAACACAAGAATTGATGAAGAAGTTTAAAAAAATTTTTTTGCTTATCTACCCCAAATTATGATAACCTCTGAGAATTATACTCTGTATCTACCATGGCATTTTAAATACTTGATTAACATCTTTGCTCATTACTATATTGATATGTTTTTCTCATAAGTTGATTTTTCTGAGGGAAAGAAATAATTTCTTGAAATCCTCTTAAAAAGTTATAATAGGCTTTCATATCTATAATGGTTTGTCAAGAGAAATAGGGTACCAATAATCGAGCATTAAAGAGTGCTATAACAGATGGCAGTTAGAAAATACTTTAAAAATGGGAACTGCCCAACAATGCAGAGTAATGAGCTCCTTATAATTAAACATACTCCAGCCAAAGACAAATGACCATCAGGCATGAATGCTGCACAGTATATTCACACACAGGTTAGGAGGCTGTATTAGAAGATGTCTACTCATTTTGTTTAATACTATCTGATGAAGTTTCCAAATTCCTTGCCATTTGCACTTTCTGAACAATCCATGTCACTCTTAAAATGCAGTGTCCAGAGATTAATCTAATATTGCAGACATGCTCTGGCTAGGGCAGAATACAAAATGTCTGATGTACAAATGACCTTTTATTAACATAGTCCAAAATTATGTTAGATTTTTTAATAGACAAACCATATTGCCAATTCTTAGTGAACTTACGATAAGGTAAAACTCTCCGATTTTTTCCCATATGAATTCAAAGAAGCTTAGCCTCTTTTATCCTGTTTTGCATAACTGACTTTTAAATCCTGAATGTAAGTTTTCATATTTATTGCTGATGAATTCCATATTATTGATGTCAAGATGGTTTTTCATCTTGAATTAGCTTATTGCATTTATTATTCCTCCTAGCTTTGTGTCATTGCAAAATATAAAAAAAAGACATTTTCTACATCTTCCAAATTGATGATAGAGGTTGAACAGAAGTGAATCTAGCAATGCCCTGATAGTCTTCCCATAGGAAATTTGTATCACCCCTCTCCATAAAGCAAACTCCCTGAACAGAACCTACAATGTTTTAAAAAAAATGTTTTTCCTTTAATCCCTGAAAATAGCTCTTCCTTTGTCTTTGAAAAAGAGCATGAAAAATAGTAATATGCAATTGACAGGATTTCCTAGCGGGTGTTTTTTAAGTTATCTTAGGCTGAAAAATGTAAGAACTCAAATAGGGACCTCCTACCTGCTCTAGGTTAATCAATAACCTTTGGTTTTGCAAAAACATCTGTGACTGTTAAGAATGAACTGAAATACATTAGAAATGGCACTACCGGTGACGGTAAGGCTGCAAACCAGAGGTTACAGGTTCTGGCTTCCCTGGGCAATAGGCACGCCTTCTGCTCCTTTTGAAAGCCTTTCACATCTGGCTGGTGCTGAATGAATCTACTGTCAAGCCACTGCTGCTGTGGTACCTGGTTTCTTACGAATTAATTACATGTTCAGAACAGAGGACTTAGGGGTGTCTGGGGACTCGTGGCAGAGTTCACACAGCCTCTTTTAAACAAAGGAGGCTCTGTGTTAACTTGTCCTCGTGCTCTTAACGAGGAAGTGAATTTGATCATGGGCCACATTAGGGATCCCTTATTTAACAGAGCCAGTGGTGACTGGATCAACGTTTTTCTAAATAGCATCTTGTGTGTTAGCCATAAAGGAGGTTAGCTTTGTTCTATTTGGCTTTCAAATATGGTTCTTATCACTGACTAGCCTGAGAGAAAAGAAAATGGCACAATTGTGTTTCCAGGGAAGTGTGCATGCGTGTGTGTGTATGTGTGTTGTTAATCACAAGAAGTAGGAGAAAAGCCGAAGTGCTCACAGGACAGGAGAACTGGAGGCAAACTAGCTAGTATCAGAGGGTAAGGACTGTATTTGCTTCTGGCCTGGAATTTACACTGGAATCGGGCGGAGGTTTGTGCAATCTGAAAGGACAACTCTAGGTGACAGTGACAATGCTCTGTGATCACAGAGGTTGCAACCCAGAACCTGAGTTTCAGAAACCTAGGATTTTCAAAATGATTCCCACTGTTTAAAAACTACTGTTCTTGAGTAACAACGAATGCCTCTTCGGTCAAGTCCCTTTCTATAATCAACTTAAAGTAGCAAAAACACAAAAGAAAGTCGACCCTACTGGATTGTAGAGCCTGATCTGGGACTTGGAATTGAGACCGTGTTGCTTTTCCATTACCATTTGTATGGACTGTGTCCGTCTAGTATATCCATGCTCGTGCTATGCAGGCGATTAACAAGCACAGGGGAGAAGGGGACACTGAAAACCTGGTGAAGCAAGTCCATGACATAAAGTAGGAATAAATAACACATCAACTATAACAGCTGGCTAAGTGAGGCCATTAAGTTCTAAAGGCACTCAGAGACTCACCGGTAGCTCTTCAATTCGCAAGACTGGATGAGAGGACTCCCCCTGCTCCCCACTCATCAGCTGTCACAAACTCTTGTCAGAGAAGAAAAAATATCCAGAGGCAGAGAATTAGTGGGAAGGAAGCAATGGGAGTGTGAAATGCTGGAGGGAAACTTTGCATATTGAAGCTTCTTTCTTTGGTAAACTTAATTGTGTTGGCTAAGTTCTTTCTGGAAGCAAACTTGTATGCACTTTGAATCAGGACAATGGGAGGGAGGAAATTTACTCAGACTCTGCTTCTCTTTCTACACTCTTCTTTCTAGCTGAAGCTAACGAACACGCAGACACTTCCAACTTCTCAAAGATCTTTTGTAAATTCTCAGAGCCATGTGTTAGTGAGAAAATTAACACGCAGTCATAAAATGGAGGCTTGGAGGTGGGTTTGTTTCCTGGCCTGCCTTGTCTGTGATGCTGGGCTAATTGTACAGCTGAGTTGTCTGTGTCCACACATGAGGAGACCAGCCAAGGGATGGAGGTGATGAATTAAAAGGCTTTTCCCATTACCAGAGTCTAGAATTCTGAACTGACTTAGAAGTGGAATGAGTCTAAGCAACTGGGAAAAACAAAGAAAATCAATCTAAAACAAATGGGAGGAGTAGCTCTTATGTGTAATTACTACTTTTTACTTTTGCATTGTTTCCTAAGTAACTAAACAAGTTCACTTCAGCAGCTAAGCATGCTGCTTAGTGTCCAGTTCTCTTGGGGTCATGTTATTTCAATCACCTAATCTACTGAGATTTCCCTTTGCCAAAAGACCAGAGGGATCCTTGAAAGCAATTTTGGATCACACCCAAAAATCTAAAGGATGTGGCATTTTCATTTCAATTGCAAAGCAAACCACATTACAAGGAACTGAGAAGAGTGGTACATAAGGGATTCGAGGAGTGGTACAATTTGTAAAATGGAATACATTCTTTCTCCTTATAAGCACACAACTGGCATCTACAGATCCAAGTGGGGATTTTGAATAAAACAAAAGAAAAAAAAAGAATAAAACAAAAGGAAAAATGTTTGTGGAGATTTTTTTGGATTGGTCAAATTATAAACTATCTATTCAGAAAAACAAAGACAAAAGACAAGTGTTAGTAAAGCATAAAGTTAGTGGTAAAGTTGTTGATTATCATGGTGCTGCTCTTTGGTCCCAAATGAGCTGGAAATGTACATTGGATTTTAGCCTGAACTACTCTCCTTTTTTGGCTCCATAGGGAAGAAAACTATTTGGTATCTGTTCCAATTCAGTATTGGAAACAACACTTTCAAACACCATTTGTATGTGTTCATGCACTTGCTACTATGAAAAACAACTTTAGAAGACACGGTCCTTCATTTTATGAATCTTACTATGGTTTATTATAAAAATAATGTTGGGGGTTTAGAGGGATTGATACCTAGCATCCTTCTCCTTCCTACCTGAATTCTGAACCAGAATTGGGAGATAGAGCCAAGAGTCAGACAGATGGTGTTCAAATTATCACTTTTGTTACTGATAAGCTAGACAATGGGACTAGATCTATAGCCAAGAGGGCTTGTAATAGTATATTCCAGCATTCAACAGACATGCCCAACAGTTCCTAACAAAACTGGGCATCTGCAGGGCTGCCCTGAAGTAGCAGGCTCCAGAAACCCAGTGGAGCACAGACCTGGGGGTCTGATGAGATGACCCAGAAGCTCGGAGCCCCCTGTGTCCAGTCTCTACTCCCCTGGGCAAGAGTAAGGGAGGGGCAAAAAAGAAGCCAGCAGTATTCATCCTAAATTCCTCCACATGAAATTATGATGCCTGAAGGAAAGGAGGCCCTGCAAGAAGAAGAATAATTCTATTTCTATATTGGTTTCATATTCCTATTGGTTATCACACTTTGCAGAGGGAAGAGGGGTTTAGCAGCTAAAAAAAAAAAAAAAAAAAAAAAAAAAAACTTGACTTCTGAGAGAAAAACAGAAATGGCACGTTATGTATATAAAACAGATTTACCTCTTTTCAAGGCCTAAATGTATCCCATTTTCATCTCACTAATTTTTTTCTAATAAATGACCCTTTTTGCCTTCTTGTATTAGATACTGACCATATTCCCTTTGTTGCTGTAATTACCTTAAAATTAATAAAAAATATTTTAGATTTTATTTTCAGAAGTTGATATTGCAATTTTCAGTGATAATATGTTTGATGACATCTGCACTCTTTATACCTAGATCGTAAAAGAAATAGACTGATCTCTAATTCATAAAGAAGGCAGTTGGTCATATTCATGATGTTCTTTCTTTTTAAATTCAGAGGCTCCATTTCCTTTTCTAGTCTTTCCCATCTAAAGCATAAAGAACCTAGAATATGGAAGATTTTTTTTTTTTTCTGGAAGTAGGATTCAAACACTTGAGTGTCAATACAAAAAACAAGTAAGGACTGGTGATGGACTGGGACTCAGGGCTGCCAATGGGTTACCTCTGCTATGGCCGGAGGGGGACAATGCAGCCATAATGGGAAAAAGAAGCAGAGCCAAGAGACAGATAGAGAGATGGCCCCAGTGACACCATCTTCATTTCTAGATCCAGGAAGGAATTAAGCCAGCCGCCTTCTTGACTTTATAGTTTTGTGAGCCAAGAAATGGTGAATTTATAAATGACTTTAAGTGAATATGAGTTATTTCCTGTCACTTGTAACCCAGAAAGTCCTGGACAATGCAAGGCTTATTCCTCCCCTGCTCCCTCACCTCCCTGCATATCTAAGATTAGTCTGTAAAGTTTATCAAGACTTTGGTAAAGGTTCCAAGTTAATAGAAGAGAATTACAACACAGAGACACAGAAGTGGCTCTCTACCCTTAGGATCGATCCTATAAAGTCAAGTCCCTGACTCCTCCCAAGGAAAATCCTGCATGGCATTTCCATGCCAGGCCATAGGCTCTTCCCTGGTCAGCTATAAGCTTTCACCTCTGCTTGGTTGTTGGTATGGCTGTTCGGCTAAGGTCCTCTTTCCCTCATCTAGGAACTCCTGTGCTCATCTCCTGTCCAGGTCTGAGAAGACTCAGAGAAGTTTCTCATCCTAGGCTTCCCTCCAGACTAAAGTGGGCCTTGCCTACCATTTCCTTATTTGTTGTCCCTGGATCCACTTCTTAGCATAACTGATAGTTGTGAATGTCTACTTGCCTCAGAAGAGACCCCTCACTATACCCCTTGTGGCATCTCAACAACCACACTGAAACAAAAGAAGCCAACATCAGTATTTGTTACCCATCTGGTAGCAGAATGCGTCCCTTCCTCATATTTATTTCCCAATTATAAAAAGAAAAGGTAGTCTCTTCTTGTTACAATACAATCTTGGTTGAATGTTGACAAATTTTCATCCAGGAATGCTTCCTCCTTCATGAGGTAAAGAGGAATGATAGGCAAAATTGGTAGTAGATTAAAGGGACAGAAATAGGTGTTGAAGAACCAGAAAATGAGCTATGTAGCATCATCTTGAGTTTACTTCTGATGTCAATGGTTTCTGGAGGATTCTTAAGAATTCTCAATTTAGATATATCTTCATCTATTTCTATTTCTATGATTATAGATACAAATTAGATGGTGACATATCTTATCCAGGAATGCCTCCTCTACCATGAAGTAAAGATCGTACTATGTACTCTTCTACCTTCTGGGCTTTCAGTCCTAATTTTCTGTGAGCAACTACTTAGGTCAAAATAGCTACCTCCAAAGGAGAAAGCAACAACATGCTGGTCCAGAATGATACGATCTCTACTCAGAAAATAATTCTCTAAAGAAAACAAAGGCTTTAGTAATGGAGCTTTGTGTAGGGAACATGTCACTTGTTTGTATACCTGTCTATGCATTCAAATTATCTGAAAAACTTTTTACTAACTCAGCTTCCTGGGTCCTACCCCAGACCTGTTAAAATTTTTTTTTGGAAAGGGGCTTGGGGATATGAATATTAATAGCTTCCTGGATGATTCAGATACTGTGTTTGGGGACCTTTTTCTTCTACCAGCTGTCTTGGTAAAGAGGAAACTCCTCCCACACATGCTCTCATAGTGGAGCTCTGAGAGCAGAAGGTCTATTTTTGCTTTAATACCTTGTTTCCTCCCTGTGTTTTCCCTACATGCTTGGTCTCTGAGATATTTGCCAAATCCGTCCCAATATACATTTACACTCTGCTAGAATAAGCTCTTATTATTGTCTTAAATTTTTTAATAATACCTATATATTATATAAAAAGAAAAACAACGACAACAGAGCATGGGGCAGAACAGCACTAGGTAAGGTTGACTAGAAGCTAGAAACTCACCTGAGGTAATCTAGTAGGACTAAAAAAAGTTATCAGTCCTAGCACCCAGGGTGGGAAAGAGCTGATGCATGGTTTTAAGTGATCTCAGCTGAGATGTACCGTGTGGGCAATGGACAAGAGGATAGCAAGCCAAAAAGACTATTCAGTTCAATCCAAAAGAAAATCCCTCAGAGATTCATAAAGACAACCATACTTGGTATGGATTCAATAATATTTCTACTAATGTTGAAAAGGAATACCTAAGAATTTCTAAGATCTGAACATCCTGCATCCTAAAACCACTTGTAGATGTCCTATGTCAGTCATCGTAGAACAAGAATGTCTTTGGCTAAATGTAATATTAATCACAAAAGACAGAAGTATCCTTTGAATCAAGACTAACACAAGGAAAACAGTATCTCCATCAATAAGACATTGACCGCAAGATCGACTCCCTTCTATCCAAAATGTCAGTAGATTAGAGACATATAGTTTGTCCATTAGGGTATGAATATACTACAACACAACACAAACAGCATTCAGTTACTTTAAGTACATTTTGGACAAAAACCAACAAATTGCCCTCAGGCCCATTCTACCATATTTTAAAAATAAAAATAAAAGATGACCTTATTTAAACTTTCAGATGACATAGAAATTACATTATTTAAAAGTTTATTGGTATAGAATAATAGAAATCAGTATATCTGGTTAAAGTGAAACTCAGATAAACTGAAGCTGAAAACAGGAATATTAGCAATACCTATAATCAATAATGGGCATGTGCATGTATGTATGCAAATTTGTGTCACAACAACAATCTCATCTTTCCGGGAATATTATTTTTCTAGATCATCTGAAAATTTCTTGAGTGCTAACTACATAACCAAATGAGAATGTTGCTGGAATACTGAGGGTAGGTCGGGTGGCTATTATAGGCCTTTGGCATCATAACTATGGTGGCTTTGTAAAGTGTCAACTTGGCTAGGCTAAACTATACTCCCCAGAACTGCCTCTCCTGTACATTTCTCATTAGGGTGCACCACATGAGAGTCTTTCTATGGGATTTGAAAGCTAGAACTGCTCCTCCTTCCCTGAATCCTCCTTTAGCTTCTTTGATTCTTGAGCCAAGTGTCTAGGCTTAGTTCCATGACAAATGGCCCTGGCTTCTGATGGCCCAAACCATCACAGTCAGAGACAATGAGAAATGACATGGGTTCCAGTGTGTCCTCATATATTACAGCTTGGGCTTGTGACTTCCACCTTGTTTTTTCTCTTCCCCATTTTACCACTATCTTCCCTTCCTTGCTGCCTGCCCTGCAGACTTCAGGATCTAGCATCAGACGCAAGGACAATGGTGTTATAGAGACTGCTTAACTGGCACTCACAATTGTGTAAGGTCAGATCACTATACAAATCAATCTTCATCTATCTCTATTTCTATAATTATAGATGCTGTATCTATCTGTCTATCTGTGGCAGCTACCTATCAATATACCCTAGTGGTTCTACCCCTCTGACTGGATGCTGGGTGACACAATAAGGGCTACATCACATCCATAACTCCCCAGGTCAAGGCAGACATGTTTTCTCTCTCTCTCTCTCTCTCTCACACACACACACACACACACACACACACACACTCTTCTTTAGAGAAGGCCTTTAGGAGAGATAAAGATCTTGGGAACTTACATGCTTCAGGTACTCCCTTACCTTATTGAGTGAGAAATGGGGAAGCTCTACTTCACTGTGCTAATTATAATATATGTAGCTCATATCAAAAATCACATTTGGAAAAATATTTATTAAACATAATAATTCTTTGACTCAACAATCCAACTTCTGTGCATATACCCTACAGTAAAACAAAAAACAAAACAATACTCCCCTTCCATATACTCATATACATCTATCCATATGTTCAAAATAGTAAAGGGACTGGTTGGCTCAACTGTGGGACTATACTACAGCTTATTATATACTGTAACTTATTATGTACCACTAAAAAGAAAGGTTGCAAAGTGATTCACACGTTATGGTCCCACACTTATAAAAAAATAATAGGGCAAAAGTCCCATGTGAGAATGTGTTTGCATATAAAAAGCATAGGAAAAGGTGGATAAGACATCACCATACTGGACTGATAACACTGTTTACTGGAATGGAGTGGGTTTGGCAGGAAAGGGAGATATTAACATTTTCTCTATACAACACCTCTATATTGTTTGGATTATTACAAGAAGCATACATTATTTTTGTACTTTTTTCCACCCTCCCCAAAGTCTACAAACTAACTTCAGAAAACAACAATAATTTCCTGCAGTTCTTTTCTTTCTAGAGAGAAAGGAAAGAAAATAGCATATGTGACTGTTCCCATGCTCCCTGAACCTAGTTAGTTTGCTGGGGTGTTACACCTATGAGGGAGGTTATTTTAGATCCTAAGCTGAACCTCTAACAATGACCTCTGATTAAGTCGCCCTCTATCTTCTCTAGTCCTTGACCTTGAATTTCTCCAACTCCTTATTCAAGGTCTATTTCTCAGTATTAATCCAACTAAGGTCCAGGAATGGGTTATAGTTCTTGGAATTAGGTCCAGATGCAAAAACTCTTATTCTGGCTCATTCCTCTTTTCTCTTGTATGTATGCTATTGAGACAGGCTCAAAAGTATCTCATTTATTATTTCAGGAGAATCATCCTTGTCTTATTTTAACTGGTAACCTATTATCAATCAACCAACAAACATCCTTCAAGAGCCTAGTTAAGTACCTATAGGAGAACACTAATATTATATATATATATGTTATGTATACATTATATATATTTATATTTGCAATCAGATTTGCCTTAAAAATGGTAAGAGTTTATCTAATTTAGTAAATAATCTATTTTGCAATCATACAGTCTCAAAGACTGTTCTATATATCCAAAACTACTCAGCATAATAGAATAATCTTTAGTGGAATTCCAATGAGTTAGCATATGAGTCTCTCTCTTTATGACAGTGAGAGATTATATATAATGTACTTCTGGAAAATAAAATATTAACTATTTAGTATTTCTCTTCCTTCCTTAGTAGTTTTCGAGAATTGTTAGAATCTTCAGGGGTTTTCAGCCTTTTTCATTCCTGAAAGAATTTTTTAGAGGGTTTGTTTCTCTGAACCAAAGAAAGAAGTAGCAGGAGCCACAATGAGGTGGTGCAGAGGAAGATTTCATGCTTTCTGGGAATGTGGATTCCAAGTTATGCAACAAGGCATTCTTTTTCACTAAATGATCTTGTGATTGGCTGAAGGTTGGCCAATGCCTATTTGTTACCAATTGTAGAATCCCATAACATGCATCACAGAATATTCTTTATTGCTATCCCAGAAAGAATGTAAAGAAAACACCAGTGTTTCAGAATATATATTGACTGGAAATGATATGATGATTATATAAATAATTTCAGAAATTGCATTTAGCCATCACTAACAGAAACCCACAAAACAGGGATAACAATGAACCTGAAGGTAGAAAGTCTATTATCAGTAGGGCAGCTTCATGATGTGAATAGGAACTCAGGGTCCTTCTCTTTTTACTCAGCCATATTTCCTGTTCTCTTTTCCTCATGCTCACAAGATGGCTCCATTTCCACCACTCTGTTCAGTGCCTTAGTCCCCACTCTAACTCTTTGAGCTATCAGACTATGTTGTGGGCAGGAAATAGGAAAAACAAGGCACAGACCAATCTTGCTAGCAGAGTCAGCCCGGTAAGAGAGTTCAAATCTCATTGGCCAGAGATGTGTCATATGGGTATTCCCAGCAACACGGAGCTGGAAAATGTAATTTTGCCACTTCTCTCCCTCCCTCCAGAAAGAGCAAGGTCTTGGTAGTAAGAAAGAAGAGAATGGATATTAGGTTGGTAATTCCTAAACTCTACCATAACAAGCAATCCAGAATGAAGCATTTTTTTTCCCTTTCTTTCTTAAAAGTCACACTATGCTCCTCTAGGAATCTACCCCAAGAACAAAATTTAACAAGCAAGCAAAATATACTTACACTTATTTCAAAATTGTTTTTGAAACTTTACATTTGACTGGTTACTAAATTGTGGTAAGTTCAATTATTTTTTGCTTTTTAAAAAAATATTACAATGGCTATATGTATATACATGCAAAGAAAAAGTAGTTGCATAAGTATTAATTAGCCCTGTTTATCTTTTCTTAGTAGTAATAAGGATACTTTATATTTTATATTGTTCACTTTTCAGTGCATTCTGATTTTCTTTCTCTCCTTTTTTAAAATGAGCAGGTATTACTTTTCTTGTTGCAAAAATTTAACATAGCTTATACCAACTTAGAAAAAAGATTTTTTATGGATTTCTTCATTAGGTTATCACTATACTAGCCATAGGAGTAAGAAAAAAAAGTGGGATATTCTTGAGAAGAAGGCACTTCAGGATAAATTTAATTTCTGGACAAGAACACGTTTTTGTAGAGGCGGTTTTTCCACCTATTCTCCCTTTCTCTTTTTCCTAATTCTCAGATTAAAAGTGGTATTTGGGTTGCATGTGCACTGCTTTTCAGGGGCAGTTCCTTTACCCCACTTTGTCACGCCAAGTACAGAGCAGCCAGTTTTCTGTAAGATTCGAATATATCTAACCTTCTGCTCCAAAAATTGTTAAAGACTGTTGTTTTGAGATGTAAAGGGAACTTACAGATAATCTGGCTTGATTCTTCCATTACAAAACTTCAAAATATGACACATTTTTCAAAAATTTTTCAACATTCAGAAAAGCACAGAGAATACTCTAATGCTGTGCACCACTATACTGCTCCTGACTGCTGGAATACTCACATTGGACAAATGTTAACATTATGCCTCAGATGTTTTTTTTTTTCATAATAAAAGATCGCAGATATAACAGAAGACCCCAAATCTCAGGCATCTGCCTCATGTCTTAGAGATAAGCATCTGAAATCTGTGTGTATTTTATGTGTATGTGTGTGTACATATATATATGTATACATATACATATACATATATCTCCTTTTACTGGGACTTCTCATTTCTATCATTCCACTTATGTTGTTATTTTTAAATGTCTGGTTGAACTTGTTATTATCCCCTAAGTAGATACAATCACCTTTAACTGTAAAGGTCTTTCTCCTCTTTCACATCTCCCACCCCATATTTCCTCTCCTCCTGCCACACATAAAGCCATGATCAATCCAGTGATACCATGATCCTCTTATAAATTGCTGGATTGCAAATTATGCACAAGTTAATGGAATATAGAATTATATATTGTACCTTGAGTCTCTAGGTATGTACACTAGGATCACTCAAGGGATTCTTCAATGCTATGTTCTAATCCTTAAAACTCAGATGTTACATAAGCTTTGATGGAAGAGGAATTTTCTAATGCTACACTATATTACCAGAAATGCCTTTTTTTACTCAGAACTAGTGAAATTTTGCCTTACCTTCCTTAACTTTACATGAACTATAAGTAAAAGAACTGACTTCAGGAGCACAGTTAACCTAGGATTTTAGTTTATACTATTATTCAACTTGGGACAGAAAAATTTATGTGCAGATTTTTCTTGAAAGTGACAGAAAAATCTTCAAATATTATTTGGAGACATGTTGCTCTCATACTCAACGGTATTTTAAGATGTGCACTGAAGGATTCTGAGAACATACACATTTTTAACTAGACCAGGGCTTCCTTTCTTTTATCTTTGGGTATGGAGGGGGGAATCTACTTTATAAAAAAGAAACTCCCCTCAGCCCATTTCTGAGGCTATTTCTAGATTCATCTCTCCTTTCTCTTTCAGAAAATAAGAGTAACATAGATTTAGCAGATGAGTTAAATGAATTCACACAGCTCCTGGGGAGAGGGAAAGCAGTGTGTTTTTCTACCACCGTAAAGACAAAGTTATGGGATAGTTACTGACCAAGCCTGTGCAGTAAATGAGGTAGACCCTCCTAATACCCTGCCAAGACTGCAAGCCATTGACCCAATCTTAAATACTTGAGGAAACAGAAAGGCATTTCACAGAATGCAGTTACCAACCAGAGACTAATTCTCATTCTCTAGGAAAACTAATCTAGCTTCCCACCTATGGTATATTTATCACATCTCACAAAGCAAATTTAGCTTACCTTTTTTTTTAATGTCTAAAAATAGTTTTCTTTTTTTGCCTAATTCACAGCTCTATGACATTATCTCTCCAAGGTCCTTCCTCGCTCCATTCGAAACATGGAGGCCTTATCTTTTTACCAGCAAAAGTGTTCTAAAAAACATCCCTACCTGGTACATTTCCAAAAATTAAAAGAAATATCTCTAGCATTGGATGAAAAGAGAAATATTCAGCCATTTAAGTGAGTCATGCCTTTCAAAACATTGAGAATTTCAAAACATCTATGGTTCTTGGGCTGACATTAGATTCTCTAGATCCACTTCTTTATAAATCTTCAATTCCAACATCAAATTTTCACAGGAGGAAAAAAAAAATGAAGGAGGTGGGTTATAAGACAAAGCTTTTGGGAACCAGACACCCATGTTTGTTTTCTCTCATGCAGTATGAGTCAAGAAACTTAGAATCACCAGTGATTGAGCAATTTATTTTTCATGGCAATGGAAATGAATTATAAATGTTAAATGCAGTATTCTCTTCTCATGAAGACGTATTATCTGCCTCTGAGTTCATCTGAGAGAGTAGTAGTTCAATTTTGCAATGTTTACATGATGTACCTAATTTTGAAAGAAAACAATCTGTCTTAGTCAAATTTTCTTGTGGTGACTGAGATTTGGAAAGGATGGGTTTTGCATCTCGGATACAGAAAGATGTCTGTTGTGGCAACAAGAAACAAACCATAAAATGTGTTTAATGAATTATCCCCAATTACCATTTTTAGAAGATCATAGCTCTCTCTAGAGGGGTGGTTGCTTGGCTGTGCCTTTGGATCACCTGGACAACTTTTTAAAAACCCTGACACCTTGGTTCAATACTCTTAGAGATTCTTAAGTGATTGAGCTGATGTGCCGCTGAGACAGAACCTCTCCTCCAGAATATGCTGTTAAAACCTCCCTCATCATGTTCCAGCCACCCAATGGGTAAGTTTTAAGGTGTTTCATGATTCAAGCCACTGCATTTGTCTCATTGACCATCAGGTGAAAGAACAGACGCATTCCCAAGGACGTGTGGAAGGTGAACTCTGAACTACCAGAAATTTACAGGGCCAAGTTTATGCAACTCGAAATATTAATAGCCACCCTCAATTCTAAATTCATTACTTCTCTCTCTCTCTTTCTCTCTCTCCCTCCCTTCACCCCCACACCTCTCTCTCTCTCTCTCTCTCTCTCTCTCTCTCACACACACACACACACACACACATACACACATGCATTTGATAAAGAAGGGAAATGGAACTCCTACATTAGAAAGAAAGAAAGAAGAAAGGTTAGTTAAGGCACAGAGAGGTAGAAATACCTTTTGTTTTTTCCAGTCCATCTTTTATAATTTTTTTGAAAAATTCCTGACATTACAGAACTAAACTGAAATGTATTAATATTCCACTCTTACATTTCCATGACAAACAGAAAAAAAATTCATGAGCCAAAAAAAAGGGCGGGGGGAGAAGCTTATAAAACTAAATATGGATCTCAGCATTAACAGCTGAAGAGAGAAAGGAATTAAAACACTTTAATTAAAAAATTACGAGTGGATGATAAAGTATGTAGACAGTGTCTCTCATCTTTCCACTGAACTAACTCTGGAGGTAGATGTATTTATGTCCTCCTGCACCTTGGCTTCAGATACCAAGGGCAGCTGGTATAGGAAGGAGCAATGGTCGTAACAGTCCCTGTAGACCTAAGAGACACCTCTCAGTAGTAAGAATCTTGGAACGTTCAGGATCATGTCCCAGAGCTCTTGCTCTTGGTGGACTCACCCAGCTTCACTGGGTGCCCTGGAGGGAAAGCTCTTCTCTGGAATAAGGTCCCATCCCTAAGGTTAGCCCAATTGTCAATGGGGAAACTCTCTGAGTCACACAAGACAGATACCACAGCATTTTACTTCACTCCAATTAAAACTGAGAAAAAGTGAAAGAAAGATGACAGAAAACCTAATGTATAATAGGATACTGATATTACGGAAGCTTGGAAGTTCTTCCAATACTCTTCTTCCCTCAAAGCTTCAATAGTCAACACCCTTGTTATAAAAAGGAATAAGTAAGGCAAACTGACTTTGGAAGATAAGATGCAGATTATATACATTTCTTCTACCACTAGTTTTCTGAAACCAGAATACGCTAATGCAAAAGATCTTGCAAAACAAAAACAAAAACAGGACTTGGTATTTTTCTAATTCCATGACCTATATTCCTAACTGTAAATGCTTCTGAAATTAGAATAACTATGAATGATAGTCAAGTTATAAGGCAGCATTCTGTTTTTCAAGACCTGAAAAGAAACCCTTATCTCTCTTTGCATTAACAAGCATAAAATGAGAATTGATATGCTTGTTTCTTTTTTTCTAATATAGTCATTTAATATACAACACATTGTTATTGAGCATCTGTATGTCATGCACAGTACTAACTCCAGGGATTGCAGTAATGAGTAAGATTGATTCTTATGAGAAACGGTGTAGTAGGGGCGATACTGAGGGTGTGCACAAAATCCTTTAGAGCACAGACTCAGAAGTGACATAAGAAGAAAACGTGTGTGTGTGTGTGTGTGTGTGTGTGTGTGTGTGTGTGTATACCCAAGTGATTCAGAACTTGGGATAGAATGCCTACAGTGAGATCTGTTTGTCTTCGTCCATAAGAAATCTTAGCACATCTTTCTTTTGTTTTAAGACCTACAAGTCATCCTAAAAATTGGAAGTCTAACCACCAGCATTATGCTCACTTCGTCAGGCTGCACAGACGGCTGTTAGGATGTACTAACAAGCTCCTGTTATGAACATCTATTAGGTTTGATGTTAGAAGCCTCAACATAGGAACAGTTGGTGAATTTTCTGTCTGCTGGTAAACGTATCTTGACTGTGACACACCTATAAAATAGTGCATGACCTTATGGACTCTCTTAATATAATATATTAATAATTGGTAATAATATATTACCAATTACCCACTTTTCTTTAATGTCTGTTTCTTAATCACTGGTTTTAATCCTGTTCCTCAGATACTTAAATACAAAAAGTACAAAAACTTCAAAACAATTCAATGCAGTTTTCAAACACTTTAAAGCCTCAGAACCCTTTTCTTCAGGCAAAATCTTATGAGGGAGATAAATACATAAAGCAGATTAAAATAGGACTGCGCTGGTTAAAGGCAAGACCTAGCTTAAAGCCCCATGTGTAGATTCCTCCCCAGTTCTCTGTTCTCCAGCTGCTGCTTCCTTCCCTCCCAAACTCCTACCTGAGGCTCTCCAGAGAAGCCCTCAGGTTCCTCAAGGCAAAGCTGGCAGACCACTCTCCAAAGGAGAACAGATATTTCATGCAACACATGCAATCACGTCTTTTTGGTTGAGCTTGACTAGAGTGGAGTTTCAGGCACTAATCCAAATCCCCTAAAGCTGCTGAGCTTTTGTTCTGTCACAAACCAGACACAAACTTTGGCATGTCCCTGCAACTTTGTGAATCATTCCTCATCTCTACCATGATGTCCTGAAAAGTTGTTTTAACGCTTTTAAAAAAAGCCTTGCAAAATTAATTTGTAACTTTAAGCACCATTCAAATACAAAGACTTCTGAAAATGTGTAGAACTTTCCCTTGATTTAACTGGGGTAAAATGAAAACAACTTTAGATCCAAACAGGTCTGCATTTCAAACCTGGTTCTGCAATTTACCATATATGTGACTTTGAGTCATTTTATCCTCCTGGACCTTCAGTTTCCTAATTATCAAAAATGGAGGCAATGATGGCAAACAGGGTTCTTATAAAATATAAATGACAGTAAGAAGTCCCCACCTAGCCCAGTGTTTGGTACATGGTAGCCATCAGATAAATGTTCACTGGACACAAATGCATTTGTTAAAAAAAAAAGAAAAAAGCCACATCATTTCTCTTTAGTATGGATTTTACATCATAGCACTGCACTGTAGCAAATATATTACCAATTGTCTCACCTGAAAAATGGTGCTATATAAATGCAAATTGACTTAGCACAATCACACATACTTATCAGTATATGCCTCCCCACATCTTTCTTAAAAGGTGTATCTACGTCTTCGCTCTGTATAGCAACTACCTTTAGAATTTAGTGAGTCAAATTATTCATTTCTCAGCTTTTTCTCTTTTTTGATAGAAAAAGCTCATTTGATCAAAGGTGATTTGATGAAAATCTACAGTCAGGTTAAAATGTAGAAATTACAATATCTTTAAAAGCAGAACATTTACTGTTTTTCTCTGTTAAATCACTATTTTGATAATATAGACCTATACATTTTCTATCATATATGATATGCCTATATTTTTCTATATCTTATTGACAATAGACTACCGTGAGAATCTTAGAAAAAGGAAGACAGAAACCAGAGAAAGACCACCCTGCCATCTAGCTCTTCTTTTATTTGTTTGATGACTATTTTTGAAATCTCGAAGTATGTGAAATACATGTCTTGCCAAATCTTTACATGTTTTGTCACTTCCAATAAGAAATTAGATTTCACATCTGTTTCTGTTTTGAGAATACATCACATTTTTTTTTTTTTTAACAGACGTGAAAATCAGAAAACGAAGGGACTGGAAATCTGTGTTGAGAATTTAAGTCTCTGGTTGGGAGATGGGGGCAGGGTGGGAATGTCATGAATTCAAGGTAGGTCCTCCATCTGGTGCGGGGAGAACCAATTGCAGCCACTCCCCACTGCCCCATGCAGGGCATCCCAGTCGGAAGAGTAACAGAAGCTGTCTCATCTGAAACACTCACTGACTCTTCCAAACGAGAAGGAAAGTATTTAATAAGTTGCTATCTCATGCCACTACAATTGGGTGATATTAATTCTCCTCAATTAAAATTAGTGCCCATTTATTGAAAGCTTACTTTATTAGTTCTGCTTGGGGAAGAGAGAATTCTTATTCCAACCCACTTAGTGAGGCTGAACTGATTAGGCAAAACATGCATTTGGTGTAATTCTTAGTTTCTGGGCAACAACTGCAGCGATCATAACAAACCAAAAGTGGGGAAACAGCACATTAGATGCCACACGGCGCACCAGCAAAAACAAAAACTGCTGTATGAAACTACAAAGGTAGAGGCTGTTGACAATGCTAATAACATACAGGAAAGTAAATGTACTTCCATGGCAGGGACTTTATTATACATATAATTATTGTCTTCACAATGATTTCAGTGGAATAGTCATCGCTAAAAAGAACACTTGTCCTTTCCGTATTCATTCTTGGAGGAGGTGATGAAGTAGGTAAGCATCTGGATTAGACAACAAATCTAATTTTGTAGCCTTCAAAAACAAAGCTTCCTGAAGCCTGCTTTCTCTCCAGGAAAGTGGGGAATGCAGGAGTGAAATGTGCTTTTGGTTCTCACTCTCCAAGTGATGAAAATGGCAACATTTCTCCTGCCCAACGCATGCATCTCACTGAGACTGTTTCGTTGAACACTGCAGAGTATTTATAGTACTGTACTTGGCTCTTTTTGGTCCTGGAATTTAGAATACTTTATTTCCAATATCTCTCTTTTAGAAAAAAGCAAAATAAGATAATTCAACATGGTTCGTTTAAGTTGTATTTCTTTTTCAAAGATAATAAGAGGCTACTACCCACTGGTTGTTTTAATTGTTGGCTTATTTATGCCTCACGTTGTCCTAAATAAGCAGTCAAGACCAGAGAAAATTGCTTTATCAATTCGAAATGCCCAGAATAAAGACTCTCACACTTGGATTTGGTCGTGTATCCATCTGATCCACTGTGCAATTAGAGCTGAAATGTGGGAGATCCACCCCTGTGGGCTTCACTACTCAGAGAAAGTGACCAGAGTTGCAGGGTGAGTAGATACCCTAAAACATTGTCTACTACTTGTTAAATTGCCTGGAGGCTGTACAGAGATTTGTAGGGCAGACCTGTTACTGATTTATATTCTCTCTTCCTCCAGAATGAATTTTAAATGGTGTAAAAAATGATCATATGAGCAGAAAAGGGCAATTAGAATTGTTTTTAAAATAGATTTTTATGAAATAATGATGACATGTAAAGAGAAAAGAGATTACACTTTTAAGCTCCTAGGTAATTAGTTAGTTAATGCAATTACATGCCAAATTTATATATGAGTTCCCTAGCAACCAAGATAATATAGAAATCTGATAGATTATAGAGTTCTCCTGTCCAGAAAAAGTGGTAAAAGGAGAGATTCTTTTTGTCCAGGCCCTGAACTTTAGAAAGAATTCATAAATTAGGTGTTTACTTAAGAGATACCACATGAAATAATTGAAAAGGATTTCTATTATAGTTTTAAAAAACCGTCTTCAAATAGACATTTCTATTTCATCCTTCTGTGGAAGCTGAAGGAAAAACACTAAACTTTAATTCAATAAACTTATGGGGGTGAAAGATTAATGTGGTTCTGGCTGCAAATACCTCTGGGAACTATTGATTTTTATATCACAACTTGCTGTGGGGTCTTCACCAGGCCTGAGCTCATCTGGGAGGATAGGCTGAGAGCTATGTAGTGATTTTCCGAACACATAGAAATATAATGTTACACCTTCCAATTATTTTTAAATAACACTTTTATTATAGAAGTATGTTCTGACTTAAAAAAGTCAGAACTTCACATTGTCATCACCGAGTGATCACCACTATAAATTCTTAGGCATATCTTTCCAGATATTTCTGCAAGTGTTGGTATTCTTTTTCAGTCTGCTTTTTTTCCCCCAAATCACCAGTCTCACCTTCTTTCAATAAATTTTTATCTCATCTAATACTAAGACCAAATTCAAATTTACCCAATTGTCCCTAAAATACCTTTATACCTGGTTGGTCCAAATCAGGATCCAAGCAGACTCATTCTATCTGGTTATTAGGTCTCTTTTAGTCAAGCACAATCTTTTTATTATGACTTCAATATGCTGAAGGGCCGCGGCCAGGGCCAGGGCCAGTAGTCCTGTGGAGTGTTTCACCTTCCAGATTTGTCTAGCTAATCAGACAATCCAGTAAGGGGTTGGAGGGATGGAAAATTAAGGGACCTAGATGCTCTCTCCCATGGATGAGTAAGACTCTAGCAGGTGGAGGTGCGGAAGTTTCTAAATGCCGGATGGGTTAGTCTGGGCCCTGGCTGTCAGGAGAGAATCCCCTCCTATGAGTTTGTGATAGGATTGCAGTCAGCAGAAAGGGTGTGGGGAGCTAGCTGTGGGCCAGGACTGAAGCAGACACTAGATGGAGAGCTGTTTACTGGAGCATGTGTCTTAGCAAACATCAATTAGTGGCTGTGCCAATCAAGGTTTGGGCTTTCAGCACTATCCTTTAAATGGGACAATTAGCCCATCTGAGTGACAATCACACTGCAGTGTACCTGAGAAAGGAACTTCCCTCTCCACCTGTGTTAATACTTGCATTTTACAGTGGCCTTTTCACAAGGGGGTAATTCATTCAAGAGTGGTAACATACTCATCTCTGTATCTGCAGTATCTGGCACAGTCCTTGGTACATTAAAGGACAGACTTTGGGGACATCCCTAACATATAACAAGTGTGGCTATTCAGAACTGTCTTGCGTTGGTGGTATAGTGGTGAGCATAGCTGCCTTCCAGAACTGTCTTAAGCACAACCAAGAGAAACCCTTCTGTAAATGGCTCTACTCTGGGCTCCTTCAGTCATGCCCTCCTAGTGGAGTGAGGTATCTCCAAGGCTAAGGGGCATGCCCATCCAGGGATCCAACCTCATTTCTAGACTAATTATATATATATATATATATATATATATATATATATATATATATATATATAGTCTGCTTGGATCCTGATTTGGACCAACTGGGTATAAAGTTGGTAAATACACACACGGACCATGGAATTAATTGTGCAAATGGCTCCAAATGCCTTTTGAAGGACTTGAGCTGACCTCCTGCAGGCTTGAATTCCTGGGAGCTCCTCTAAGCTCATAAGTATATGAACCTCTAGGTCTGGGGGCTTGGTCATGGGATGACTATTTGCAGGGGCTGGGGATAGAGTTTGGATCAGAGGGTTAGGGTGTCCACATGTGAACTCAGGAGAAGCCTTGAGATTTGGATGGAGCTGAGGTTGAAAGAGAAGTAGAACAGGCTGCAGAGAGTAGTGAGGGGGAGACCAGAGCCTAGACCAGCTTTCCCTGCACTGCCACATTCTAACTGGGAACCCTGAGGAGTCTAAGAGTGCTGAGTTCTAACTTGGCCTTCCAGCTCATCATCAAGGGGCATTTGTCAAGGTAGGAGACAAGGACATCTTATTTAATGGTATTTTTTCTTAATGTATATGTTTAAGTATTTAGACAAATGGTATAGGACCCCCCTTGCCCCAGGTTCATAATCACTCGGGGGGAGGGGGGAGCCTATAGGCTTGCACTTGCTGAAGGAAGTACTCTTCAGAGATAATTATTTTTTTTCTACTTCTTTCCATAAGTCCTTAAGTCAACTGATCTACCTCTAGTGCCCACTGCTCCCGAGTGAGTGGAGCATGAGCCTCAGAACTCAACCAAATTCATGGGAATCCTTCACAGGTCCTATGCTCATTCCTCTCCGAGACTATCATTAAGGGGCCATTAGTGAATCAAACTTTAGTCTGAGAAGTAGTTCATGGATTATCCAGGCTCCCCACTGCCTCTCCTCTCATTCTACTTTAAACCATTCTACTATCCTTTCCTACCTCCACCAGTACAGTATCAGGAGAAATATAAAGAAAATGGCTATTAATTTTACTGAGTTAATGTCCCTTGTAATGAACATACGTATTGGAAGTATAAAAAAACATTATTTTAAAAAGATTTTATTTATTTTATTTGAGAGAGAGAGAAAGAGAGAGCGAGCGAGCAGGGGGAGGGACAGAAGGAGAGGGAGAGATAGAATGCTCAAGCAGACTCCCCACTGAGCAGGGAACCCATTGGGGGGCTCGATAACAGGATCCTGAGATCATGACTTGAGCCACAAAATCAACAATTGGCTGCTTAACCTACTGAGCCATCCAGGTGCCCTGTTATTTTGTTTTTATAACAGCCACTACTATGGATATATTCCAATGATTTTGCTCTCCATTAAAAACTATAGCCAAAAGTTGACTAAAGACTGATTTTAGGAGAAACAACAAATAGCTAATAAACATCCAATGTTTAGGAAATCATACACTAGAGAAATGCTTTTGCAAAGGAGAAGGGGGGGAATGAACATTTCTATCTTGTCAGCTATGCTGTTATTGAAAGAGAAATGAAATGTCCTTACTTTCATAAGCAACAGTTTTCTCTTTCCAACCCGAATTACACGTCTCAACCATATCAGAGACATTTCCTGTAATAATTTTGTAAGGAAAAAAGATCATGTGCCAGCAAAATTCAATCCTTGGTTTGAAATGTATTTATACATTATAAGTGAGGTCAGAACAAAATGATTCAGAGAATGGAGGGAAAGTTTCCTTTGATGTGTTCTGAGAATAAGAAAAGCCCCAGTGCCCAGATAGAAGGGCCATTTGCTTTGTATTTTCCATCTTTCTCTCTCCTAGGACAAACTATTGCAGTGATCCTCAGACGGATATTTCATAGGAAGGCTCATAAGTGAAAACATCCGAACCTTGGGAACCTGATCTCCGTTACCAATTCTACATTTCCAAAAGGGCATTTAAATACATTATTGTTTGTTCCCAGTGACTAGTTAATTGCATTTTGATTTGGTAATTGCAAACAGATCCCCCAGTCTCTCAGCTTTTCTATAAGCATAACAATCTTTAATATGATGGAACCAGGGTTATATGCACCAATTCCCAAAGAGGTTCATATTAGATTCCCAGATGATTTTTCTGCTCTTCTATTGTTAATGTTAGATATGGATTTTTTTTCTTTAACTTATAACAATAGTCATTATTGACTGAATGTTGATTTGGTCTACTGGGAAATTGCTCAAAGATGATGGCAGAAAAGACCACAAAAATGCTCTTATTATTGCATTTCATACTATAGGTTATTTACATTTTCATGCATTCCAGACCTAGAGAAAGAAAGGATACCTACAAGAAAAGGAGAAGTTTTCTTGAATTGGGAAGACAGGGGAATTATAAGCTGTCTTTGAGAATGGTACTTTCTGGTCATCACATTTGTACCATCTCTAAAGTGAGATACAGATTATTAGTTGAATTAGTAGGATTCTGAGCAAGATGAAACCAATGATAAAAGTGAAGGGACTCTCCACAGCAGTAAAAACGAACTACTAATAACATGCAACAACATGGGCAAATCTCACAGACATTACATTAAGCAAAAAAGCTAGACATAATGGTCTCTATACCATGTGATTTATTATATGAAGTTCAAGAAGAGGCATAGCTAATCTATGCTGTTGAAGTAAGAACAGTGGTTATCTCAGGGATAAGGGCTGCTCATGCCTGGAGAAGAGCAGAAAGGAAATTTCTGAGGCATGGAAATGTTCTATAGTTTGACTGCGGTAGAGTTATCCAGGTCTGTACATAATAAAAAGTCATCTGTATAGTCCTAAAATTCGTGCATTCTATACACTCTACTGCATGTATGTTTAACCTCAATTTAAGAAAAAATGAAGAGAGTAAAAGAGCTTCTGTTACTCTCTTCTCTCAAGTTCCTGCTCTATTTTCTTTTATTTAGCTTCCCTCAGCTCTTTTTCTCTCTTCTCTTTCTCTTCATATCTTAAATAAAAGGTATTGGGAGACTGAAGAACTATTTGAGTTTGTGAGAAAACAAATTGGATTCAAATGTTATTGAATTTGGCTTGAAGCCAAACCAAATTCAAAAATTCCTTAAGGATAAAAGTTTAAATACATAATAAAATTAGCTAACATTTGTTTATTACTTCATAGTTTACAAAGCTTTCCCATATTCCTTATCTCATTTGATCATGAAACAACACTATAAAATACACATTCAGGCCTTCATTTTATAGATGGAAAAAGCCAAGCTCAGAAAGTTAAAATGACTTGACACAGTGAATATTCACTATTCACAGTGAATAAGTGGTAAAGCCCTTATTTAAACTAGATGTATGACTCTAATTCAGGAGATCCATGAACTTGAATAGGAAAACCAATTTATATCTTTCTTTTGTAACTTCCAGCTAAGAATTTCTTTCCATTCTCAATATATGCAATAAACCTCAGTAGTATTCATGATACTTGTGACTGTTACTGTCATAGTCAGCTTGGGCTGCCATAACAAAATACTATAGACCAGGTGGCTTAAACAATAGACATTCATATCTCCCAGTACTGGCAGCCAGGAAGTCCAAGATCAAGGTGCTAGCAGACTCAGTATCATAAGGACTATTTTCTGGCTTACAGCTGGTTGCCTTCTTTCTGTGTCCTCACATGGCAGAGAAAGAGAACAGAGAGAGCTCTGATCTCTCTTCCTTTTCTTATAAGGCCACTAATCCCAACATGGGGACCCCTCCCTCATAACCTCATCTAAACTTAATTACCTACCACCTCCAAATACCATCATATTAGGGATTAGGGCTTCAACATTTGAATGGAGGAGAGGGTTACAAATAGTTCATAAGAGTCACCAATAGAAATAACAGATATTTCTTATCACCTTAGAGTGATAAAAGATACATTTATCTATCACTTACGTATTTGACTACTTTATAATCAGTGCTAGATTACATGTGATTGAAGCCCTTCTGCCTATAGATGCTCATAGGAACTATCTGAGCACTTTTTGGTTCAGGCACCATGATGAATTTGAGGGTTCTCACTCTGGCGACCCAGACACCTTGGTTATCTTCCAGTATTTCACACCTCTAAATTGTTGGTGATCAATACTTGGAAGGAGGTGAATTAAAGACCACCCCATACCTAATGTTCTCATTCTAGCCTACACATCTTTAAAATATAACATTTAACTTTAACTTTCATATATTTTTGATATATTATCTAATTATGCAAGGTATTAATAAAGGAACACATACAATGCAGTATTACATTTAAAATATTCTGATAACTACATCTCATTATAATTAGTTTCCTTTGTAGTAATGTGCATTTTATTTTATGAATTAAAAATACTCTTCTGAGAAGGTATCCCTAGGTTTCCTTAGTCTGCTGAAAGGGACATAGTACAAAAAGGTTTAGAATCTCTGCTTCAGGGACGCCTGGGTGGCTCAGTCTGTTGAGTGGCTGCATTCAGCTCATGTCATGATCCTGGAGTCTCAGATTTGTCTTGTCAGGCTCTGCGCTCAGCAGGGAACCTGCTTTTCCCTCTGCCCCTCCCCCAGCTCATATTCTCTCTCTCTCTCTCTCAAGTAAATAAATAAAATCTTAAAAGAAAAAGAACTTCTGCTTCAGATCTGTGCTTTTTCCATTACGGGATCATTTTATAACAGGAGCAAATTTAGGAAAACTGTTTTAAGAAGAAGTAAACATTCATCTTCTGTATCACCCATTTTCTCCAGCTATTGCTTAAAAACTAGGTGAAATGTTTTAACTTTTTTCTTCTAGATCTCTGCAATGTAAGGATCAACACAAGCTGAGCACAGTCCATATTGCAAGTTCCCTCCACAGTAGGTGAAGGTGTAACCATTAGCTCATCTGAGTTTTCTTTTTTTATATGTCCAAGTGTCTAGAGTCAGTCAAGGTAACTAAACAAAAGCAGTGTGCTCTGTCTTCATTCAGCCTAATCCCTTTGCAAGCTAAATAGTGTCATTAGTCCTGTGCTGCTACTTTCTAGAAATGGCAAAGCAGTAATCTATCAGCCTAGGACTATGAATACTGTGTACAAAGAATCTTGGTATCTATATGGCAGGTACCATCATAGACCAGCGTTCGAACAGTATACAGCAGAAGCATGTGATCAGATAAGAACATGTGTCATCCCCTACCAACTCTGAAGTCATAGTGCAACAAATAATAATACAGTAATTATGCTGTCTTTTAATGTAAGAAATACAAAGCTCTATTTTTTAAAATGAATCAAATGCTATTGCTCCAATTATGTTTATGATGGAAATGAAAACAAAACTGCTTAATCTGTTTGAAGAAAAACATCTAAAAATATCTAAAAATAAAGATGATAGAACCAGCAGCAGGTGCCCAACTGCCTAGTTCCACGTTTCTTTCTTTTCACTTTATTGAACTAATAAATAATTACAAGTATTGGGCACTTGCAAATGATTAAAATACATTTCCACTGAAATACTGCTTTAAAAATAAAAATAAATCCACAAGTGTATTGCCAAATCCAGTACTTAATTATTTTTTTTCATGCTAGTGAAGTGTGGCGGTTCAAAGTGTAGAGTTTGAAGCCTTACTAAATCCTAGCTCACACACTTTCTAGCGAAGTGAAACTGAACAAGTTTCTTAATCTCTCTGGGTCTCAGTTTTCTCATCATATTTTTTTTTAATTTAAACTCCAGTGTAGTTAACATAGTGTTATATTAGTTTCAGGTATACAATATAGTGATTCAACAATTCCATATAATCCTCAGTGATCACCAAGATAAGTGTACTCTTAATGCCCTCTCATTGTAAATTAAAGATAACATTAGTACTTCTGTGTTAGAACACTGGGCGCAGGAAATACTCAACAATGGTAACTATTATAAACCACTCAAACCTTTTAAAAATAGATGCAGGTAAAAATTATGTTTAATTTTGTTTCCATACATAAACTGAAAATTTCTACAGGGTCTTTTATATTTCTTTCTTTTTTTTTTTTTTTGTAATTCATCCTTCTAAGATTTTTTTTTTTAATTGAGAGAGAGCGAGAATGATAGAGAGCATGAGAGGGAGGAGGGTCAGAGGGAGAAGCAGACTCCCTGCTGAGCAAGGAGCCCGATGCGGGATTCGATCCCAGGATTCCAGGATCATGACCTGAGCTGAAGGCAGTCGCTTAACCAACTGAGCCACCCAGGTGCCCCTGTAATTCATCCTTCTAAATAAAGATCCATCTGGTTAACATTAGGTTCCTAATGCATTGAATGGAATATCTAAAATAGGTGATTTCTACAAGGGAAGATGTATTTATAAGTCTTTGAAAACTTTATCATTTCCCACTATTCAATACAAATATTAAAATGACAAATAACCAAAAGTATATGATCCACTCTGTCTATACATAAGAAATCATTTGGTCATCTTGGATATTATAAATATAACCACCTTTCCCACTGAATTGGTTTTCTAAGGCCACAAAAATGTCCTGTCATGACCAATCACAAATCCTCAAGAGCACGTAACAGTAAACATTGATCGCTCACACATCTGGGGTCTATGGCTCAGCATCTCTGTGATCTGGGCAAGGTTCACTAGCTAATGGCTGATCTGGGATGGCTGTAGCTAGGGTGACTGGCATGATTCAGTTCTACTCCACATGGATCTTATCATTCAGGTTAGCTCAGATGTGTTACTGTCATAGTGGTGGTACAGGGCAGAAGCAAAAACAAATGCACAAACATCTTTTCAAGTCTCTGCTTGGTTATATCTTCTAAATCCTACCAGCCAAAGTGAGCCCACACTGCCCAACTCTGAATTAAGAGGCAAGGAAATATACTACACCTCCAGATGAAAAAACCTGCAAAGTCATACGGCAAAGGGCACAGACCTAGGGAAGGGTGAAGAACTGAGACCATTACCACTCTCGGTATACCATACCCATGTTCATGTATATCATTGCTGAAGAGTCTACCAGGCTAATATAATTACAACTCGGACCACTAACTTCCAGGCATCATAATATATTGATGTATGCATGCTTGCCCTCTAATGCCGCCCACTTTCTCCCTTTCCTGAATTTATCAATTCCTCTCACATGTTGTCTTATCCAAATTACTGTTTCCATGTCTTCTTTTCTTCTAGAATAAATATAAACATTGCTAAGCAGAAAAATACATACATATATATATATATATATATATATATATATATACACACTTTTTCTCTATATTATAGTGTGCCTCCGTTGACTGCAACTGGAACATTTAAATTTTGCACATGTCAAATTTTAGTGCACCTAAAACCCAGATTTATGATGAGTATCTAAGGGCAAATATACCTTCTGTTGGTTTTTACTATTATGAAAGAGTCATGATTGATGGTTTATACTAGTCTCTCCTAGTCATGATTGTCACTTACATTTATATTCTTCTATAAATACCTCAAATCTGCCTAGAACCTGGTCCACAGCTGACTTCTCTAACGTCACCATGTCTCTTGTGCATGACGACCTGGCTAGCAACGCCTCCACTTGTAAATAATATGTGAACGGTACAGAGCCTGGTCCTTGTGGCAGCATTTTTTACTATTTCCCTTGACATGGGTTTTCAAAAGTGAGTCAAGACTTTCCCTCATTCTGTAAACCTTAACGCCATGTTCTTTCATATTTGGCATTTATGACATTCCCAGTGACTTTCCAATGAAGATTCCCACAGGAAAATCCTGAGGGAGGCACTTGAGAACTTCTTCGAAATTCTTTCTGATATTGAAATATGAGGATAGTTTTGAGATTTGTTCTTTCTCCTGCAAATAATTTGTTTCCTCTTCTTTTCTTGAGACATTAGAAATTATGTATATCTTTTATCTTTTAATGCTATATCCTTGGTATATCGTTAGCCTCACTGTCAGATCTCACTAAATACATGTTTGTCTGCCTCCAAGAAACGTCCTGCAGAGGAAGACAAGTTTTCCAGACCTGTAGTAAAAACTGGAGTGTCATACACTTGGTCAGTTTAAAATGACACAAGCTAATGACAGGAAACAAACAATGACATTTGACTGCCTTTGTTTTTTTTTTTTTTTTTTTTTTTTGCCTTCTCCATCTCCTTCTACTTTGCTTGCACTACTGTCTACAATGACTACTTAGTATTTTATGCGTCCATGCTAGGAGAAAGTCTAAGGTTTTTACCCATTCTCTTCCTTGTGAAACCTTTTGTTTGTTTCTGTTTCCCTATCTGGGGTACAGTTCCTCCACTCCTCCACTGCACTATCCACTCTAATTCATTTCTGGTGATTCTTGGAAGAACTCTCTTGGGCCTTTTTTTTTCCTTTCTTTCTTTTCTTTTCTCAGGCTGTCATGGAAAGCAAACATATTGGCCTATATAAAGCTAGGTCTCACCCTCTCTGTTTCAGAGAAATTTTTTTTAAGGTTTTATTTATTTATTTGACAGAGAGGGGGAGGGGCAGAGGGATAGGGAGAAGCAGTCTCTCCCCCCACCCCTGCAGAAAGTGTGACGTGGGGACTCTATCCTAGGACCCTGAGATCATGACATGAGCCAAAGGCAGATGCGTAACCAACTGAGCCACCTAGGCGCCCTGTTTCAGAGAAACTTAACTGAAAGTTTCACTCTGGGCTGGAAAAACAAAAACAAAAATTGTTTTATGCATATCTAATTCACATGTGTGGCATTTGTTTAATTTTCCTCATATTTAATTTTGTTGTAAAATGGTCTGCCTTCTATAGGAAATGTTACAGACAGATACATTGACCTCTTTTGCCTTAACATAAAAGACTGTTCAGAAATTCAAAACAAAAGGAAAAGAGGGCAACAGTAAGAGGGGAGCTGATGGCTGAGGGGTCTTACCAGCAATTTGCTTTTGTAGCCTAAAGGACTGAGTGATTTAGCCCAGAACATTGTTTCCTTTAATAAATAATAAAGGAGTATAAGAAACTTGAAAATAAGATATGACACTCATGCTCAATCGTGTGGTGATGTAGGCACTATCAAAATTTCAATGGGCATATAAGTATAAAATTTCTGTTCAAATTCCTAGCCATTTCTTTGATATATATTATTTGTCCACATAGGCTGCCCTGATGATTTTTATTTGCCTGCCCAGCTTCATTCTTTTCTGAAATAATAAGCTTTAACTTTTTCTTAAAATAAAGGTAATATATGGGCACTCTGGGATATTCAAAATAAAATATTAAGATAAAATTTGGAGTATTCAGAGTAAAATAATAAAATAAAGATTAGCATAATTCTAACAACCAAAGATAATCACAATTAGCATTTTAGTTATTTTTTAGGCTCTTTACACCTCTAATTATATGATCCATGAGGACATAAAACTCAACATAACCAAAGGACTACCTATGAAATGTTAGGCATTATGTTAAAACAACAACAACAGCAGCAGCAACAACAACAAAACACTGAGTTTGTGTCCTATTGGCTCTTACAGTCTAATGGCAAAATATAAGCAAATAGATTAAAAAGAAATCTATCTGTGAGTGTCATCTTTCCTCCCAAACCTACTTCTCTTCATTTTGGGAGACAAGAAACTTCCCTTTTTCTCATGCTCCTCATCCAATCCTTCCTCTAGTTCAATAGGTATTATCTCCTTACCGGCCTGCACATCTGATATCATCTCTCTCTATCCCCATCCCCTCTATTTTTGTTCAAATCTCATCAGCTCTTGCCTAAACTATTACAATACTCCCCCCTAAACATGGTCCAAAGTGTGCTTCCTAAAACACAAATCTGGTCTTATTACTTCCTTCCTCTACATCAGGTTTAAATTAGAAAATACTGCAACTCTAGCACTTCTTAAATCTTTTATGTTATGATACAGGTAAAACGAGAGTAACGTCTCTGCCCCGGTTCTTTCTACCCAATATAAAGAGGACAGGACAAATACATGGGAACGGGAATGTAGAGGGTTGTTTTGTTGTTGTTGTTTTGTAGACTCATCATTTACGACATTCTTGGCCCACACTACTCTTCCTGCACACATTATCTAAGAAAAATGTGAAGTTGGAGGGAAGATGGTCATAAATTAAATAAATAATAAGAATATAATAATATAATAAATAAATAACACGTAATTTAGAATAAATAAGAAGGAAAGGTAACAAGGAATCAAATTTAAAAAGTAAGCCTAAAGACCCAGGACCTAATATAGGTAGAACAATGGAGGGGTTTTAGACGAAGAAAATAATCTATGCTGTGAAGAAACAAATGGGTTAACCCTAACTTTTATATAATGAAGCCTTAAAATCATGTATACTAAACACCTCTGAATGGAATATTCTTATTCTCACCTAAAATGTGTTAGTCTTTTAAATATGCAGCATAGCCTTGTAAGGCTATATACGTATTCTCACTTAAACAGTAACAAAGCTTTGCAAGCCTGAAAGAAAAGGAATACAGGACTGGCTTATCCAATTCAAAGGAGGGTGACCAACTGGAGTCAGACAAACATGGGTTCAAATCTTGCCTCCGCCACTTATAGCTAGTAAAACTGCATGAGCTGCTTAATTACTCTGAGTGCCGATGTCTTCATACAGAAAATGGGAACAGTAATAGAATATCTATCTTACAGGAATGCTAGAAAATCTGGAAATGCCACATGGCATATATTTGGCACAACTGCTTGGCAGTTTTCTCAATAAATGGTATGTATTGTTAGGATTACTAGAGTCATGGAAAACTCTAGAATCAAGGCAAAGTAATCGCATACCAATGCCAAAGCAATCATGTGGTTTGACTTAAATTATATTAAAACTCAAGAAATCTATGTTATCAGAGAATTCTAAATAGAAATTACAATGTTATGAAATAGTTTAATTATTAAAACCTTCACATAGTATATGTTCTTTAGAGAGGAAATGTAATCTTCAGCATTTATCCTGTTAAATGCTACCATTTTTCTGTTGTATTGTTTGTAAAGTAGGTTGCTGAGAAAAGCCCTGGGAGAAAAGCATAGAATATCTATTTCATTGGAGAACACTGAATTTGAAAGACCTCTGCTAAAGTGTTGAAAGCATGGACTTCAGTGATTCATGTTTGGCATAGTAGCTTAGGTCACTTAGAGGTATTTTGCAACCTGTGTTTCAGCAGAACCTTAACTTCCAGCTTCATTCCAAGCCCCAGAGAAAAAATATATCTTAACCAAACAATTAAAAAAAAAAAAAAAGAGGAGCAAACATCTTTCCCAGTAAACACTAAATGAACAGTTGAGCATTTGTGAGGAACTCACTTACTTGGGGATCATCCAGAAAGTGTGTCAGAACACCAGGTATTCAGTTTCCAAAACATGCTGTACTGGCTTTTCCACCTTTAATAAATATCATGGAGTACCCACTATGCATTCCAGGTGAAAGACAAAATGTATACAGAACCATCAATTTTGTTACAAACTGGCTGGAAGAGCAGAAGTTTGACTTGATAGGTTCTCTTGGGATGGTAATTCCACAAGAGTCTGTTAGCATTTCCTTGCTTAAGAAGTGCATGCTGTCTGGAAACTAAACCCAGTACTTTTTACAGCCAGCGTACAGCTCTAGCCCATGGGGGCCTGGGCTGGCCAAGACTAGCAATGTTTTCAGCATGCACGTACCTTCCAGTGGCTTTACTCAATACAGAATTGAAATTTCGAGGCACTTTGGAGAAAAATATAGAACTCAGTTACTTGAGAGCAAATTTTTCTAAATTTTAATGTTTATAAAGTTTTTTTGGAGCATATGAGTATATAATCATCTGCAAAAACTTAATCCCAGAAAATATTTCTTGGCTTTTGTTTCATTTTTCTCTTACTTCTTTCACTAGGTGTGTGCAGATAAAAATTAGCAAATGCATTGTGATCTTTTGTCAATGATACTTAGCATTTTGCTGCTAAGACTCAATAAGTGATTATTCCCAATGATCTATCATATATCAAATCACTGATAAAGGTGATAATCAGAATAAAATTTTATACATAATACTGTATTTCACAATGAAGTATCCCTCTAACAATGATGTACATTCATTAATCAGCCTGTTTGTGTACTTTTGTTCACTCACAAATCCATCAAACTTGTTCACTTACAAATCCATGATTTCAAGGCATGTTTCCCTAAATTGCCCAATTATCCAATGGAACATTTTGAGAGATCTTTATAATATACCTTAATAAAATCCAGATACACAGGTTTATAGCATTTCTGGATCTAATAGATAAGGAATTCCACCTGTGAAAGGAAGCTAGTCCAGTTTGATTTATTGTTGGTACTCAGTCTGAGTTCTTGTGATCTCTGGTTTCTCTTCCATCTGTTCTAGAACTCACTTCTAATGCCTTTAAAGATTTATTTATTTATTTGAGAGAGAGGGAGAAAGAGAGAAAGAGAGGGAGAGTGTGGGCAGGGAGAGGGGCAGAGGGACAGGGAAACAGAGAATCTCAAGCAGACTCCCGCTGAACACAAGCCTGACACGGGGCTTGATCCCAGGACCCTGATTTCATGACCGGAGCGAATGTCAGATGCTTAACCAACTGAGCATCCCCAGGCGCCCCCAGGCAACCATTTTCTATTCTATATATTTGCCTATTCTGGTCATTTCCTATATGGCATTATACCATGTGTTCTTTTGTAACTGGCTTCTTTCATTTTATATAATGTTTTTGAGGTTCATCCATTTTTGTAGTATGTATCAGTGTTTCATTAATTTTTATTGCTGAATGATATTCATTATACGTAAAGACCATATTTTATTTATCCACTTATTAGATGATGGACATCTGGATTATTTCCACTCTTAGCTTTATGAATAATGCTGTTATGAACATCTGTGTACAAGTTTTGTGTGAGGATGTGTTTTCATTTCTTTTGGGTAAATACTTAAAAATGAAATTACTGGGTCACATGTTAACTCTATATTTAACAATTTGAGGAACTGCCAAACTGTTTTCAAAGTGGCTGAACCATTGTACATTCCCCCAGCAGTGAATGAGTTTCAGTTTCTCAACATCTTCACCAACACTTGTTACTATCTCTTTTTTTATTATAACCACTCTGGTGGGTGTGAGGTGTTATCATATGGTTTTGATTGGCATTTCCTTAATGACTCATGATTTTGAGCATCTTTTCATGTGTTAATTAGCCACCTTCTCTGGATTTATGCCTATCCAAATCCTGTGTACTTTTTAAAACTTTGATTGTCGTGGGGTGCATGGATGGCTCAGTTGGTTAAGTGGCAGACTCTTGATTTCGGCTCCACGTCATGATCTCAGGGTTGTGACATCCAGCCCAAGTAGGGCTCTGTGCTGAGAGACCAGTCTGCTTAGGATTCTCTCTCTCCCTCTGCCCCTCCTGCTCATGCTCTCTCTCTCTTTCAAATAAATAAATAAATAAATATTTCTAAAAATTTAAAAAACAAAAAAATAAAAATTTGATTGTCTTTTGGGTGCCTGGCTGGCTAAGTTGGTAGAGCAGGTGACTTGATCTCAGGGTTGTGAGTTCGAGCCCCATATTGGGCATAGAGCTCACTAAAAAATAAAATAAAATAAAAATTTGATTGCCTTTTTATTGTTGTTTTAAGTGTCCTTTATATATTCTAACTACAAGTCTCTAAGAGAGTTATGATTTATAAACATTTTCCCCCATTCTGCCAGTTGTCTTTTCACTTTCTTTGGTGGTATCCTTTGGAGCACAAAAGCTTTTAATTATGATGAAGTCCAATTTACCGATCTTTTATCACTTATGCTGTAGGTTTCCTAACCCAAGGAACCACTGAATTACTCAAGATCACGAAGATTTACTCCTGTATTTTCTTCTAATAGTTTTATATTTTTAACCTTTACATTTGTGATCCACTTTGACTTACTTCTGTGTATGGTGTGAGGAGTTTAAATTTTTTCTTTTTTCTTTTTTTTTTTTTTTTTGCACATAGATATCTTGGTGTCCCAGCATCATTGGCTGAAAAGACTTTTATTCCTCATTGAATTGTCTTGGCTCCTTTGCCTAAAACCATATGAATGTAAATGTAAGAGTCTACGTACAGAGAGTCTACAGAGAGAGAGAGAGAGAACATGAGCAGGGGGAGGGACAGAGGGAGAGGGAGAAGCAGACTGCACACTGAGCAGGAAGCCCCACACGGGGCTTGATCCCAGGATCCCTGAGATCATGACCTGAGCCAAAGGCAGATGCTTAACCAACTGAGCCACCCAGGCGGCCCAAGAGTTTACTTTAATGCCATTTTTATCTAATTCTAATCAGAAATTACATCAATTTAATCATATCTTTTGGGGGGGATTGCATTATTTTTGTCTTTTTATTGAAAATAGCACATAGTTACTCTATAATTATATACCACTTTCAAATATCTCAGTCTTCTTTACATCCAGAGCCTAAGGATTCTTTTGAATCCTTTTGGCCTTACCATAATATTCTTTTCACAATCCACATTCATGATCATGATCTCTTGTTACGGTTAGGCTGGGGTGTTAATATAGTTTCAAAATATGTCCTGAAGTTTTTGACAAGTAGACTATATGACATACATGGGTCACACCAAACTCTTTGAGCTTTGAAAATTCTATGGTCTATTCCAAGAAAATGTGACCATTCCCACTGCTCACAACTGCATTCTTTAACAATACGTATTATTTTCATTCCAGTGCTGGGTCATAGTTGTTTTTAAGCTATTTTCTATGACAAAAAAAAAAAAAAAGGAACCAAATTTGGTTTCAAATCCAACCACATGTGTCAAATGCAAAGAACTTAGTGGAGGATACTGTGGTAGCTAATCATCACTAATCCATTTCTAGGCATAATTTATATTGGGTCTGGTGGGTATCTAGAGAGTGTACTTTGTCTTTGGATATTAGACACCTTCCATTTTCCAAAATGTTAACGTGCTAAAAAGAAAAGTGTGACTTACAATCAAGAAAATACAATAACATCTCTTAGAATCTCGTCCCTCAAAGTAGTTTGTGGAAAACACTTTTCCCTAATTGTAAACCAGCATATTTTCTTACACATATCCCTAGTCTCTCACCAGGATTCTGAGATTGCTGCCTGTGTTACAAGATTCTGAGATTGCTGCCACTCTTCTTTGAAGGTTCTCTTTGTACCCTGTGGTTAAATTCATTCTAGCCTGTAGGTAGACTTCTTTAGAGCTGTGAGGGTGCCTCTTAGAATCATTTTGTATATACTGGCCTTATTTCCCCTTATCCATATTCATCTCAACATTTTCCATCTCAAGATGATTCTCCTTGATGGAAAAGCAAAACAGAATGTGGAATTCAGCTTTTTGCTTTTTGTATCTCCAAAATTGAACCATTGTCCTTGGGCAGAAGGCATATTTTTCCTTTGCTTTTATGGCTTCAAAAAATAATCTAAAGCAACGTCTTTTTTCTTTCTTATAATCCATCAACATTTTTACAATAAGACATAATTCTAATAAGACTATGCCATCCATGTGCACTTACCCTTAAAGAAGAAACTATATGTGAAATGCTTTGTACAGTGCTTGGCACATGGTCAGTTATAGTAGTAGTCATCATTGTCCTTATTGTCATCATGATTGTCATTATTAACTGCTCTTATTTTTCCTTTTGGAACTGGCTCCTTTAAAATTTGAAATATTTGTGCAAAGTGAATGCCTTTTTAAAATAGTACAAACTTCTAATAACTGAAAAACCTCTTGACTCTAACCTTCATCACTAATTCATCACCATAAATTGCTTGTCTCTGTTCCCAGAGAAATCCAGGTTTCTAATAAAGTCTTTGAAAGAGAAATACTGTATTTGCAGCAAACAGGAGGAACAAATTAAAAATTGGCTCCCATTCTTAAAGCTTTAAGTGAGTGCACCCTGTTGCTTTCAAAAGATTTTATGTAAGATATTTAGACTGGAAAGTTGATCTCACAGGTGTGCACACTGGGTCTACTCATGCTTTGACCAAAGGAGTGGGGAGAGGGTTAAGGGGGGGGAGTCCTGAAAAACTGGCAGGTTTAGTGCCTAGTGAGAATTGTGGAACTTCAGTAAACAAACATAAACTCAAGGCTAAAAAGTAATGATTAGAAGATTCTAACCAACAAATGATCCATCCCTTTCTTTTTCTCCTGAGCTTGCTTTCTTGGTCCTCACCATTTTATGAGGCTGCTTTACAAGTCAAAAATACAAGTTTTATCACTATTGGTTTGTAATTTTTGCCATGTTTATAAATTTCTGAATTGTATGCTTTAATGATGAGGATTATATAAACCCAGCTTGAGGCAACCTTCTGTACAAAGCCCTTTGCGACTCTCTTACATAATGCCAACCACTTCTTCCTTTGTGCCCTCATTCTAACTGTATACTTGTTCTGGCTGCACAACACTTCACTGTTTATTTATAGTTCCCACCCCCTACTACCAGATATTAGCTTTTTGTAGTGGCAACTCTACTGGGGGATATATGGTAAATCTCCACAAATATTTGTACAGTGACTCCATGAATAAAGAAATGATTTACCCAACAGCTTACTATTTCTGCATCTTTTGTTGTATCTAGTTGACACTACATTTTTCATATAAGAAACTAGTGTTTTACACTGTAAAGAGTGAATATTTTACTACTCAGATCAGGATTGGTATAGCAATTACACCTCCTTTTCACCTTGACTTTTCATTACTCCATCATTATAATAATATGCAGTTAAGTACTGATCAAGTCTAGGGAATAATTCCTTCTCCCGGGTCCTTTCTTTGTTACCTACATTCAGAGTAAGCCTCTGAAAATTTAAAAACTATTGACTGTGCATCTTATGTGTCTTGGAATACTATCAGATGCATGTGGGGGCGGGGGTAGATTTTGTATTTGCATTCACTCAGACCCCCAGAAGCCCCATCTGGAGTTAGGTCTTTTAATAGCATTTTGGAGCTTTGATGAAATGAGGGATATCAAAGACCCAAGTTACAGTGTGGTTTGATTTAGTTCTTTGTTGTAAGGCTACCCTCCCCACCCACCCACTCTGCCTCTCTAGGTCATATTTGTTTCAGTCATATCTTCAGGCAGAGGTCCTCAGTATCTTTCAGCCTCCTTTCAGGAACTGGGAAGCCCCTGGTCCCCTCTTAGGCAGAGCCCCTCTAGCCATCTTTATCCTCAGGTACCAAAATGCTGGCTGCCAGTGCTTTAGTCCAGCTCCCATTTTTGCATGGTTTTTCCATTTCTGGTCAAAAGAGGTATTTGTCTTGTTTTTGTGTCTTGTTTTTCTTGTTGTTTACTTGTTTTAAATTTGTTGTTCAATAATTTCATTTTTTTCTTCTTTTCAAATATATGCATTTTTAAGGCTATAAATTTTCCTTTTGTACTGCTTTAGCTACAATCTATTAATTAATTTTATATGTAATTTTCAATAAATTATTTTTTATTTTAATAATTTAATTTTAATTTTAAAACTTAGTTTAAAATTTGTAATAATTTCTTCCTTGGCCTATTAATTCATATCAATTCATATTAATTCCTTTGGGCATATGAGGTATTTAGGAGGAAGTTTTAAAATTTCTAAACATATGGAGCCTTTTTTTGTTATCTTACTGTTATTGACTGCTAGCTTAAATTTTGTTGTCAGAGAATTTATCTAATATAATAACGGGTTTCTAGAATAAGATTTGTCTTACAGCCTAGTTTATGGTAAGCTTTTGTAAATATTCCATGTGTGCCTAACAATATTGTGAAATACATTTGGAAGGGTAGGTTTCTGAATATGTCTGTTAGGTCAAATTTTGTTAATCACACTATTCCAATCTTCTATGTTCTTGCTAACTTTTTCATACTTACTCTAGCAGTTATAATTTTGTTATCATAAAACCTCCTACTATTTGGGTTTGTCAATTGCTCATTCCAATTGCATTAGTACATGCTTTTTTATATTCAGAAGTCACATATCTCTATGTAAACAAAATTATAATTGTATTATTCTCTTGGTGAAATGAATCTTTTGTCATTACACAGTGATTCTTCATAATTCATATGGTTTAGTGTCTTAAAGTTTATCTGGTATTAATTTTATACTAGATTTCTTTTGATTAGTGTTTGCCTGATGTATTCTTTTCTTTTTTTTTTTTATACAGATGATGTATTCTTTTCTATATCTTAATTGTAGCCTTTCTGCGTTCTTACCTTTTAGAGGTATCTCTTGCAAAGAGCACAGACAGATTATTTTTGAAGCCAATGTGATAAAATCAATCTTTTAAGCAGTGTTTGGTCTGTTTATATATATTTTGATTGCTGATCTATTTGTTACTATTTCTACTATCTTATCTTGTACTTATAATTTGTTCTATTTTTCCTGTGATTCCTCCCTGCCAATTTTTCTACCTTTTTTGGATTGTTTCTGCTTTTATTTCCATTTTCCCTCTTTTACTATTTTTTAAGTCATATACAATCTTTGGTACCCCTCAACATTGTTACAGTGATTTTTTTAAGTTAATCATCTCCACCTTCCTCCCACACAATACAAAAACTTGTAGAACACTAATTCCATGAGTCCAACTTCATCTTACATTTTATTGTTATTTATGTTTCTACACTCATACTCTTCTTTAAAAAAAAAACATCATTATTGTTTTATATGCTCAGTATTTTTTAGGACTTATTCCATGTGTTTAAAATGTCTTTTGGGGGCGCCTGTGTGGCTCAGTCAGTTGAGCATGGCTCTTGATTTCAGCTCAGGTGGTGATCTCAGGGTTTTGTGATCAAGCCTCACTTTGGGCTCCATACTCAGTGGGGCTTCTGCTTGAGATTCTCTCCCTCTCCCTCTGCCCCTCCCCCTACTCATGCTCACATGCTCTCTCTCTCTCTCAAATGAAGATGTAAAATCTTCTAAAAACAAATGGCTTTTGGGGCACCTGGCTAGCTGTCGGTAGAGCATGAGACTCTTGATTTCAAGGTTGTAAGTTTGAACCCCACTCTGGGTCTAGAGATTACTTCAAATCTTTTTTAAAAAATGTTTAAAATGTCTTCCTTCATCTTTCTTTCCTAAATCTGAGTCATTTTGAGGTTTAATTTCTTTTTTTCTTAAAGTACATTGCTCAGTTTTCATTTGTCTGAAACTGGCCTATTTTGCTCTTCAGGTGAAATACTGACAATAACAAAAAAATTGACAATAATTTTCAGTCAGCATTTTGAAGATATTATTTCACTATTGCTGTTGAGAGGTGAGCCATCAGTTTCACTATTTTTCCTTTAGAGATCATTTTTTCTTTTTTCTCTGCCTGCTTTAAAAATCTTTAAGTGTTCTGCACTTTCACAACAATGAGTACAGATACGGATTTTTTAAAAATTCATCTTTCTTTTTTTTTTTAAAGATTTTTTTTTTTTATTTATTTGAGAGAGAGAGAATGAGAGATAGAGAGCACGAGAGGGGAGAGGGTCAGGGGGAGAGGGTCAGGGGGAGAGGGTCAGGGGGAGAGGGTCAGAGGGAGAAGCAGACTCCCTGCTGAGCAGGGAGCCTGATGCAGGACTCGATCCGGGACTCCAGGATCATGACCTGAGCCGAAGGCAGTCGCTTAACCAACTGAGCCACCCAGACGCCCTAAAAATTCATCTTTCTTGAGATTTGTTGAGATTCATGAATTTTTGGATTGATGTTTCTCTCGAGCTCTAAAAACTTAGCCATTTATCTCTAATATTGGCTCCCATTATTTTCTCTTTTTGAAACTCCAATTAGAGATCTTTAGACGTTCTCATTCTGTCATACTTCCTATGTTTCTTTAACTCATTTTCATATTTTCCCTCAATGTCTCCCTCTTTGATGCATATGCTGGATGATTTTCTCAGATTTATCTTCTAGTTTATTGTTTCTTTCTTCACTATATTTAGTCTATTATTTAACCTTTCCATTAAACTGTTATTTTCATTTCTATAAGTTCTTTTCCTAGCCTGCTTTTATAGTCTTTTAGTTTTACTCCCATTTCTTTTTTTTTTTAAGATTTATTTATTTATTTGAGAGAGAGAGAGAGAGAGCATAAGGGAGGGGCAGAGGGAGAGACTCTTCAAGCAGACTCCCTATTGAGCATGGAGCCTGACTTGGGGCTCCATCTCATAACCCACGAGATCATGACCTGAACCAAAACCAAGAATTAAATGCTTAACCAAGTGAGACATCCCTCTTATTTCTTTACACATTTAAGGATAATCACTTTATGTTTCTTCCATAATATTTACAAAATTTGAAGTCCAATGGGATTAATTTTTCTGCTTGTTTCTGCTATGTTTCAGGTGCTGGCAAACTGTCTAGCACTAGGAGAGGTCTTCAGTTCCATTTTCATTTTTAGTCCCTGGGGATTAAAATATAGTTTTATTTTATTGATATGAAATTAGTATTTATACTGATAGAGTAAGTATATTCTTCATTTGACTATTATTGAAGCTCCTTTTCTGTTTCATTTTTACATGCTTTTCATGTATATGATCCATTTTCATGTTTTCTAATACTAATTGTCTTTGAATGGAGCCAGATTTTTGCTGACGAATAATGTCAGGAGGGGTGTTTCTGAGCTGGGAATACAAAAGCATCTGTACCCTGGAAAGTAAATGAAGACTGAGATGTTTCTCCTCTTCAGTGGTATATCAACAATGGACAATCGTGGTTCTGGTTCTGGTACAAAAATAAGTTCTCAATAAATACTTTTAAAAAGTTTTTATTTTAATTCCAGTTAGCTAACATACAGTGTTATATTAGTTTCAGGTGTACAACATAGTGATTCAACACTTCCATACATCACCCTGTGCTCATCACAAGTCCACTCCTTAATTTCCATTACCTATTTAATGCATCCCTCCACTCACCTCCCCTCTGATAACCATTAGTTTGTTCTCTGTAGTTAAGAGTCTGTTTCTTGGTTTGTCTCTCTTTCTTTTTCCCTTTTGCTCATTTGTCTTGGTTCTTAAAGTCCACGTATGACTGAAATCATATGGTATTTTTCTTTCTCTGACTGATTTATTTCACTTAGCATTATACTCTCTAGCTCTAACCATGTCACTGCAAATGGCAAGATTTCATTCTTTTCTATAGGTGGGTAATATTTGTTTGTATATATATACTACATCTTCTATATCCATTCATCAGTTGATGGATGCTTGGGCTACTCCCATAATTTGGCTATTGTAAATAATACTGCTATAAACATCAGGGTGCATGTATCCCTTTGAATTAGTGTTTTTGTATTCTTTAAGTAAATACCCAGTAGGGTGAGTGCTGGCTGGATCATGCATAGTTTTATCTTTAACTTTTTGAGGAAACTCCATACTGTTTTCCACATTGGCTGCACCAGTGTGCATTCCCACCAACAGTGCATGACTGTTCCCCTTTCTCCACATCCTCGCCAACACCTAGTTTTTTGTGTTGTTGATTTTAGCCATCCTGATATGTGTGAGATGGTATCTAATGGTAGTTTTGATTTGCATTTCCCTGATGCGTGATGTTGAGCATCTTTTCATTTGTCTGTTGGTCATCTGTATGTCTTCTTTGGAGAAATTTCTATTAATCTCTTCTGATCATTTTTAATTGGATTATTCATTTTATAGGTGTTGAGTTTTATATGTTCTTTATATATTTTGTATACTAACCCTTTATCGGATATATCATTTACAAATATCTTCTCCCATTATGTTTGTTGTCTTTTAGTTTTGTTGATTGTTTCCTTTGCTGTGCAGAAGTTTTTCTTTTGATGCCACCCAAATAGTTTATTTTTGCTTTTGTTTCCCCTGCCTCAGGAGATATATCAAGAAAGAGGTTACTATGGCCAATGTCAAAGAAGTTACTGCCTGTGTTCTCTTCTAGAATTTTTATGGTTTCAGGTCTCACATTTAGGTCTAATCTATTTTGAATTTATTTTTCTGTATGATATAAGAAAGTGGTCTAGTTTCATTCTCTTTCATGTTGCTGTCCAGTTTTCCCAAAAACATTTGTTGAAGAGATTGTCTTTTTACCAATGAATATTATTTCCTGTTTTATCTAAGATTAATTAACCATATAATTCTGGGTTCATTTCTGGGTTTTCTATTCTGTTCTATTGATATATGTGTCTGTTTTTGTGCCAGCCCCATACTGTTTTGATGACTACAGCTTGGTAATGTAACTTGAAGTCCAGAATTGTGATGCCTCCAGCTTTGCTTTTCTTTTTCAAGGTTCTTTTGGCTATTTGGGGTCTTTCGTGGTTCCATATAAATTTTAGAATTGTTTGTTCTAGCTCTGTGAAAAATGGTGTTGGTGTTTTGACAGGGATTGCATTAAATGTGTACATTGCTCTGAGTAATATGGACATTTTAACAATACTTGTTCTTCTAGTCCATGAGCATGGAGTATATTTCCATTTCTTTGTGTTGTCTTGAATTTCTTTCATCAGTATTTTATAGTTTTCATAGTATAGGTCTTTCACCTCTTTGGTGAGGTTTATTTCTAGTTATCATTTTTGGTACAATTGTAAATGGGATTGTTTTCTTAATTTCTCTTTCTGACACTTCATTATGGGTGTATAGAAATGCAACAAATTTCTGTACATTGATTTTGTATCCTGTGACTTCACTAAATTTGTTTACCAGTTCTAGCATTTTTTTTTGGTAGATTCTTTTGGGTTTTCTATATATAATATCATGTCATATGCAAATAGTAAAAGTTTTCCTTTTTTCTTACTGATATGGATGCCTTTTATTTCTTTTTGTTGTCTGACTGCTGTGGCTTTACATACTTTTTGAATGAATAGTTGGATAACTGTACAATCCAAGTTTACCTTGGATACCTACTCATTGTGTCTGTTTTTTCTTTTTATCTGGGTGCATATTTTTTCCTTCAAATTTGGCATCTAACCTTCTTTATAGTAAAATTCCTGGTATGCTAGATTGTTTCTTCTTTGCCCTATCATTTACTTAGGCTAGGAGGCTAGAGCAGAAATAATTAACTTCCTGGACATTCTGAGCTATTTGTGCTAGTTGTCTACAAGGGGCAGCCTTATTTCTTCTAGGTTTGCCTACAATCCAAAGCTCTTGTCTCTTTATTTAAAGGATCATCAGTTGGGCCTTTCAGGACTGTAACACTGATTTTTAAAGAAATTTTTATCCTGTTATATGTCTAAAGAAGTTTGCTTGGGCACTCAGCTCCTTCTTGTTTTCATTGTGTAGATTTCTGAGTATTTGGAAGGTTTGCTTTACAATTTGTGGTTTAAGGTTGTGGCTATTTCCTTGTTTTATTAAACCTGGAGTGCTTTCCCTTCAATTTTTCACTAATTTATTATTCAACCTACCCATGTATGTCCCTCTTTGTCATTGTTAATATCATATTCTCACTTCTAGGAAACACTGTACCTTTTCAACATCCAGCTCAGACTTTTTTCCACAACCACATCTCATCCTGCTATCTCTAAGAGTTATTAACTTTAAGTCAGGAACAAGAAAATCATCTCGTGCTTTTTTCCCCATAATTTGTGTATCACCACGTAAATATTTCAGTGATTGTGCTCTGGGATCAGTTATACAAAAATAAATCCATGATTATAGTAATACCAAATGGGTAGCCTAATTGCCCAGATATCTAAGCTGAATTCCTTTATATTATTGATTTATGAGAAATAGGGTTTCCAGGTTATAACAGACCTGAACAATACATAATTTCATAGATTTCCTTTGTGACCAATGAATGTACTGTTACATGGCAGATCTGGTTAGATAAGCCATCTGTATCAACAGAAACTAGTTAACTAAGCCACTGGTATCAAACTTATGATCTTTGTTTTCTTAGGACACTGTTTCTACCTAAGTGAACCAGTCAACAATGGGCTCAAGCTCCTATCCATAATAATGTGCTCTAACATTCGATCTATTTATGTTCCCCTCTACCTCAATAAGTATATTTCCTATAACAAAATACATATAATAAATATAATAAAGTTTAAGTTCTTTAAAAGCAATGTAAGGGGGCGCCTGGGTGGCTCAGTCAGTTAAGCGTCTGCCTTCGGCTCAGGTCATGATCTCAGGGTCCTGGGATCGAGCCCCGCATCAGGCTCCCTGCTCTGCAGGAAGGCTGCTTCTCCCTCTCTCACTCCCCCTGCTTGTGTTCCCTCTCTCACTGTCTCTCTCTGTCAAATAAATAAATAAAATCTTTAAAAATAAAATAAAATTTAAAAAAAGCAATGTAAGTGTGATTGTTTTCCACAATCACAAGTATATGAGAGTTTTTTTTCTCTCATACACTTGTTAGACCAGAGTATAAGTAAGATAATCAACAAAACAGAAAAAAAAGCATAAGTATTTTGATCCTGGTCTTTTTTCTAAAACTGTGACAAATTTATGTTTTTTAACTTTCTTTTAGCCTACATTAGATACCACCTTAATATCTTTAAGTCAAAATCTAGAAGATTTTACTTAAGTTTAATCAAATCTACATTGGGGAAACAAGAGGAACCAATCTTGCCAAATTTTAACATGCTTTCCAAGTGTAGAAAGTAGCTTGGTGTAGGGTTACAATGATCCAAAGTTTCTGAAATCTTTGATGGCATTATCTATTGTTGGAAGTGGAATTTTCTTCCCTTTCCAGTAATTATCTGGACGTTATGTCACTTTTGTATCCTGAATGTACAATCAGTTCTGCTATAGTACTTGTTTGGAAAAATGAAAATGTTTCAAAGCAATTGATATATTGGGAACTTACTTGAGTATAACCTGGATTTTATGTTTCTTTATGTGTAATTTTGACTGCCAGAAACAGGTAAACACAGACAGCTGCACCTAACCTCAACAACCAGATGAGTAGGATTATACAAAACATACACATGCACAGATAGCAGTTTTTAAAAACTCTACCAGCTTCTTCAGTTCACTGCATGTGTTATGAGTCACACCAATACATCTAGTTTTACAACTTTTCATCCCATGTCAACTAACCTTCCTTCCACTGCTTCACAGTAACACAAGCTGCAGCCCTTGCAACGTCCCCTTCCACAAACCAACTTCAGGTTTTTGTCAGGGCAAAGTGGCACATTTAGTTTGGTATTTATGCACTTCTTAACCATTTAACATGTGTAAAACTGTGCTACCAGTTTTATAAAGTTCTTCTTCTTCTTTTTAAATATGTCATTGAGAAAAATTTTGAGTGCTGTGATCCTCACCCCATTTTTCACTTAATCCTTATAGGTATTTTGTAAATTAAACTTCCTTGTTTTGAGATAATTGTAGGTCCACATGTAGTTGTAAGAAATAATACTGATATAGCCAATGTATCCTTTGCCCAAATGTTTCCCCCAGTAACACCTTGCAAAACTATAGTACAATATCACAAGCAAGATATTGTTATTGACAGAGTCAAGAAATAGAATTATTCCATTACCACAGGGATCCTCTCTGTTGTCATTTTTTTTTTTAGCTCCTCCCATATCACTCTTGGTTCGCCTTCCCCATCTTTAACCCCTGGGAACTACTAATCTGTTCTTCATTTCTATAGTTTTGACACTTTGAGGATGTTATATAAATGGAATCTACACTGTATAACCTTCTAGGATTGGCATTTTTCACACAATATAATTTCCTGGAGAGCTATTAGAATTATTGCATGTATCAGTAGGGTTTTTTGTTGTTGTTTTTTTTTTTATTATTATTATTGTTGGGAAGAATTCTGTGGTATGGCTATACCACAGTTCAACTATTTAGGGCTGAAGAGCATCTGGGTTGTTCCCAGTTTTGGGCTATTACAAATAAAACTGCCAAGACATCCATGTAAAAGTTTTTGTGTGAACATAAGTCTTGATTTCTCTGGGATAAATGCCCAGGAGTGCAAATTCTGGACTGCTTAGAAGTTGTGTGCTTAGTGTAAGAAATTGTCAAACTGTTTTCCAGAGCGGTTGTACTGCTTTACATTCCCAACAGCATTGGGCTTATTTATCATCTGTATACCCACTTCGGTAAAATGTCTCTTCATGCTTTTTGCTTATTTTCTAATTGGATTGGCTTGTTTGTTTTTTCATTGTTAAGATTTTAGAGTTCTTTGTATATTCTAGATACTAGTCCTTTGTCAGCTATGTGGATGGCCAAGTTCCCCCACCACCCATCTATAGCTTGATTTCCATGTCTAAACAGGATCAAAATTTTTTTACTTTGATGAGAACTAATCCATCAATTCTGCCTTTATGGCTCATGCTTTGGTGTCCAGGCCCTATGGTTTCTGTTAAACAATTCTGCATAGTGTGTGGTTTTTAGGCGTGCACATGTCAAATTATAGCAGAACTGACTGTACTTAGGAGAAACAGAATAAAAAACTATTAGGGCAGCAAACTTACCATCTTAAAATAAGCTGTTGTTGGCTCAGGGAAATTCTAAAATCCCAATTAGATTCTGGGTTTCCATCTAAAACAATTTGGAAAATCTGACTTTAAGTCTAGTTGTGCATTGTAATAAGTTCACTGGAGATGTGGCAATTATCTGCTTAGTCTGACAATATTGATTAACTCAGGGGAATAGATCCCCACAAGTTTAAATGTGGAGACTCATTCTGTTCACAGCAGCACACAGTACTTAGCCACTCGTCCCAATAATGAGTAGGAAAATATCTGTCAATGAGTTTAGTACTCTTGTTAAAAGATCTTTTTATCTCACTGATTTTCAATTAAGCAAGACCTCTATTACAACAAAAAGCTGAATGTTTTCCAGCCAGCCCCTCAGGAAAGATACCATTTTGGTTCTGAAAGCCATTATGAAAATTTGACCTTTTTACCTTTTCCTGACCAGGGCTTTTCCAGATGCAAATTTAATGGTTTAAACGCTGAATGCTATCAGCCTCATAAAGCATGAAACCTCCTCTCATCAAAGCAGCCATCATAATTTAACTGGCGAGGCTGCCACTGTGCAGTGGGCTCCAGCCATGTGCCTGCCAGAGAAACCATCAAATCAGACCTGTTCTTTCTTCAGCTTTCAGGGGTACTGAGAATTGACCTTGAGATAGGTCTCTTCCATGTAGAGGAAGGGGAAGGAGGAAAATAAATTATTGCATAAAACAAAGACTATATTATTTGGTACATATGTTATGGTTTACCCCATTTCATCCTCTGAACAAGGGATTGTCTGCCTTCAACTTTTCCAGGGCTCTTAAAATCCCTCTTTATAGTCTGTGCAGTCAACTTAATGAGGACCATTTGAGAAGCATAAGCGAAATGATGTCATTTGGTCTCTCTCTCTCTCTCTCTCTCTCTCTCTCTCTCTCTCTCTCTCCTCCTTTTTCCTCTCTAACTACAGGATTTGATCCACCCTGAGTGGGACATAATATGCACACAGTCTCAGAATTATTAAGATGAAAGCTCTGACTTGCTTCAGAGAACGAAACTAATTCCTGCCTCTTTACCATTCAAGACTAGTCTTCTGGATTCACCTGGAATTTATTGAGCACCAGTGTGCCAGGCATTATGCTAGACATTTTCATTTCACATGCACTCATTCTACCCTCACAACAATCTGCAATGCTAACTTACACAGCTCTGGAAGATTAGTTTTAGACTTGCCTCATTATATTACACCCAGAGGAGTGCTGGAGCCAGGCTGTGCTGGCTTGTAAGAACTGATTGTTAAATTTTCAGGAATTTTTGGGCACTTATTCAATACAGCCATTATTAAAAGTTACATTAAATAAACTTACAAATACATACATTATATTTAAAGCAAAGATAAATACCCAAAATTCATCACTTCCTAATTATTTTACTATGTTTCACTAGTATCCCTTCCCTTGAGGTCCTTTATAGCTATTATGTCTGTGTGGTGAAAATACTATCTAATAGTGTGCTGCTGAGCAGCAATTCCCAACTCCACTTACAGTGATGATGATAGCTTAAAATCAGCATGGGTGGGAGTATTTATATTAGTGAAACCAACAAATGCTACAAATCATAGGTTTTGCCTTCCAGAGAGGTGGTTGCTGATAATTTACCAGCACACCAGTGACTACAATTTTCCATGGCTCATACGTTGTACTATGAATAATACTTTATTGACTGCAAGCTTTGTGGATAACTGCAAACCAAAATAAATTAACCACATGACAAAAAGCCTCTCTGTGTTTTGAACTCTGGTAGAAATCAGAAACATATTGACATAGTGAAAAGTTACATGAATTTTTTTGCTGTCATAGAAGAAAAATGTCCTCAACTTAGGGACTGTATTCATGTGCGTCACACAGATCTACACCTGTCTGAACACAGTGCGTAGGGCCTCAAAGACAATGTTTGTATGAGAAAATGAAGAACTCCATGTGAACTAATATATCCTAAGGAGAGAAAAATATGATTCATGCAAGGATGGACCAAGGGAAATTGTATGAGCACAACTGGAACGTACATTGGCCTCTAGCTCTTTCCTCCACCTGAGGTTATGCCAGAGTTCTGTACAATGATGCCTCTGAAAGACAGAAGGCAACATCAGAAGCAAACATGCCATTTCACTAAGATCATTATATGATATTGGCAGCATGAGGCAGACCAGCTTTGTAACCATGTAATAGTGTAGCATGAGCTAAGGTTGAGAATTCTTCTTCACTTTAGCAAGACGCTAAACCAGGATTTAGGAAACCCAATACAAGATGCAAAGCAGGAAGGGTCACGTGGCCTATCTAGTGTGTCTAGTCTACATCTGGAGTTGATTAGAAGTCCCAGAGGACCCAATGCATTATGGAGCATCAGATGGGGTCTGAGCAGTTCAACATTGCTATAAGAGACAGATGGGAGAATACAAAAAGTTGTGAAACGAAGGGTACTTAGGAGGTACCAGAACAGCATACCCAAGTGTGTGAGGAGAAAATGGAAGACTCCACTAGTGGCCAGGAGTATTGTTTACATGACCACATATGGAAACAAGCTCAAGGGACTTCTTGAAATAACTGGGAGATATTTAAGAGTACTAAAGCCTCACTTTTTTTTTTTTTTTTTTTTTTTTTATATAGCAACCGAGTCAGGAAATACTACCCTGTCACTTCCATTCAGATCTAGTTTTCCTCAGGTTGGACTGGCTGCAATGGGATCAAAGTGCTTTCTCATCAGTAGGTCCAATGGCTTATCCATGTTCTAAGACACGGAAGCATAAAACCAGAATTAACATAACTTTTAAGTGGCTATTCTGTTTTATTCAATGAAGACTAGATAGAAGTAAAATCAATATGTATTTAGATAGTTTTTCCAGTGAGAAGAATCTGGTTCATTCTCTTTTGTCATTTTCATCATAAAGCATCTCTGTTGATGAGTTAATAAAATAAAGTATAACAAAATAAAGGTCCTCTGGTTTTGAGGAAGTGTTATCAAAACATTTGGTCCTGGCTCTGCCACTCTCTCACTGAGTGACCTTTTTCAAGTCATAAAACCTCTGTGTCCCTCTGCTCACCATCAGCAATTGGGGGATTCTAATATCCTAGGATTCTAAGTGGGCCAATCCAAAAGAAACTATGCCCACAAAGAAATGTGTTTCCAATTATTCAAGTGGCCAAATAGTCAATCACCAGATAATCTTCTTTGGTAGAAATCTTCATAGCAATCTTTGAAAAACATCTGGCCTAGAGGACAGTGTTAATGACTCTTTTATGGTTTAATGTACCAGGCCTCCTTTTCCATTCACATTACTGACACACTGCAGGGAAGAGTACTGCCACAAAAACCTCCCCAGTGACTCTCTGATGCATTTCCATACAGACATTTCACATCTTTCAGACTGTATATTTCATGTGTGTATGCGAGACAGACATCTGTCTCACAGCTCAGGTCTGAACTCTTTAAGTGCACTTTCCCCACTTCATGATTTAGAATAAATCAGGCATGGACTGAGCGTTATTTGCATCTTTTCAAGATCCTGTGTCCACTAAGCTTGTTGAAGAATAAATAGTGTCTAGGTATGCTTACTTATTATTACTATTTTTTAAAAGATTTTATTTATTTTACAGAGAGAGACACAGCAAGAGAGGGAACACAAGCAAGAGGGAGTGGGAGAGGGAGAAGCAGGCTCCCCGCTGAGCAGGTAGCCCGGTGCGGGGCTCAATCCCAGGACCCTAGGATCATGACCTGAGCCGAAGGCAGACGCTTAAGGACTGAGCCACCCAGGTGCCCCTACTTATCATTTTTAATATAAAAGAGAGAACTTATTGTGGAAGTAATTTTTGGATTAGTTAATATTCGGCTGCTGAACCAGGACGAGAAAAGCTCCCAGGAAGCTACTGTTTGTAATAAAGGCATTTTTCACACGTTACTACAAAATAAAATAAACAAGGGGCCTGGTGCTTTTCAAACAGAGAAAAGCAATGTTTGTAACAAAAGCAAAAAATCAAAGGTAAGTAGCTGCATGGTTCCCCTCCCAAAACCATGATACTGGGTGTGGCTCATGGGCTGAGCAACCACTAGTCTTATCAAAAAGAATGCCATAACAATATGGAGGTTCCGGGCGCCTGGGTGGCGCAGTTGGTTAAGCGACTGCCTTCCCCTCAGGTCATGATCCTGGAGTCCCGGGATCGAGTCCCACATCGGGCTCCCAGCTCAGCGGGGAGTCTGCTTCTCCCTCTGACCCTCTTCCCTCTCGTGCTCTCTATCTCTCATTCTCTCTCTCTCTCAAATAAATAAAATCTTTAAAAAAAAAAAAAAAAAAAACAATATGGAGGTTCCTCAAAAAGTTGAAAATAGAGCTACCCTACGACCCAGCAATTGCACTACTGGGTATTTACCCCAAAGATACAAAGGTAGTGATCTGAAGAGGCACGTGCACCCCAATGTTTACAGAAGCAATGTCCACAATAGCCAAACTATGGAAAGAACCTAGATGTCCATCAACAGACGAATGGATAAAGAAGATGTGGTATACACACACACACACACACACACACACACACACACACACACACACACACACACAATGGAATATTATGCAGCCATCAAAAAATGAAATCTTGCCATTTGCAACATGTGGATGGAACTAGAGAGGATTATGCTAAGCGAAATAAGTCAATCGGAGAAAGACAATTATCCTATGATCTCAATGATAAGTGGAATTTGAGAAACAAGACAGAGGACCATAGGGGAAGGGAGGAAAAAATGAAACAAGACAAGACCAGAGAGGGAGACAAACCATAAGAGACTCTTAATCTCAGGAAACAAACTGAGGGTTGCTGGAGTGGAGGCGGGTGGGAGAGATGGGGTGGCTGGGTGGTGGACACTGGGGAGAGTATGTGCTATGGTGAGCGCTGTGAATTGTGTAAGACTGATGAATCACAGACCTGTACCTCTGAAACAAATAACACATTATATGTTAATAAAAAAAAAGAATGCCATTATTGCATATAGAAATTCTTTACTGATAACTAAATAAGAGAAAAAGATTGTAGTAGAGTGTGGGGAAAAAGAGCATATGTATCTTGAGAAAAGCAACGATCCGTGGTCCTTACTTTGGTTCAAGATCGGCTACACACCTAACTCAGCTCTACCAAAAGACATGCTGCTTTGGGCATAGCTGCTTAATACTGTGCTGCCTGTGGTCTTTCTATTTAGGCCCGTGTGACATTTACATTCAGTCATGTGCGCTGAGAGAAAATCAAGCTGTATGGCCCTTGATGGAAATTAGAGAGGTAAGGCGAACACTGTTCCCTGGGTCTCAGAGTTCTGATTGTCAGTCATCAAAACTCATGTTGAGTGGTAGAAGTCCAGGAGTCCAGGAACCTCACTCAGTTCTAGACATGTGTCTGCTACTAATGGGGTGTGGCTCTTTTGGCATGCCACCTAACCACTCAGAGTTGGATTAGATAATAATCATGATCCCTTCAAGTTCTACATTTTAGAATTCTTGCAAGAAACCATGAATATCTTTTGTAGATAAATCATTTTTAAATCTCTCACTGAATGAGTGTCAATACTTAGACATTTTGGAATGCATATGTTCTGAGGGCAGCTGAAATCAGGCTGATTACCCCAGACTCCATATTAGGAATATATGAATTGTTAAAATAAGTGACTGATGGGCAATGAATCCAGGGCCCATTTTGTTAGAGAGAAGGAAAAAAAATACAGCTCCCCAGAACTCTTGGAATAATCCTGACTCCTTAATCTCCTTGTCTCGGTCTTGATTTGAAAAGATAACCAGAATGCAGAACACAGAATATAAATATATTATGCGGAGAGGAGAAAATAGAGGTGAAGAATGGGTATTTATGTTGGGTCAAATTGCAGTGCTCTACAAATGATTTAGACCTATTCTGTCTAATAATGTGGGCACTAGCCATGTGACTATTGAGCATTTGAAATGAAACCAGTATAAATTGAAATGAGCTTTAAGTGTGAAATGTACACTGATGCTTGAACACTTACTATTAAAAGAAGATCAATGTAAAATATCCAGATGATTTTTATATTAATTACATGTTAAAATGATTATATTTTGGATAAAATATATTAATTCTACTTCTTTCTTCTTCCTTTTTAAAATGTGCCTATTAGAAAATATAAGATTGCATATGTGGTTCACATTGTATTTCTGCTGGACATTGTTGGTTCAGGTATTTTGCTGACCTTTTATGAACCCTGAAAGATTTATGTTCCTCACTGCATAGCCAAGAACCCAAGACTAAGATTGTAGGGTAGAGCTGGAAGTAGAGGAAACAGGGAGGCAGAATGGATGGAAAAAAAATTAGCATTGTGCCCAGAGCTACAGGTGTGTCATTTTTTGTTGTTCCCCAAACATCTCCTCTCTCTTACTAGGTTTACTTTTTTTTTTTTTGAACTAAAGATACTTTGATTTATAGACATGAGTATGTCTTCATCTCCTCCTCTTCTATATTTCCAGAGCAGGGAAACTAGCAAATCATGGAAGACCCACAGGGACCACCAGCACAAAGAGAGCTTCCAAAACTGACATGCCCTGATGACCATAGCAGACACTGGGAGTTACCTAACAATGTCCATACCCCCTTTCAACAGTACCCAGTTTTGGTCGGGTATTTAACCTACTGGATTATTTACTTTTTCTTACTCATTTGTCTAAGATATCTATTCACAGAAGAGAAAATCTGAATGATTAATAAGTGTATGACAAGATGCTTAATACCAGAAATAGTAAGAGATATTTGAATTAAACAAAAAATGAGATGTGTTTCAAATTCACCACATTAAAATTATTTAAAACTCTGATAGCAGTAAATGTGAGCAAGGATGTAGAGCCATAGATAATGTCATAAACTGCTGGTGGGAGCATGCATTGGTACAATGTGGTAGGATAATTCAACAATATATAGTGTAGTGGACACTGTGAATATACTTCAACCTAGCAATTCCTCTTCTATTTATCCTGGACATACGGAGAAGGATGTTCATACAGCAGTATTTACAATAGTCTAATCAATATAAAATGTGGTATATTACATAATGCAACTTGATATAGCAATTAAAATAATGAACTGGAGTCTCATGTGTTAATATTTATTAATCACCAGAGTATAGTAGTGATTGAAGAGAACAGTTGGAGACTGACACTTGGATGCAATACCATTTATGTAAAGTCTGAACATATACAAAACAATGTATTATTTACTGATACATGTCTAGTATGTATCTGGTAATATATGATAAAACAAATCCAGAATAATTCTTACCTCTAGAGTGAGAGAAGGATCAGGGAAAAACACACAGAACCTTCAATTTATATGTAGTTTTACTTCCTCTAAAGTGGGGAGCAAATGTGATAAAATGGGCTAAGAAGAGACAAACTATTCCTAACCTCTGTTTGGCTAAATCAAAAGTAATCACCAATTTCTCAGTCATGCATTCATGCAATCATGCATACATTTATTCATGTAACAAGTAAATCATGTTTGAGTACCTACTCTGTGCTAAGTGCTGGGGATGTAAAGAAGGAGAAGAACACTGGTGAGGGATTAAGAGCAGCAGTGGGGGCATAAAGCACAGGCAGCTGGTCCTGCGTGGTGCAGCGGGTGGGGAGGAGTTCAGGGAAGCCCTCCTAAAGAATCAGTTCCCAGAGCTGAGCTTCAGTAATAAGGAAGAGTTAGGGAAGAAAGGGAATAGAAGCAGTGAGCCTGGGCACTTGGGGAAAAGAAATCCCAGCATGAGCAGAGACCCAGAGATAACAGCAGCACTGTTTCTAGGCAGAGACTCCATCCAGTTTGGTATTGCTGCAACAGGAGAGATCAGACTGGAAATGGAGGGAGGTGAGCAATGAGGCTGTAAGTGGGAGAACTGCAGTGGCTGATGGGCCACATAAAGATTCTGTTCTTCATTCAGGTCAAGTGACGTGTTTCATCAGGGAGGGTGCCCGATCACCCCGTCCTGTCCATGACAGAACAGAATGGACTGCAAAGGGAGGGCAAGCCAAAGCAACCAAGCAAGCTTAGAAGTCATCAGTTTTGGATGACAACCAGAATTGCAGCACTGGCACTGTAGGGGGATAAAAGGGCATATGGGCTCAGAGAATAGTTTAGATGAATCAGTATTTGGAGATGAAGGGATGTTAGCGGATGATGACAAAGTGAGAGGAGTCAGGGTGACTCCTAAGTTTCTCAAAATCAATTTCTGTCTTTGCAGAGAAAGCACTTAAGGAAGCCAAATGTAATCATGTATGGAAGTAATCTGGCCTCAGAAGCAAGTGAAGCAGCCTCTTTACCACAACCCTACCCTTACACAAAGGCGATGCATTATGAAGGGCCATCAATATCCCTGGAATCTGTTACTTCTGCCTCAATCCCTTTTTAAAACATGAAGGTAAATGTAAAACCATACAGTAATGCTAAGCCTTCCTTACTACAGACCAGTGATGGGCTTTATGGGATTTTCTGAATATATCTGATGTCGTGGAAGGGGAAAGAAACCCAAGACATGGTGTGAGTGAAGACCATTAAATATAAATGGCAGAGAAGTTTAGCTCAAAGTGTCCTTAGCAAACTCTACTTGAGAGTCTTCCCAGTTCTCTTTGGGAAAATGAAAGGGTGACAAATAATTTTAGAAGGGACATGATAAAATCCTCATACTAAGATATTACAAAATCAGATATATGCATTTCCAACATGCATGTTTGTTTGCTTGATTGGTTCCTTACAAAAAAAGGAAGGGGAAATATTAAACTTGGAAAATATTTAAATGCAATATCCAAAATCAAATGTGAACACTTGGCGACTGCTCTCCTTTGGAGATTTTTCAGTTTATTTATCGAAGATTTGAACGTAAGGTTTCATCAGTCGCTGAGTTGTGACTTGTTAAAGGCTTTTTACCTTTAGAATCTGTGCTCCATAAAACCCTCCAACCACTCTCTTTACCAGAGACATAATATTATACAGAGCAGCCTTGTGTTGATTTTTTTCCAACCATCATACACTTTGGGCCAAGAACCACACACTAGGAAAAGCAAACCTCCCCAGTGCATCACCTGACTATTATTTTTTAATGTTTCACATTATATGAAAGAGAAAAATGTCTTCATTGTGACTGAATGCATACAGGAACAAAATACGAAGCCTTCTGAAAAGACAAACTTCAAATGAATTCTAGCAGGACTAGAAGGAGCCTTAAAGAAGAGACTGAAGCCAGCCCCCCCAGCTCTCCTTAGCCTCTGATTTCTCTTTCCTGTTCTTTCATAGTAAGAGCGATGACTATGGCCTCTTCTGGCTTGAGAATTGAAATTGGAACTGTTTTGTCTACAGTGGAGGGACCTGTGGAAATGTGGACCCATCTGTTAGAGAGAAAATGCTCTTTAAAATGTGAAGGTTTTATAAGCTAAAATGATAGAGGAGACCCCAATCAAAATCAACTGATGAATCTCCAAGAGTCAAAAGAGCAAGAAGTGCTTCAGTAGTGGGTGTTTACAGTTGCCCCCCTAAGAACTATCAGTTTGCACATCTGGGATAAAACTTGGACCAAACCATGCACACTACATGTCTACAGCATTCAAACCACCCAAGGCACTTTTCACTGCCCAGCATATTCTGCCACCCAATAAAATTAAGCACTTGGAAGTTATATATTTGTTTTGCCACCTCTCAGTTTACCTACTCCTGATTTGTGATAACCCACCAAAATAACAGGGATAGTGATGAAACGTTCGGAGAACTGAAGTTTTCCCTCCTGTCTCTGGGTAATTTTTCATGAGCCTCTGTGTTTCAGTATCTTTGTGTTTCTTAAATCCATTACAATTAAGCTGCATCTCACCATGGCACCTGGGCCGACACTAGCATTGGGTTTGCTTCTCCCCACTTCTGTCTGGGAGCAGGGACCAATGGCAGAGGGCAGTTTGTCCACCAGGGACCTAGTGGAGCTCTTGACTGGCACACTGCTGCTCTCGGCTTCCTGCAGATGGCATCGTCCAAATGCCTGGACAGAGGCCCCCGGACACAGGGTCAGAAATCTTTGTGCAGAGAAAGCAGTCAGTGGAGAAATGAGACTGGCCTAGAGCCTCATATCTCTTAGCAAACAAACACACAAGAAATAGGAACTTACAAATTCCTCTCCATCCTCCTTATCTGTGCTACCTCATCTGCAGAGACAATGTTTTAGTACAAATTCCTCTCCATCCTCCTTATCTGTGCTACCTCATCTGCAGAGACAATGTTTTAGTTCCATATTTAAAAGGTTAGACATGGGTGTGAGAAAAGGCAGAAGCAAGATGAGTATTATATTTATAAGGAAAATAAGTCTTTGCTTCATCCTGCAATTAGGGGACCCTGAGCAACTATCTCAGGCTTAGACAGTACAGTGAATCGCTCAGGGACCACCACGCACGGTCATGGCACAACATGTCACCGACTTGTCAGGTGCCCCTGACTTTTCCTGGGCATCTATACAACCCTCAGGGCTCCACGTCAGCCTGCTGCAAGGTCAGAATCGTATTTACACACTGTATCACTGGAGCGGGCCAGAAATAGGTGTTCTGCACCTGACTCTTCCTTGTTGGTGCCTCCCTGGCAAATGTCACTCATTTTTTCATCTCTCAGATTCCTGCTGTCTAACCAAGTGGACAAGCTGATCAGCCCTTTAGTTCAGAGCTGACAATAGCTTAAATGTTAGTCTTGTTCAGACACTGGAACTGGAAAACCTGTCTTCATTACCCTTTTCAAAGAAAGGGACCCCTGGTGGATGTTGAGAGTGGGGGGTGGGGGGAGGGGGCAGGACATCAGCATAAGACTGGTTCTGATAGGTATATCTAGAATGTCCTAAACTAGCCGAATCAAGAGAGGTCAGAGTTCATTTGAAGCAAGAGCTAGAATGGGGGAATAGACCATAAATCTGTCACCTTCACAGAATGATCTCTCTTCCTTACAGTTTATGTCATCCAGCTCTTCCACTCATCTTGTGGCTGTCATCTACACAGCTCCCAGGTTCACATCCCCAGTCATGGAATAGACTGTCCCCAGGTCGTTCTCTTCTCCACTCCAAGTCCTGCTGTCATCCTGGACAGCTTCCACAATCACATATGGAATCCATGAAACCACCCACAGAGCTTCTCACTTCCTGAAACCAACAATCTTCACCTCTACTCCACCCCAGCTTCCCATTCTTACGAACACCTCCCAGGCTCCCTCATCACTCAGGATTCCTCCATCTAGAAATACATGAGCACACCTGAGGCCCCAGCAATCTCACCTACCTGATTCCCATGCAACTGCTCTTCCAGCTGAGGCCTTCAAAGCCTCCTCCGTTCCCTTCTCCTTGACCACACTCTCCTTACAGCTTTGTCTCCTTCTCTACTCTCAGAGACCTTCTAACACCACTTCAACCAGAATTCTTGGGGTCCTTCTGCCACCCTGCCCTCCGCTTTGGCTCAATCTCATTACTGACCTTTTCATTTCTCTACACAGAATGCTAAGTATTATTGTATATATACACACACACACTCACAAACACACGTGTGTACAGACTGAGTCCATGAGAAATGTATCATCTGAATTAACTTGAGTCCAGCCCCTGGCCATCATCTCTTGGCCATCTGTGTTCTTTGTTCCATTTCTTCTCAGCTTTCTCAACACCAGGACTTCGCCCTCTCCTATCATTTTGTCCTTTCCCTCTTCACTGTTTTCTTCCCCAGAGCCTGTAAGCAGACTCTCCACTACATTATAGATTTTTAAAATGCTCTCCCTACTCTATGTCAGTTTCTAGTTATTTACTCCTCTCTGTTCTACCTTTTATATAAGGCAAGCTCCTCAAAAGAATAATCTAATAGACCAACTTACTCACCGGCCAGTCACCCTTCAAGCCGCTGCCATCTGGCTTGTCCACACGACACCACTGAAAGAGCTCTGAAAAAAAGAAATAAAACTTTCAAATTTCACCCTGCAGCATTTGATAACATCAATTTTTCCTTCTTCTTAGACTCTCTTGTCCACTAATGTCTCTGGCCTCTTTCTCCCAGTGTTCTTTACCAGGTCCTCTTTTGCTGTCCAATAGTTAAATAATGCTGTTTCTAAGGAAATAGCAAGGATCTAAATCCATCACTTCTTAGCTGTCTGACCTTGAAAGGGTTTCCTAAACCACCTCAAGCTTTGATTTGCTCAGCTGTAAAATGAGAATAATAATAGCACCCACCTCCAAGGGTTATTGTGAAGGTTAAGTGAATTCACACATGGAATGTGCTTACAATAGTTTCTGGCAAATAGCAAACACTCAATAAATTTTAGCTGTGGTTGTTGTTGTTGTTGTTGTTGTTGTTGTTGTTATTGGCACTCTTCCCACCCCACAGCTCATATAGGAAGGTCTCACTTCCATTGCTCCTACAAATATTTGTATCTGACGATTCCTCTCAAGCTTGTTATGTTAAATACTAAACTTGTTTCATTTCCTCCTAAAAATTTTCTCCTCCTCTACTAGTGGGAATCTCAATGAATCACACCATTATCATTTATTCATTCTTTTAACAAATATTTATTAGGTGTCTGCTTCATACCAGGCACTATTCTCTCCCCTGGGAATAGAGAAGAAAGTAAAGTCCCTGCCCTCAGAGGTAATAAATGAGTGAACACACAAATGTTCTCTCACAGAGTAAGGAGGTCTATGAAGAAAATACGGCAAGATAAGGGACAGAAAGTAACATTTTTTTTAGAAAGGATGGCCAAGGGTGTCCTCCTAGAAGAAATGACATTTGATTGGAGAGGTGCCCAAGCCAGGACATCAATGGGTAAGTAAGTTCTGACATTCTCATCTTCTAAACTCTCAGGTCAGCTCTCCACTTTCTTTTCCTCTTGCTGCTGTTTCAGGCCTCCATTTTTCTCATGTCAGTTATTTCCAGAATTCCAAGATTCTAGAATGTCAGGGTTTGCACAATGAAACCATGATTCTTTCCTTAGGTGATATATATTAGCATGTTCAAAGTGTGTTTCATGGAAAATTCCCCTGGGATCTGCAGTCAGATAACTTTGAGAAACACTGGGTTAAAGTTATTTAGATTTCTTTACAGCAAGACTCATCAGAGCATTTAATAAGCTAAGACACATTATGAATTTCTGAGGTGGGATAATAGTGGCATAATAGAAATCACTATTTCCCAAATGTATCAGACCACAAACGCTTTTTTTTAGTTTAATTTTTTTTACCATGTTACATTAATCACCATACATTACATCATTAGTTTCTGAACCCTTTTTTAAGGTGCATCTCATAGCACTAGTGGTCCATAGGACAAACTTTGGAAAATGCTTACCTAAATGTATATTAAGCATCTACTTTACTAATGTAGACCAGCCTTTAAGAAAAATCCATATCATTCTCCTATTAAACTCTTATTACTTTATCAATATTTTTGCTGAAAATGCACAACCTAGTTAATTTGATTTCTTTCTGAAGACTATAAATCCATATCCCAGAGTGCTGACAATAGCAGGTTCCCCATATCTGTCTTATCAAACGTGGTCTTTGAAGGTGCTAACACTTTTCTAATCCAGTTCTCTCTGGAAATATCACATCATTAGAGAGTTAACAAAGCTGTCTCTTCTTTTTTTTTTTAAGATTTTATTTATTTATTTGAGAGAGAGAGAATGAGAGATAGAGAGCACGAGAGGGAAGAGGGTCAGAGGGAGAAGCAGACTCCCTGCTGAGCAGGGAGCCCGTTGCGGGACTCGATCCCGGGACTCCAGGATCGTGACCTGAGCCAAAGGCAGTCGCTTAACCAACCGAGCCACCCAGGCGCCCAAAGCTGTCTATTCTTAATAGACATACTGCTCAGACACAATTTGTGAAAAATTTCAGTCAAATCCTCAGAATTTAAATAGTTAAGACACTGATAATACTAATATCTATTGGACATTTTATTACTTTATCAAATTATCACAGCAACCCTATGAAATACAGTATTATTGCTCCCATTTCATAGGTCAGCAAACGGAGAGAGTCTAAGTAACACACCCGTAGGAAGTGACTGAGCTGGTGTTTGAATGTGGTTCCAGAGACTGTGCCCTTTGCACTGTACTGTCTTGTGAAGGGAAAGCTAATGAGAATTGTAGGAACACATCTAAATGCAGACAGCTATTGGCACAGTCTCTGTTTTCTGAATCTCTGCCATGTAGGTGTTGACTGGGGCCAATGAACAGTCTCTGATATACTGGTACTAAGGGTTTTCTCATCCCCCAGGAAGAAGCTGAGCAAAGCTTATTAACATAATGTTGGGAGGCCTAGTTCAACTGCATGTTCTCATCCAACACTCTCAACTGCCTCGTCCCATGTTTAGAGTTTGGCTGGACTCAGAGCACACTGAGCCAAGCTTTCTTCTCTTTAATTGCTAAACCCATGTTTATTTGAAAGCAGACTTAATCCATGTATTTCTGATTACCCATCAGAACTCATCAAAATGAGGTCCTGAAAAAAAGCCTGTTTGATGTTCAAAAAATAATCTGAAGGCATTGCTCTTGTGAACAGGAAGCTGGACTTTGCCAAAAGTGAACTGCCCTAAATTCTGAAAGACCAGTTTGGTCTGATGTTTTACAAGATATTTAAACCTCTTCACTGTAGACTTGGCCCAAACTTCATCCCTCTCTCTTTTTTCTTACCCACAATCCATGCTTTTAGTTATTTAGCATGTGATGGTGATTTCTGTCATCAGGGATGAGAACACCACTAAAAATATACTGTGTAACTAGTAGCAATAAAAACATGTTATTTCCTTCATATGCCAATCCATGGTTTCCACTTTCATGGTAGATAATTGTTCTTTGAAGTCCCTTTTACTTCTCTTGCTTAATATTATTTTTTCATCCTGGTTAAAACTATCAACTAGTTAATCAACAAATACGAATATAATAAAGTACTAGACTTGTAGGATATTTTTAGAAGTAAAGAAAAACCCACTAACTTCAATTAAGGTTTCAACTCACATACACATATACATTACACATGTATGTTTACTTCTGGACCTCAATATTTTTTTTCCATATTAAAAAATTAGCATGATCTCACTCTTTGAGATACAACTTTAAAATTCTCTGATTCAGTCAAAAATTTTAGAAGATATTACTATAAAGTGATGAGATATAAATCACATCTGAAAACTGCTCTCATATAAAACATTGCAAAAATCTTCTATAGATAACATGTACAGAATGGATTCAGCACATTTACATGATAGGTTTGGGAACAAGAAGTTTTGTGTAAATCTCTTACAAGGTTTACAGCATCCAAATACATCATGTAAATTTCTGTTTATTCTTTCTTCATTAAGAAATTTACATCAAATGCTCTTGAGTACAGTATTGCATTTGTTCCTTTAGCCAGTAGGACCTGTTTGGTGGTTTAATTTAATTTAAGGAACATGAGAGTAGAGAGAAGATAGTGCAGGTGTATTCATTTACTTCCTTCACAGAATAAACGTTTTAGTTCAGTCATCTGTTCCATGGCATGGGAAGGAACTTAATTCTCTCTCACATCTGGATATCTTTATCCTGATGAAAACTGCAATTAACTTCCTAACCCAAACTCCCAGTTTCACAGAGACCCAGTGTGCCTATGTGCTTCCTGATGGTGCCCATCGCTTTGCAGTCCCTGGTGAAGGAGGAGGCCAGAGCTCAGAGGGGGAGGAAAGGAATCCACCTAGTGGATGTCCTCATTCAGTGATACCCTTCGTGCCCTGGTGCCTCACATGTCCCTAAGTCATGAGGACACAGGTCTGGTGCGGCAAGGATGATAAGACTTAGGCAGGACTTTTTTTGTCCAGACCTCCTTTATCATCAGGGAAACATGGCTCCCAAGTCTTACGGAACACTTATGGGAGCATAAGGTGAAGTTGGGGAGCTGAGTGGGGCTCACAAGTGCCCAGACGGAAGCACCTGGGGAATGGGGATGGAAAGGACAAGCAGGGCCAATCCAAATGTCTGCAATCAAAACCAAAAGCCCCTATGGTTGAGCTGTGGTCCCCACTGACATATAGCAGGGCTCTGACTGAGACAAAAAACAAGGCACGTGCAACCCTCTCCGGGCCTTTTTTTTTTTTTTTTTTTGTCAAACATTAGGCAAAAAACTACCCAATAAGGTCATTAATTTTCTTTTTTTTTAAACATAGCTTTTTTTTTTCAGTTATGAAAGTAGCATGCTTGTTATAGAAAAGCCTGTACATACAGAAAGATGTAAAGAATGAATTAAAAATAACTCCTAATCCCACTGAAAGGCAGAGACAAACCTTATAATGTTTTGGAGTATTTTTCTCCACCATTTCTTCTCTGTGCATTTATTTCACCAAATTGGGATTATGCTCTATTTAGAGTTTGGGAACCTGCTTTTTCACTTACTGTAATATGAGCATTTCCCCCAGATCATTAAATGGTCTTCAAAACACGCTTTGGGATGGCAGCATAGTCATTTTCTCTAATGGACCAATGTTGAAATGTTTTTGGCTAGACAAGATCATAGCCCTTTTCTAATAAGCACAAATAGTTCTTAGATTTTGTTTTATTTATTACACTTCCCATTTTCCATCAGGATTTTTCATGGGGTGGGGTGTTAGTCCAAGGACTGATTCAGCTGGTTCCTGAAGGACTAAGAGAAGCAGATGTGTAGGCTTTTGGAGATTATAGATCTGGGCTCACCAAATGTGGAATCCACCCACAAGTCATTGTCTCTGAAGGTAAGAAGTAGTAAATGCTGGGGCGCCTGAGTGGCTCAGTCATTAGACGTCTGCCTTCGGCTCGGGTCATGATCCCAGGGTCCTGGGATCGAGCCCCGCATCAGGCTCCCTGCTCTGCAGGAAGCCTGCTTCTCCCTCTCCCACTCCCCCTGCTTGTGTTCCCTCTCTCGCTGTGTCTCTCTCTGTCAAATAAATAAATAAAATCTTTAAAAAAAAAGTAGTAAATGCTATACCGTGCCATTTCTCCCTCCCTAACGTGTTTCTGAATTTTGCTTTCTTTTCAGGTTGTTAGGTAATAATGGCATGTAATGACAAATAGAAGCAATAAATAAGAGAGCAATATAAGAGAATTTATAAGAACTGAACGCAGCTATGTAGAAATGACGACAGACTTCGATTACACTGATTAATATGCACCACATGAAGATTAAACAGAATTTCTGTACCAGAAACATGAAAGAGACAAGAGGAAGAATGTAAGATAAGACACTGTAGGGGAGATGAAGAGAAGAGAAAAAAATAATAAGGATCATATTGGCCAAATTAAACTCAATGTATGTAATCAAGAATGGGAAAACTATATATTAAAAAAAAATCCAGGGCATAATTAACACAACATTGATACAGAAGTTACCTTTTGGGAGGTAGGAGCTTGTAATAAAGGAGAGTTCCACAAAGAGCTTTTAAGTGCTGGCAATGTTTGATTTCCTGACCTGAGAGGCTTCCTTTGCTTGGTAATTAATCTGTAAAGGAACTTATGTTTATGCACCTTTCTGTATGATATTTATGAGACAAAAATCTAACCAATTTCCAGAGACACTTGGAAGAGTATGGAATTTGTGTTTGGGCTGGAGAAGAATAATTGTTCCACAGGGGGAGTATACAGAAGAGAAACAGCCTTTTGTTTAAAAGGGAAAAAATGGACAAAGAAATCACATGTGGGAATTGAGGCTGGGACAGGCAGAAAGATGCTCCTAGTTTACAGTTACTTAGATAACAAAGTTGTACAAAATTCTTAAGGTTGAGTAAATTAAACTCCTGGCAAAGGTCTTTAAGGATAACACAAGATGTACATACAGCATGATGGCTGTAATTAATAAAACTGTATTATATACCTGAAATTTGCTAAGAGAATATCAATCTCAAGTGTTCTCACCACACACACACACACACACACACACACACACACACACACACACACACAAAGGGAACTATGTGATGTGAAGGATGTGTTAATTAACCTGATTGTGGTAAATATTTCACAATGCATACATATATCAAATCACCATGTTGTACACTTTAAATGTACAAACATTTGTCAATTTTATCTCAATAAAGCTGGGAAAAGAAAGAGGCATACAAGAAATGAGAAAGGGAGGGGACAATGAAGTAAGAACTACCAATTAGATGTATGTGCATGTGTGTGTGTGTGCGTATAAATATATTTAAAGTCAGCAGCTATTACTATTGCTCAATCAAATCATTAATCATAATCATTAATCATTAGCAGAAGCCTGAGAAGAAGAAAATCTGGGTTGCAGTTCTATCAAATTGCCATGTAATATTTTGACAGTAATTTGATTTTAAAAATGAAAGGGCAGTATGATATAGTCATTAAGCTTTTGCCATTGCAGACGTATTTCTGAGATCAAATTCTACTTTTGCGCTCATGGGTTTGTGTGACTCTGGGCAGGATTCTCAACCTGTTTGCGCCTCAATCTTCTCGGCATGAAGTGGGGATTATAGTCCTTACCTCACAGGACTGTCAAGAGGATTAAATTAAATAATCCATGTTATTTGCTCAGCACAGTGTCCATAAATGTTGGCTGTTATTATTATACTTGTTACTCATAAGTTTTACTTGTCTTAGCTCTGAAGGAAAAACAATGGACTCAACAATGACTAGGGCCCCCTCCTCTTAAAAAATGACAGGATTCCATCCCAGTGGCTGTGGCTTTGATGTGTTAAACTTCCTTGGAATGTCAGAGAGCCAACAGTGATCAGTAAAGTTGTGCCCATGTGCAAGGAGTTCAGGAAATATGAGGCGAAAAGGACTCTCATTATTCTGAGTCCATGATGACATATCCACCAAGAAGAACCAGAAAGGGTGAGCGAGCTGATATCCTTCTCCTGCTGACACCTCCAACAACTCCAACAAACTGACTCAACTCATCTTTCAAAAAAACCTGAGATGATGGAATGCTTGATGTTCCCTTCCCACAAAGGGTCTGCCAAAGAATTCTTTACAAATATATCTTTCAAGAAAAAGAAAGCATATATATTTTAATCTGTTTTAGTTGAATGAAAAGTGCTGTTTTGAGTATTGACTTTGCTTACATTTGGTGATGACTCACCTTAATCCCACTGTATTGAGATATCCCAGCCCCTTCCAGCCACTGACTTCCCACAATACCCTGTAGTCATTGCCATGATACTCTTGAAGGGTGGGTCAAAAACTAAATGGGAGATATTTTTCTGTTCCCTACTCTCTGAAATTACCGTTGAATATTTTTGCGACAGTTATTGAGTATCTTATGTCTTAAATCATCCAAAGCTAGACTATATTCGAACAGCTTGCCATCTACCTTTTAGGGTAGAACAGGAAGGAAAGTGCTTGTATCTTTTACTTAGTCACTCCGAAGTCACCTACCTCTAACCCATCCCCTCCAGCCCACAACACTCAGAAAGCCTCCTACCATATGCTTTTGTCTGCATTTCTTTACAGCCCAAATTAGATCTGTGAGGAGCATTAACTGATTTGGGGTTTATGTCCAATAGACCACATGTAATACAGAACTATTTTCTAAAAAAATTATCATGTATATCTGATTTTTTGGAAGGCCAAAAAAAAGTGAGTGTGTCAAATTTTGTGAATACTGTTTATATTCTTTTGTTACCCTCATAACAAGTGAGATGGAAAAGAAACAGTGGTAAAGATAGTCCACAAAACATAATAAAGTACATTTTCATGAGTATTTAAGTGTCTTCTTACTTTTCTAGAGTATATTACAAAATTTTCTTCAATAAGACAGAGAATTTTTTAAATGGTAAAAAATAAAGTTTTTAAGATTTTATTTATTTATTTGACAGAGAGAGAGAGAGAGAGCGAGCACCAGTAGGCAGAGCAGCAGGCAGAGAGAGAGGGAGAAGGGAGCCCGATGTGGGGCTCAATCCCAGGACCCTGGGATCACGACCTGAGCTCAAGGCAGATGCTTAACCGACTGAGCCACCCAGGCGCACCCAAAAATAATTTTTTAAGTGAAGACCATTTCTACTAAATTACTATTCTTCCAGGTAACTTTAAATTGAATCTTGATCATTATCCAAAACCAAAAATACTGTAATTTCAGAAATAGAAATGTTCATGAAATACAATATATTCTATGAAAACAATTGCTTCAGTGAAAACATTTGTAGAAGCTAATCCAGGGAGGCACAACTGATATTTTGTAGGTGTTGGATGGAGATTTTGAAGGTGGTTGGGCAAATCCCCGTAAAAATTCAAAAGATTCATAGTGAAACCTAACAGGGTGAAATAGAATCATCCAGACAAAGAACAAATGTCAGGGAAGGACAATGAGAGCCCTAAAATAAAATCCCCATGAGAAAAGGTTAACCATGCACCAGTAGGAAGGTCAAAGTGGGATAGAAATCCCCCATTTGTGAACTAGTGGCCCCTAGAACATGTTCCAATACCCAGGAGGGAGACAGTTTGTACCCTGACAATGTGGTTGTGTACCCTGAGAAAGAGCTACATCACTGTCCTAGGCCAGTATCATCTCCTCAAACCACTGGCACTGAGGAAAGAATTCACACATCCTCAATGGCCTCCACTGGAACAGAAAGCTCATCCCCAGGATCAGTACTCAGGACTTAACAAGAGGCAGTGGAGCTGTTCAGTGTTAAAAGTGGTCTTAAGTACATTTTATGGTGACAGATGGTAGCTACACTCATGGTGAACCTAGCATAATGCATAGACTTGTCGAATCACTATGTTGTACAACTGAAACTAATGCGCCATTATATACCAACTATATTTCAAATAAAAACAAAAGTGGTCTTAGAGGAGAATTCCATGACTATCTGGGTTTCTGGGTCTGACCTGAGATCTTCTGCTTTAGTAGCTCCTTCTGAAGCAATTATCTTTAGAGAAAACTGTGAAGTTCCTCAACCTCACAGATTCACTGACTTAACTGAAGTTGGAACCAGCACCACGGCAAGAAGACTTGGGTTAGTTCCCTGACGGATTTTTGGAGATTCCAGGGCAGGGTTTGACAAGGCCTGTTCGCGTGCCCCGCTGTGGAAAGGGACCACCATGTTACACAACACTAAGAGAATACTTAAAGGGGAGCCTGGGTGGCTCAGTCAGTTAAGCATCTGCCTTCTGCTCAGGTCATGATCTCAGGGTCCTGGGATGGAGCCCCGCATCGGGCTCCCTGCTCAGCGGGGAGTCTGCTTCTCCCTCTGCCTCTGCCCCCCCCGGCTCGTTCTCTCTTTCTCTCTCTCTCTCTCTCTCAAATAAATAAAATCTTCTTAAAAAATAAAAATAAAAGAATATTTAAAGTAAAAAATATTTGTGAATTTATAATGTTTTGGCATCACACTGGGAGTCATATTAATTTAAGAGACAGTTTTGCTGAAACTAGTTTTTTTTAACTTCCTGCTCTCAAGTCAACATAAACAGTATTCAGATTCTCAGTCCAAATATAAATACCTGTTTTTTTTAAGTGAAAATTTAATCATAAACTTCTTCTGATTAAAACACTGATCAACCAACAAGATTACATAAACATTTTAAGTTTATTTTATGCTGCAGGATAAATATGTTTGAAGTGCAAAAAATTTTTTGGCTAAAGTCAGTTCATTAAATCTGTATTAAATATGGTCTTTCTATAACATTGCACCAAAAAATAATTATGTGAAAGGGAACTGTAACTGAACTTTAATCAATCACTGTTACAGTTCATTACTATGTTCTGCTGGCACTAAAATCCCTCTATGCCACTGTACCCCATTTTCTATTTGACTTGTTATGAAAATAAATATGGTTAGATATTAGAATTTCATTTTACTCCAACATTTCACTTGAGTCTTTGAGTGGGCCTTCTAATTTCAAAATTCCAATTATGTTTCCTCCAAAATGACGATTATCTTCCTCTTTAACTCATGAATTCATTTCTCGTAAGGTTAACCTTGATTTTTGGTTTAAAATAAAATACTCCTCCTTCACATATTTTTAAAAAGCCAGGGACTGTCCTTTGATTACCGTCCAACACACATACATTTACATCAAATACCAGGTAGCGATGATTCATGCGTTGGTAAAGTTCTATAGAATGACAGCTAGACAGGATGAGTTTGTGTAGCGCATTTAAAGATGCCAAACAGGGAAGAAGGGCTTATTCAGTTCCAGCCCATCAGGTTCATAATAAGCAATTAAATATCTGTAATTAAATCTCCACTTACTCAGCAGACCAGAACAGCACGTTCAAATCCAGTCTTCAGGGTAAGTAATAAGCTTTAAAAAACTACATTCATTCATTCTGATCATAAAGAATGTAACAAAAACAATAAAAACTAAATGTGTGTTTAAGAGATCTGGTGGCATTTAAGGTGTAGACAGGCTTAACTGGACTTCAAAATTAATACGCACCTGCAGAAATAAAATAAACAACACTAAAAATTAATATGCATTTATTTCAGTACTGGGTAAGGGTAGCAATTAATACGGGCAAGAAAGGAGTTTAAGAATGAAACACCTGTGGGTATTAAAAATAGTAACGTGCCCCTTTAAAATGATTTCTGGTTGCTATGAACAATATTTAAGACATGTGGAAGAGGGAGATTTATAATATCATAAAAGTGTGACTGCTGGACTCTAATAACATTCTTGGGTCTCAATAATACCCTTCTTCTATATAAGACAAATCGGATTATATAGTTTTCTATCAAAAATAATAACTATGAAATACAAGTAGTTTCTAATTTGAGTAAAATACTGCAGATATATAAGAGTTACTGAATTAGGGCTTATCGTGCACTTTATGTTTTCAGAGATGTGAGTTAGCAACACAGGGTCCAAAAAAAAATGAAAACATTACTCCCACTTTTCAGAAGCTTACATTTGGAGACCCAAGACATACTCATAAGAAAGAGAGCAATCACAAAGACGTGCACACATATCCATTCACAAGATACTTTCCTCACATTACTTCACCAGTCCCACGATAATTTGATGATACAAGAAAAGAGAAGGGTCATTATTGTTTGTGTGAGCTTTTTAGTTTAAAAAACTCCAGTTCTGTCGTAAAATAAAACTGTAACTAAAGAATTAAGCATTTCATAGGTTCGAGTACTGATAGAAGCAGCTGCCAGCAATATCTTAATTATACCTTACAACAATCCTACAAGATAGAAGGATAATTATATGCCCAATTTAGAAATTGGGAAAATAAAGGTTATTAAGCAACTTTCCTGAGGACACACACAGTCAATAAACGACAGAGCCAGGATAGAGGATTTGAACCTCCACCTGCCTGACTCAGAACCCATGGTCTTAACCATTACATTCGCCCACCCTCCTCCATTTACCTAGCTCTTTGAATCTGACTGGTTACTTGACCTCTCCGAGCCTCAGGTTCCCTATGGATAGCATACAGCATCATTCTCTGGGACTACTCTGTGAATTAAATGGCATGACTTTTGATAAATTCTTGCCCCCAGTAAATGCTCCATTAAAGGTGGGATTCTTTATCTCACCTTTCCCTTAGGGTATTTGCCCAAGATCACACAATTAGTGAATGGCCAATCTAGGACCCAGACCCGTGTCCTCAGTCTCCCTGCTCTCAGACTACCTTAAATCTCCTTCCAAAATGGCCAGCACTGTGCTCCATCCACAGTAGGCATTTTATTCTATTCGTGTTACTGCAGTTCCATTATCTCTATGTCCAAAGTCCATGTTACATAATAGATAAGAGCAAGCAGCTGGTGTTGCTCAACATTCCCTCGGCTCTCATCTAAAAGGCTGGCTTCTCTCTAAGCTTCAGAACAATCAATGACCATTCCACTTTTTTCACTGTTTTGGGGGGAAGGGGGGAGATGTGCTAACTAAAATAAAACAAAGTGTTCTACAAACAAACGAAGTCATGGAGCTTAGTTATATGTACACAGATTTAAAAACCATACTACAAATATATCATTAAAACCATAAGGCAACCAGCTGACAAAGTATTATCACTAAAGGAGCAATAAACTTCAATTGACTTGACTTATTCATTGTGGTTCCCTCTTCTTTGGGTGTTACTGTTTTAGCATTTTTTATTATTTGCAACAAATTGTTTAAGAAAGTATAATTTAATTGTTAAGCTTGTACAAGAGCAAAAAGATAGTCAAAGACAAGCACGATCAGGTAGTAATTTACTGACCAGTCTCATGGGCTAACACACGTTAAGATGCAGTGAGTGATGTTTTGAAATGCATGAGTTGTGTCTTGATGTCTGAAGACCAGATAATTCAGAATATTAATAAATACTTGTAAGAATAATCACTTGTAATCACAGTAATCACATGCAATAACGTTAATAACAATAATATTGCAGGGTGACAATTCTTCCAGCTCCAACGGTAATAGAAAGCCATCCTCCTCTGCTGAGGAACAATGGAAATCAGAGGTGAGAACTCACAGTGGATCTTTGAATTATTTATGAGCTCATACATGTCACTTGCATCTGTACGTTAAAAAAAAAAAACCACGAAAGTATAATAGCTCATTAATGATGCAAATTTCAAAAAAGATGGACTTTATTCTGATTTGGTGACGGTTTGTGTAATTCAGCATTCTTACCAACAGTGAAGTGTCGGCTTTCTATTCTTTACTATTCCTAGGATTCATATTGCTTGGCCAGGTCAGCATTTTGGGCACCTTTATTTCACTCATCTCTGATTTACCCATTTTTATTAGCCCCTATTGCACACCAGCAACACTGATTAAATCACTGTCATAATTTCTCTGAGATGCAATTAGAGTGAAGGTGGATCATTTGTACACTTAAAATATGTAGATTTAATAATGCATGCACAAATGAAGGAGAACGATTTTTTAAATCTACTGCAAAAACACAGGAGAGAGAAAAGAATGAAACAAATGTGTCTAAAATGTTAACAGTGGGGAATTCTTTGTACTATTCTTGCAACTTTTCGTTGTCTGAAATTATGCCAAAATTAAAAATTAAAAGAAAAAAATTACATTGCAAGTCAATTTGCCATTCCACTAAATGAGCTTAAGCCACAGAATAAGAGAAAGTGGTACATGAGACTCTGAGCTAGCCTCAGTTGACACAACCCTCAAAATATGAGCATCATGCCATGTGGAGTGTGGTTTTAGTGTTTTAATATATGTATTTCTTGTGTAAAACAATATTTTAAAAATTTTGTATTTGGGTTTTTATTACATGCTATATATTGTACATTTATGCATACACATTGTTTTAAACAGGGTTGTAAAACCCTGTACACTATATTTGAAGGGTGATTTAAGATTTTCAAGAGTGATTTTGACTGTGTGTGATTTTAGCCTTATGTGCTAACTTTAGGTCTTGTCCCCAGGTCAGCTGCAATTCTACTGAACTCTCACAAGTACAGAGAGAAGTTACATCAATTAATAAGTTAAAGTCTTGTCTTGATGGCTGCTCTATAATCATAAAATCAAGAGAATGAGAATTTGGTTCAGCAATCCTTTCCCCTTTCCGTGCTCTTTGCCCCCTTTTAGTATCTCTGCTGTCGCTGGGAGGCTAAACCCTTGGTGTGCCCTGCTGACCTTGGTCACAGAATGAAAGCATCTGATAAACAAAATGTGCTATGTGTGTCCCAGGAGAGTTTTATTTGGGGAAGGAAATGCTGTCTGGGAAAAGTAACAAACAAAAGGGAATCTGACAAATCTAAGTCCCTTATTGGGGAAGAAGTCTTCAGGCAGGGGCAGTTCCCCTAGCTCTGTGATTATTAAGTACACTGACATACTTACTCCATTTACTTCTTGACCATTTTAATCTCTACCACCACTGAGTTCAAGTTACGTTTACTCTAATGTGCCAAGCTTAGTAGAGGGACTCGACACATATTATAACACAAGACAAATTTAGCCAAGGAGATTTTCTTTGTATGTCAGAGTATGCGTCTTTTGGAGATTTGGTTGCTGTTGTAGCTGTTATTTTGACTTTGAAATAAATGTGAAATGTAGTCAAAAGGGCCTGGGACTAAGAGTTGGAAGATCTGATACAAACTGCATGCTTGTCAAATTACAAAATCTCTGTATGCCTCATTTTCACAATCTGTAAAAGGCATGAAGATCATTCAGAGTCTTTTTTGTTTTAAGATTTTTTTTTTTTAAATTTATTTGACAGAGAGAGACACAGCGAGAGAGGGAACACAAGCAAGGGGGTGTGGGAGAGGGAGGAGCAGGCTTCCTGCTGAACAGGGAGTCCGACGCGGGGCTCGATCCCAGGACCCTGGGATCATGACCTGAGCTGAAGGCAGACGCTTTAACGACTGAGCCACCCAGGTGCCCAAGAGTCTTAATTACTTATAATCACGGTAAACACCTGTGATAAGTAACCATGTGTTAATGACAGTCTGCCCTACCCAGCTCCCAGGTTTGTGGTAAGGAACAAAAGAAAGAATGTTTATGGAAGCACTTTATGTCTCTAAAGCATGAAATAAATACGACAAAAGAGACTAACTACAATGGTTAATTTTATGTATTAACTTGACTGGGCAAAAGATGCCCAGATATTTGGCTAGATATTATTCTGCGTGTGTCTGTTGAGAAGTTTTCTGGGTGAGATTAACATTTGAGTTAATAGCTTGAATAAAGTAGATCACCCTTCCCAATGTGGGTATGCCTCACATCTCTTCCATTGAAGGCTGAATGGGACAAAAAGACTGAAGGGAGAATTTGCTTCCTCTCTCCCTCTTCCTGTCTTTAAGTTGGGACATTGGTCTTCTCCTGCCTTCAGACTTAGGCTAGGACTAGAACTATTACCATTGGCTCTCCTGTTTTCTCCAGCCTTCAGACTCAAACTAGAACTCAACTCTTCTGGGTTTCCAGCTTGCTGACTGAAGATCTTGGGACTTCTCAGCCTCTAGAATCAGCTGAGTCAATTCCCCTTATAATTAATCATATATATATATATAATGTAATATATGATGTAATCTCCTATTGATTCTGTTTCTCTGGACAACCCCAATATACTAGCTATGAAAAATATTCACAGCTTATGAAAATATTCATTCCTTATACCTATTAGTTGGGTAAATTTACAGAACGACCAGTGAAAAGTTGTGTCAACCAGTTTCATCATCATATCTATGCCCAATGACCAGTCTGAAAATTTTGCACCCATCTCCACCACATCTTAGAATTACTAAGAGGGCTGAAGATTCTGAGGTGATGTAGGACCATTCTAGCCAGAAGAGTGCTGAGTTTATTTCTGGGGCAATCTACTTCCACACAGTTTGTCTTCTTGGTCTTTAGACTGTTTCATACTCACATAAAGGAAAAGAAATGAGATTTCATAGTTTAAGAAATGAGAAATTACTAAGCACCATATTGGGCATAAATTGGTGTTATGAATCCAACGTATCTTACTGTGATGATGTCTCATATATTTTCTGTTCCTTTGGAGAAGGGTCTGGTATGTACCTGCTCATTACCACCTTCTCATAGTGATGCGTGCTTTCCATGAACACAACTTGCAATCATCATACGCCATCCACTATTTTCACAAGCTTTTTGTTGTTTTTATTGTCCTTAAATCTTATCTAAATGAAACATTTAAGACATTAAATGCCCTAAGTCCAAAGTTTAATAAGGGAATTCCATCTGAGGCACAATCTCCATGAATGATAATGAAACACTGCTACGATTTTAATCCCTTATAGGACCAAATTTGTATAATGCATCACGTCAAACACAAAGGATTAAACTCACTGGAAGGGGGGAAAAAATAAAAGGTCTAGGTTAGTCTGCCCTCTAGTGTAGCTTACTGGTTCCTAAAATAAACCAGAGAAACGTGTCCTGGAAGCTGATTGTGCAATTCCGTCAGGATGGCAACTTGCCACCATCGCCAGTGCCCGATTTTTGCAACGCTCGTCTTTGGGAGCTACAGACTTTTCTAGCATTAGGTCATATTTCTAACCTAATTTTCAAGAGAAATACATACGGAGCCCCACCCTCCTGGACCTATGCCTGCTTGAAGTCTATGTTATGTGGATAGCCTTGACCGTGGTGTGTGCCCTTTTCTATCATTTCAGGAGAACAGGGATGCAAATAAATAAAAAGATATATTTCTGGGTTCAGAAATGAGTGCATTAGGAGAGGCTTCGGAAAGGGAGAGATTTGGTCTAAGAACTGTTACTAGTGTGAGTCTCTTAAGGACAACCTGGGCTATCTACATAACAAAACACCTTGTCCTTGGCTGGCCTTTCTGAAAGTTCATTTGCAGAGGTATGTATCCTCTGCTGGACTCCAAGGCCTATGTTTGCAGTAAAGAAACATCTTTGTGTTCCCTGTTTCGTAACTTCCCTCAAATTCTGCTTTAGAGGGGCGCTTGGGTGGCTCAGTCGTTAAGCATCTGCCTTCGGCTCAGGTCATGATCCCAGGGTCCTGGAATCAAATACCGCATCGGGCTCCCTGCTCGGTGGGAAGCCTGCTCCTCCCTCACCCACTCCCCCTGCTTGTGTTCCCTCTCTCGCTGTGTCTCTCTCTGTCAAATAAATAAATAAAATATTTAAAAATAAAAAAAATTCTGCTTTAGAGTTAGAAAGTAAAGTGCTTTAGGGGATAGTTATTTTAAAACGGCAGTTTATACTCAATTGCATAAACACGTCTTTGTTTTTTTAAAGAAAGTCTAATGCTTATAACCGGTGGACTTGCATAGGTCTGAAAGCTTTCCTGTTACACATCAATTCCAGAATTATTTCAAACAAATAAATACAATATTGAATTACTTCTTAAAATAAATTCAAGGCCCTGTGCACATATTTACCTGGAAAACTCAAGTTCCCTGATTAATCAAAATCTGGCCTATACTTCCTTGCTCTTTCCACATGCCTTTAGTTCATGTACCAAAGATATTTAGCTAAGTAGTGATAGTTTGTTTCTAGGCACCCCCAATCACCACCAATTTCAGGAAATACAGGTCCTGACCTTCACAAATAAAAAAATAAATAAAATAAAGCAAATACCCTTTTTACATATAAATTATACATACACACACAAAAAATTCTAAATCTGCAAAACACAAAAATATCCTATTTATATTTCTGTCATCATAGCTAGCAGTTCAGGTGGGCTAATGATGAACCAAATGGCATTCCAGCCCCTGAGTACACTATCACAGACTACCTGATTCACTCTTGGCATAAGGGCTTCCTTAGGCCATCAGTTTGGGCTCCTTCACAACAGCAGTATAAACACAGCTTTGATCTTCCATCTATCTTCAAATTGTTCATCCCTGACAATAAGATAACCACAGGCGTCTAGGCTCTAAAAACATGTTTTAAGCTGACTGGAGAGGAATTAAAAAGGAGAAGCGATGTCAAGTAGTGGACAGAGCACTAGGAAACAAGACACCTGATTCTAATTGTGATCTCGTCACCAGCTACACTGTTAACTTAAACAGGTCACTTTACTATTCTGGAGTCTTCTTCTGCTCATCTATAATAGGTGTGGGCTAGAGTCAGATGAAATCAGAGGGATCTCACCTTTCATCACCAGACTGCCTGTTCTCGTTACAACAATGCCTTCACATCTATATCTGTGTTTCAATGTGTTTTAGACTAAAAATACCACAAATTCTAAGTTTGCCAATCCAGGGACAGTGTTACCCAAATACCATGTTCACACTGACGCCGGTTCTCAGTCTAATCCACACCCAGGGCATGTTTGTCATTTGCTGTACTGATTTTCCTGCTAGTTTTCTTTGCCTAAGTCTCTTAAAGATATGAGGAGCTTAATCACTGTCATAAAGAGAAGATGAAAGATTGAAGGCTCTCTGATTAGCATTTTGCATATTTTTTCTGAGAATTTCAAGAGCACATAAAACTCATTTGTTCCCTATCAGCATTTCCCTTTACCCCTTTAGTTTGCTGACATGTGATTTTCAAGTCATTTTTGGAAATCTGAAACCTGTTAGAGATCGCAGATGCCAAGATCTGCATGACTGCTATAGTTTTGGCAGAATCCGCTTTTTTAAGACAACAAAGGCAATAAATAGAAATCTGCTTTCCTCTGACTCTATTCTTTTCCAAAAGAAAAAATGTCTTTGTGGATGCACGTCATTTAATAAGGTTTCTAGACTGTCTTGGTTTAGACTGTGTTTGTTCTTAGCTTTGACTCAAAATAGCATCTGGGCTTTTCATCTTGAGAATTGCAAGCTTATTCCTGTTATCAGCTTCCACTAAGAGCATAGCTTCATATTTCTTTTAATGTCTATGATTCTCTTTAACAAAGGTAATGATCCAAGCGCCAATGGTGGACAGCAGTAAAAATACGTTTTTGCCAATACAAATGAATATCTGACTAATTTGAACCCTAACCCTGGCCACAGTTCTTAGTCTTCATGCCATTTAAGTCAGCTTCGCAAGGGCGGGATGAGGGTGGGGAACTGACAAAAGAGGTAGAGCCTTATAAATAAGCACAGGAAGTGAAAAGGAGATGTGGCATCTGACTTAAGGCTCAGGGAAAAGGAGACATGTGAGAATTTCAAGATTGGGTATAATTTTGACAGAGAGAGAAATGCGAAAGACAGAAATGGGGCAGGAATACTAAAAGCAAAAGTTAGATGAGAAAGGGACAGCCATGTTGAAGAATAGCCAGAGGTTCAGTTTTGTTTTAGACGTGATGTGTGGTCACACGACAAGCTGAGAGATGGCGTTGGAAAGGTGATCTGTAGTTAGACTGGAGAGGATGCAAAAAACGGTCCTGGTCTGTCCTTCATCAGTAAAGGTGGAGATAGCGCCCTGAAAGGAGAAACAGGCTACACCAGACCTATCCCAGGCATGAGACATCTTCCAGAATGGTACTACTAGAAATCCCAGGCCAGCCAACTCCAGGAATCAGAAACGGACTCAGAAAAGAATTGAGGAAGTCACTCCAAAGCATAAAGTCCCTGAGATGTGGGGACCCAGAGCCCTGGTCTAAGAGCGGTAACTTTGAGGGATGTTCCAAGGAATAAGCAATGGGTTCTGAAGAGTAGAGAGAGGGGCATTGATGATGGCACCAAAGTTCTGAGCCTGGGGACTGAACTTACCTGGTAACGTCCTCTGTCAGGAGCTGCACTTTCCTTCATAACAGTACTCTAGGCCACTTCTACCTCTGAGAATTTTTGACAAAATAAAATTATGTAAACATGACTGGAGCAAATTCCTTAAACTTTCTGTGCCTCAAGTTAAGTTTATATCTGCAAAATGGGAATAATAAGGCTTTATACATTTATTAAAGGCACGGAGTTAATATTTGTAAATCACCTAGAACAGTGCCTGGCACAAAGTCAGTGCTATTTAAGTGGCTGTTTTATATATATATAATTTCTTGCTTTTTCAGAACCCTCCTTCACATATAAGCAACATAAACGGAGGGTAGCTGAAGAACCTCACAGGTTATCAAAATATTAGAGTCTCACTGTACTACCCAACTCCCTTCTTCTTCTAAAAGCTCCTTCTTCCCTCCCTTCGGAAGGGGAGGTGCCTGGGGAGATGAAATTTTATTCTGTCTTAAATATCAATCTTCATGTAAATTTGCATCACCTTGAATCAATGTTCTGGCTGATAGCCAGGCTCAAATGCATACTATCTCTTACTTTCAAAGGCCCTCTGCTGTTACAGCTCAAATATAGAAACCCGGTGTGTCGTCGGTGTCTGTAATGGAACACACCATAGCAGCGACTGCTCTTGACTGTAAAGAGCACACCCCCAAACACGTCTGACCACCCTTGTTAGATGGTGAGCTCCCTGCAGCCTGGGTCTGTGTCATTCCCATCTTTGTACTCCTCAGCAGTGTCCAGCACCGTGTTTACACAAAGTACGTAGTCACTAGTTCTTTGCAGAACAAAACTGATTCAGGAAAAACACACAAATGACATGTGTGTACAAACACTTTCAAGCGGATGAACAACTAGTTTTCTTGTAAAGACCAGAAACAGTCTGTGTGAGAGTATCTGGCCAAGACCTTCACTGTGACAACATCTGAATCACCTTGTTTTGTCTGAAGACTAAACTTTTAACCTCAGCCCCACATCAGAGCTCACCGTAACGATGTAAATGAAGCCATGTGGTCCAGCAGGCCTAACAAACAGCAGTCCCACTTCTTCTGTTGCTTTAAACTCTTGAAGTTTCACATGACTGCAGACTGTTAGAATTATGTGAAATATGTTTCCAAAGTCTTGCCTCTGCCCTCTTTGGAAATAAGTCATAACCAGCTGCAGTTCCTGCCACGTCGTAGTATAGATGAAACACATTTTACTTTGTTTTCTATAAACACAGAAAAATCTGAGCTCTGAATTCTGAACAAGCATCTATAAGATCAAAGGGAGTTAAAGCAGAAAAGACTTCAGGAATCAGTTCTGATTGGTAAGGTTCCTGATTAGTACAGTTCCTTACTGTTCCTGCTAAAGATCTTCGTAGCTAAGCTATTTACCAGTATAGCTCAGTAAATTACATTGCAAGAACTAGGCAGACGACTCAATTCAGATATCATATATGGGATTTTTCATCTGGGGATGAAAGTGTTAATACTAAGTTTTGTGGGTTTTTGTTTTTCAAAGCCCCCTTTTTATTGGTTTTCTGCCATCTCATTTTCTCCTGGTTTTCTTCCAACTTTTGGCCCCTTTTCCTAAGTTTGTATCCTTTTCTTCCTGGTGTCCTATGAATATTTTTTAAAAGATTTTATTTATTTATTTGTCAGAAAGAAAGAGAGAGAGAGAGAGAGAGCACAAGCAGGGGGAGCAGGCAGAGGGAGAAGCAGGCTCCCCACTGAGCAGGGAGCCCGATGCGGGGCTCAATCCCAGGACCCCGCGATCATGACCTGAGTCGAAGGCAGACACTTAACCGACTGAGCCACCCAGGCGCCCTGTGTCCTAGGAATATCGACGATCCCAAAGATTTGTCTCCAACCTATTCTCTTCGTGTCCACCTTCCTCTCGGTTAGCTGGCCACGTCCATGTCTTCAACAACCACTGTACTTTGACGTCTCCCAAAAGTCTGTTTCCAACCCAACACACCCTCCTGAGCCAGAGTCTCTTCTGTGTTGAAGAACATTTCCACTTGAATTCCTTTCCAAAATGCCACATTCAAGACACAATGAAAAGATCTTTAACATGGCATTGAAAATTCTCATAAACTGACCCTGGCCACGCTCTATGCTCCTATCTCACCTCCCTTTCGTTCACCTCTACCTGACCAATCGCAACAAACAAACGTGCATTTCCTTGAACATAGGGTGTCCTTATCTGCCCTCATTCCTTTGTATCGGGTGCATCTTCCGCCTGGAAGTCTCTGCACCTGGTTAATTTCCATCCCACTTTTCAAGTGCTGTTCAAAGGTCATCCTCTCCCAGCCTTCCAGATCTGCACTGGAGCCTCTGATGTCTCACATGTTATCCTGAACCAACACTGCTACATCACTTATCTCAGGTCTATATTTATTAGGTAGCAAACTTCCTGACATCAGAAACAGCATATTAAGCTTTGCTTCTGTAGAGCCCACTGAGCTTAGAACCATTCCTGGCACATGCAGATTTTCAGCTGATGGCTGTCAAATTATTAAGAGAATGAAAGATGAATCTACAAAGAAACCCAGACCCTTTCAAACCAGGTTATTATTTTTTTTACATTTTATTTTGATATGATTTAAAGCCTATAGGAAAGTTGTAAGGCTATTCCAAAGAACTCCCATGTATCCTTTATTCAGACACACTAATTGTTTATACGGCTTTATGATTCTCTCTGTATACATTTATGCTGTTTCTAAATCACTTGGTAGTAAGTTGGAAATATCATGCCCCTTTACTTCTAAATACTTCAGTGTGTATTTTCTAAAAGCAAACCTATTCTCTTATATAACCACAATGAAGTTATTAAAATCAGGAAATTTAACATTGATATAATACTATTATGTAAGTCATAGTCTATATTCTTTTTTTATTTATTTTTTAAGGGACGGAGAGAGAGTGTGAAGGGGTGGGAGTGGGGGGGACGGACAGAGAGAGAGGGAGAGAGAGAATCCTAAGCAGGCTCCACGCTCAGAGCAGAGTCTATTGCGGGGCTCGATCTCACGACCCTGAGATCAAGATCTGAGCTGAAGTCAAGAATCAGATGCTCAGCCTACTGCACCACCCAGGCACCCTAGTCATAGTCTCTATTCAAATTGTGCCTATAATGTCATTTGTTTATAGGTACTTAACAGCTACTATTTTGCCAATATTGTCTTTTATAGTTATTTTTTTCCTGACCCAAAATCCAATCCAAGATCAAAACTTGTATTTTACTGTCATTTCTCCTCTGTCTCCTTTAACCCAGACTTCCAGTTCCTCAGCCTTTCTTTTTGTTTTTGACCTTGAGATTTTTAAAGAATGCATCTCAGTTTTTTTTAGACTGTCCTTTAATTTGGGTTTGTCTGATAGTTCCTGATTATTAGATGTGGGTTATGCATTTTTGCCAGGAAGACCAGTGAAGTGATTCTGCATCCTTCTCAGAAGATGGTAACAGTAGACACATGATGTCTGTTTGTCCCAGTATTGGTGATGCTAGCTTTGATCACTTGGTTAAGGTGATGTTTGCCAGTTTACCCCACCATAAAGTTACTATTTTTCCCTTTATAATTAAGAATGATTAGAACAGGTGAGGCACTTTGAGAGTATGTAAACATCCTGTTGTAAGATTTTAACCTACTAATTGTACTGTTCATTGAGGATTTTCTAATGCCATCATTCCTTCTCTACTTGGAAGTCAGTTACCTATGAAAGAGCTTTCTTTGCTCCCATTGGTTTATTTTTTCATTAACTTATTTATAACTGTGGATTTTCACTTTATCCGGTGAATTATAACTCATTTTATAATTATTTTGATGCTCAAATTGTCCCTGACCTGCTCAGGGGTAGCCTCCTCAAACTGGTCCCTTAGTCGTTTTGACATTCCCCCAATATTCACCACACACTTCTTAACCTTGTGGCACAGAAAGAGATTCCAGTTTAATTCTATAATTTCCCTTGCATAGCACTGGGATCAGCCAGTTTTCTAGGTTCTTCTTTTTAAAATCAGCTTTATTGAGGAATCCTTTACCTACAATAGAGTTGACATTTTTAACTGTGTCCAGTGTGTGTATGCAGTTTTATAACCAATGACATAATCAAGTAATTTTCATCATCTCAAAAATTTCCCTGTACCTCTTTGCTGCTGTTTCCTTCCCTTCCTCCTCAGCCCCTGGCAACAACTGATCCGTTTTCTATTACTATAGTTTTGCCATTTGTAAATGGTAATTTACAATTTTATGTAAATGGTATCATGCACTACCCACTCTTTATGTCTGGCTTCCTTCACTCAGTGAAATGCTTTTGAGATTTACCCATGTTGGACATTTACATCAGCAGTACAGACTTTTTCTTGCTGAACTGTATCCCATTGTATGAATATATCACAATTGGTTGAAGATTATTATGAATAAAAATGCTATGGACATTCAAGTCATTGTGTAGACACAGGTTTTTATTCCTCTTGGGAAAATACATATGGTAAGTGTTTGCTTAACTTCCTAAGAAACTACCTAACTTCATTCATTTTTCACTCCCACCATTTTTATCCCCACCAGTGATGTATGAGAGTTCCAGTTGCTCCCTGTGCTACACAACAATGGATACTATCAATCTTTTTTAACTTTAGCTACTTTAACTCATGTAGTGCATGAGAAAGGGTATCTTATTGTGGTTGTAATTTGCATTTTCCTAATGATTAATGATGTTGAGATGTTGATTTTGATATGCTTATTTTCCATTTATATATCTTTGGGGAAGTGTCTGTCCAAATCTTTTGTCCATTCTTTAAATTGGGTTGTTTCTATTCTTGTTATTGAGATGAAAATATTCTTTATATATTCTGAGTGCAAATCTTTTATCAGACATATGTCTTGAAAATATTGTCTCCCAGCCTGGGGCTTACTTGCCCATTTACAAAACCGTAACTTCCAAAGAGCAGTTTTTATTTTGATGAAGTTCAATTTATTCATTTTATTTTGCAGTTCATGATTTTGTGACCCAAGACATTTTTGTCTTACGGTGGTCACAAGGGTTTCTCCTTTTTTTCTAGAAGTGTTATATTTTCAGGTCCTCTGTTTAGGATGTTTAAAATGATCAATTTCAAGTTAATATTTGTACATGGTATTAGTTTTTTCATTTGGATTTTTTTTCCATTTGTATATACAATTGTTCCAACACTATTTGTTAAAAAGATAATCATTTCTCCATTAAATTACCTTAGCAACTGTGACAAAAATCAATTAATGATACATGTATGTGTCTGTATCTGGACTTGATTTTGTTCCATTAATCTATATATCCATCATGAAACTAATACTGCACTATCTTAATTACTGTAGCTTTCTAGTAATTCTGGAAATAAGTAATATAAATCCTCCAGTTTTGCTCTTTTCAAAAATTTGGGGGGGTATACTATATCATTTACATTTCCATATACATTTTAGAAAGAGCTTGTAAAGCAAAGAAAGATGGTGAAGTTTTACTGGAATGCCTTGAGTTTATACATCAATTTGAGGAGAATTGATACTAAAATTTCAAGGTACATGAATCTTCTGGTTCATGAATATGGCAAGCTTCTTCATTTATTTGTTTTTTTTTTTAATGTTTCTTCCTCAATGGGTTTTATTTTTCAGTGTTACAGGCTTGTACATAATTTGTTAAATTTATCACTAAGTATTTTAAAGTTTGATGTCATTTTCATGGTATTTTAAAATTTCAATTTCCAATTGTTTGTAACTTAGATACAAATATTAAATTGAATTTTTTAAAAATTTATTTATTTATTTAGGCACCACACCCAAGAAGTTGTATGCTCTACCAACTGAGCCAGCCAGGTGCCCCAAAACTAAATTGAATTTTATATATTGACTTTGTATCCTTTGACCTTGCTAAACTCAAGTACATTATTTCAAGTAGCTTTTTTTAAAAATGATAGATCCTTATTGTCTGTGAATAAAGACTTTTGTTTCTTTTTTGACTGTATATACACACAGATTATCTGTTTTTTTTATTAATTTCACAAGAACCTCATATAAAGTGGTGACAGCAGATACTCCAGCTTTGTTCCTGATCTTAGTGGAAAAGTATTCAGTCTTTCAAAATTGAATATTATGTAGCTGAAGATTTTTGTAGATGCTTTTTGTTAGGTTAAGTAAATTCCTATCTAATCTTAATATGCTAAGAATGTTTTTTAACATGAATGAATGTTGAAATTTGTCAAATCCTTTTTCTGCACCTATTGAGACTGCACACACACACACCACACATATACACATACACTTATATGTAATAAATTAAATCAATTAATTTACTAATGTAAATATCAAACTTACATTCCTGGTTTAAAAATCTCTTAGAGAAAAGACTCTCCAGTGGAAAAAAGACAGTCTCTTCAACAAATGGTGTTTGGGAAAACTGGACAGCCACATGCAGAAGAATGAAACTGGACCAGGTTCTTATACACAAAAATAAATTCAAAATGAATGAAAGATGTAAATGTGAGGCAGGAAATCATCAAAATCCTAGAGGAGAACAAAGGCAGAAACCTCTTTGACCTCAGCTGTAGCAATGTCTTATTAGATATGTTGCCAGAAGCAAGGGAAAAAAAAAGCAAAAATGAACTATCAGGACTTCATCAAGATAAAAAGCTTCTGCACAGGGAAGGAAACAATCAAGAAAACTAAAAGGCAGCCTACAGAATGGGAGAAGACATTTGCATATGACATATCTAAAAATGGGTTAGTATCCAAAATCTATAAAGAACTTATCAAACTCAACACCCTAAAAACAATCCGGTTAAGAAATGGGCAGAAGACATGAATAGACACTTTTCCAAAGACATCCAGATGGCTTACAGACACGTGTAAAGATGCTCAACATCACTCATCATCAGGGAAATACAAATCAAAACGACGATGAGATACCATCTCACACCTGTCAGAATGGCTAAAATTAACAACACAAGAAACAACAGGTGTTGGCAAGAATGTGGAGAAAGGGGAACCTTCTTGCACTGTTGGTGGGAATGCTAACTGGGGTAGCCACTCTGGAAAACAGTATGGAGGTTCCTCAAAAAGTTAAAAACAGAACTACCCTAGGACCCAGCAATTACACTACTAGGTATTTACCCAAAGAAAACAAAAATACAGATTCAATGGGATACATGCACCCGGATGTTTATAGCAGCATTATCAACAATAGCCAAACTATGGAGAGAGCCCAAATGTCCATCGACTGATGAATGGATAAAAAAGATATTACTCAGTTGTCATGAAGAGTGAAATCTTGCCATCTACAACAACGTGAATGGAACAAACTGAGGGTTGATGGAGGGAGGTGAATGGGGGATGGGTAGATGGCGGATGGGTATTAGTAGGGCACTTGTTTATGATGAGCACTGGGTGTTGTATATAAGTGATGAATCACTGAATTCTACTCCAGAAACCAATATTGCAATATTTAAGTAAAATTTAAATCAAAAAATAATCTCTTAGTTATGATCTATTATCATTTTAAATATTTCAACATTCCATTTGCTAAAATGCTGTTAAGGGTTTGTTGTTGTTGTTGCCATATTGTTTTTTAACATTCAGATGGATATTGGTTTATAGTTTTCTTTCCCTGTATTGTTTCTTATCTGATTTTAGATTTATTACATTAATTCCAGCCTCAAAAAATGAGAAAATATTATTTCCTCCTGTTTTCTGGAAGATTTTGTGTAAAAACAGTAAAAAATAGTATCATCTCTTCATTAATTGTCTGGTAAAATTTATAGTGAAGTATTTGAGCCCAGGAATTTTTTGATGGGAAGGTTTTTAACTATGAAATCAATTTATTTATATATTATAGGAATATTTAGGTTGTCTGTTGTTTTTAAGTAAGCTCTGGTAGCTACTATATTTCAAGGAATTGGCTCATTTCTTCTAAGTTGTGACATTTATTGGTGTAATTTTCAATTATGCCTTTTAATTAAATTCAACAGGATCTGTTATCAGGTCCTCTCTTTCATTCCTGATATTGGTACCTGTATATCCATTTTATTATTTTTTTTCTTCATCAATCTGGATATCAGCTTATCAACTTTACTGATGTTATTGACTTTTCAAAGAATCAGCTTTTCATGGTTTCTACTTTGTTTATTCCATTCTTTATTATTTCTATTCTCCTGCTTAATTTACATTTAATTTGCTCTTCATAGTTTCTGGAAGTGAAATCTAGAGTCATTGATTTAAATTTTTTCTTTTCTACTAAGATTATGTAATCCTATAAATTTCTTTTTTTTTTTCTTTTGAGGGGGTGGGACTAGAGGGAGGGGGAGAGAGAGAGAGAATCTTAAGCAGGCTCCATGACCCAGCGTGGAGCCCAAGGTGGAGCTCGATCTCACAACCCTGAAATCAGGACCTGAGCTGCAGGAAGCCTACTTCTGCTTCTCATACTCCCCCTGCTTGTGTTCCCTCTCTAGCTGTCTCTCTCTGTCAAATAAATAAATAAAATCTTAAAAAAAAAAAAAGTCAGACACTTAACCAACTAAGCCACCCAGGTGCCTGTTAAATTTCTTTCTAAGTGCACGTATTTGTTATGTTGGATTTTTATTATTGTTCAGTTACAAGTTCTGTCTGACTTTTGACCCAACGTTTATTTAGAAATGCGTTGTTTAACTTCCAAATATTTGGGGATTTTTTTCATACATCTTCCTACTAGCAATTTCTATTTAATTCCACTGTACTCAGAAAACGTACTCTGCACAACTTAATTCTCTTAAATTTGTTGATTTGGTTTATAAATCAGCATATGGTCTATTTTGATGAATGTTCCATCGGGTACTGGAAAAGAATATGTGTTTTTCTTTTGTTGGGCAGAGTATCCATAAATGTCAGTTAGGTCAAATTCACTGATAGTTTTGCTCATACCTTCTTTTGCCTTACTCAATTATTCTTTTTATTTTATCAAATTACTAAGAAAGAAATGTTGAAATTTCCAACTATAATTGGGATTGTCCTATTTCTGTTTTCAGTATTATCAGGTTTTAGTCCATGAAATTTGACATTCTTTCAACTGGTGCACATAAATTTAGGATTGTTATTCCTTCTTGATACATTGACCTATTTATTATTATGAAATGTCCCTATTTATCCTTGGTAATATTTCTTGTTCTGAACTCTATTTTGTCTAATACTAGTATAGCCATGCTGAGTTGTTAGGTTTTTTGTTGTTGTTGTTTGCATAGTCTTTTTTCCATCCTTTTACTTTTAAAGTGTGTCTTTATTTATAAAGTAGAATTCTTTTAAATAGCCTATCGTTGGATCTTCCCTTTTTTTTTCCAAAATGACAGTCTCTTCCATCTACTAGGGCGATGTGGGTTATTTTCACTTAACAAAGCTATCAGTATCATTAAGTTTTAATCCACCATCTTTGTTTTTGACACATATTTATCCCATAACCTCTTTGTTCCTTTTTTCCCTTCTTTTCTGACTTCCTTTGTATTGAGTATTTTATGATATTATTTCTTTTGTTGACTGTCTTAGCTATAGTTTTTCACTGTGTTATTTTAGCAGTTTCTTTAAGCTTTATAGTATACATCTCAAACATATCGCAGTCTACCTTCCACTAATATATCAGTTTCTGTATATTGCGAGAAACTCATAATAGTATACTTCCATTCGCCCTTCTTCTCTTTTATGCTATTGTTGACCTATATTTCAATTCAATATATCATAAACCTTGCAAAACACTATTATTTTTGCTTTATATAGTCAATTGCCTTTAACAAGATTAAAAATGAGAAGTAAACTATCTTTTTTTCATTTTATTATGTTATGTTAGTCACCATACATTACATCATTAGTTTTTGATGTAGTGTTCCATGATTCGTTGTTTGCATATAACACCCAGTGCTCCATTCAATATGTGCCCTCCTTAATATGCAAAACTGGGCTAACCCATCCCCTCACCCCCTCCCCTCTAAAACCCTCAGTTTGTTTCTCAGAGTCCATAGTCTCTCATGGTTCGTCTCCCCCTCCGATTTCCCCCCATTCATTTTTCCCTTCCTACTATCTTCTTTTTTTTCTTAACAATAACGTATTATTCGTTTCAGAGTTATGGGTCTGTGATTCATCAGTCTTACACAATTCACAAAGCTCACCATAGCACATACCCTCCCCAGTGTCCATCACCCAGCCACCCCACTCCTCCTACCCCCCACCACTCCAGCAACCCTCAGTTTGTTTCCTGAGATTAAGAATTTCTCATATCAGTGAGATCATATGATACTTGTCTTTCTCTGATTGACTTATTTTGCTCAGCAGAATACCCTCTAGTTCCAACCACGTCATTGCAAATGTCAAGATTTCGTGTTTTTTGACGGCTGCATAATATTCCATGGTGTGTGTGTGTGTGTGTGTGTGTGTGTGTGTGTGCCACATCTTCTTTATCCATTCATCTGTTGATGGACATCTGGGCTCTTTCCATAGTTTGGTTATTGTAGACATTGCTGCTATAAACATTGGGGTGCAATGTGCCCCTTCGGATCACTACATTTGTATCTTTGGGGTAAATACCCAGTAGTGCAATTGCTGGGTTGTACAGTAGCTCTATTTTCAACTTTTTGAGGAAGCTCCATACTGTTTTCCAGGGTGGCTGCACCAGCTTGCTTTCCCAAAAACAGTGTAGAAAGGTTCCCCTTTCTCCACATCCTTGCCAACATCTGTCATTTCCTGACTTGTTAATTTGAGCCATTCTGACGGGTGTGAGGTGGTATATCATTGAGCTTTTGATTTGGATTTCCCTGATGCCACATGATGTTGAGCACTTTTTCATGTGTCTGTTGGCCATTTGGATGTCTTCTTTGGAAGAATGTCTGTTCATGTCTTCTGCCCATTTCTTGGTTGGATTATTTGTTCTTTGGGTGTTGAGTTTGAGAAGTTCTTTATAGATTTTGGATACTAGCCCTTTACCTGATATGTCATTTGCAAATATCTTCTCCCATTCTATCAGTTGTCTTTTGGTTTTGTTGACTGTTTCTTTTGCTGTGCAAAAGCTTTTTATCTTGATGAAGTCCCCATAGTTCATTTTTGCCCTTGCTTCCCTTGCCTTTGGCGATGTTTCTAGGAAGAAGTTGCTGCGACTGAAGTGGGAGAGGTTGCTGCCTGTGCTCTCCTCTAGGATTTTGATGGACTCCTGTCTCACATTTAGGTCTTTCATCCATTTTGAGTCTATTTTTGTGTGCAGTGCCAGGAAATGGTCCAGTTTCATTCTTCTGCATGTGGCTGTCCAATTTTCCCAACACCATTTGTTGAAGAGACTGTCTTTTTTCCACTGGACATTCTTTTCTGCTTTGTCAATGATTAGGTGACCAAAGAGTGGAGGGTCCATTTCTGGGCTCTCTATTCTGTTCCATTGATCTATGTGTCTGTTTTTGTGCCAGTACCATACTGTCTTGATGATTACAGCTCTGTAATAGAGCTTAAAGTCCGGAATTGTGATGCTACCAGCTTTGTTTTTCTTTTTCAACATTCCTCTGGATATTCGGGGTCTTTTCTGGTTCCATACAAATTTTAGGATTATTTGTTCCATTTCTTTGGAAAAAGTTGATGGTATTTTGATAGGGATTGCATTAAATGTGTAGATTGCTCTAGGCAGCATTGACATTTTTACAATATTTGTTTTTCCAATCCATGAGCATGGAACGTTTTTCCATTTCTTTGTGTCTTCCTCAATTTCTTTCATGAGTATTCTATAGTTTTCTGAGTACAGATTCTTTGCCTCTTTGGTTAGGTTTATTCCTAGGTATCTTATGGTTTGGGGTGCAATTGTAAATGGGATCGACTCCTTAATTTCTCTTTCTTCTGTCCTGTTGTTGGTGTATAGAAGTGCCACTGATTTCTGTGCGTTGATTTTATATCCTGCCACTTAACTGAATTTCTGTATGAGTTCTAGCAGTTTTGGAGGTGGAGTCTTTTGGGTTTTCCACATAAAGTATCATATCATCTACAAAGAGGGAGAATTTGATGAGAAGTAAACTATCTTAAAACATACATATATAGTTACTATTTCTGCTGCTCTTTACTTCTTTGTGAAGATCCAAGTTTTCATCTGGCATCATTTTCTTTTTGCCTGAAAAAACTTCCTTTAATATATTTTATTAGACTAGGTCTACTTGCTATGCATTTCTCAGATTTGTTTGGACTGAAAAGTCTTTATTTTGCCTTCATTTTTGAAATATATTTTTAGTGGGTTTAGAATTCTAGGTTCAAATATTTTACTTTACAAATGCTGTCTCATTGTTTTCTTGCCTGTATGTTTTGTGACAAGAAGTTCTGTAACTCAATACAATAGCACTGGGTTTATTAGACTTGGTCATCATGTGTAGAATGGTGATGAAGAATAGTTCAGAGATGGATCCTGAATCCCTATCTGAAGTAACTCTGTTAGTAAATATAGGAGTGATCAGAAATTGGTTTATGAGGCCAGGGGTGGTAGAGTGGTTGAGACATACAATGATTTCTTTCACCTGCAGCCTCAAGTCTTTAAATTTTCTTTCTAAGGACAGGTCCTCTCATCTAGTAACTGAGTATAATCACCAGTGTATATGATAAGAATTAACTATACATGGTATCAAGAAAAAGAGCCTATTGATGTTTCTAATTGGTACTGTGGATTTATCCAAGAAAGGAGGAAAGCTAAAAATGTGGCTGTAAAAAAGTAAAGTGAATGATATCAATTTATGAAGATTATTTATGTATAATAATCCCCATGCATCCTTTGCATCAGATTAATGTTTTTGAAAATTCAAGTGTTTGTAGTCATCAACTCTTTTCATGACTGCTTATTATATCACTGTTTATATTCTAATATCTTATATCTAATACCTATATTAAAACAATATGGGAACAGAAATTTCCTGCCTTCAAACAAAAATATGGTGAATATCTACTAGATATTTACCCAAAGAAAATGAAAATACTAATTTGAAAAGATATATGCACCCCTGTGTTTACTGCAGCATTATTAACAACAGCCAAGATATGGAAGCAACCTACCCAATAGATGAATGGTTAAGACGTGAGATAATAATAATAATAATATTTCAGCCATAAAAAATAATGAGATCTTGCCATTTGCAATAACATGGATGGACCTAGAGGGTATTATGCTAAAAGAAATAAGTCAGTCAGAGAAAGACAAATACCACATGATTTCACTTATATGTGGAAACTGAAAAACAAAATAAATGAATAAACAAATGAAAACAGAAACAGACATAAATAAAATAAAAAGAGAAAAAACTGGTAGTTGCTAGAGTGGGGCTGGGGTTGGCTGGGGGGGCAGTAAGGGGATGGGCAAAATAGGTGAAGGGAATTTAGAGGTACAAAATTCCAATTATAAAATAAACCACAGAGACGAAAAGTAAAGTATAGGGAATATAGTCAGTAATACTGTAATACCATTGTATGGTGACAGATTGTAACTATACTTATCCTGACATGCATTGGGTAATGTAAAGAATTGTTGAATCATTATTTTGTGTACCTGAAACTAATGTAACACTGTATATCTACTATATTTAAATGATAAAAAATTTTAAAAATAGGTAAGGGAGGATTTTAAAATAAAGTTCTGCCCAAAATGCCCCAAAACACATGCAAAAAAAGAAAATACAGTGAATATATAATGACCCTTCTTTGTTGATTTAAGACATTATTATAGCTTAAAATTTGCACTGCCAGTAGCCATTCTCACTAAAGTAGTTCAAATCTAAATGGTTAAGGCAATGGTTCTCAGCGTTCATAAAACTACCAGGAGAATTTGTTTAAAATGCAGCTTCCCTGTCCCTCCCCAAACATTCTGATTCAGTAATACAGAGTGAAGCCCAAGAGCAAGTGTCAGCAGGAATCCTTCCAAAAATTTTTATGCAGCTGATCTGAAAACCACAGTTGGAGAAACACTTGTTGGGTCTGAACTGACCAAAGGATTCATGCAGAGATTCAAGGGATGCAAAGAAGTACTTCTCTAAAAAGAAGTCAAAAGCAGGATTTAGGAAAATATTTAAGTAAAGCTTAGTTTAGCATATTTTATCCAGAGAAGCATTTTAAATTACTGGATATATTTGTGATTAAACTATCAGACTCTCCACATACATAATCACTGAGTTAGAAATCATTACCTCATTTTATGGCAAAATATGGCTGAGAGATGTGACGTAACTTGTCCAAGGTTAGGCAGCTAATAAATGTGAGAGCTGGAATTCAGCCCCAGAGCTTCATAATCCAAAGCCCATACCTTTCTGCAGCCTTTGCCTACTCCTTCTCATGTTCCCTCAGTGCTGTTTCCAGAGTCAACAAGCAGAAACTTTTGAGTTACCACCGTAGGAGTAACTCCATATCTAGAAAGTCCCATGTTCTTATCTTGGAAAACAAAATAAATAAAACCAAGAAAAACATGGCTGTTATTCTTTGAAGCTTCTAGGAAAGAAAGAAAACTTTACAGAACGTCCAGAATATGCTGATTAATACTTCTCTCCCAGTAATCACTCTGTATTGTCACTTACTGTGTGACACATCTCTCTTTCCCACTAGAAACTGAGTTTCTCTAGTTCAAGGTATATGTCTTATTTATCTCTGTAACTAGTCACCACTACCAGAATCACATTGACAAGCTGCCCTGTGGCAGATGCCAATAGCTTACAAGAAACTTGTCTACAAATTTCACTATTTATATTTACTAAGAGAGGTGGTTGAGGACATTATTAGTACTCTCTATATGATACTCCATCATTTTTTTTTTTTCAAATTGAAGTGTCAGGACAATTTCTTCCCTCAGAAATTGGTCTGCTTTCTCCTTATGAACAATATGAGTCATATACCTTTAAAATTTATTTTTAGTATTGCTTTGGTTTCCAGGAAGTCAAGAGTCAAATCTGTGGCTCAACTTTATAATTATGTATAGCCTGAATATTTCTGCTCTAAATTGCCATTGATCTTGGCTTATATTCTAACTTATGTTTTCCCATTTTTATTCCTTTTTTGCTATTTAAATTATGGAATCTTGTAGGTTATCTCAAATATTTTGTGAAACAAATAAATTACAAATAAAATCCCAGTGCCTCGCTGTATTACTTAAGATCACACCAGCTTCACTAATAGATAACCCCTCAAATCTTAACACAACAGAGCTATATTTCTCACTCACATTAATTTCCTTGGCTAGTAGCCTTCCATATGGTTATTCAGGATCAGACTCTTTTCACTTTGTGGACCCTCCCTCCTCCAGAATCTTGTAAACATTCTGATTCAACCAGTATACAGGGATGAGACTGAAGAAAAGTACATTCACATCCAATCATGTTTCATGGTCAAGAACTAGAGACTAGTCTCTACCTATGCCAGGTTTGGCAGAAAATCAAGATCCTAGGTTGGCAGCAGCTTTCTAGGATTCAGCTCTTTCCAAGGATAAAGAACACAGATTTTTGTTGATCACTTAACTAGTCCCATTTCCTACTTAAAAGATGTTACAAGATACCCATTGGATGATTTAAAGGGATGCTTACACAGCTAGAACCTCCTTATTTGACAAAAATAAATAAATAATCTCCTTATTTGTATATACTTGTCTATGACCTTGTGTTCATATTATTTAATCAACACATATATAGTGCTTACATAGTAGTGCCTATGAGCTGAATTTCTTACAAAAACATACACAACTCAAGTGTCTTGTATGACCTCAAACTGCCAATCGAAGTTTCTTGGTCATGGTCATGTAAGTGAACAGAAGGTATTTGTTAATGACCAGCTTCCAGTTGCTTAATGAAGAACTATGGCCAGTAGGCTGAGCATATGGCTGAAGGGGTTTGGACTACATGGACCATGAACACGGTTGTCAGCTTGGGGGTAGGAGCTGTATAAGTCAGCCCGATTCCTTCTCATTCTGAAAAAAAGGAAACGCACGCGCACACACACACACACACACACACACACACACACACACACACACACAGTGGGGTGGAGGGCCTGAGGCTGATCAGCAAAATTAGGCCAAAAAAAAAACCCATCAAATTACAACATGAGAAGAACTAAGAGTCCTTGAGTTTTAATCTCCAACAAAGTTAATTCTCCAAAATGTCAGGCTTTTATATTTCAGGTCAGATTCTAAATATACAAAGATACAGCATTGTCTAACTGTATCATCAGGATCCTCAAAATTCCCTAATACTTCCCCAAACACAATCCTCTTCTCACATTAGAGTATACCTCTTGTTAAAAATTATATTGGTTTAAAGGAAAAGACTATGAAAAATAGCCCATCTTAATTCAGTTCCTTCAATATTCCCTTAGAAACCCCAATTTTATCTGGGTTTATATCCACAGTTGTTGCTTTCAAATCTCTGCTCTCATCCCAGAAGGCATACTGTGATGTTTCTCTGAGAGTTTTTTCCAGCTACAGCTGATAGAATATATTATCATGATTTTACTTGCATTGTATATGGTTTCATAGTTCATAGTTCACAAAGCACTTGCACATATATTACTTCATTATATTCTTATAATAACCCTATAACATAGGGAACTTGTTATTCCCCTCTTATATTATTATTGTTGTTATTTCCCTCTTATAGGTGAGGAACTAGAAACTTAAGGAGATGAATTAGTTTGCCCAAATACAAAGTTGTAGAATGACCATGCATCCCAGTTTTCCAAGGACAGTCTTGGTTTATGCCTTTTCTCCCGGTAAAAAGTATTAATAGCAACCCTTTACCCTCAAAGTGTCCCAGCTTGAACAGTAATTTATTGTCAGTGATGAATCCAGGACTGGAACATAGTTTCTCACATTCAAACATCAATATTAAGTGGGTGACAGGCACAACACATCCTCCCTCCTGGGTTACTAGAAATTTATGGAGCAAAATGTTTAGTCACATCAGAATGGAGAATTGGGATAAAGTAAGCAAATTGGGATAAAGAAAAGAAGTCTGGATCAGGAGAAGCAAGATGGCGGAGGAGTAGGAGACCTAAATTTTTGTGTGCTCCCAGGAATTCAGCTGGATAGGGATCAAACCATTCTGAACACCTATGAACTCAACAGGAGAGCGAAGAAAAGAATAGCAGCAACTCTCTGAACAGAAACGCGACCACTTTCTGGAAGGTAGGATGTGTGGAGAAGTGAATCCGAGGCGATATTCGGGAGGATAGATGGCAGAGGAGGGGGCCTCCGACAGCCACTTCTGGCAAGTGATAGAGCAGCAGAGCACAAAATCGGAACTTTTAGAAGTCGGCTCCGCTGAGGGACTGTCGCTCCAGTGGCTAAGCGGGTGGTTGAACCCTCGCTGGGACAGTGTGGTCACAGGACCCTGGGGGTCACAGAAAGACCGGGGGTGCCTGAGTGCAGCAGAACTCCCAGGTATTGGAGCAGGGAGGCTGACTGCAGAGACGGAGCCGAGGAGTGGGCTCTCAGCTCGGGGTTGCCATAAACCGGGATCCGAGGCACTGTCAGGCCACTGCTCCTCTAGCAGGGACCCAACAAGCGGCAGATCCGGGGAAACTCCCCTTCCTCCCCCGGGAGGAGCAGCACAGGAGCGCACCGCAGGGATCTGCTGCATTTGGAGACTCCACACGGGGTGAGGTGCCAGAGATAGACATCCTTCCTCGGTCACAGGCTCGGTGAGTATGGAGTGCAGCCAGAGACCAGGGAGACAGGAGTGATTGACTGACTTTTCTCTGGGGGCGCACTGAGGAGTGGGGCTCCGAGGTCTCGTCTCCTCTGGGGCGGATATTGGGAGGCCACCGTTCACTCTCGTCCTCCAAAGCTGTACGGAAAGCTTGCAGGGAACAAAAGCTCCCAAGAGCAAACCTGAGCAGATTGCTCAGGAGAGAATTAGTGATGTAGAACACCAAATGATGGATAATAAAGAAGCTGAGAAAAAGAGAGATAAACAACTACTGGATCACGAAGGCAGAATTCAAGGGATAAGTGATACAATAAGAAGAAATGACATTAGAATAATTGGGATCCCAGAAGAAGAAGAAAGAGAGAGACGGGCAGAAGGTATACTGGAGAACTTCCCTAATTTGGGGAAGCAAACAGGCATCAAAATTCAGGAGGAACAGAGAACCTCCCTCAAAATCAATAAAAATAGGTAACACCCCAATATCTAATAGTAAAACTTACAAGTCTCAGGGACAAAGAGAAAATCCTGAAAGCAGCTCGGGACAAGAGGTCTGTAACCTACAATGGTAGAAACATAAGATTGGCAACAGACCTATCCACAGAGACCTGGCAGGCCAGAAAGGACTGGCATGATATATTCAGAGCACTAAACGAGAAAAATATGCAGCCAAGAATACTATATCCCACTAGTAAAATGGAATTGAAAATAGAAGGAGAGATAAAAAGCTTCCAGGACAAACAAAAACTAAAAGAATTTGCAAACACGAAACCAGCCCTACAAGAAATACTGAAAGGGGTCCTCTAAGCAAGGAGAGATCCTAAAAATAACATAGACCGGAAAGGAACACAGACAATATACAATTAACAGTCACCTTACAGGCAATACAATGGCACTAAATTCATATCTTTCAATAGTTACCCTGAATGTAAATGGGCTAAATGCCTCAATCAAAAGACACAGGGTATCAGATTGGATAAAAAAACAAGACCCATCGATATGCTGTCTGCAAGAGACTCATTTTAGACACAAAGACACCCCAGATTGAAAGTGAGGGGGTGGAAAACCCATTTACCATGCTAATGGACACCAAAAGAAAGCTGGGGTGGCAATCCTTATATCAGAAAAATTAGATTTTAAAACAAAGACTATAATAAGAGATGAGGAAGGACGCTATATCATACTTAAAGGGTCTATCCAACAAGAAGATCTAACAATTGTAAATATCTATGCCCCTAACATGGGAGCAGCCAATTATATAGGCGAATTTATAACAAAAGCAAAGAAACACATCGACAACAATACAATAATAGTGAGGGACTTTAACACCCCCCTCACTGAAATGGACAGATCATCTAAGCAAAAGATCAACAAGGAAATAAAGACTTCAAATGACACACTGGACCACATGGACTTCACAGATATATTCAGAACATTCCATCCCAAAGCAACAGAATACACATTCTTCTTGTGCCCATGGAACATTCTCCAGAATAGATCACATACTAGGTCACAAATCAGGTCTTAACCAGTAACAAAAGTTTGGGATCATTCCTTGCATATTTTCAGACAACAGCACTTTGAAACTAGAACTCAATCACAAGAAGAAAAAGAACTCAAATACACGGAGGCTAAAGAGCATCCTACTAAAGAATGAATGGGTCAACCAGGAAATTAAAGAAGAATTTAAAAATTTCATGGAAACCAATGAAAATGAAAACACAACTGTTCGAATTCTTTGGGATACAGCAAAGGCAGTCCTAAGGGAAAGTATATAGCAATACAAGCCTTTCTCAAGAAACGAGAAAGGTCTCAAATACACAACCTAACCCTACACCTAAAGGAGTTGGACAAAGAACAGCAAATAAAGCCTAAACCCAGCAGGAGAAGAGAAATAGTAAAGATCAGAGCAGAAATCAATGAAATAGAAACCAAAAGAACAGGAGAACAGATCAACAAAACTAGGAGCTGGTTCTTTGAAAGAATTAACAAGATTGATAAACCCCTGGCCAGACTTATCAAAAAGAAAAGAGAAATGACCCAAATAAATAAAATCATGAATGAAAGAGGAGAGATCACAACCAACACCAAAGAAATACAATTATAAGAACATATTATGAGCAACCTATATGCCAGCAAATTAGATAACCTGGAAGAAATGGATGCATTCCTAGAGATGTATCAACTACCAAAACTGAGCCAGGAAGAAATAGAAAACCTGAACAGACCCATAACCACTAAGGAAATTGAAGCAGTCATCAAAAATCTCCCAACAAACAAAAGCCCAGGGCCAGATGGCTTCCCAGGGGAATTCTACCAAACATTTGAAGAAAAATTAATACCTATTCTTCTGAAACTGTTCAAAAAAATAGAAATGGAAGAAAAACTTCCAAACTCGTATCATGAAGCCACCATTACCTTCATGCCAAAACCAGAGAGAGACCCCATTACAGACCAATATCCTTGATGAACATGGATGCAAAAATTCTCACCAAAATACTAGCCAATAGGATCCAACAGTACATTAAAAGGATTATTCACCATGACCAATTGGGATTTATCCCTGGGCTGCAAAGTTGGTTCAACATCTGCAAATCAATCAATGTGATACAATACATTAATAAAAGAAAGAACAAGAAACATAAGATCCTCTCAATAGATGCAGAAAAAGCATTTGACAAAGTACAGCATCCTTTCTTGATCAAAACTCTTCAGAGTATAGGGATAGAGGGTACATACCTCAATATCATAAAAGCCATCTATGAAAAACCCACAGCAAATATCATTCTCAATGGGGAAAAACTGACAGCTTTCCCCCTAAGGTCAGGAACATGGCACGGATGTCCACTATCACCACTGCTATTCAACAGAGTATTAGAAGTCCTAGCCACAGCAATCAGACAACAAAAAAGAAATAAAAGGCATCTGAATAGGCAAAGAAGAAGTCAAACTCTCACTCTTTGCAGATGATATGATACTTTATGCGGAAAACCCAAAAGACGCCACCCCAAAACTGCTAAAACTCATACAGGAATTCAGTAAAGTGGCAGGATATAAAATCAATGCACAGAAATCAGTGGCACTTCTATACACCAACAAGACAGAAGAAAGAGAAATTAAGGAGTCAATCCCATTTACAATTGCACCCAAAACCCTAAGATACCTAGGAATAAACCTAACCAAAGAGGCAAAGAATCTGTACTCAGAAAACTATAGAATACTCATGAAAGAAATTGAGGAAGACACAACGAAATGGAAAAAAATTCCATGCTGATGGATTGGAAGAACAAATATTGTAAAAATGTCAATGCTACCTAGAGCAATCTACACATTTAATGCAATCCCTATCAAAATACCATCAACTTTTTCCAAAGAAATGTAACAAATAATACTAAAATTTGTATGGAACCAGAAAAGACCTCAAATAGCTAGAGGAATGTTGAAAAAGAAAAGCAAAGCTGGTGGCATCACAATCTGGACTTCAAGCTCTATTACAAAGCTGTAATCATCGGGCGCCTGGGTGGCTCAGTTGGTTAGGCAACTGCCTTTGGCTCAGGTCATGATCCTGGAGTCCCGGGATCAAGTCCCACATCGGGCTCCCTGCTCGGTGGGGAGTCTGCTTCTCCCTCTGACCCTCTTCCCTCTCGTGCTCTCTCTCTCTCATTCTCTCTCAAATAAAAAATAAAAATAAAAATCTTTAAAAAATAAAAAAAAAATTTTAAAAAAGCTGTAATCATCAAGACAGTATGGTACTGGCACAAAAACAGACACATAGATCAATGGAACAGAATAGAGAGCCCAGAAATGGACTCTCCACTCCATGGTCAACTAATCTTTGACAAAGCAGGAAAGAATGTCCAGTGGAAAAAAGACAGTCTCTTCAAGAAATGGTGTTAGGAAAATTGGACAGCCACATGCAGAAGAATGAAACTGGACCATTTCCTTACACCACACACAAAAATAGATTCAAAATGGATGAAAGACCTAAATGTGAGACAGGAGTCCATCAAAATCCTAGAGGAGAACACAAGCAGCAACCTCTTCAACCTCAGCTGCAGCAACTTCTTCCTAGAAACATCGGCAAAGGCAAGGGAAGCAAGGGCAAAATGAATTATGGGGACTTCATCAAGATAAAAAGCTTTTGCACAGCAAAAGAAACAGTCAACAAAACCAAAAGACAACTGACAGAATGGGAGTAGATATTTGCAAATGACATATCAGATAAAGGGCTAGTAACCAAAATCTATAAAGAACTTACCAAACTCAACACCCAAAGAACAAATGAACCAATCAAGAAATGGGCAGAAGATGTGAACAGACATTTCTGCAAAGAAGACATCCAAATGGCCAAAAAACACATGAAAAAGTGCTCAATATCGCTCAGCATAAGGGAAATCCAAATCAAAACCTAAATGAGATATCACCTCACACCCGTCTGAATGGCTCAAATTAACAACTCAGGAAATGACAGATGTTGGCGGGGATGTGGAGAAAGGGGAACCCTCCTACACTGTTGTTGGGAATGTAAGCTGGTGCAGCCACTCTGGAAAACAATATGGAGGTTCCTCAAAAAGTTGAAACTAGAGCTACCGTATGACCCAGCAATTGCACTACAGGGTATTTAACCCAAAGATACAAATGTGGGGACTTGAAGGGGTACATGCACCCCAATGTTTATAGCAGCAATGTCCACAATAGCCAAACTGTGGAAAGAGCCAAGATGTCCATCGACAGATGGATGGATAAATCTTGCATTTGCAACAACATGGATGAAACTGGAGGGTATTATGCTGAGTGAAATAAGTCAATCAGAGAAAGACATGTATCATATGATCTCACTGATATGAGAAATTCTTAATCTCAGGAAACAAACTGAGTGTTGCTGGAGTGGTGGAGGGGTGGGAGGGATGGGGGGGGCTGGGTGATAGACACTGGGGAGGGTATGTGCTATGGTGAGCGCTGTGAATTGTGTAAGACTGATGAATCACAGACCTGTACCTCTGTGACAAATAATACATTATATGTTAAAAAAAAGAAGAAGAAGAAGAAGAAGAAGATAGCAGGAAGGGAAAAATGAAGGGGGGGGAATTGGAGGGGGAGACAAACCATGAGAGACTATGGACTCTGAGAAACAAACTGAGGGTTCTAGAGGGGAGGAGGTGGGGGGTTGGGTTAGCCTGGTGATGGGTATTAAAGAGGGCACGTAACAAATGGAGCACTGGATGTTACACACAAACAATGAATCATGGAACACTACATCAGAAACTAATGATGTAATGTACGGTGATTAACATAACATAATAAAATTAAAAAAAACAAATAAATCAAAGAAAAGAAGGCTGTCCTTTTTTTAACCTCAAGGTAAGCGCCGACATTTATCCTCAGTTTGGAAATCATGTCAATTCAATTCACAGCTAAATTGAAAGAAAGTCCAGAGATTTTCCCCAGGCTCATGAATTCATTGCTATTATTCAACCCAGGCCTTTTTCCACAGAACTATGCAAGTACCAGTCTCACACCACTTCTATCATCTATTGAGAAGATCCATTAGTGACACAATTTCCTTATTGTTCCCTATAACGTCGTATAAGGCCAAAGCACGGCATATTTTTCTGCCCCAAATAGTCAGAATAGACAATTTAATGCCAATTAATAACCAAGTCATTTGCTGCCGTATGTGAAAAAGAACGTAGCTAACCATCTGAGATTAAGTATAGGGAACCAGACTGTAGTGATCTGGAAGCTGAACCCAGGCAGAGGCGAGGCAAATAGAAGGAATGTGCTCTACCTTACCACACATTTTCCTTTCGTTTCTTTATGTTTGTCACTGGTTAAACGTCCTAGAGTTCAATTCCTCTCTCTATCTGTGCACCCCGTGAAGTGGTGGACGGTGAAGTGGGGGGGTGGGGGGGAGGTGACAGGGTGGAGAGGGGGAGGGGAGACCATCTTAAACAACTGGCAAGAAAAAGCCACTTCACGTAGCCAGAACAGATTTTTGTCTGAAGGAAATGGCAGTGCTTGGGCTTTTTTTTTTTTTTTTTTTTTTTTTTATGAAAAGTACCTTTGTTCCAACAGTTTTTCAAGAACAAAAATGTATCTTCACACTTTTGTCATTATATTTATGAACTGTAAATCCTCATTTTATGGAAACACTGCAGGATTTCAAACTCCTAAATCAACCTGGTAAATCTCCAACCTCAGGAGTTCAATTCAAGGAGAACCCCTTCAAAGATACTGACATTTTATAGGGAACTTCAGGAAAAACAAACAATGAGAGTTTTCAATGTACATTTTTTTGTAACCCTAAAGGCTTGTCATGGGAGACAGCGAACATGTAAAGAGAATAAAGCCTGCTGCTGAGATTGCATTTTCTGAGCCCCAGGTCAATATGACTTAAACAATAACAGTAAGATGGTCTCTTGGGAAATTTGGTCTGGGGCCCCTAACAAACCACCATTGTTTCCTTAAAGGAACATTTTACTTTTTTATCAGGGTATCATGATGTTGGACATACAAGTAAACTTTTGAAAGGGAGAAAAATAACTCTTTAGAAAACCCATTTGCAATTGCAAAGCACTTTATAAATATTGTAGGCTTGAGGCTTCACCTTCTCTCTTACAATATTTCCCATTATTTGCTAGACACAGTCTTGTTATAGTGCTGTATCTCGGTGAACTGTATGCCAACTTCTACTAATGACGCCACTTCAATACACCCAGCTTTACCAATGTTTAGCCAGCTGGTAGTCCACGTCAGCCAATCCAAATATTTCATTGTTGGATGAAACAGTTTCACAGGCAACCACAGTTCTTAGGCATGTGAATTTTATTAAGGTTTATTCCATAGACTAGGACAAAACAGAACACAGAGGAGTTCACTCCGAGTTGCTGAGTGAGACTTGTTGCAAACAATTTCCACCCATTCACTGAACAATGTCCAAAAAATTATGGTCTTCATGGAATTGTGAGTTGTGGAAGTATGTGAAAGTGCTTAGGGTCCTGAGAGCCAATAGAAACCTGTCTCTTTTTGCTAATGAGAAGGCCTTAGTTCATGCAGTGCTTAACAGAGGTGGAGGCAAATGTCTCTTAATGCGCTAAATAGAAAGGATACATAGAAACTATATAATGAAATATGTCATCTTTTTCTCTCCAATATATAGTGATGCCTGTGCCAAGCAGTAACGCTCTATTTCTGAAAGTCTATACCGAGGATTTTTAATGGCATTATCAGCAGGGTGTCCGACACTCTTGCCTACATGTGCCATTTTCTGCAACCTTGAATGAAAGACTTCCCTTTCATATGCCACTGTGGAAACACATCATTCCCCACAGCTTGCGCCTCTCCAGGCTGTCATAACTGCTTCAGGGAATGTCTTTATCAGCCACTGGAGAATCAGTGCTGGGAAAAGAATTCCAGGGCTGTCCTTAGGTTTACTTACTGAGAGGGTTTTAATGTGCTTGGTGGGTCACTAACACATAAAAGGGGTCAAATGTTTTTACCAATTCTTTTGGAAAGGGAGTAAAGAATGCTGCAGGGAAGCTGGGCTCAGACTCAGCTAATTCAAATTCAGAAAGTGCACAGACTACACTGAAACGAAACACTAGTGTCAGCTGGGAGGGGCACAGTCACAGTAAAGATGGCTCAAACAACAAAATTGGTGTTGAAGAATCAGGGAGGCACTGGCTATAGAGAGCAACTCGGGCCAAGAGTCAACCGCGGGAGATTCTGTTTCCCTTTGCCACTACTGACCTGCGAGGTGTCTGGGCACACCCAGCGAGATTAACCATTCTCCACGCCCATCCAGAGGGATGCCTCAGATGTGAACACTTACAACAACGCAGACATATACCCTCTATGCTACTGTTCTCTGATTTTTATTATGTGTTCATGAATCTTACCCTCCACCCAATTATAATCACTTTAAGGTCACAAACTACATAAAATATGCCCTTGGGATCCCATATGAAACTTTTCAGAGTACTGAGCATAGAATCAGTACTCAATAAATACTTATTGAAAATCTGAATATAATGATGCAAACAGAAAGAATAGGGCAAGAAATCCATGCATCAATATACTGTGAGTGCCATGAGGGAGCTTCTCTGCTCACTGTTCTCTCCCCAGTGCATGGAGCAGGTAGGCTTAATGCATTTTTTGTTGAATATGCAAGATTTGTTGAATGAATTTGTGAATATTAATAAATATTTTATTTTTAAAGATTTTATTTATTTATTTAAGAGAGAGAGACACAGCGAGAGAGGGAACACAAGCTGAGGGAGTGGGAGAGGGAGAAAGCAGGCTTCCCCGCAGAGCAGGGAGCCTGATGCGGGGCTCGATCCCAGGACCCTGGGATCATGACCTGAGCCAAAGGCAGACACTTAACGACTGAGCCACCCAGGCGCCCCTAATAAATATTTTATAATACTGATGTATTTTAGTTCTGTTTTAATGGACTAATACATACATTTTCCCAATTAGTAAGTATTCTTTTATAGCTGACCTTGTAATAGTTGCATTTACTGCATGAATAGATCATGATCTAATTAATCAACATGCTAGAAATTTAAGTGCTTTCCTTTTTATTTATTTATTTATTTCTTTAATCTCCCTCATCTTGCTTTCTCTTTCCTTTCTTCTGAAAACCAGACTCAAAAAATTCACATAGGGAAGCCTGGAGCCTTTTGACTAGAAAGAAAGCCAAAGAGCTCTTGAGGACAGTTGTGGGGTTTTTGTTGTTTTTTAAGAAACAAATTGTAAAGTTTTAATAATTTCTTTTTGTTTTGCATTATTTAATTAAGGCTTTTTATTTTAACAGAATTATAGATTCGTTGGCACAGAGAGAGCCTGTGTACCATTTCTCTAGCACCCCCTCCAAGGATAACATCTTACAAAACTATATATATATCACAACCAGGATCCTGACATTGATACAGTCAAAAACAGGACATTTCCTTCAGTCCCTCCTGTTGTATTTTTACAGACATTTTCCCTCATGTCCCAATCCCTCCTCAAACCCTGACAACCGCTAATTCTTCATTCATGAATGTTACATAAACGATATTATACAATATGTAAACTTTTGGGATAGGCTTTTTCATTCACCCTAATTTCTCTTGATATTCACCCAGGTTACTGCTTATATCAACATTTTGTTCTCAGTACTCTTACTGAGTAATATTCCATGTTATGGATCTACCACAAGTACATTTAACTATTCACCCATTGTAAAACACCTGAGTTGCTTCCAATTTGGGGCAGTTAAGAATAAAGCTGCTGTAATCTTTGTGTACAGGTTCCTGTGTAAACCTGTCTTATTTCTTTGGTATAAACAGACAAGAGAGCAAAATGCAGCTGCTGGATTGTATGGTAATTGCACATCTGATTTATTAAGAAACTACCAAATTGTTTTCCAAAACAGCTATATCATTTTACATTCCCATCAGCAATGCACAGGTGATCCAGTTTTTTCACATTTTTGACAGCATGTATTGTTGTCATTTTTATTCTAGCCATTCTGATAGGTGTGTAGTGATATTCCCCTGTGGGGTTTTTCTAATTAGTAAACTGTATTTTTTAGAGCAGTTTTAGGTTCACAGCATACGTGAATGGAAAGTACAGTTCCCATATACCCCTTGTCCTTACATACGCACAACTTCCCCCACTGTAGACACTCTGCGCCACAGTGGTACAATTGTTACAACTGATGAATCTATGCAGGCACATCCTTATCACCCAAAGTCTATAGACTACATTACAGTTCATTCTTGGTGTTACACATCCTAGGGTTTTAGCAAACATACAGTGACATGTAACCACCACTGTAGTATCATACAGAATAGTTTCCGGGCCCTAAAGTTCCTCTCTGTTCTGCCATCCCTTCCTTTCCCTAACCCCTGGCAACCACTCACCTTTTTACTGTCACTTTAATTTTGCCTTTTCCACAATGTCACATAGTTGGAATCATACAGTGTGTAGACTTTTCAGTTTTGCTTCTTTCACTTAGAAACATGCATTTTAAGTTTCCTCCATGTCTTTTCATGGCTTGAAAGCTCTTTTTTTTTTTTTTTTGATAGCTTATTTCTTTTTAGCACTGAATAATATTTCATTTTCTGGATGTACCACAATTTATCCATTCCCCTATAGAAGGACATCTTGACTGCTTCCAAATTTTGGCAATTATGAATAAAACTTCTACAAATATCCATGGGCAGGTTTCTGTGTAGACATAACTTTTCGATTCATTTTGGTAAATACCAAGGAGTAAGATTGTTAGATGATATGGCAAGAAAACCACCCAACTGTCTTCCAAATTGGCTGTACCATTTTGCATTCCCATCAGCAACAAATGAGTGTTTCTGTTGTTCCACATCCTCACTTGCATTTGTTTTGTCAGTGTTTTGGATTTTGGCCATCCTAACAGGAGTGTGGTGGTATTTCATTGTTGTTCGAACTTGCATTTCCCTGAGGACATATGATGCAGAGTGTCTTTTCGTATGCTTATTTACCATCTGTATATCTTTGGTGAGGCCTCTCTGTTAAGGGTATTTTTGCCCCTTTTTTAATTGAGTTTTTGTTTTCTTATTGTTGAGTTTTAAGAGTTCTTAGAGTTTTAAGAATTTTTGCATAAAAATTCTTTATTAGATGTGTCTTTTGCAAATATTTCTCTCCCAGTCTGTGGCTTATTGATCATTTCCTTAACATTGTCTTTCACAGAGCAGAAGCTTTTCATTTATTGAAGCCTAGCTTATCAATTATTTCTTTCATGGCTCACGTTTTTGGTACTGTATCTGAAGAGTCATTGCACAACCTAAGTCATCTAGGTTTATAGGCTCTGATAAAATCTCAGCAGGTTAAGCTCTGAAAACAGTCTCTCCTGAGGACAAGCTTTGTTAAGAACAGAATGCTCTGGTTGTGCAAAACGGTGACTTTTTCCCTTCTCCTGCCAGAAGCCTGAGGGTATTTTTCTGTGATATACACTGTGAGAAACTGGAAGGAAAACTCATAAAAGTGTTGGGGCACCCCTCCAGTGGTCTGTGTCAGAGCTGTTAACTCTCAGACTTGCCCACAGTGAGCCTCCAGTCACTGGCCAATCAGTTCAGGTTTTTCTACCCAGGCACTGATTCCTTGGGAGGATTCTGATTGTGGATCTCTGCTACAATAGGTTGCAATTATCTGTACCTGCTTGTCTGTCTCTCCAATACTGGAGGGCAGCAGTTTTTCCTATGATGTCACTTCTCTAACAGATCTAACAGAAGCTGTTGATTTTTTAGTGTGTTCAGGTTGTAACTTGCATTTCCCTAATAGCTAACAATGCTGAGCATCTTTTTGTGTGCTAAGAACAGTTTAAACCATGCTAATGGAAATAGTGACAGTTACCCTTTCTAACTAAAAAGAATAACTGCATTCTCAAAAAGTTTTCGCCTAAAGAAACTAGGCTACTCAGAGATTCAGAGTCATGTATGTGTGGGAAAGATGACTGGCACCATTTCCTTGCTCTTGAGAGCTCCTTGAGGGCAGGAATGGTACCTTCTCCAGTGAGCACAACGATGTTCACTGAACTGTACTGATCTATGGAATAGATGACGCAGAGCTCGGCCACAGAGCTCTAGATAGGAAAGCGTATCTATATCTAGATAAGAAAGTATATTATTTCATGGAAGTAATAGAGAGACATCAAGAGGCAAGCCAATGCAAGGTCCCTAAAATTTCCAAGTAAGCACAGAACTGTATGACCCATCATGACACAGTTTACTGTTACATTTATCAGGACATTGTCAGTGGAACAGGAGCCCCAACTGCTACAGATTTTAAAAGCTAAAAATTATTCTATAAGGAGAATGTTTGTCCTATCACAGCTTCAGTGAGTATTACACATGGCTCTCTGTGTACATAAAGCCAGTATGGCAAATGCTCCATCTAATTACATCCAGCCAGTTCAGTTTTCCTGATGCTAATAACCTAGTTCCCATTTTTAACTGGACTTCCCAAAGTTGCATTTTAACAGTGAATTTTTAAGTATATGATGTTGTTCTCTGACCCTTGGAAATTATTTAAATCTTTTTGTTGTTATTTTGGAATTAGTTTTGGCTTTTTCATGGATATGTACTCATCGGCTTGAATTTAACAACTTGAGAGAGATCCAATCCCTCTATAGAGCTCAGGAATTGCAACCTGCTTTACCAGACACACAAAAGCCAGGCCAACCCAAAACACAAACAGGGTCAAATCAGAAGAAGCAGAAGGGACTACAGATGCAAGCAGTTAGAACTGTCCCCTCCAACCCTAAGGAGATTTCGGCAGGCTCCGGTAGAGCAACCTGTTGTGTATCCGTATTAGTCACTCATTTCCCACTGAACACATAATATCCAATACAGTGGATGCATTTTGTCCCCCTGCCAACTTATGTTTCATTTGTGACTAAACAACACGTTTGGTCCTTCTCCTTTTCCACCAAAGTTCTATTTTTGTTTTGTTTTTGAAGGTTTTGAGGATAACATAGCTTATAAACACGGGCAGTAGATTTTAGTAAGAAAAAAATATGTAAGAATAATGGAAAATATGGAAATTATTTTGAGTAAGGGCTCTGGTAGAATTCTAATATCCAACGACGGTGTAAATAGAAAAATTACCATCAACTAAGATTGAATGGGGTGGTAGAAACACTATCCAAACTAATATCTATTCTTCCCTTCTTTTTTCTTACAAATAGTTTATTTTCCTGCCTCCCTTACAGAAAAGGTGGCAAATGAGGTATAAGCAGAAAGTACTGAGTGGCCTTTTGGATAAAACATTTTTGCCAGGAAATGAAAATTATCACAGGATCTCCAGCATGCATCTTGGACTCATGATGTGAAAACAAAGAGAATCTTAGAAATTTGGGCCAAGACATCCTAGAAGTGCTGAACCAAGCCAGCAAATGTCTTACTGGACATTTGAAGCCACTTTTGTTTGAATATTTTCTTACTGGCAATGGAACCTAATCCTTGCTGAGATTGTTGGTGATACAAAGGGTTCAAACCCACTGGCAGAAACTGAGGAGAAAGTTTAGGTCTTACATCAAGGCAACCGCTAATAATTCCATAGTTATCTTCAGTGGGGAAGAGTATTTATCACTAATACATAAAAATATAATAGAGATGTTATATGTTGACATGTACAAATTTAGAAATAGGAATGAGGGTGAAGTTAGAACTGAAAAAACATAGTGGGAGACTCATGAGAGGTCTCGGGAATGAATGATGGACTAACTTGGTGATTTGACCAACTGGGACAGGCCAGTCTGGTTAGAGATTACACATGGAACTTTTGTTCCAGGAGCCCAAACTAAAATTGCTCATAATGAAGTCAACATAAAACAAAATGGAATCAAAATGCTATGTTACTGATAGTGTTTATGAAATAGTCTTATTGATTATTATGACTAACAAATGAGGGTTATTATGAATATTTTTAAAAAGGGTAACTCAAAGTTGATTCTTTAAACTTCCATGTAACTGGTAACTATTGGGAAATTATCTTTGAAATGGCTTTAGTTATGTCAGTTATGTCTTGTGTTGGTTTTATCTAGTCTGTTGGAAGTGAAAAAACAAAATCATATGTTGAACATTTACCAAAAAAAAATTACTTTTTCAATTTTTATTGAATTATGGATATAGTGGGAAGAGAGAAAGAATATAGTCTGAATTATGCAAATATGCACTTCAATCCTCCAGGCCAACATTTTCCTTTTTGGACAATTTTCTTCTTAGCCTTTAAAACTTTCAATACAAGATGAAAATAAATTAAACCACAGAATTCATTTCAGGAAAAACAAAATAAAACAAAACAAAAAGGAAGAAAAAATTCCATAGCCACAGAGGGTAAAGGTAATTTCCTTTGGATAACATTTTCAATGGACTCTTTGTTTTTTGATATAATAAAAAAATGTTAAAACTAAATAGGCAACTCTGACCTTTAACTACTATTATAACTTGTGTAGAAGTATAAAATTCAGATTAAATCATCAGCAATTAATTCTCTGAGCTAGATACCACATCTGTAATGAAATACAGTTTCTACAGCAAAGATTTCACTTTTTTTTCTTATTAATTGGGAAACTAATAAGTGAGGGGAGGGAAGATTGTGGCTATAAATCATTATTCTCACTAATAACAGCTATCTTATATTGCACATGTACTATTCTCCATGCACTGTAATGAGGACTATACTTTTAAAAATCTAATTTAAAAAAAATTTAATATCAACATCCTTAAAAAGTAGGTACTATTATGATCATCCCCATTTAACTATTGAGGCAGGCACCTGAGGCTCAGATAGACTTGGTATTTTCCCAAAATCACATGGTTAGTAGAAACGTCAGAGGGGGTGCTTAAGTCCAGGCTGTCTCACTCCAAAACTCTGAACTAATCACCACAGTTTAGACTTTAAGGGAATGTATGTTATAATGGAAAGAAGTTTTAAAATTTCCACAAATGGACAGGAAACCTTAAATAAATGAAAAGGAAAACTTATGGCTGGGTGTACACACTTCAAACTAAAGGATGACTAAAAAATTATTTTGTATTTTAAGCCCATATTGAATGAGCCAGGGCTTTCTGGTTTCAAGAAGAAACTCAGCATGCTCCATCATGGATGAGTGATGATGTCTACTTGACAGAGGCGGTAATATAATATGTGAGATGTAGACTTTTTTTTTTTAATTCCTTAGAAAGTTCACCTATGTTCCTCCCTGTGGTTCTCCCTCCTGGCTTCTCTCCCTCTCTTCCTCAACAGAAGCCATCTTAAAATATAGTAAGACTATAAAACTGAGGTTGTATCTCCTATCCCGTGGTACTTCTGTCATCCAAAGATTGATTGAAATAAAGAACAATTCCTAATTGTTTTTCTCTTGATCAGTATAAATTCTTTTTACCATTAACTTTGACACATGATTTTGTCCACACCATAGCCCACAGTAAGATCTTATTGAACAGTGTAGTGAGAACAAAGAGATCTGTAGAGAGTTGGAGTTGAAGGTCTAGTCCTATTTCCATGCTAAGTAGTTACTTAGCCTTAGGAAAGTAACTTAATTTCTCTGACCTTCAGTTTCCTTATCTATAAAGTGAAATCACTGGACTACATGAATTCTACTCCCTCCAGCAATAAGATTTTATACTCCCTCTGAGGTGTCACTTAAATTTTCAAGTATCAGTGTGAAATAGAAAAAATTTTCATCACACACTTTTCTCACCTCGGACAGTGTGTCACCATCCCTCCTAACACTACCCTCCTAGCACAAGCTGTATCTGTACATCCAACAGTGCCCTTCTCAACCCCTTGAGATGACCATTGCCCAACTACCTTGGGCATAAGATCAGCTCCTAGAAAGACTGGTATATGGTTTGGTGATCTGGGCAGCACTATGATTAGAACTCATCGGAACTGCAGGGAGTATTTACAGTCCACAGCACATTTTCTTCCACAATTGATACTGATTTGCAGAAGCGTGAGAAAGAGGGGTTAAGGACACAAAATCAAGTGTCTTCATGATTTAGTAGTAAGTTTATCTACCTCTCAGAGCTCAGAAAAGAACTGTATCACTGAATTCCCGTGGGGAAAGAAAATCCAACTCACATGATAAAATAGACTTTAATAAAAGACCAATCACAAAGATGTAGGCAGGACTAAGAAGCCCAAAATGATGTTGGAATCCCCTAGAACTAGCAACACAGGAAGCAATCCATTATCATGCATGGACCTGAAGGGGCAGAAGAGACAATAGCATTGAGAAGTCAAATGAGAGAAAGAGCCAGGGAGGCAGGTGCATTTAGTAGGACCTCTAGTGGTAGAGGAGTGCACCCAATGCCAGAAAAAAAAAAAAAAAAAAAAAAGTCCCAAAGTAGGCAGAATGCAGGGAAAAAATGCCCTATTTTTCTCATGCTGCCTTCTTATCTCTTATCGGTGCCTGTCATTGGCCAAGGCCATTTATCAAGGAGACCAGCATGCTTAGGGGTCAGTGTTTTGCAGCCCAAAGTAGAGCAGAGAACAGCAGAAAGTGGACCTGACTTAGGGAGGGGGCTGGTATGTACAATATAATCAGCATAGGTACTCAGATTTTCCAAGACAAGTTTTAGTATAATTGGACTATTTTTCATTCCTAATGAGAGCTGAGTATAAAGAAATGACAATATGACTTAGCAGAGAGTCCATATTTCCCTAGTAATTTTTATAGGCAATTTCCTTTTGATTCATTTTCATTTTGATTTTTCATTTTTATTGGCACTTAGCTGTTAATGAGGAATTGCTTCATTTCCCTCTAATTCTTGCTTTGTCTTGATTGATACATCTCCACATTTGGATCCTGTTAACCACTGTGTAGCACTGGCAGTCACTGGCCAAATTAGACACTTCTCTTTACTCTGTTAAAACTTAGCATGTGAAACTGCAGACTGCCTTCTATCCTCACATTTTGAGTTCTAAAAGTTAGCAATTCTAATTTTTAGGTTGAACTAACAGTGAATTTAGCCTAAGAAAATGACTATTTAACATTTAGGGTGGACACTATTTCTGAAATTCTTTTTGCTGTCTCTGAAGCATTTATGATGCCCTGGGGAGAACGATAATTAAAACATGGACATACCCATGTCATTTGGGAGACGCTATTTCCCAGTGAACTACTATATAGACCGTATTGCTCTTATTAAGCATGATATTTTGGATTATTCTAAAACATGACACTGAAGTGTTAACAGACTAAGAATAAAACTGAACCCAATGTGTGCCAAGTCTGGGCAGTTTATAAACCCAGTGGAGCTCGCTGTTAACATGTAGCTTGGCAAACTCATAGTCTGAGCTGCAAGTTGGGCTGTTTTCTACCTCATTGTAGCCCTTAAGATTCTGGGATCAGACCAGAGCTGTCAGTTTGGTTTAGTGAAACAGAATCCAGCTCTCTCTTCCATGCCTTCAGTTTCTTAGGAGAAAATTAATTATAATTTAAACTATATACATTTACATATACGTATCCAGAATTGTTAAATGAAAAGAATTTTCAGAGTACAAGACTTTAAAATCACCTCTGGATCATAAAGTAGAGCTATTTGGTTTTATATTTTACCATTTTTTCCCTCCTTTACTCTTTTTTCATGTAAACTTACTTCTAGAAATGTATTTCAGGTTCCAGATAAATCCAACAACAAAGACAATTTAAAAGTATAGAAAAATATTTACTCTTTTTAATTTATAGTTTTGTCACTTAGTCTTATTTGTATCACTACAGCTAAAGGACTCTTAACATATTAGCACAGAAACATATTCAAACAGATACACAAACACAAACATATGAAAATTTGTGTTCTCCAATTATAGAGGGAACATTCAGAATAAATATGAATGCTTGTGTTTACCATCCAAAAGAAGGAATAGAAGAGTTAAAATACCATGGAATAGGGGCTATAAAAAACACATTTCTAGAGCGCTTGGGTGGCGTGGTCAGTTAAGCATCTGACTCGGTTTTGGCTCAGGTCATGATCTCAGGGTCATGAGACTGAGCCCCACAATGGGCTCTGAGCTCAGAGGGGAGTCTGCTTGAGATTCTCTCTCATTCTGCCCCTCCCCACGCTTGCACTCTCAATCTCTCTGTCTCTCAAATAAATAAATAATAAATCTTAAAAACAAAAAACAAACAAATAAACAACAACAACAAAAAAACCACATTTCCAAGGAGTTTGAGGATGAAGGCTGGGAAATCAGAGGTGATTTCTTTTGGGATGGGCTTTAAAGGATAAATAGGAGTTCATTTAGTAAACAGGAGAAAAAAGGCATTCTAGACAGAGGGAACAGAATCTTCAAGAAATAGTTCTCATACCTAGAATGTGGCCTTTATAGAGGGCTTATTATGAGAGATAAGATCACGGTTTGGTGGAAGCTAGATCAAGTGTGTTTTGTATCTGACTGAAGAAGTTGAGATTTATCTGTTAAAAAATGTTTAGGTATGGGTCACCGGGTTGCTCAGTCATTAAGCATCTGCCTTCGGCTCAGGTCATGATCCCAAGGTCCCAGGATCAAGCCCTGCATTGGGCTCCCTGCTCCGTGGGGGGCCTGCTTCTCCCTCTCCCACTCCCCCTGTTTGTCTTCCCTCTCTGGCTGTCTCTCTCTCTGCCAAATAAATAAAATCTTAAAAAAAAAAATGTTTAGACAACTGTGATATTTTTCAGTTATATCTTCATTCTGATTACGTGAATAATTCAGAACCTACAAAAATCTCAAAAGTTTCAAAATAGTTAAAGGAAAAGGTGAAAATTCACTTATTACAACCCCCATTGTTTACACACTAGTATATTCACCCAGAGTTTTTCAATACTTATTTTAATTTGAATAAGATCACCTTCTGTATAATATTTTGTAATGTATTTCCTCTATCAATGTATCTTGGAGATCTTTCTTTGTGAGTACATATAAGTCAAACATATTCAATTTAATGCTCATATAATTCCATCTAAAACAACTGCTTAGAAAGGATGTATGGGCGTGCTCACATTTGCTTTGGAAAGGTAAAACTGTCCACAGTGTGGGAGACAGGGATTCAAGCAAATGCAGATTGTTCAAACATCTGGCCTTATCAATGGTTTTTAAACTCTCTATATTCTATGTCCCTAATAACTGATATTCTTTCTGGAGAGCCAAATGCCAGCATAGGACTCCTGTTGCTAGAATCATACCTAGAGACAATCTGGATTAAAATCCTTATTTCCCCACAAGCATTGTTTCAAGAACTGAGGGGCAACTGGGTGAATCATAAACAATCTCTGGCTAAGAATAGATCACATATTCAGCCATAAAACCAGCCTCAATAAAATTAAGATTGAAATCATATCATGCATCTTTTCCAATCACAGTGGTATGAAACCAGAAATAAATCACAAGAAAAAAACAGGAAAAAACACAAACACGTGGAGATTAAACATGATACTAAATAACCAGTGGGCCAATGAAGCAATCAAAAGAAGAACTTTGAAAAATACATGGAGACAAATGAGAATGAAAATTCAACTATCTAAAATCTTTGGGACACAGTAAAAGCAGTTCTAAGAGGGAATTATATAGCAATACAGGCCTACCTCAAAATACAAGAAAAAGATCAAATAAACAATCTAAACTTACCTCTAAAGGAACTAGAAAAAGAAAAACAACAAAAAACAAAGCCCAAGGTGAGTAGAAGAAAAGAAATAGTAAAGCTCAGAGCAAAAATAAATGACATGAAGACTAAAAATTAAATAGAAAATAATCAAAGAAACCAAGAGCTGGTTCTTTGAAAAGATAAACAAAAATGACAAACCTTTAGCCAGGTTCATCAAGAAAAAGAGAGAAAGGACACAAATAAATAAAATCAGAAATGAGAGAGAAGAAATAAAAACAGACACTATAGAAATACAAAAGATTATAAGAGAATATTATGAAAAATCATATGCCAACAAACTGGACAACCTAGAAGAAATGGATAAATTCCTAGCTCCAAAACTGAAGCAGGAAAAAATAGAAAATTTGAACAGACCAATTACAAGTAATGAATTTGAATTAATAATCAAAAAACTACCAAAAAATAAAAGTCCAGGACCAGATGGATTCACAGGCAACTTATACCAAACTTTTAAAGAGTTAATAACCATTCTCCTCAAACTATTCCAAAAGATAGAACAGGAAGGAAAGCTTCCAAATGCATTCTACGAGGCCAGCATTACCCTGATACCCAAACTGAACAATGACACCACACAAAAAAGAAAACTACAGGCCAATATCTCTGATGAACATAGATCCAAAAATCCTCAACAATATAGTAGCAAACCACATGCAACAATACATGAGAAAGATCACTCACCATGATCAGGTAGGATTTATTCCAGGGATACAAGGATGGCCCAATATTTGCAAATCAATCAATGTGATATACTACATCAATAAAATAAAGGATAAAAATCATATGATCATCTCAACAGATACAGAAAAAGCATTTGTCAAGTTTCAACATCCATTCATGATAAAAACTCTCAACAAAGTAGAGTCAGAGGAACATACCTCAACATAATAAAGCCATATATAAAAAACCCACAGTTAATATCATACTCAATGGCAAAAACTGACAGCTTTTCCTCTAAGGTGAGGAAGAAGACAAGGATGTCCACTCTTGCCACTTTTAATTAATGTAGTACTGGAAGTCCTAGCCACAGCAATCAGACAAGAAAAAGAAATAAGGGGCATCCATATTGGTAAAGAAGTAGTTAAACTGTCACTATTTGCAGATGACATAATATTATACATACACAATTCTAAAGACTCTACCACAAAACTACTAGAAGTAATAAACAAATTCAGTAAAGTGGCAGGGTACAAAATTAATACCCAGTAATTGGTAGTGTTTCTGTACACTAATAACAAAGTAGCAGAAAGAGAAATTTGAAAAAACAACACGATTTACAAGTGCACCAAAAAAAAATTAAAATACCTAGGAATAAACTTAACCAAAGAAGTGAAAGACCTTCTAAAGCTATAAAACAATGATGAAAGAAATTAAAGAGGACACAAACAAATGGGAAGATATCCCATGCTCATGGACTGTAAGAATTAATATTGTTAAGATGTCCATATTACCCAAAAGAATCTACAGAATCAGTGCAGTTCCTGTCAAAATAACAACAGCATTTCCACAAAACCAGAACAAGTAATATTAAAATTTGTATGGAATCCCAAAATACTCCAAATACCCAAAGCAATTCTGAACAAGAAAGAAGGACAAAGCTAGAGGTATCACAATCCCAGATTTCAAGAAATACTGCAAAACTGTAGAAATCAACACAATATGGTAGTGACACAAAAATAAACAAATCAATGGAACAAAATAGAGACCCCATGGTCGATTAACCTATGACAAAGGAGACAAGAAAACACAATGGGGAAAAGACAGTCTTTTCAATAAATGGTGCTGGGGAAACTGTACACCTACACATAAAAGAATGAAACTGTACCACTATCTTACACCATACACAAAAATAAACTCAAAATGGATTAAAGACCTACCTGTGAGACCTGAAACCATAAAAATTCTAGAAGAGAACATAGGCAGTAATTTCTCTGATATTGTCCATAACAACATGTTTCTAAATATGTCTCCTAAGACAAGGGAAACAGAAGCAAAAGTAAATTACTGGGGTACATCAAAATAAAAAGCTTTTGTACAGCAAAAGAAATCATCAACAAAACAAAAAGAAAACCCACTGAATGGGAGAAGATATTGCAAATGACATATCCAATAAAGGGTTTAATATCCAAAACATATAAAGAACTTATGCAACTCAACACGAAGAAAACCAAACAATCCAATTAAAAAATGGACTAAGGAACTGAATAAACATTTTTTTAAAGAAGACATACAGAAGGCCAACAGACACATGAAAAGATGCTCAACATCACTAGTCATCAGGGAAATGCAAATCAAAACCACAAAGAGATATCATCTTAAACCAGTTAGAATGGCTAAAATCAAATGACAAGAAACAACTAGTGTTAACAAGGATGTGGAGAAAAAGGAACCCTCATGCACTGTTGGTGGGAATGTAAATTGATACAGCCACTGTGGAAAGAGTATGAAGGCTCCTCAAAAAATTAAAAATGAAATGCCACATGATCCAATAATTCCACTACTGGGTATTTGCCCAAAGAAAATGAAAATACTAATTCAAAAAGATAGCTGTATGTACATTTATGTTTATTGCACTATTTACAATAGCCAAGATATGGAAGCAACCTAAATGTCCATCAATAGATGAATGGATAAAGAAAATGTGGTGCATATACACAATGGGATATTATGCAGCCGTAAAAGGGATGAGATTGTGCCATTTGAGAGATGGATGAACCTAAAGGTTATTATGCTAAGTGCAATAAATCAGACAGAGAAACACAAATACCATATGATTCCACTCATCAGTGGAATTAAAAAAAAAAAGAATAAACAAACAAAAAGCAGAATCAGACCTATAAATACAGAGAACAAACTGATGGTTGCCAGTGGGGAGCAGGATGGAAGGTTGGGCAAAATGGGTGAAGAGAGGAAGATACAGGCTTCCAGTTATGGAATGAATAGTCACAGGAATAAAAGGCTCAGAATAAGGAATACAGTCAACGATACTGGAATAGCAATGTAATGAGAGAGATGGTAGCTACACTTGTAGTGAGCATAGCATTATGTACAAACTTGTCAAATCACTAAGTTGTACCCCTGAAACTAATGTAACATTGTGTGTCAACTAAACAAATAAATTGAAAAAAAAATCTCTGGCTAGATTTATTTCAAACCTTGAAGTATAAATAAGTGTTGGAAGGAAGTATAGAGAAAAAAATCCATTATATTTCCAATATAGAAGGCAATATTTAGATTAACAGTATAGTATTATTTTTGGAGAGTAAGATTAGATCTCATTTCTCCTCAGCATGACTTACAGTAGAAATGTCTTTAATTGAACATAAGAATAAAAAAAAGAAAAAAAAGAAATGCCTTTGAGACTATTTTTAGCAACAACTGAACTGAAAAATTAAGGGATTAATTGGATTGCCGTTAAAAGGCATTAAAAGGATTGCCATTGTTTCAAGCCATTAAGTTTTGGGGTAACTTGTTACATAACAATGTATAACTCTAATACACACTTCTACTTCCTGCCTAATATTCTCACACCAATGTCTTGATTCCAGTTGCTGCTATGGCAATCAGATCTCACAGGTGTGAGTTCACAGCAGTTGACCTTAGCTGTATTTTGTTTCTCATTTTGTGCCCTGCATGTTCTAACACTACAGGTATAAGACTCCTGTGAGAAATTGCTCAGCATTACACGTGGGCAAACCTGTGTAGGGGAGGAAAAAATAATTTTCCTCTACCCTTCTAGGTTCTGTGACTAAGACTCCCTTATAATAAAAGACAGATTGACAGGAGAGAAAAATAATTTTTGTTCCAATTTTAGTATATGTGCTGCCAAAGCGAGCATGGAAAAAAAAATTTTTTAATTATGTTCGCCCCACACATATATGAGATTCCAAAGGTGGCCAAATGATTGAGGTTTATATACCCCCGTAAGCTAAGGAGAGGGATAAAAGTCTGGAGCTTCAGGAGGGGGAAATGAAAAGAGGAAATGTTTGCTAAACAAAGGTTGCCCCACTATGCGGATAAGTCTCTCAGGTGAAAAAGTTATCTCTGGTAATAGCTCTCTTCCAGGTATATGCCCCCTTTCTAATGTAGATTTCTCTTTCAAAATAGTAATTGCTACTCCTGTTTCAGAGCTTCTCTTATATCTGCAGTTCCTCAAAATAATCAGTCTGGGTGGCTCAGTCAGTTAAAGTGGCTAAGCATCTGCCTTCTGCTCAGGTCATGATCTCAGGGTCCTGGGATCAAGTCCTAAATTGGGCTCCCTTCTCAGTGGGGGACCTGTTTCTCCCTCTCCCTCTGCCTGCCATGCTCCCTGCTTGTGCTCGTTCTCTCTCAAATAAATAAAAATTTTTAAAAATAAAATAAAAAATAATCAGCCCAAAATATTCCTTATACCAAAGAGGCATATTTTGGGTGGTAAATTCTGCTACCCTTCATGGGTAAGTACAAGGAAGTTACTCTTTGTGGGGTACCTCTTGACCAGTGAAGGACAGGAGCCAGTAGAAACATCTTCCATCTTCTGTTACACAGATGGACATTCTAATAGTCTACACAGATCCTCAGAAGGCCCCAGTGTGATGAAGAGCCAGTTGCTTGCAGTAATGACCAACTCAATTACACATCCTTCTTTGGTTTCCCTCCTACCTACTAACCTCTTATCAGAGTAAATTTATTTTGCAAAATAAACTATCTGCACTCAAGCCCTTGTCTCAGGCTCTGTTTTTAGTTGGGTACTGAGAACCCAAGCTAAGGTACTTTGTCTCCCTTTAGCATGGTGTTACCAGGTCAAGGAATTGTTAAGATTATCAATGGTTCTCTGTTTCTTATATACTGAAGCAAATTTCTAGCGTATTTTAGTAAACACATACTTTTTCTTTGGCTTAATATTACACATTGTCTCTTACTTCTTACTCATACCATTTCCCACCTCACAGACACAAAACCTGTATAACCCAAAATTCTCTCTGACAGACATCTCCATAACAGCATGTATACTCAGTCACAATTCAAATACACTGTGTACTTTGATCAAGATATAGCTGTTCGACTTGAAATGTTTGCAGTTCATCAGCCTGTCATGTACACCAACAGAGAACCCCTAGGAAATCCATTTGTTTAAGCTGATTTCATAGTGTGGGTTTGGCTTCCAGTTAGTTATTTTGTTATTTTTACAGAAATATGAGTAAAAGAGCACCTCTGATTCCTGCTAGAATCAGATACCTGCATCAACTGCAACTAAACCCCAAGATCTCCAGTTCATTTCAGATAGCATCCCAAACAACACTGGTTCCTACAGAGCTTGTACAATACCTGACAGCTCTGTGTAGAAAGAGGGCCAAATCCCAGATCCTAAACCCATGGTCTTTGCCCCAAAATCCACATAGTATTTTTTGCAAAAGCTGTGTGTGTGAGAGAGCATTTTACAACTGAACTTTAAGAAATTCCACAGATCTATTTTTTAAGAAGAAAAATGTAGTGTCTCCCTCAGCATTTCCTAATTTAGAAAGAAAATTCGTTTTCATTTAAAATCATTGGCAAAATTTCTAAAAATGATAAAAGAGACTCCTAAATAAAATGCATTTATTCTTGGATCACATAGATCCTTCTTTCCCTTCCTGATCTCATGCTGAGATAAAACTTCTAATTCTCTCTCTCAGCTATGGAAGATAACTCTTTTGGGATAACTCTTTTATCCACAATACCAAGACGATTGGCTCTCAACTCTACTTGGTTTTTATCCCAAGACTAATGAGGGATGAAAGTAGAAGGGAAAATTGGGGAGATTTTCCAAAGTAGCCTAAAGAGGCTATTGAAATTGCCTCTGAGCCTTTCGGGGCAACTTGGGGCCTTCTAAAGAATTTAAGTATAAATAAGCAATTTTCACATAGCAACAACTTTGCTGTGGAAACTAAATGAGTTACACAACAGCTTGTGGTCATGTATAAATTTGTTCTCTTATCTTTCTTTGTCCTTTGTCTAAAACAGCCAACCCTTTCTTAAAGGGCCAGACACTACAAATGGCTTATGAGCCATATAGTTTCCATCACAAATGCTCAACTCTCCCTTTATAGAGTGAAAATAGCCAGAGACAATACATAAATCAATGAGTGTGGCTGTGTTCTGATAAAACTTTATTTATAAAAACAAGGCCAGCCTGCCAACTCTATTTTTCCAAACCATGGTCAAGAAAAAGAAGTTTAAAGAACTATGGAGTGAGGTTATATCTTTTGGTTTCTATGACATCCTCTTGTCCCTTTTCACCACTATATTTTAGTTTATTAAAATATATGAAAAGAGAAGAGAAGTCATTGTGGTATATATGGAAATAGGAACACAACTTTGAACAACTTCCAGAACAGGAAACACAACTGAAAATAATAAAGGGCTGTCTACACTGATGGATCATCCAAGTTCAGCTTCACAGTATGTCTGCTGTACTTTGAAAGTTCAAGAAAAATGCTACTGTGTATGGATGGTTGTGTCAAGCACAGAAATAAACAAAAATGCAAATAGGTCATTGATTCACCCAAATAATGGCTAAATAAAACTATTTCTAAAGTAAGTATCTCCTTGACCAAAATAGATATGTCCCCATCTCATAGTAATCAGTGTGCTATCATACATTCCATAATACAGAGCACAACTCAGCATATCTGACATGACATTAATAAGCTGAGGTAACATCCAAAAATTCCTCCCTCTCTGCCTCAACCAGAATTTTGTGTAAGATCTTTACAAGGTATGAGAACCTCAGAAATCATAAGTGAAAGAGTTATACAAATGTTTCTCAGGTATGTTATACAAATTTTTCTCAGGAAAATATCCATAACTATCAACAGCTTCTCACAGAACTCCATGAACCTAAAGTAAGAAAAATCACATTGTTGATGAATAAATGAGAAAAATGAAACCATTCACTCAACTTAAATTTTAGTCCAGCTTATAGGGAAGGACAGCAAGGAGTTAAAAAAATAAAATAAAATCCAAGGAAAAAATGTCCTTCCATTGGAACCTCAAATGTCACAATTCCTTGATTCCTTTGTGTTCATGATTAGATTTTATTTCAGCTCCATCTTAAAAATGTCTTTTGTTTTAAAATGTTCTTCATACATAAAACTTCTTGTGACAGAATGACACACACACACACACACACACACACACACACACACACACACACACGATGGGATTTCTATTTCTGTACCATGATTCAGGGAGCTCAAAGTAGGGTTGCTACCTTTAGCAAACAAAAGTATAGAACACCCAGTTAAATTTGAATTTTGTATGAGATATACTAAAAAATTACTCATTGTTATCTATTTTATCTGGCAAGGCTGGAAGGAATATCACTCCCAACCTTACAATGAAAAAAGAGCTAAAGGAGCTTCAAATTCATGACATTTTTTGAACTCCTCAGAGAACTGAAGTTGTAGAAAAAATAACTGGCTCAGAATTTGAGGAGAAATAGGCACCTACTGGGAGAGAGGAGATGGAAGCACTCACTTACCTGGATTAAAAGCAACAGAAGACAAGTAAGATTTAGCTAGAATAACTGATGAATTGGTGAAGGCCAACACAGGATGGGGAAGATGGCATGAAAGCGCTGAGAACCACAGAAATTGGGAAAGTGCATACCTTCAGCCCTCGTTTCTCTACAAACACCACCAGATGCTCACACACACACACAAAAGAAAAAGTTTTAAGATTATCAGTTTTGATGCAAACCTGTGAGGGGACAGCAGTCATGTGGGGGAAGAAGGACACCTCATCTATTTCCCTCATCTCCCCTACTGAACAAAAGTCTTAATCTTTGGGGAAAGGGGAGGAGTAACAATAACACCATCCTTAGGGCACAAGTGAAAACTCTTTGCAGCTGGGGGAGGAAAATAGAAAAAGAAAAAAAGCTTAATCCTGTGTTAGGGGGGCATGAATACACACTGGCTCAAAATTACAGCCAAGGAAGTGAGTGAGGAATTGAGAAAGCCATACTCCCAAGACTCTACCTAGGACTGAGATTTAATCATGACAATAGAGTATGTTTCATTCCACTGTCCTTGATCACTACAAAAAAATGTTCAAACAGGTAACAAGAATACTGCAGAGAGAGGGAGTAAGAAAGTACAAAGAGAGGAGCAAGAATGTACACAGAGAACCTCACTGAGGCAAAATAGAAAGAGAAGACCAAACAGACACTGCTCTCCAAACAAACTCCCAACCTAAACACAAGGCAGCCCTAAGAAATGTGAAGCCCTTGGAACATCGAGGGTAACCATAGCAACAAAACCACTGGAAACCAGCCCAACTGCTCACAATATTACCTCCAATCCCCACACTAAAGACCTAATGAAAGGAAAGGTGTGTCCATTTCCGGGCATTAAAAACTATCTACCTTAGTCTCTTCCATCATATACAAGACATCCAGCTTTCACAAAATATTATGAGGTATATGAAAAAGAAAGAAAGAGATGCAAAGAAGAGCAATCATTAGAAACAGACTTAGTTATGACACAGATATGGAGCTGACAGGGAATTTTAAAATAACAATGAAAAGCTCTAAACAGAAAAGCAGGCAACATGCAAGGCCAGATGAATAGTTTTATCAGAGAAACATGAAACAAATGAAAATGCTAAAGTGAAAAAGCATAGTAACAGAGGAATGGATGGCACTGACAGGCTCAATGAACCTACCAGCGAAAGTATCAGTTAACCTGGAGACAAGGCAATAGAAATTACCAAACTGAAACAGAGATTTTAAAAAAAAGTGAAAAATAAACCAGTAGCTGTGGGACAATGCCAAACATTTACAACTTACACATAATAGGAATCCCAAAAAGAAAAGACAGAACAGTATAGAAGAAACACTTGAAGAAAAAAATGGCCAAGAACCCCCCCAAATTAATGTGGCAGATGCCAAAGTGCTCAGAGAAAAGCAAGCAGGATAAATACTAACACACACACATCTTCAAATGCTGTATTCAAACTAGTGAAAGCAAGAGACAAATAAAATTTTAAAAGCAACCAGAAGAGGCAAGGTGCGCGCCAGCCACCACCTGAGGTCTTCCAGCAGCTGGCTGGTGGTGTGGGCCTCCTCCTGGCCCTCCATGCTCTTGCTGCCCCTGGGATAGCCATGCGGGGGACCCAGGGATGGAGGCCACAGCCCGACACTGACTGGGACTCCGTGGGTCCTGGGGGCAGTGGCCTCTCTGTGGCGGTCGGAGTCCTGGGGCCCATCTCAGAGATGCCAGGTCCCATTCCAGCAACAATAGAAGGAGGTAGTCCCTGTGACTCCAAGAAGAGGTTTCCACTGTATCATTTTATTCTAGCTCCTTGGAATGTCTTCCTAAGAGGAAGACGTGTATCTATCCAGGAGGATCTTCATGATGGTTTAACTCCATCCTCCATTGTCATTCTTGACAGTATTCATCATGAAATGGAGACATATTGCTGCAGCTCAGGGTCTCTTCTGATTCTTTTAGTGTATATTTTTCTGGGGCCATTGTTACCCTGTTAGCATTTTGTTCTCTCGTTCATCTGTTCTCCTCTGGACAAAATGACAAGACAGAAAAAAATCACCTCAAAAAAAAAAGAACAAGAGGCAGTACCAACTGCCAGGGACCGAATCAATATGGACATTAGTAAGACGTTGGAACTAGAGTTCAGAATGATGATTATAAAGATACTAGCTGGACTTGAAAAAGGCATGGAAGATACTAGAGAAACGCTTTCTGGAGAAATAAAAGAGCTAAAATCTAACCAAGTGAAAATCAAAAAGGCTATTAATGAGGTGCAATAAAAAAATGGAGGCTCTAACTGCTATGATAAATGAGGCAGAGGAGAGAATTAGTGATGTAGAAGACCAAATGATGGATAATAAAGAAGCTGAGAAAAAGAGAGATAAACAACTACTGGATCACGAAGGCAGAATTCAAGGGATAAGTGATACAATAAGAAGAAATGACATTAGAATAATTGGGATCCCAGAAGAAGAAGAAAGAGAGAGACGGGCAGAAGGTATACTGGAGAACTTCCCTAATTTGGGGAAGCAAACAGGCATCAAAATTCAGGAGGAACAGAGAACCTCCCTCAAAATCAATAAAAATAGGTAACACCCCAATATCTAATAGTAAAACTTACAAGTCTCAGGGACAAAGAGAAAATCCTGAAAGCAGCTCGGGACAAGAGGCCTGTAACCTACAATGGTAGAAACATAAGATTGGCAACAGACCTATCCACAGAGACCTGGCAGGCCAGAAAGGACTGGCATGATATATTCAGAGCACTAAACGAGAAAAATATGCAGCCAAGAATACTATATCCCACTAGGCTGTCATTGAAAATAGAAGGAGAGATAAAAAGCTTCCAGGACAAACAAAAACTAAAAGAATTTGCAAACACGAAACCAGCCCTACAAGAAATACTGAAAGGGGTCCTCTAAGCAAGGAGAGATCCTAAAAATAACATAGACCGGAAAGGAACACAGACAATATACAATAACAGTCACCTTACAGGCAATACAATGGCACTAAATTCATATCTTTCAATAGTTACCCTGAATGTAAATGGGCTAAATGCCTCAATCAAAAGACATAGGGTATCAGATTGGATAAAAAAACAAGACCCATCGATATGCTGTCTGCAAGAGACTCATTTTAGACACAAAGACACCCCAGATTGAAAGTGAGGGGGTGGAAAACCCATTTACCATGCTAATGGACACCAAAAGAAAGCTGGGGTGGCAATCCTTATATCAGAAAAATTAGATTTTAAAACAAAGACTATAATAAGAGATGAGGAAGGACACTATATCATACTTAAAGGGTCTATCCAACAAGAAGATCTAACAATTGTAAATATCTATGCCCCTAACATGGGAGCAGCCGATTATATAAGACAATTTATAACAAAAGCAAAGAAACACATCGACAACAATACAATAATAGTGAGGGACTTTAACACCCCCCTCACTGAAATGAGAGATCGTCTAAGCAAAAGATCATCAAGGACATGAAGACTTTAAATGACACACTGGACCACATGGACTTCACAGATATATTCAGAACATTCCATCCCAAAGCAACAGAATACACATTCTTCTCGAGTGCCCATGGAACATTCTCCAAAATAGATCACATCCTAGGTCACAAATCAGGTCTCAACCAGTACCAAAAGACTGGGATCATTCCCTGAATATTTTCGGACCACAATGCTTTGAAACTAGAACTCAGTCACAAGAGGAAAGTCAGAAAGAACTCAAATATACAGAGGCTAAAGAGCATCCTACTAAAGAACGAATGGGTCAACCAGGAAATTAAAGAAGAATTTAAAAAATTCATGGAAACCAATGAAAATGAAAACACAACTGTTCGAATTCTTTGGGATACAGCAAAGGCAGTCCTAAGGGAAAGTATATAGCAATACAAGCCTTTCTCAAGAAACGAGAAAGGTCTCAAATACACAACCTAACCCTACACCTAAAGGAGCTGGACAAAGAACAGCAAATAAAGCCTAAACCCAGCAGGAGAAGAGAAATAGTAAAGATCTGAGCAGAAATCAATGAAATAGAAACCAAAAGAACAGGAGAACAGATCAACAAAACTAGGAGCTGGTTCTTTGAAAGAATTAACAAGATTGATAAACCCCTGGCCAGACTTATCAAAAAGAAAAGAGAAATGACCCAAATAAATAAAATCATGAATGAAAGAGGAGAGATCACAACCAACACCAAAGAAATACAATTATAAGAACATATTATGAGCAACTATATGCCAGCAAATTAGATAACCTGGAAGAAATGGATGCATTCCTAGAGATGTATCAACTACCAAAACTGAGCCAGGAAGAAATAGAAAACCTGAACAGACCCATAACCACTAAGGAAATTGAAGCAGTCATCAAAAATCGCCCAACAAACAAAAGCCCAGGGCCAGATGGCTTCCCAGGGGAATTCTACCAAACATTTAAAGAAGAATTAATACTTATTCTTCTGAAACTGTGCCAAAAAATAGAAAGGGAAGGAAAACTTCCAAACTTATTTTATGAGCCAGCATTACCTTGACCCCAAAATCAGAGAAAGACCCCACCAAAAAGGAGAATTACAGACCAATATCCCTGATGAACATGTCTGCAAAAATTCTTACCAAAATACTAGCCAATAGGATCCAACAGTACATTAAAAGGATTATTTACCATGACAAAGTGGGATTTATCCCTGGGCTGTAAGGTTGGTTCAACATCTGCCAATCAATCAATGTGATATAATACATTAATAAAAGAAAGAACAAGAAACATATGATCCTCTCAATAGATGCAGAAAAAGCATTTGACAAAGTACAGCATCCTTTCTTGATCAAAACTCTTCACAGTGTAGGGATAGAGGGTACATACATCAATATCATAAAAGCCATCTATGAAAAACCCACAGCAAATATCATTCTCAATGGGGAAAAACCGACAGCTTCCCTCCTAAGGTCAGAAACACGGCAGGGATGTCCACTATCACCACTGCTATTCAACATCGTACTAGAAGTCCTAGCCACAGCAATCAGGCAACAAAAAGAAATAAAAGGCATCTGAATAGGCAAAAAAGTCAAACTCTCACTCTGCAGATGATATGATACTTTATGCAGAAAACCCAAAAGACGCCACCCCAAAACTGCTAGAACTCATATAGGAATTCAGTAAAGTGGTAGGATATAAAATCGACGCACAGAAATCAGTGGCATTTCTATACACCAACAACAAGACAGAAGAAAGAGAAATTAAGGAGTTGATCCCATTTACAACTGCACCCCAAACCATAAGATACCTAGGAATAAACCTAACCAAAGAGGCAAAGAATCTGTACTCAGAAAACTATAAAATACTCATGAAAGAAATTGAGGAAGACACAAAGAAATGGAAAAAAGTTCAATGCTCATGGACTGGAAGAACAAATATTGTGAAGATATCAATGCTACCTAGAGCAATCTACACATTTAATGGAATCCCTATCAAAATACCATCAACTTTTTTCAAAGAAATGGAACCAGAAAAGACCCTGAATAGCCAGAGGAATGTTGAAAAAGAAAAGCAAAGCTGGTGGCTTCACAATTCTGGACTTCAAGCTCTATCACAAAGCTGTAATCATCAAGACAGTATGGTACTGGCACAAAAACAGACACATAGATCAATGGAACAGAATAGAGAGCCCAGAAATGGACCCTCCACTCTATGGTCAACTAATCATTGACAAAACAGGAAAGAATGTCCAGTGGAAAAAAGACAATCTCTTCAACAAATGGTGTTGGGAAAATTGGACAGCCACATGCAGAAGAATGAAACTGGACCATTTCCTCACACCGCACACAAAAATAGACTCAAAATGGATGAAAGACCTAAACGTGAGATAGGAGTCCATCGAAATCCTAGAGGAGAACACAGGCAGCAACCTCTCCCACCTCAGTCGCAGCAACTTCTTCCTAGAAACATCGCCAAAGGCAAGGGAAGCAAGGACAACAATGAACTATGGGGATTTCATCAAGATAAAAAGCTTTTGCACAGCAAAGGAAACAGTCAATAAAACCAAAAGAAAACCGATAGAATGGGAGAAGATATTTGCAAATGACATATCAGATAAAGGGCTAGTATCCAAAATCTATAAAGAACTTATCAAACTCAACACCCAAAGAACAACTAATGCAATCAAGAAATGGGCAGAAGACATGAACAGACATTTTTCCAAAGAAGACATCCAAATGGCCAACAGACACATGAAAAAGGGCTCAATATTGCTCGGCATCAGGAAAATCCAAATCAAAACCTCAATGAGATACCACCTCACACCCGTCAGAATGGCTCAAATTAACAAGTCAGGAAATGACAGATGTTGGTGGGGATGCAGAGAAAGGGGAATCCTCCTACACTGTTGTTGGGAATGCAAGCTGGTGCAGCCACTCTGGAAAACAGTATGGAGGTTCCTCAAAAAGTTGAAAATAGAGCTACCCTATGACCCAGCAATTGCACTCCTGGGTATTTACCTCAAAGATACAAATGTAGTGATCCAAAGGGGCACGTGCACTCCAATGTTTATAGCAGCAATGTCCACAATAACCAAACTATGGAAAGAGCCAAGATGTCTATCAACAGATGAATGGATAAATAAGATGTGACACACACACACACACACACACACACACACACACACACACACACACACACACACACTGGAATATTATGCAGCTATCAAAAAAACGAAAAACGAAATATTGACATTTGTAACAACGTGGATGGAACTAGAGGGTATTATATATAAGTGAAATAAGTTAAGTATCGTATGATCTCACTGATATAAGGAATTCTGAATCTCAGGAAACAAACTGAGTGTTACTGGAGTGGTTGGGTGTGGGAGGGATGGGGTGGCTGGGTGATGGACACTGGGGAGGGTATATGCCATGGTGAGCTCTTTGAATCATGTAAGACTGATGAATCACAGACCTGTACCTCTGAAACAAATAATACATTATATGTTAAGAAAAAAAAAAAAAAGAAGATAGTAGGAAGGGAAAAATGAAGAGGGGGAAATCGGAGAGGGAGATGAACCATGAAAGACTATGGACTATGAGAAACAAACTGAGGGTTCTAGAGGGGAGGAGGGTGGGGGGGATAGGTTAGCCTGGTGATGGGTATTAAAGAGGGCACGTATTGAGTGGAGCACTGGGTGTTATACGCAAACAATGAATCATGGAACACTACATCAGAAACTAATGATGTAATGTATGGAGATTAACATAACATAATAAAATTAAATTAAAAAAAAGCAACTAGAAGAAAAAGAAATACTACATACAGAGGAAGAAAGGTTAAGTATTACAGCAGATTTCTTATCAGAAGCCATATAACCCAGATGACAATGAGAGAGATGGTTAAAATGCTTGTATGGGGGTTGTGGGGAAACCATCAATCCAGACTTCTACAACCTGTGAAAACAACTTTCTTTTCTTTTTTTTTTTAAGATTTTATTTATTTATTTGAGAGAGAGCTTGAGAGAGAGAGAACATATGAGAGGGAGAAGGGAAGGGTCAGAGGGGGAAGCAGACTCCCTGCTGAGCAGGGAGCCCAATGCAGGACTTGATCCTGGGACTCCAGGATCATGACCTGATCCAAAGGCAGTCGCTTAACCAACTGAGCCACCCAGGCACCCTGTGAAAACAGCTTTCAAAACTGTATGAGAAAAAAGAAGACTTCCTCAAACAAATAAAAATGAATGGAATCATTACCTGCAAATCTATTCTGCAAGAAATCTTAAAGGAATTTCACCAGGCAGAAGGATACCAGACTGAAACTTGGATATGGGAAAGGAAATAAGAGCACCAAAGACTGGTAGAAAATATCTGCAAATCATACATCTGATAATTAACTTATGTAAAGACTTCTCAAAACCCAACAATAAGAAAACATACAACCCAAATTTAAAAATGGGACATATTTCTGAACAGATGCTCCACCAAGGAAGACATATGGATGGTAAATAAGCTTATGAAAGGATGCTCAACATCAGCAGTCACTAAGGAAATGTAAATTCAAACCACAATAAGAGAGTAATACACAGCACAGCTAACATTGGAAAAGTGGGGTTAAGGGCAAACGGATTCAATAACTGTCTTTGCAAATCTTCTAGGTACCATATGATTTCAAACTAAAGAGTGGCAAGGGGCACCTGGGTGGCTCAGTTGGTTGAGCATCCAACTCTAGATCTCAGCTCAGGTCTTGATCTCATGGTAGTGAGTTTGAGCCCCATGTTGGGCTCCATGCTGGGCGTGGAGCCTACTTATTTATTTATTTAATAAATAAATAAATAGTGACAAAAAAGGCATGGGACAATTTTCCATTCTTGAGAGTGCAGTAGCAAAGGATCACGGTTACTGGTAGTGAGGGCATCAGAAGAAAGAGGACCTCTTTAGGAGTACTAAAGACACGCTTTGGCCCGGGAAGATTCTGCCAGAGGACCACCAGTTAATTCTTCTTAAGTGGCCCTTGAAGGAGACTGGAATATGTAACCCTAAAATATCCCTCTTTGACATAAATTTATTTTGAACTAAATGCAATTAAGAAGCTGCATTAATAAACTTTGTTTTTCTCTTATTAATCTGTCTTTTTGTTAAAGACTCTCAGCCAAAAACCAAAGGTTAGACAAAGGTAACGTTTGGCCTCTCCTACCGTCTTACGGATTCAAAGATATCCTGGCAACTCTAGCTGACAGCCAAGTATATTCAGGGCAATCATAAACCTACAAGTTTTGGCAAGCACATAGGATCAAATCTGGAGTGATGAATTTTCCTTCGTTGTTTTCTGCAATGTCCCCCACCTTAGGAAGGAAGTATGACAAAATGGAGAAAAAGACAAGGAGTTTCTCAAGAAGTGAACTATCTGGTATGTTTAAGTGATCTCATTGTTCAGTTCGCGTTTATTATAGTGTCCAGTGATGAAACACATTTAAGTTAAGAAGTGGTCTATTTCGGTGGTGATTGTGCCTGCCTTAATGACTACTTCCCCTTGCAGTTATGGGCAATTTTTCCTTTCATTTAAGACAATTCTAAGACCCCACGAGGCAGAAGTCGATTTGGGGCTTCATGTAGACCTGGCTTCACTGATTGGGCCTTGGGAAGTTCACCTCCTAAACATTTTCAGTCTTCAGTCTTAGGTGTCTTTTTAAGAAAAATTAAAAATGTTAATGTTCTGGATTCAGACTTTAGTGTTCAAAATCCTTTTCAGGTGTGCTCACATATAACCACATAACATCTGGTGAATTTCTCAGAAAATGCTGGCCTACATAGTCTTTGAATTTAGTTCATGATTCTATCAATTAAATTTAAAATAACCAAAAATATGACATAATTTCCTCCACTCAGCTTCACACATGACCACTTTTAAGGAAGCCAAATACAACCTTATTTTTGGCTGATGAAACATACATAGAAAACCACATTTCTGCATATGTATAAAATGGAGACCTATGTGAAGAACTTCTAGCAACAGCTCCAAATGATACTTGTCCAGGAATAAACATGTAGAGAATCACTCTTTGCTTTGTTGAACTAGTTAAGCTTTTTCTGGAGGCACCACCGGTTGTATTTTACTCTTCTCTCTCTGTTAGTTATTCTAGCTCCGAAAACGAAAATTACGCCCTGAGAACAGTTTCTCTTATCATTCATTTTTCTCTGCACTCAAGGAACAGAGGAACAATCTCGATCATAAAGCTCCCAGAGGTATTCCTTATCCTTCTCATCCTACTTCATTGGCTTAAAATGGATGTTATAATGCCCCACCTGCATGGCACTTGTGACTGCAACTGCTCCAGCAGCTTTCCCACTGCAGACAGGAGAAGACTATGCCCTGGGGAGGAGATCCTCTCGCCGCAGGCTCCTGCGCCCATGCCTTACTAAGAGCCTGAGGAACATCTTGCACATCAGGTCAGTTTCCTTTTCTTACCCCCAAGCCCTCTCTCAATCCCCTTTCCCATGAAAAGCATGCTTTCACAGGGAGACTGCCTTTGGGTGTGTCATTTTTGTGTGAAGCAGACAGTTTTCACTGATACCAAAGAGGAGCCGACATCAAGGGCAGGGACCATAATACTTATCTTACTGTGTGGTGTTTATTTCCCTGTTTCTCCCTTTGGATTATGCGAATCTTGAGGGCAGGAACTCTGTCTTTGACCCAGAATAAATGTCCAGTACATTTTAAAGATTACTTAGTTAATCATAGTACTCTTTAATCTCACCACTAACAGCAATAAATACAAACAACAAAGTAGGTAGATGACCCAACAAACAGAAAGTCCAAAGACAAACTAATTGGGGCTTATCTATACTGGGGATTAAGAATAATGAACATTTTGGGCACCCGGGTGGCTCAGTTGGTTAAGCGACTGCCTTCGGCTCAGGTCATGATCCTGGAGTCCCGGGATCGAGTCCCGCATCGGGCTCCCTGCTCAGCAGAGAGTCTGCTTCTCCCTTTGACCCTCCCCCCCTCATGCTCTCGCTCTCTCTCTCATTCTCGCTCTCAAATAAATAAATAAATAAAATCTTTAAAAAAAAGAATAATGAACATTTTGGTTCTCTGAGAAAATTTTTATTTAGATATATGAGATAGATTATCTATACACAAGGTTCTAAAATCCAGCAACAGAAAGGAAGCAAGAAAACAAAGACTTGAGGAAGTTCTGCTTCTTATAAGCAAGACAACTTTCTAATGACTATATATCCTGTTAACAGCTGGTTTGGCCAATTCCCTGTTCCAGCCTGCACTTTGGGCATGATGAACTTTGCTTTCAGCCTTGAAATAGGCATAATCATTGGTTTTTCAAAAGCAATTATCCTCATAAACGGGCATCCCCGATCTTTGGAAAAGAGAACAGAACTCTCGAAGCAGGGTTGAACCACAATTTGGTTTTGTGTTGGGAAGTAAGAAAAACAACCTGAATGCTGAAGTTTCCCCACCCCCCATAAGTGAATGTCATTGGCTGTATCTGGAAACCTACTCTCCACCTACCAAAAACCTAGTGAACAACTCAATACCTCTATGATGTGTGCAGGTCCTCAAACAAACCGCCTATCATATATTTTCACGTGGTTTCTTTAACAGACAGTCAAAGAAAGACGAATACCAAGAACTCCACAGCTGCTTCTGCATGAGGCAAGGGTTTTCCATCCATACTGTAGCATTTGGCCCCCAAATCAATTTTTACACTCCATAGTGTGTGTCTGCATAGCAAGGAAGGAAAGGGAGTTGGAACTACATGGAGCCACATGAGAAATGGAATTGCTTCTCTTGGCATCAGGTGCTAGGCAATCTAAGAAACTACTCCGTGGGACAGTTCTTCATTGACTTCAGGTGATCTGACTGCTGGAACAGCCAACATCGAGATGGATGTTCCTAACATCTTGACACCTAGGGCCCAGCCCTGGAGCTGCCAACAGGCCTACTGAGGGAACTGTTGGGGCACCCTCATACCACTTCCCCACAAGAGCCACCGGGGGAACCTTATAATGCAGTGGTTAATAGTTTTGACATCACACAGATTTCAGTTTAAAGATCACCTCTGCAATTGTCTAACTTGCACAGCAGCTTCTCTGGGTCCCAGGTTCTTTACCTATAAAAGGGAAATACTAATACTAACCTTGTAGGCTTACTCAGAGGGAGGAGTGGATGAAACGAAGTAAAAGAACCAAAGAGCAAAGCCAGCACATAGGAAGTGCTCAATGATAGCAGCTAATGTGACAATTCCCTCCTCTTTCCTACTGCTCCTCCAATTTCTTTCCCTTCCCCTTACTCTCCCTTTACGTGGCTACCTGGTCTCTTGCCAGAGACATCTAAGAAGACCCACCGCTGCCTAGAGACCCCGCCAGCTGACATTCAAGACTATCAGCTTCTCCACCACAGGATGCTTTGCCAACTTGCAAACACTCCCCACGTGCTTTTGCTCCTTTAAAGGGCCTTTTATGCTCTTAATTGAAGTTTGCTTTCCACCTTTAGTATTTTCTTAAACAATTTGCTTACAATGAAGTGCACTGTTAGTACCCCCAAGGTCAAGTAATGGGAACCTGAATATCAGAAAGCCTTAATTTTTTTGGTTAATGTTGAATTTTTTAATTTTTTTTTAACTTTTTGTTTGGAAATACTTAATACTTATAGAAAAGATACAAGAATAAGTACAGCACACAGAACCCTTGTATGCCCTTTAGCCAGACTCGCTTATTGATAAAATTTGGTACCATTTGCTTTATCATTTATTCTCTCTTTCTCTTTTTAAAGATTTATTTATTTTTTATTTATTGATGTTAGAGAGAGAGGGCAGGGTGGAGGGGGAAGGGGCAGAGTGAGAGGAAGAGAGAGAATCTGGAGCAGATTCCCCACTGGGCAGGGAGCCCGACACAGGGCTCTTATCTTATTACCCTGAGATCATGGCCTAAGCTGAAATCAAGATCAGATGCCTAATTGACTGAGCCACCCAGGCGCCCCATTCTCTGTCTTTTTATGTGTAAATACACTATAGTTTGAATGTTTGTGTCCCCATAAAATTCATATGTTGAAATCTGAATCCCCAAAGTGATGGTATATTAGGAGATGGGACCTTTGAGAGGTCACTGGGATTAGTGCCCTTAAAAAAAGAGTCCTGAGAGAGCTCTCCTGCCTCTTTCACTATGGGAAGTTATAATGAGAAGACAGCTCTCACCAGACACCAAATCTGTTGGCACCATGACCTTGGACTTCTCAGCCTCCAGAACTGTGAAAAATACATTTCTACTGTTTATAAGTCACTCAGTTTACAGTATTTTTGTTATAGCAACCTGAATGAACTAAGACTGTATGTGTGTATGTTTGTATTTATATACATATATGTGTGTATGTGTGTGTGTGTATATATACATATGTATGGTTCGTATATATACATACATACCATTTTATGTACAAAAAATAGGTACAATATTTTTTTAACATCATTTGAAAGTAAGTTGCATACAGCATGAATCTTTACCTCTAAACACTTTGGTATGTATTTCCTAAGAACAAAAGTATATTCTCACATAATTATAGTACAGTTTAAGCTGTACTATAATTATATATCATTGATACAATCCTTTTATCTAATCTACTATCCTTTTTCCATGTTTCTCAATTGACCTGACGATGTCCTTTATAGCATTCTTTTCCTTCCATGACAGGATCCAGTCTAGTATTGCCTTAGCCATTCTATCTCTTTAGACTTCTTTAATCTGGAACATTTCCACCGACTCCAAGCCTTCATTTTCATAGTAGTGCATTCTTATTCCATGGCAGGCCTCATAAACTCGGACTACGTATTGAAGAACAATGTCTCCCCTCCTCAACCCCTCTCCAAACCTGAGACAATTTAATCCGTCATTTCAAATCGTGTCAGACACGTGATTTCAATTCCAGATTATACTTTCCTCAATGTTATCTGTTTGAAAGTGAAAGAAATAAAACCAAAAACTCCTCAATCCTATTCTTTAGTACCCCAGAGACAGATAATGAGCATATTGCACGGAATCTGGGAACTTACTGGACCTTATTAGGAATGGCATCATTTAGCATAGCCCTTTAAAAGTTTAAGGTTTTAGGGAACACTTTTTCTGATCTTCACTATTTGCCAGAGTCTTTTCGGGAAATTTTTTTAAAAAGTGGTATCCATGTCCCTTTAAATATACTTCATTTGTGTTCTAGGTTAAAAAAGAAATCAAAGGCATACTTATTAAAGAAATGCTATAATAAATGGCAAAAAAAATCAATTGCCAAAAAAAATCAAAGATATTGAAAATCAGTAGCACCATTTTTGTTTTCTAGGTACTAATGAGACAGTCTAAATAACTTATGAATAGCTGCCTTGTTGGGTCTTTCACTGAAGAAAGTCTTCTGATGAGAAATGCTAAGTACGTGTTCTCTCCTCCAATACCCAGCTCTTTGTCTCACGCCTTCCTCCTCCCTCTCCTTAAGTATGCAAAGAAGGTCTTCTTGCACTGAGTCCTTGAAGATGCAGCCTGGATACCCATCCACCTTGCAACCCAGGGAATCATGCCCACCCTCCTCTCATGATTGCCCTGGAATGCATGCCCTCTGAGTGAGCAACTCTTAATGAAGACCTGCCTAATTATTCTGCATAGCGACTTGGACAAGAGCCTGTGAGAAAGAACTATTGGCTTATAAATGTGAATATAAACTTAAATAGGCCAGTGAAACACAGACCACTTTCTCAGTCCCACCCAAATTGCAAACACTGACTTAGAGGTTTCTACCAAAAGCAATATTTTGCCATGACCTAAGTTATTTGGCTGTCATGGCTGCATACAAATGATCAAGGGAGATGCCATCTCTGACGTGTGGTGTCTAGTTGCGTTAATGTATTCTCTTCCTACAGTCTATGGATAATAGCCAGCACTTATTAAATACTAACCTGTCAGCTTTTCTTCTAAGGGGGTTTTAAATGGATTAAGTCCTTCAGTGCTCACAACAATCCTATAAAGTAGGTAATATCATTATCCCCATTCTAAAGATGAGAAAACTGAGATAAGAGAAGTTGAAGAACTCGCCCAAATTCACAACGCAGTTAAACTTAAAGTCTCTAATACTTTCCAATGAAAGGTGCTATGGATGGAATCCTTGTGTCTTCTGCCATAATTCATATGCTGAAACCCTACCCACTAATGTGATGGTATTTGGAGGTGGGGTCTTTGGGAGGTAATTAGGTTTGGATAAGTCATGAGCGTAGAGCCCACATGTTGGGATTGGGGCCCTTATAAGGGGATGAGGGGACCAGAGCTCTCTCTGCCGTGTAGATACACAGCAAGAAAGCAGCAGTCTATACACCAGGAAGAGGACTCTCACCAAGAACTCAACCATGCTGGCACCCTGATCTCAGATTTCTAGCTTCCAGAACTGTGAGAAATAAGTGTTTGCTGTTCAATCCACACAGTCAACGATATTCTGGTATAGCAGCCCAAGCTGACTAAGAGATGAGGTAAATCTCAACACTCATATTATTCTTTCCAGGCAGAGATGGGCGCTCAAAGAACTACAGGCGCTAAGACAGCAAGCTCTTAGTAAGAGTCTTGATAAAGATTAATAATACCTCCCTCTACATATAATTCTCCCTGTTATTTTGAGGCCTTCTGGATGTGACTGAAGGAAAAATTACAGGACAGTAAGAGTAGGAGAGAGCTTCATTTGACAGAAGGGGTGCTGAAGGCCACAGGGGCAATCTGTCATGCCTGTGAGCGTTGCTAAGTTTTATTTCTAAATTTTTCCCTGAGTGGACCAGTTATCAAATGGAATCATGATCACTGAATCTTCCATTCTTTTATGCTTTTTCTTTTAAAATTAATATTATTACATTTTTAACTAAAGCTTTAGTGTTCCCAGGGATTGTCTGTTCCTAAATGAACTAAAAGAATATGACTGGAGAAGCAGAATAAGAAAACCAAAAACCTTATAATAGAGACTTATATTGTTCTTAAATTAATTTCTTAATTATTGGAATCAGTGGCTTTTGTAATCCCTTGTGGCCTTTCTTTAAAATTTTTGAGGTTTATAATTCATGGGAGTGAAGATTTTTCTAATTATAAAAGTAGTAGTTGTTTAACACCTACAAGCATAAGCAATGAACTAGCACTGATTGGATTTGAAATGGAGACTTCAAACTAAGAACCCAGAAATACCCAAGGGTAATTTTGTTTGTTTGTTTGTTTTCACAACTTTTTTCTCAATTATTGAATGATTCTTTCCATATCAGATTTTGCATAAAAACCTAGATTTCTATACTCTTGTTAAAAAACCCAAACTGTGACAATACTAGAACAACATTATCCTATGGCAACAATCAGGTTAAGCTGAGTAATGGCTGAGCCTATTAACAAAACTTTTTTGTTCAGCTAAAAGGGCCAGCACTACTGTGGAGCTGTGTGGGAGGTGAGAGAGAAAGGAAAAAAAGTAGAACAGCAATCAGGCCTCTGAGATGCATTTACCTGGGCAATGGACTCTGGAAGTGTCCCTACAAAAGGAGGGAATGAAAACAGCAAACCAAGGAGTATTTCAAACAAAACTCTAGGAAGTGTTTTCATGTATGGGCAGAGAAAATAAAAGGTAAGGGAGACAAATTCAGGGAGTGTGAAGATTTTTTTTTTCTTTTCCATGCAAATTGCAACCAAGTCAAAACTCCTATGAGGTTAAAAGTAGGCTGGAGAAGAATAAATTGATAATGCACCTAGAGCCCTTGAACAATACCTTGGACACATAGTGAGCATTCAATAAATGTAGACAATCATCATCATCATCTAATAAGAAGAGAAGGAAAAATGAGCAAATTGGACATTCTACCATGCAACTTTACATCAATACATTTAAGTATAACCTGTGTGTTTAGAAATGTTGCCACTTTGTGTTTAGAAAGTCGACAAGTTTTTAGTTTAATGAATGCAATCTCCCATGAGTATTTGGCAACCCAAACAGTATGCTTTGGCTATTTACATACAATTTATGCTATTGAACTTACAATCTTTCTCCAGCCCACTAATTCTCCCATCCACTATCCAGAAAAAAAAATCACAAAAACCTAATAATCTAGTGAGAAACTTTTCTTCATTTGATATAAAGTATCCCTTGTAACTCTGCTGTACTATATAAATGGTGGTTCCCTTCAGTAAATAGTACTTATTAACTGTGGAAACCATATTTACATGCCTTAGTAAACAATGAATTATTCTGAGGACCTGATTTAGTAAATAATGTGGTTTGTGGGATTTCAGTAGAAAATTACAAAATCAAATGTAGAAGGAAATCTCTCTGGCTTTTATCTAACTTTCAAGGAGGAAAGAGATTTAAAAGTCCTTTTACTGTATAACTTGAGCACGTTTCAGAAAATGGAAAAACATTTTTAAATGATCTTTAAAGAAAGTAAAACTATTTGGCATGACTTAGGGGTTTAAAAACAGAATTAAAGAAAGTAAGAGGAAAATTGAGTTAGAGATTCCAGACAGGCAAGTGACCACACATTTAACTTCATATTGGTAATTAAAAATAATATAGTTATTTATCCAATAGTAACAGTATTTTTAGGTGAAACTCAATTCAAATGGATCATTAATTCATATACAATAAAATAGAACTAGACAACTATTTAAATGTAAACATGTAAAAAGTTTTCTGACATCAATCTCTTTTTTAAAAAAGCTGAGAAAAAATTTGCACAATGTTCACTTTCAAACAAGTTAAGATTTCAGCTTTGCCTCCTTAAGAGTTACAGATTTTCAGATATGGAGATAATTAAGCAGGTTCTAATCAAAATGGACAGCCTTGAAAGAAAACTGTTTTAAATTCACACTTTTATATCTTTTTCTTCTTCTCCAAAGTAATTATGACAGAGAATCGTAAGAAATACTGGAAGCAAGCATGGGTTCAGGCCTATATGCTTATGTGAATTTACAAGATCAAACACTGTTTGAGGAGAAGATAGCAGGAATGTACATCTCCCTGGGGTTTATCCATGAAAACTTCCAAGACTCTTCAAAGAGGTCTCTTCTCAGATAATTTCCCTAGCTGTTTAAGTTGATAAGGGCCTGTTTTCATCTGACTATGAATTTGAATTTGTTGTTGCTGTGAGAAGTTGTTATATTTACTTCTATATATTACTCTAAAGAGGGAGGAAAAAAACCTATAATCTGCTGAAAGAACACTATCAGGATATGATTGCTAAATGACCCCTCAGCATTTTCCATTTCCCAACACATCATTACATTGAGCAGCATTTTAGGCTAATTGTCATATGCACGTAAAGCCTCTCAGAGTCTCCTCGCAGCATTAACAGCAAAACACTACCTGTGGTCAATCCACTCTACCCATCATCTTCCAGCATAATCATGGGGGGCTTGCCCCAGAGCCACAGGGCAGCTCCTGGACCACAGGCCACTGGGAATGCATATTCATCGATGATTCCAGAATGACACTGACTTAGGGAAAGTTTTTCATGATGGTTCCTGTTTGGAAAGTGCTAGATTTTCTGGAAGCAAGGAGGTAAGAGAGGAAAGGTAGCATCTCCTAGATGTGAAGGAAAAAGAAACTCCTCAATACTCTGGCCGATTTGTGGACAGAAAATTTCACCTTTATCCAATTTGGACAGTGGGCCAGAAAGGGGGGTCACCCTCTGCCACACAATGCACACAGGGCTGTCTCTCCTCTGCTGTGCTCACTAAGGCCATCGGTCAGGAGGAGAGCCGGTTACCCTAGGCCAAATATTTCTACCCAGACCCCACAGGGCCAGGAGCTGTATAAAGCTATACACCTAAATCATGGTTAGAAAAGAGGAAGGAAATGCCTTCACAAGTAAACATCCAAGAGAGGTCTTTTCGCACATCTGGGACATCTAACTCTTCCTATGGGAGAGTGGCAAGCATTGTGAAGTCTCCACCACGTCCTGTAAAGGCATAATAGTGAAAACGAGACAAATTCTTTAACCTGGTTCCTGGGTCTGAAGGCTCCAACACAACACATGGGAATAAATTTCTGCCTTTGTATAACATTAAAAAAGAGAAAGATGGGGAGAAAAAGAAATTTAGTGCATGTCCATGACATTTCTGGCATTTCCATGACACTTCTTACACATGACTTAGACTGATCACTCTCATGAAAGTAATATTCTGTTCACATATGAGCACATAAAAACACATCGCTCTATTTTTCACCTAATGGCCACTGCTGAACAATTAGTGATTACCTAATAGCATGATTTCTTGGCTTAATGAGTTACTTTAACTGAACTGGAACTCTGCCTCCCTTTTATTCACTGACCTTTCATGGTGACCGAAACAAATTCAATGGCAATTTATCTCAGGATCCCTTCGAGTATTCAAAACATATTTACAGATCTTTCTTAAAGTCTGAGAACATTCGACAATGCAGAACAAGTCTCTTCAGACTGAGAACTTCAAAATCATTTCACAATAATACAAATGCTAAGCAGAGGCGTATGACCTTCAAATAAGCTACCTCTGCACAGTCTTCAGTTAAAATATTACATGACCCTATTGAAGGAATGTAGAACTCCTGTTAATAAGATATAACTTCTCACAGCCTCAGAAGCCCTTAAAGTGTGGTGATGGTATTTGGGCTTCTCATGGCAAATAAGGAAAAATAATTTTCCATGAGATTTAGTGCCTTCAATATGTTTCTTTGGCTCTGGCTATTTTCAGGAAGAAAAAAAAATCTATCTTATTCTGACATAATTAAGATACTCTTTTCTGTGAAGATTTTAAGCTTTAGACCATCACAAATGTAATTATCATATAGTTAAAGGAAAAGTGTCCAAGAGGCCACAATATTTGTCCTTCACATTTGATTGGGCAAGAGAGATTAGATTTTCTATTTCTGATCCCAGGGGCTTGAACAAAGGTCAAATTGCAAATGTTACAAGGAGACAGATCTGATCAAAAGAAGAGTGAGTTGTAGGTGGGAAGTACCTCTGTGAGAGTGTGTGTGTGTGTGTGTGTGTGTGTGTGTGTGTGTGTGTGTGTTTATGTGTATGTGTTCAGGTACAACTGGAAATACACTTGGGGTCGAGAGAGGGCAGATGTAGTATTATCCATTCATTGAGCTTTACTTGGAAACCTGCTATGAGCTGATTACTGCCTGGAGGAATGCCTGTGAGCTCCTTCCAGCTGAAGGAGTCCCGCCAAAAATACAAGCTAAGAATTTCAATGAATGCTTTCTCTTTCTACAGTTTCATGGAAATTGATTCCAAAAACCAGTAGATAACTTAATAGTAGAAAGTATTTATTTTAAACCCATAAGGACCTATCAAGGATCAATAGTAACATTCTGAGTAGAAAGCTGTGCGTGTTGAATAAGGGTATTTTGTCTCTCTCTTTCCTCCCTCACTGTCTCTTTCTATTTTTACATTGATCAATCAACCACATTATAACAAATGTATAATAGTTAATAAAAATTCCCATGTAATATTTGCTTATAATTTTCTTTCATTTTTATTAAATAAGATTTTCTCTTCTAAATTGAGAGATTATTCTTTTAATTTAGAAAAACCAAAGAACTCAAATTTTCAATTAGCCCTAAAGATACTTTTTGAAAGCACATTAAAAACCAAAATCACGGGCACCTGGGTGGCTCAGATGGTTAAGCGTCTGCATTCAGCTCAGGTCATGATCCCAGAGTCCTGGGATCGGGTCCCGCATCGGGCTCCCTGCTCCTTGGGAGCCTGCTTCTCCCTCTGTCTCTCTCTCTCTCTCTGTCTCTCATGGATAAATAAATAAAATCTTTAAAAAAAAAAAAAATCACGAAAAAAATTCCAGATTTCCACTTTTTAAATTTTTTACTTAAACTTATATTCAAAAGTCCATCTCCATCTTTTAGAGTTCTCTGTAGTCCTGGGTAATATATTGAGGCTTCACATTGTGAAAAACACTTTCAGCCAGTATCCTCATATTGTATATTTTTATGAACCAAGAAGACTGCAAAACTAGAACTTGTTCTAGACCACTTTACCATCTTGTGTTATGATCTATGAGAGCTTATACTTTTTGATTAAAATCTCAGATCTTAGATCAGCCCCACAGGATGAAAAATAAACACTATAAATTTAAAAATTCTAGACAATGACAATGGTTAATGCACTGACAGTCTGTACTTGGAAGGATGAAAATGGAGAATAACTTGAGTAACACAACCTCTTTTCTCAGTTACACTGACAATATAGAAAATCTGAAATGTTTCTTAAACTCAGTTTCCCCATTTGTGAACTCCTCCCTTGCCTCATTCCACATGTGAGTGTTACAGGACAGTGGATTCAAAAATGCTTTGGAAAGAAATCAATGTATCACAAACTCCGACTTGGATATTTGTGAAGGGAACTCTATTGTTTTCATTATTAATTTTATTTATTAAAGAACTGAAAGAACACTGAAGCAAATAAATAATGGAATATGAAACTAAAATGATAGAAATAAACAATAAAATCAATAAAAATCACTCTGACATCAAGAAGGAAATACTAAGAAAAATTTTCACAGAAAGTAATGAGAAGGTCTTATATTGATAATATAATTAGAGAAGAAAAGGGTATCATATGAACACACCGGAAAAATATTTAAATTTGGTGCTGATTTGACCCAAAATTCTGACATCAATGTATTTGATATAAAACTCCTAACATGCAGAGGCGCCTGGGTGGCTCAGTCTGTTAAGCAAGGGCCTTCGGCTCAGGTCATGATCCCAGGGTCCTGGGATTGAGCCCCACATCGGGCTCCTTGCTCGGCAGGAAGCCTGCTTCTCCCTCTGCCTGCCGCTCCCCCTGCTTGTGCTCCCTCTCTCTCTCTCTGTCTCTCGCTATCTCTCTCTCTGTCAAATAAATAAATAAAATCTTAAAAAAAAAAACTCCTAACATGCTGCTACAGTAAGGACATTACAGAAAACAGGTTAATGTACATTACCAATTAGCCATGGCACAAGAAGTCTTATAGCTTATGAAAGAAATTTGATAGAGGTTTTCCCAATTTTGATGACAATCTTAAAATTAATATCTTATGACATTAAGAGTAAATTATGCAGGAAAATTTTTTAATCAAATACACTAGAGAAAAGGTTGAATTTTATTTCTATTCTCCTTATAGTCAATGATACTACAAATTTTATCATGATCAAAGAGTGATTAAAAACTATTAAGCCAAAAAATGTATGAGAAAATTAAGTAAATGTGTCAGGCATTACAGTAATGAAAATATATTATTTTTCTGGATTATGTAATGTTTGTTAAACATCAGCTTTTTATATATGTCATGTGCTTTGATTTCTGTTCTTATATTTTGTGTCTACTTTTGCATTTGTTGATTTGGATTTTATTTTTCTTAAAAGGAACCCTTCAAAATAAAAGCTCCAGTCCCACACACCTGGATTTGGTCCTGCTGGAGGTCAGGAAAGATTTTAGCAGGGAAATAATTTCTAAACTGAGACTCTAAAGTTATGTAGGTATTCATTAAGTGAAGGGAGAAGAATGGAAGAGTGCCTTAGGCAGGAGTACAAGCAAGAGGGGATTTTGGAGGAGTGCCTATAGCATGCCGGAGAAACTGAATACAGTTCAATGTGATAGGCACATGGGGAACATGGGACAGAAGAACATCAAATGTGGTTGGTTACAAATGTGAACATGCTACAACATCGATGAATCTCAAAAATGTTAGTATGCTAAGTGAAAGAAGCCAAACATAAAAGACTACATATATTATATGATTCTATTTATATGAAATACCCAGAATAGGCAGATGTATAGAGTCAGAAGCAGATTATTGGTTGCCAAGGACAAGAGGTTGGGAGAATGGGGAGTGACTGCTTAGTAAGTATGGGGTTTCCTTTTGCAATGATGAAAAGTTCTAGAACCAGACAGTAGTGATGGTTGCATGATATATATTTTAAAATGGTTAAAATGAGGATCCCTGAGGAACACAAACATCTAAGATCCAAATAGAGGAGGTAATGCTGAGAAAGAGAACAGTAGCCTGACAGGAGAGGAAACCTAAGGAACTAAACACCTTCCCTTGGATATGGCCACTGAGGCCTCAGAGTCCTGGGTAGGAGTGGCTGTGGTAGAATTAGAAGCTCTACTGGAGCTGATTGAGGAATGAGTGGGAGCAAAGTAAATGATGAAGTGAAGACAAGGGTTCCAAGAAGACCAAAGAGAAATGGAGAGACAGGCTGGTGTTCTCCAGGTTGTAAGAACACCACTAGCCATGCTTTGGAAGAAATAAGAATAGTGTGAAAGGGGCCATGAAAAATGGGCTAGGTCAGAACACATACAACTACTTTGGAGATGGGTTAAAAGAATGGAGTGTAAAGTAGGTCTTTGAATCCACACTGCCCCAACATTAGTTAAGTCTGGCTGTGTCATAATGCTTCATACATTTCTGACTGTGCTGATAACCTACTGATTTATTTGAAGGTAATATTATTGTTAATGATCTGTCTGCCAGCTCAGTGATTTATTAACTAGGATTCTGGGCTTTGCTTTATGCACCTATTTGCTTTCTACACCTAGGGAGTGTAGAAAGCACAACTTCTAGGGCTTTCTCCTGCCAGAGGAAAACTGCCTCAGAGCTAACATAGAAACTCACATTAACAGGTGAAAAATTCTGTTGGTTTCCATCCAAATAAATAGGAGTATCATAAAACCCAAAAACTGTCACTTATTTAAAAAGCCTTCTATTGGCAAAAAAAAAAAGCTTCTGGAGCTCATTTATTCCCTACACAATAGCATGATGTTTCTGCTTTCTTTCCCCATCAATATGTGATTTAATATAACAGGTACCACTGAAAACTCCAACATTCATTTGACTGTAATGGCCAAGAGTTTGCTGACTTGAGCTGTTGAGAAAGGCATTCAGGGGGGCTGGCATTCTGCCACCAGTTCTATGGCTTGGAAACACCCCCAAAATTAATCCTTACTCTATTTTCATTCGATATGCGGCACTGCCAAAATATTGTTCATCTGCTGGAACTAAGTACCTAGTGAAAGTCAGGGGTAAAATTGCAACCTGGAGAAATAACAAAAGAATCAAAGTGAGATACACATCTGTCTGAATTGCATTTTTCACTTTTCTCAGCTATCCTGCCCAATTCATAATAGGTTCATCATTCACAACTGCTGAGCAGTGGGGATTCAGCGAGATGGCAATGGCTCTGAAATCAAGGAAGGAAGGATAGCACAGCCTGTTTTGCTATCCCTTCAACAACTTATATGGGGTGGGGTGGGGGGTTGGGGGGGGCTTCTGCAAGAATTCATTCACCATCACGTGAGGATTATTTTCTGGCATGAGGGAACAGAGCCACTCCCCAAATCACAGGCTCTAAGAGACCAACATTTCATCGTAAAGGTTAAATCTTTACCTAAAGCTCTTTACTTTTTTACTTCCACTAAGAATGGTTTCCCAGTGCAACTACACTGAACTCTGGTGCTCCCATTTCATACATTAATAGAACATATTTCAGAGACCAGGAGGGTAAAAGAAATAGAGACAGTTTTACCTAAAATAAGAGCTATCTTAGAATTCAAAGGGGAAGGTAAAGAAGAGTTATTATATATATTAGTCTCATTCTGGACGGACTCAAAGAGATGAACTTGCACTAAAGCTAAAGAGTCTATTGGAGCCCTGGTTTAAGACTGTTATAAAAAAGGACTTCTTAAAAGTCAGAATTGTTCAAAAATGACACACCTTCATAAATTAGTAAGTTACCTACCAGAGAAAACCTTCTAAATATTACTAGTTTATTGAGTACTTTGAAGAGGGTACAAACAAAATTTTATTTTTTTTTCTCATAAAGCTCTCCTTTGACCTCCTTCATCAACTGTTGTTTTTTGTGTTGTTTTTTTTCTTTTCACACTCCTGGACAAAGCCTCATGAAAATACCACTGCATTTTTAAGAAGACCCACCCAGTTGATTTCAAAGCTTTAATCTATTATCTACTTTAAAACTTCTCCCCCTTGAGGTGTGCCTGTGTGGCTCAATCAGCTAAGTGTCCAACTCTTGGTTTGGCTCAGGTCACAATCTCCTGGTCCTGAGATCAAGCCCCACCTTGGCTCCAACACACTCAACAGAGAGTCCACTGGACATTCTTTCCCCCCCTCTCTTTCCCTCCCCCTTTGCTCCTCCCCCCGCTAAAATAAATAAATAAATAAAATCTTTAAGAACAACAACAACAAAATTTCTCCCCCTCCTCCCCTCAGAAGCCTATAGTAGAGGGAGGGGAGCGAGGCTGGGGGAGTGAGAATGGGTGGCTTTTTCACTGTGTGTCCACTGTCCCACAATTCCTTTTGTGCTCAGCAGATTCCTTTGGTCCCACTAGGGCTGTTACTAAGGGAGGAGTGGAGGTGAAATGCAGAGATCATACTTAATTAGGACATTCGTGATCTGGTTTCAGGGCTCTCTGTGTAGCAAACGGCAAAACATCATGTGAAGGGTCACTTCTGTGAGTACCACAAGCATGCTTTTTCTCCCCATCCAGCTTGGAAGCTCTGAGGGCAGTGTGAGTGAGGCTTTCTATGTTGGGTCACTTACAACTCCCCTTCGGCCCATGACTTTAGAGACCCACCTAGTCTCTTCTACTGTCTTCTTGGGTGAAGACAATTCTTGGCTCCATTTCTCAAGGTCTGGCACCTGGGAAACACACACCTTGTCCCTTTGTTGGGGTTTGTGCAGCTCACTCTATCAGAGTCATTCCTCGTTCCTCTCCCACCAGGAGAGCTAGAAGTTAGCAGCTCACTTTTAAACTTTTTCAGATATTAGTCAGTCTTCAGATCCCTCAAACGTGAGAAGACAAATATATTCCCCACATTGTTCTCTGAAGCTGCTCTCATTTGGCTTGTGATTAGGGGGAAGCAGATTACTCAATACCGCTTCCACTCCTTGGAAGGGGATGATCATTGGGAACACAGCACATCCACTCTCCCTCCAACAGATTGTCTCTGATGGCCCCAACTGTATCTTTTCTCTTCTACCCTCAAAAGGTATTCTGAGTCAAGTGAAAAACTGGTTTCACAATCTTAATACACCCTACATGGATAAACTGAGACACCTGTTATTCTAAGCCATTGAGGTCTCTGAGATAGTAGGAAAAGCTACATTTAACAGTTGCATTTAACCCCTGCTGTTTGACAAGTAGAGAAGGTCAAACGCATGGTAGAAAATGTCAAAAGATGTTGATTTCATGGAACTTTTAACCTTAGGATAACACTGAGGTGTTTTAGGAAACCATAAAATACCACATTTATAAACAGCACCTTCTCTAGCCAAACTTACTGATATTGATTCATTTTTTATGTCAAAAAATATTTATGTATATATTAATTGTTTAGGATTACATAATAATAAGATTCTATGCTTTATTCCACTGGTTCTCTAGGGTTTCACTTTTTTTTATTTACTTTTTTAGTATTATAAATAGCAGTGTGATTAAGATCTTCATTTATTTTTTTCTTTAATTTGATTATACACTTAGGACACATTCCTAGAGTGACAGTCTGTGTAAAAGGCTATCATGTTTTTAAGATTTTTAAAAAAACAAAATGTGAGATTGCTCTGTAGAAGGGTTAGAAGAGTAAGAACCATGTTGTTCTGATAATTAAATTCCTTTAGCATTTGCTAATCAAGAGGCTTAGATGAAAATGGAAATGTGATTTGGAGAAGAGATTTAGTCCATTAAGAATATACTAAAAATAACGTGTATTGACATTATATTTACTTTGTCTAACTAATAGTCATTATCTAAATTGGGTTGTGATTTGCTAAAATAAAGTTCATGAAATATTTGTCACGAGTACCTGCAACATGCAAACATAATTTTAAGAGAGTTGTAGTACATTGTTAAACTTGAAAAACCTTTTATAAAAATGTTCAGCATGCTCTGCATCCAGGCAAAATCTACATTTTGCTAATTATAAGATTCCCTTTCTATGTATTTCAAGAGAATCTTGCTCTGTCTCCTGTGAGAAGCGATTTCAAATGATGGAAAATCAATCCTTTAACCCACCCTACACTCCAACATTAACACACAGAAAGAAGATAATTCCTGAGAATTCCCTTCACCATGGTCCATAGGGTTCTAGCTTCCATTTTAAGTACCAGTCTAGGAAAGTCAACACTTTAACAGACTGTATGAAAGACTGACCAAGAACTTGCCGGTAAAAACATTTGATTCATCTGTTAACAAAGTAAAATGGTCTTTGATCCAAGCCCTTCTACAGAAAAAGAGATACTTTGTTTAGAAATTCTTATTTCCTACCTTCCAAATGAAAGAATTGAATTTATTTAACTGGAAGACTGCAGCAAATCATTTCCACGAAGTCACAGTAATTACCAAGCAGTAACACTGATGTACTAAAGATTAGTCACATTTAAGTACTATGTCTCTTAGCTCAGAATCAAATTTGTCCTTCATGCCACCAACACACAGAGGGGTCAATTCCTATCTTTCGAACGTCCCAAAACTTAGAGAGATATATAATGGTCCATATGTGGAAAGGAAACTCACCAACCTGTAGAATGATGATTCCAGAGACTGAATATGAATCTCATGGGGCAGTGGGTCATTTTTTAAAGGATTTATTTATTTTTAGAGAGAGAGTCAGAGACAGAGAATAAGCGGGGGGAGGGGGGAGGGAGAGGGGGAGAGAATCACAAGCCAACTCTGTGCTGAGCCCAGAGTCCAAGGCAAGGCTCCATCTCATGACCCTGAGATCACGACCTGAGCCAAAACCAAAAGTCGGATGCCTAACCAACTGCACCACCCAGGAACCCCTGGGCAGTGAGTCTTAAGTCCAGTTCTAACGAAGATTTGTGGTATGGCATAGGGAAAGGAAAGTTGTTTCAACTCTTTAGCTCCTAGAATCTTCATCTACAAAAGGAAGTTGACCTATCATTCCTAAGGATCCTTTCAACTCTAACATTAAACAACTCCAGGACTAAAAATAAATTTTCTGTACTATTACCAATCAGGAAAATTCCCTGGAGAGATATACACTGGATAAGATAGACAGAAGCTGGCCAGAACTATATAGATTGGCCCTAGAATTGGAAAAAGCACCCTCCTTTGTGATTTCTAGACAAATGGGCCAAAACTCTGACATCCATTCGAAAACAATTTTAAGCCCCTCCAATACTGTGGTCAGTATCAGGTTGAAGTTTTTCTTTCAAATGTAATTGAAATTCTTATATTTTATATTCTTTGAGTAAGGTTCAGATATCTTTTTGACCAGACCTTTTTAAGAATATAGACAAAATGTGATTTCAAAACCCTTTTATTCCAGAAGAGTATACCCAAACAACAACAACAAAATCTTGATTTTAAAGACAAAAATGTGTACAGAATGCTTTCTTTTGCTTAAAATAATGTCTTTCTGCCACAAATAAATACATAACCCTGAACTAAGCTATATAAAATATGAACGGAAAAATTTTCTTTTGAAAATACCATGTTCTTAATTAATGGAGTACATTACATCCATATAAATCTTCTCACAATAGGCAGAAATATTCAGTTTTAAAATATCAAAAAGAATTTAATCTAGAAAGATAGCAACGATTGTTTTCCACAATTGCTGATGTGACAATAAGAGTAAGTATGGACTACTGAAGCTCTGTAGAATCTGACAAAGATATAGAACAGGTTGTTATGGAGATAAGGTTTAATAACTATCATGAAAAAGGGCATGATCTGTTGCTCTGAATATCTCTAAGAATTAGAAAACTATGCCATTGGCAATGACATGGATGGAGCTAGAGAGCATAATGCTAAGTGAAATAAGTCAGTCAGAGAAAGACAAATACCATATGATTTCACTCATATGTGGAGTTTAGGAAACAAAACAGATGAACAAAGGGAAAAAAAAGAGAGAGAAAGACAAACCGAGAAACACTTTTTTTTTTTAAAGATTTTATTTATTTATTCGAGAGGGAGAGAATGAGAGATAGAGAGCACGAGAGGGAAGAGGGTGAGAGGGAGAAGCAGACTCCCTGCTGAGCAGGGAGCCCGATGCGGGACTCAATCCCAGGACTCCAGGATCACGACCTCAGCTGAAGGCGGTCGCTTAACCCACTGAGCCACCCAGGTGCCCAAGAAACAGACTCCTAACTATAAAGAACAAACTGATGGTTACCAGAGGGGAGGTGGGTGGGGGGATGGGGGAAATAGGTGAAGGGGATTAAAGAGTACACTTATCATCCTGACGAGCATCAAGTAATGTACAGAATTGTTAAATCACTATATTGTGCACCTGAAACTAATAGAACATGGTAAGTTAACTATACTGGAATTAAAATTTAAAAACTTAATAAAATTAAGAAAATCTTTTATCAATAAAAAAACTAGAAAACTATGAAATAGATCAGGTGCAACAGCATCTGGAGACGGAAATATTTAAGCATGAACATATCCTTACGGCTTAAAGAGTCTATGTGAGATGGAGTTCAAATGTAAAATAAAGCAACTGGATTTGCTCTGAAAGCACAGATTCTAGGCCCTCTTCCTGCAAGTCAGAAGTGAATAAATGGTACCTGCCCATTCCCTTGCCCTCATTCCCTCAAGCCCCTCCAAACACACCCCCAATAGAAACCACTGACGCCTTGGCACAGAGGGGAAATGTGCATGCAGCACAGATGTACTGCGGCCTTTGGGATTTGAATCACCCAAACAATCTGAGTTAATTACATCAACTGATGTAACCTAATTCTTTTAAAAGAGATGTCTGGCTGTGGAGAATTTTGAATGGATATTTAAGGCTTTCCTTAGCCCCCTGGAGAGGATTTGAAATTAGGAAGATATTTTTACCTAAGAAAATCAGTGTATCTTTGCAAACGCAACAATTCCATGCTCTTTACTTACTCGTATTCTTCTGTATTCTTTTAACAATTTGGACCTCTTACAGAACCTCCTAATAATATAGTTATGAAACTTTCATTAATAAGAGAAAGGAAAATAGCACTTTGCCAGTAAAGCAACAGTAAGTCATGTTATGTAAACAACAACAAAAATAACTATTATCCCCCAAACCTAAAGATACCCTCCACCAGGCAACGTCGGTTCTACAAAGCCATTTTTTTTCCCCAATTATTTTCTCACAAAGCGTAGGTGATCTCAATAGTTACCTGAGCTCTTTTCTGCTGGCTATGTCCAAGTGTTGCTCTCAGCTCTGTGAATCTGTTTTCTGGTGCACAGATGGTAGGAGTGATTGTTTTGAAAACAATTTCTTACATGGCCACCCCTCCAAAACCACCCGAAGCAAAATCTATCCCACACCTCTGTATTTACACATTGAGAAAAATCTCCAAAGTTACAAGGATTTATAATATTACCAGCATGTTTTTTTGCATAGTGGAGTCAAGCCATCCTAAATATTGCTTAAAACATTTTAACTTGCCTAGCCATACTGGACTGGAAAATTAGAGCAATGGCCTGGACACTGAACAAAGGAAACAGCATCATTAAAATACAGTAATTCTGTAATTCCGTCCACTAAGACAAATGCATTTTTATGGTACTAAAATGAAAACCTGCCATGTTGGCAGAGAAATTGGTAAGAGTGAACATGAGCATAAACACATATCTTGTAAAGATAACTATGAGACTCATCTTTTTAAAATTCCAATTGTGGAATAGGGTTAAATCATAAACACAACTCAGGAAATTCAATTAAAGCTGACAGCACATACTTAACTTATATGACTATAATAAAAAGGGCATAGCTCAGTGAGCTGAGGAGAGGAATGTCAGGTTTAACTTAGCATTCCACATTTATAATATTCTAAAAACACAGAAAATTCAAAGAACATCCTTCCCTAAGAAATCTTAACTAATGGGTGGGAGAAGGAGACTGGTGGAAAGTTTTACAAAAAGCATAATGCATTCAGGAAAAACTCACCAGTACAGAAAATATAATATCTGATCATACATAGGAGCCACGAAACAATATATCAAAAGTAAATGAACGTCCTATTCAAGCTAAAGGCGAACAGGAACCCTCATTAGTATATGATGTGTATGTGTTCGTTTTGAGGGGCTATCAAGGGCAGCACCTCTGAGTATATCTGGGGTCTGGTGTTTCAGAGTCTGGTAAGTCAGTCGCCATCTGCTATGAACAATGCAAAGATGAGGTTTCTTGGAAATGCTAAGTGACAGTTTAGTGGGGCCAATTTTAAAGCTCTAGATAAATATAATTTCTGGCCATCACAAACCCTCAGATGAAATAGTTATCTCAATTTCTATCTTACTCTGAATCATGGAGCTTGTGGGCAGTGAGCGGTTTTAATTGCAAGTGACAAAATGCAAGTAAAACCAGGCTGAAGCAAAATACACACGTTAATCAACTCATATAACTGGAATCTCAAAGGGGTAGAACTGGATTTCTGCAAAACCATATGCAGAGATTTCTTGCTATCTCAACTCCAATTCTCCTTGCCTGACTTCGTTCTGCATGTGGGTTCTCTTCTCCTGGAAGGTAAGGTGACTGCTGATATAGTCTCAAAATTCTCTGATTTAGCATTAGCTTTCCCTGACCACCTGAATACAGTGAGAGAGGTATAATTCAGCTTTAACTTCCCTTATCACACCTACCCTCCACAACTGCATAAAGCAAGAAAAGTATACCTCTCCCAAGAAAGGAGTGCGGGCAGATGAAAACAACAGATCCCCTAGAGTAAGTCTAATGAGCCACATGTTTAAACCTAAGCCACTTTCAGGGCACTCCTTCAAGGAACTACTATCAAGCACAGGCAGAACATGATTACATAAATATTTCTTCAGAAGAGAGTGGCAAAGCAATGCCCCCCCCCCAACACACAGGCCTACACACACACACACACACACACACACACACACACACACACACACACACACACGCGTGCGCATATGCACACGACTAAGAAATCCCTTTTATAATCGGGCAAGCCAAAGTGGACTGTGACTCTCAACTAGATTACCCTTCCCTCCTACCTAACCTCCCTACTTCAGTGGGTGAGAGGAGGTGATGAGCAGCCCTGCCACCATCCCTACTTTCCCACAATAAGATCTGTGTTTACAGAAAAAAGTAGAGTTCTAAAACTCAACAATAAAAGCAATTGTTGCCTCTTGGTAATTAGAGAGAAGAGTGAAAATTATATACCTAGCAGTCAACTGTAGAAATTGAAATTCAACCTCTCTGGTAGTGAAGGGCAGAGTGTACACACATTCCACAGCAAGGAAGAACTTTAGATGGTAAGGTCCCAGCAGTGCTACTCCATATTTTCACTATTTCCTTTGGGGTCAGACTCTTCCATGCCTTTTCCTCGCCCAGAAACAGCTACTAGTAGCTTTAGCAAAAACTTACGTACTCAAACAAAGACATTTTTCACCAATGACCTATGAGCCCAACAGGTTTACCAGCCAGTTCAGAGAAGGATTTAGATTTGGAATGTTTACTCTGAGTTCATCTAATCCAAGTAAATGCCATCAAATCTGGCTAGTTAGACAATTTGTTTCCAGGAAAGATATGCCTAGCTCAAGTATCTTTGGAAAACACCCTGGAAATAGTGCATCTTTAATCAGGATAACAGAACATCTCCTTTCTGTTTACCCCAATTCAGGACCATAATGGATATTTTCAATATTTAGCAGTTACTAGAGTTTTAAGTTAGTGCAAATTCAGTTTGGGGATATGCTCAATTTTTATTCTTTTTTGTCTAAAATAATTTTTATTCATTTATCTTCTACCTAATTTCCCTCTTAAATGTCACTACATACCAATTTATTTTTTTGGAAGGCATCTTCCAAATTAAGCTTCTCTTCAATCAGTAGTAGTGTAGTTGTGCTATGCCTCTCCTATTAGTAGAAAAGCCAAAATTAAAATTTATAGCAGAATTGGTACAAGAATACCCAACACCACCAGACCTCATTAAAAATCCTTGAATGGATGAAAAACAAAAAAGATTACAAAAAAGCAATTGTATATAGGTAAAGTACAAAAAAAAAGCAACTACATGAAAACTAACAAAGGTTTATTTCATGTACTGGGGAAAATCAATTTTAAAAACAAAAGTACCTTCAAAAATCACTGTGACAAATGTATTTTTGTGTGGATGAAGAAAGCTTTCTTTCGTTACTTATAATACATTGGTTTTCGGAAAGGAAGACGACATTAACGCCTGTTTGAGGAATTCAGCCTGTGTGTGTGTGTGTGTGTGTGTGTGTGTGTGTGTGTGTGTGTGTGTGTGTGTGTGTGTGTGTGTGTGTGTGTGTGTGTGTGTCTGCTTTTGCCAGTTGTGGAAGAAGACATTAACGCCTGTTTGAGGAATTCAGCCTGTGTGTGTGTGTGTGTGTGTGTGTGTGTGTGTGTGTGTGTGTGTGTGTGTGTGTGTGTGTCTGCTTTTGCCAGTTGTGGAAGAAGACATTAACGCCTGTTTGAGGAATTCAGCCTGTGTGTGTGTATGTGTGTGTGTGTGTATGTCTGCTTTTGCCAATTGTGACTTACGATATTCTACACAAATATGGTGAGGCAGAGGGAGCTTTTTCTGTGAGAATCTGGCAAGATCAAAGCTAACTGGTGCTCCTGATCCTGGGATTCAGTGAGGCATAATCTAAAGTTTTCCACTTCCTAGTAAGGCCATTCTGGAGTGAAATCTCACTTTGTACTTCATACAGGCCACACATCCTCATCAGGTTACTTAAACTCTCTGAACTTTAGCACCTTCACCTGCAAAACAGAGGTAATACTTAACTAAGGGTGGTGTTGAGAAAATTGAATACATTAATGCCTTTATGGTGACTAGCTCAATTTAAATAAATTACCACTATTATTCTTAAGAGTTGGCAGAGAACTCATTAGTTCTTTTAGTCCAACTTTGGAGCCAAAGCAGGAATTACCCTCACAAAAATTTCATGACAGATGACCCTATAACCTCCAGTGAAGGAGAATGCAGTATTTAAAATGTAGCCGTTCCATTTATGTAAATATTTCCCATATAATAAGCCCCCAAACTACCTCCCTGTAACTCATATCCATAGCCCTCGTTCAATCCTCTATAATTAAATAAATAGTACACGTAATCCCTTCCCTTTATGATAAAGCTTAAAATAGTTGAAGGCCATAAAATTGAAGAAATTATTAGAATAACTGCCCCAAAGAGAACGTCTTTTCTTACCAAAACTAAATATTTCTACGCCATTGTTTCAAGACCTTTGGATACCCTGTTGCTCTTCCTTCGACGTATTCTAGTTGACAAAGTATTTTATTTTTGTAATTCAATAATGTTCTCTCTAATAAAGTTACTGTTTTTCTTTCTTTTAGTGACTGCACCTAAAAATTTGATTTCCATAATTCAGATGGAATCTGTGTTATCCACCTTGAAAAATCCACATATCTTAGAATATTTTAACTCTAATTATCTCCCTCCGAAGTTACATGCTTTTGATGATCAGTTTGAAAAATCAGATGCAATGAATACTGATGAATGGATCCAAATAAAAAACAGAATGGGGTCTTTAGTGCCATTCTGTAGCTACGTCCTTGCTTCACTCATTAATTGGGTGATTACTTAAATATTTATTGAGTGTCTATTTCTAGGCACTACATTAAGTGCTGGGTATATAAAGCTATGAACACATAAAAAAGAAATTCTGGCTTTGTGGCTCCCCACACACATTAATGGGAGATACAGGTAAGAAATAAATAAAAATATATTGTATATTAGATAGTAATAAGGGCTAAGGATAATAAAAGCAGAGGAGGGGGATAAGAAGTATGTGTGAGAGGGACCACTCACAGAATAGAGCGGCTTGCATAGGACTTAGTGTTATAATACACAAAAGTAAAGAACTGAAGGGAGGGAGGGTGGGAGGGAGCCTACTACTTCTTTACTCACTATTGCACCTCTTAACATAATGGCTAGCACAAACTGGTGCTCAATACTATTTTTGAATAAATGAACAAATAAATAAAGTTTGATTATCTGAAAAGGCCTTCATCCTGTTAACCGAATCAGAACCTTACAAATCATTTCCTATAGAACAATGTCATCTGGCTTTTATTTTTCACTCATACCTTCTGATGACTCCACAGAGCCACAAAGCGAAGGAAGTAGTAATTCTTTGGCCATCATAGCTGCTCACGGAGTGTCACCTGTTGTTATTTCCCTCTGTCCCAAAGATGGCTTGAGAAAGGACCTTGCCTGCTTTGTTAAGAGCATGCCTTAGCTGGGGGTGAAGGGTGTGCTGTATCTTACAGCATGATTCAATATTAGTGCTTTTATTCCTTTGAGATTCGGTAGCTATGTTATGTCGTGATTTGATGTGTAGTCAGTCCTGAGGGTTTTTTGGAGGAGCCAGGGGAGGGGAGGATGAAAGAGGTCCTGCTGACGCTACACATAAAATACAACCAAGCTAATAAAGCCTTTTGAAAAAAGGTGAAATAAATATCTCCAACGACTTTCGTAATGTCCTTTAATATTGATAAGTTTTTCCTCAAGGGTTTCACCAAGGTTTCTCAAGGTCATGGTTTTTTTTTAAGAAACAGCCTGGATTTCCCCAGGAGAACTGACATGTCACCAGTGCTCTTTGTCTCAATGTCTAGCACACTGGCAGGACGCTCGGCAGGCGCTCTCACTCTTTCTTCTTCGGACAGCTCGAAATGGTAAAAAGTGGAAAATATGAAAAAAGCTGTTATGACTACCTCTATAACAGCAGCAGCCTTCAGGGAATTATCTTCCATTTCTTGTAATTAAATTGCTTGTGAATTTTTTTTTAATACACTTACATCATGCTAACCTGCCAAAACAAATTCAACAAAGTCAAATTTTCCTAAAAGACTCACTGAAGATGAAAAGTCTGCAATTCCCAAGCAGGACAAAAGTGACTGGGTTGGCCATGTTGTTTTCCAGAGCTTTACCCCTACCAGCAGAGAGTAAATGATCCTAGAGAGGAGATGAATCATATAGGTCCTAATGTCAATCTATAGGGTACTGTTCTTCCTGCTTTTTAACATATGTCATATGGTCAAAGAACATAATATTATGTATATTATATTTTCTTTTATATCTACATCCTACTGACAAATGGCCTTTACCATATTTTATAACTCATGTTTCTATGTCAAACTCCTAAAGAATAAATGTAACATAAATGGGAACAGCAGAGTGTGGTCTCTTGCCTAAGGCAGTCATTAGTCCAAGAATCAGATTTTAGTGAACACCACCCTATCCGTTCCCCTTTAGTCCTGAGATTCAGACTCCCATCAGCAAAATATAGTCCACAGATAATATTTGTGCTCACCTAATTGTGGTAAAGCATGTTGACATCTCTGAGAGAAATACATAACTTTAAAGTCAAAATATTTGGGATGGCTGGGTGGCTCAGTCGGTGAAGCAGCTGCCTTCAGCTCAGGTCGTGATCCCAGGGTCCTGGGATCCAGTCCCACATTGGGCTCCCTGCTTAGCAGGGAGCCTGCTTCTCCCTCTCCATCTGCTGCTCCCCCTGCTTGTGCATGCGCTCTCTCTCTGACAAATAAATGTTTAAAAATAATAAAGTCAAAATATTCAAAACTATGTAAACCTTTAAGTTCAGCTATACTAAATAAGAATTGGTATTCATTAGAAGAAGGTCTGGAATGAAGTTTAGTTTTGTAATATCCCCATCTGGATAATTTATACACTCCAGAAGCACAGTTTACGAACACAAAAAGTTAATATACTAAGTAGTCATCATAGTATGTCTCTTTAGGAATACTAATAGATAAATATATTGTTGGCCTGGTTATATTTGTTTTATGTACTTGAAGTCAGTAAATGTTCTTCTTTGTTCTATAAATTGTTTCTTTTTACCAACTTGGGTTTCTCTCTCAATAAACAGGAGTTTGGGGTTTAATATTAATATTAATATTTTCTACATGCTTATGCACTGTTTCCATTGATGTAGTCAGAGGTATATTATCAATTTCCATAAAGAGAAGTCAAAGAGCCTAAACAATGTCAACAATATTACCAAAATTTGGGTAAAGTTATTTTCATTTCATAAGCTAGATGAGGTAAACACTTTAAAACTTACCAATGAACTATTTACTGCCTTCTTACTTGGTGTTCTAATTTTGCTTTTAATATATTTGTTTGGATATTAACCTCTGTTCTTTACCAAGGAAAATTAAGGGAGGGGAGGATGTGGGGGTACGAGTAGAGATAACCTGCCAGAACCACGTCATCACTCCTTGAGTGAGTCTACTGAAATTCTCCATTCTGCCTTTAACCACCTTTGTGATTTTGGCCAGGGAATTTGTGCATCAGATTCTGATCTGTAAAATGAGGGGGTTGATCGACATACTATCCAAGGTTGCTTTCAGCTTCAAGGGAAGCCAAATTCTTCAATGCTTTTCTGTAATGAATTGACATTCCAAGAACTGAAAGAACTAAGGAAGCCAGGTTTCTGATCCTACTCTATTCCCAAACATGCCAAGGTTTTTAATCACTGCCACAAACATGTCTCCTTCTGAGGGAAAATTCCCCAGTTAGAGCTCTCCAGGGGCAGCCTCATGGAAGCCAATGTGGACAGAAACTGCATGGTCGCTTGGTCCATAGGTAGGAATCCAGACACTGGCTATGACCTGTTACAACTAACTGAGCATGACCAATAAGATTCGGAAAATTTGAATTAGATGGAGAAAACAAATCAAGTACTCATTTAATTTAGAGATGGATACTCATTACAAGCAGAAAAGCTAGAGAGTCCATGGTAGATTATGTGGAAGCTCAAGAAATTTAAAACAATTTTATCCAAAGATTAGGGAAGTTTGTTCCTCCTTACGTGTACTACATCACTTAGACTTCTTGGTATTAGATAGTAAATAAAAGGTTTGGAACTCTGAGATGGACATCTTTAGAAGATTATTTCAAAAGGCCCCTTGTTTTCTACTCAAGATAGTATTAAAAAATAGTGAGCTATTAGTCACAAGGCTTTTGATTAATCACAGCCCTCTGTGGTGGTTTCCCTCCGTGACCACTTCAGAAGTGTGAGTACAGACTGGAGACATCCCTGCCTTAGTAGGGCCAAGCTTAGACATGTCCTGAAATAGGTTCTCTCATTTGGAATGACCTGCCTCCCTCTTTCAGAACGAAGGTGACCAACAGAAATTATTTCAATTACAACTTCTCCTCTCTCAGCTGAAGCATGAAGAGGTGACCTTCCACACTATCTAGCAGAGAAATCACAAAGTGGACAATACAAAAATTCTCACGACAAGATGTAAAATCTATCTTCACTATAAACACCCATTTTCTGAGGTAATCAGTGATTTTCTGATCGGGCTCTTAAAACCAAAAGAGACCAGTTAAGATAACTCTCAAATCAATAATGTAGGGACACTTTAATAAGGGAAAATTGAAGAATCATGGACTTAGATGGTCATTAAAGAACTAATTGAGCCCTTGCCTGCAAACTTACACCATATATAATGGACGATTGTTGTTCCCATTCTGAGAACTCTTTGGTGAGGGTGTTCCCAGTGAATGTAAAAGCTTCCCAAATCATGGTAATTGAAAGTGGTCTGGGAAGCGGTCCAGAAGGTCATCTACCTTCTCATTTCCACAGCTCAGGCTTCCTCCTGCCTAATCCCCAAATGTAGGTCAAGTTGACCTCAGAGGGGTGAGATTGATCTATTACAACTCTGAGACTTTGGTCCCAATGCAGAGCCATCTCAGTTTAGAACCCCAAGACAGTTAAGGGTCCAAGGCAGCATCTAAAATTACCTTTTATGGGCAGAGAGTTTCCTCCATTGGCTTCCCTGATTGATTCAGTCAACAGTTGATTGTGAAGTGCTTATAATTTTCCAAACACTGCTCTGGCCACAGGGAATATAAAATAGTAAAACAAGATCTCTGCTATTAGAGCTTTTATATTCAATATGGGGAGAAAAAAAGAAAAAAACAAATGAATAAATGAGAATATACAGAGAATAGCATTTATGAGAGCTGGGTGTCTTCTTCAGATTATGATGCTGACCTTTTAAGAGGTCAGTGGCTGAAATAATGAGAAAGAGTGTCAAAATATACTGTTTTCTTTTGCTTTGTTTTATGATCTGTACCCCAGTGCCGATTTCTAGAGCATCACCTGAGAGCTCCAGGACAGGTAAGACTAACAGGCTGGCCTCTCCCGTTCAGATACAAATCTGTATATGTCCCTAAGATGCCCCTGGCTGCTGTTAGGTCCCAGAGGACTAGGGCCATGTGGATGAATGGCTCTTGGCTGGCTGCATACTTTGTGCCCTAAAAGCCTGAATCTAGACTCTTAGGAAGAGGGAGTAAAACAGTACCTTTGTCCACTGGAGACAGAGAGCGTACAGAATATCTCTCCAGTTTCTGTTTGGTGCCAAACCACCTTGGAAAAAGTAAAAGACCTAGGGGATGAAAAGTTGTCCCTTCATTTTCTAGGGTAATTATTTATAATCCCCCATATTAAGAGGCCTACTTTATTATTCCACAACTAAGTTAATTTCAAACTCTTTCTCCACAGTGCGCCTAATAAGAAGCAGATGTGGGAACCACCTCAGAACCAGGAGAACCCCTCTCTCCTATCTCTCCCAACCTCTGTCTGTTGCAAATAAGCCAAATTTAAACCAGCAATCGTGCATGTTTCCAATCAGCACTCCAACTTTCTCCCCATGGAAGTAACTCCTTGGCTTGCACAAGGGAAGGAAATGTTTCCTTCAAAAAGCAATGCCAGGACAGGGAGCAGCTTATTCTCACGATATCTAACAGGCTAACCCGTCAGTGCAGTGAAAAAAAAAAAAAAAATGATGCAGGAGCAGCCAGAGAAAGACAGGAGTGGCCCTATGCCAGTAGAAACAATGAGAAAGACAGAAGAGGACTGGGGAAAACACTTATAAAGTTGGAGGACACAGAGCTCGTCTTCCTAGTAGCCCACCCTATTGTGGATCCATAAGGAAGTATAGTTCGTGGTGAGAGGCGCTATCACTCCTTCATCTCACACACCTCTGATCATAATAAACAGAAGAGAAATGGATTGAAATCCACAGAGGAGGCAGGGTCCAGTTTTTGTGGTATGTAGAAGAGACAGCATCACACTACTGCAGCTGAAAGACCAAAAGGTCCTTCATGTGTTTTATGACATCTCTCCCTCCTCTGAGTAAGAAAAGGGAAATATTTTGTCATACCATGAAAAATAAGAAAATGCCATGATTGTCCCAAGGAGAGGACCCCATTAACCAAACCTGTTTGGGGTGAAAGGAAAATAAAACTGGAAGAAATTGCCATTCTCCCTCCAGCCTCACCCATACTTTTCTAGATCTGCCCCCTTAAACGCTTCTCAGCATTCTTAGGGAATTATGGACTCACTTGTGAAAAACGTTGAGCTATCTGAGGCTTCTGGACAGTCTGTAGAAGATAATAGCCTACATGAGAGGATTATTGTTGACATTGGCTTTTGTTTGCCGTTTTTAAATATACTTGCAAGAAAGGGTGACTTGTGAGACTGTCCAAGGCAGTTTCACTGTGGGCATAATCTTCAACAGTAATCAGCATGAAGCCAGCCTTCCATTTAAATAGTCTTTTCACTGGAAAAAAACACCAGTTCAGTTGTGTGTGCTTGTCTCTTTCTGACAGCATTTCTCCAAGCAGAGCAAAGCAACAGCATCCATAGAAACACTCTCAAAACACCAAGAGGCTGGTAGTTAACTCAATAAAACTCCTGAACACACAAATAGCTAATAGTCTGTAACTGACTGAGCAGAGAGTGAGTAGCTGACAGTTCTGGGAATCAAACTGAATGTTTATTTTAATCTGTTTAATTTAAAATTGGTACATTTTATTGTACAGTAAGTTTATATAAAAGTTTTAATGGTTGGTTAAGTTATATGCTTGTTTTTAGATGGGAATTTTAAAACATGTATCACATGTAACTTTTTAAGATATTTTCACTTTTCCCAAAGCACTGGAGAAAACAGTTGAATGCAATAAACATAAAAAGTCAACAGACCATCACACCATGTTTAAAAGAGCCTTCCCAGCAACAAGCAACCTGCGTTCAAATCTTCCCTCGGCCACCTTCTTGCTCTGTGCGCTTGGGCAAGTTACTCTCTAACTCCCACGGGGCGCCTGGGTGGTTCAGTTGGTTAAGCATCTGGTCTTTGGCTCAGGTCATGATCCCAGGGTCCTGGAATTGAGCCCCAAGTTGGGCTCTGGCTCTCCCTGCTGGGGGAGCGGGGAGGCCTACTTCTCCCTCTCCCTCTGCCCTCCCCTCCCCCGCCCCCTGCTCATGCTCTTTCTCAAATAAATAAGTAAAATCTTTTAAAAAAAAAGTTACTCTCTAACCCTCATTACAGCCATCTATGAAATGAGATCCAAATAATCCTGAACTCTTAAGATTATTGTGAACATTAACAAAACAAGGCAGGTAGAGTGGTAAGAGGAATGCCTGGCATGCCATCAGTATTCAGTTATTATAATTCACTCTCTTTTACAACTTGGCATCAGCTAACCAATCTACACATTTGCCCTGAGTTGTTCACAAAATCCGGCTCTGGAGCCACACTGCTCATCAGAAACCCACTAGCATAGGGATTAAGTAGTACATGGGATCTTTTCATTTACTAAAGTCCAAAATACAGAACCACAGTTATCAACAGAAAAACATTCCAGCAAGAGCTATTAGGGAACTAACATGTTTCAGAACATATTTCATCTCTAGTCTATGCAAAGCGAGCTGCTCATCACAGACCCATAGACTGCTAGCCTAGTAACAGATGGTAGGCTAGCCAAAACCCACCACCCACCACCACACCCCTTGCCACCTTATTTTATAAAGGAAAAAAACCTCAGTGAATTGTTACATTTCTCCCTCCTCCATTCATCTAAGTTTAGAAGAAACCCAGAACCAAATCTGGGATCTCTCAACACATGAATATTTTTTTTTCTTGTTTCCTTCATTTAAATCGATGATGTTTGACTTAAAATAAATGAAAATATAGGATTGTTACATACAAACTTGCTGACTAGCATTACAAGGTGAGTGTGAGCCAGAGGCCACATTGCAACCATGCCATTGATAGGTCAAACAATTAAGACTCACTAACTATTATGTTGTCTTAGTTTTCCTTATCAGACAAATAGCAATCGCTCCTGGTAAGGGTTTATCCCAACATGGCTGGTGAGGCAGGTTTACAGGTACGCCTTCTAGGGGATGAAGTCTGGAGGACACAACCCCCTGGACATCCTGCTTCCCCTGCCCGAATTAGAGCAGATATGTCCCTGGACAAGAGAATCAGACTTCTTTCATTCAAGTCCTACCTAGAAATCCATAGAAATGTCTCTTCTTAACAGCTCAGTGCTGCCGCCTGCAACTAGTCTGGCCAGGAAAAGTATTTATTATAAAGAGATTCTACTGGCTGCAATGGAAACCATCCAAGTTACAGTAACAAAATAAGGCTTTCTCAGTGAACCTCTGCCAATCAACTTCTAAAATTCCAAGAAAGAGAATTTCCCAAGCCCGGAACTGTAATGCAGATATTTCTCCCTGCCATTGCTGCTTAGTCCACTCTGAACTCTGACATCAGAGAGATCAAAGGTCTTAGTCTTTCAAGGCATCCACGGCCCTACCTGAGCTCTCCAGATTTTAGGAGAATGTTCCCTAGAGTTTGTCTCCTGAACTGACAATTTTAATAGCTCATCCACTTAGACTTTCAGCTCCAGTATCGTTAACTGGAGATTTTCACCACAGAAGCCTCATTCCCCCTGCGCATCTCAGTAGTCTCTGTACAAACACTCATTCAGAGGATGGGGATTTTGACTTCTCACTGAGGATACATTTAATAATCTCTCCTTCACAACACTTCTGCTCTCCTCAATACCGCCATCCAGCAGGACAGACTCCAGACTTCTTCCTATCTTTCAAAATTGGGGACTGGCCACATTTCTCCTAGTAACTGTCTTGAAGCCACACCATATATATATCAAAATTACACAAATTTAGGCATACAAACACAGGGATTGAGTTTGCAACTGAGATTGCAATTAAGGGCAATCTGCTTGCCTTCCCTTCAATAAGAAAATGCCCCAGAGATGGGAGAGGCAAATCTGCTTTCCCCTTAAGTATGATTGGAGTATTTAAAAATACATATTTTTGGAATAGCATGGCCCCCCAAAATAAGCCAACCTCTTCATCTGGGGCTCATCTGCTTGAAAATCAGAAGGAAAACTGGCTCTATCTCAGTTTCCAATGGAGCATCTTCCTTAAAGCTTTCCAAGAATTATTCTGCCCCTCTGTGGTTCTCACTGACTCACTGTCTTTGGAATGTAATCCTCCCTCTAATGTGTGACTCCACTGCAGTCCATTCTTGACCAGGGTTTGAAAAATCTTTGTGGTTCATGACCTGTCATGACATTCACGACAGTTTGTTATCATGAAGCAATACATAAAAACACTCACATCAGAGATGCCACCACTTCTCTCTCAGAAGCACCCTGCAAACTCCTAGTGAGTCTGGGGTCTAAGCCACCTCACAGAGATTCAGATGTGTGGGTAAAGGACAGTGAGCAAGTGTTTAGAGGTGGTACAGTTTCTCCTTGATGAAAGAAATGCACCAAGTCTACTCAGACCTCTGAGTAGCTTTATAACATTTCAGAGGAATTGTGAATTCCCAGCTTTCAAACACTCCATCAGTGCCATTCCTGAATAGCCTTCAAAAGAGGCAGGGTGTAGGTGGTTCCAAAAGACCGTAATACTTCTTGGCTACTCTCCTGAACTTGGATCCTGAAGTAGCCCTACCATCTTTGCTTGGGATTTGCTTTTGTTGTCTTCCTCCGAAAACACAACAGATGGAACCTGAGAGTTCACTCAGTTCAATAAAATATGGGCAGGATGGATTCTGTAACTAAGCCAGGACAGTCACATATGAGGGAGCTTACCCTGGATCCTGGTGGAGATAACCAAAATGTCAGGAAATTTAACAAGAAAAGAAGAGACAGCAAATGTTGTTGATACAATAAGCCTCAACACAAACAAGGCAGTGAATTTAAAAGCTTAGCCTGGTGAGACTGCACAGACCTGTATCACGGCAGAAAAGACATCTCTTGGGAGATGAGACTAAAACTATTACAGAGAAAAACCCAAAATGCTTAAAGGAAAAGATTCTCGAGGTAAAAAGTTCCAATTTGAGAGGAGGGGAAAGCCTTAACTAATAGAAACAATTCAGGAGGAACTTCAGGGAGAGAAAGAAAAAAATATATATGGTATGTTGTTTGCAAATTACCCAAAATCTTCAGCCCAGAAAAAAATGTGGTTGGTGCATCTGGCATCTTTGCCATCTGCATATTCCTTGGAGCATGACATGAAATCTAGAGGCTGAGAGGCAGACAGCCTTCTGTCAAACACATACGAATTTCATGGCCAAATGGCCCAGAGAGAGTTGGGAGCAAAGTTGCAAGCTTCTTTTATAGTGATCTAATTTTTTTTTATTCTTGCTTTTGTAACAATACAAAGAATAGCATCTACTTTAACCCTGGAAATTCCTGAGAAAGAAGAGAAGCCAGTGCCAAAGCCAGAACTACCCAACAGAGACCATAGTAGCATCTCTTGTTAAATAGCAGTCCTATCATCCAAGCCATTTCAACATGAGGAAGTGTCTGCAATGCTGGTTTCTGTGTAAGACGTCGTCCAGCCTTCACTGGTTAATCTGCAGAGACGGAGAGAATCACAGCATTTATAACAGAGGCACACTTATTACCTATAAGCTACAACTACAACTAACTTTGTTCCTCCATACTTAACCATCTAGGTATTCATATAAACTTGAGTGCTGTTTGAAAGTTGTCAAAGACTGCCATTATAAGGCTGAAACAAATTCCAAAGGTGTGGGAAGGACTCGCCTTCAAATAACAAGTCTGTTTCTAAAAGGTCAGTTCATAGAGCATATATCCTGAGAATGAGGAGGGCATTTTGCACAAAATCTCCCTGTGTTCTTCAGAACATAATAGACTATGCTGCATAACCTATATGCATAATCTATATAACTAAAATTTCAGTGGCTTAACAAAAACAAGATTCTTTTCTCTCTCAGGCAAAATCTGCTGTAGATGGAACAAATCTTCCAGGGCACTCAGTAATTCAGGGATCCACGTCTCCCCTACCTTTCCTTAAGCAGGGAATAAGAGACAGAGGGAGAACACTGACTTAACTCCTACTCACAGCTCATTGACCTAAATTGGTCACATTGCCTTAACTGCAGGGAGGAGAGGAGATTTAGAAAAACACAAAATATTTAGCTTGTACTAATTGCCTTTGCCACATTCACGTTCCCAGTTATTTATCTGATGCTGAGTGAGAATGAGGCTTGCTGGAGTTTCGAGGGCTCCATGGCAATGGGGCAAGGGCTGGCTCTCTGTGGAGGTGGCACAGGAGGTCACCTCTGTGGGATGAGAGTGGAGAGGAGGAAAAGGAGAAGGCCTAACGAAAGTGCTCTCTCTCTCTCTCTCTCTCGCCCTATGCAAAAATGTCTACGCTACTCTATCCTTTGGGTTAGGACATTATGGTTGCTTTCTTTTTTAAAGCCACTTTATTAAAGTATGACTGACATGCAAAAAGCTGTACATGCTTACTGTATACAACCTTTGCAATGCATCTTTTCTCATTTCTGTGTTCCACTAGTGTTACAACCTCTCATCCAGATTCCAGAGCTCTCATAAGCATATTTTGTCCAAGGACGGCTGTTAAATCAGTGTTTCTGTGAGGGGATGAGGGCTCAGACCTCCTATTTTGCCACCTCGCTGACATCACTCAAGGCTGCTTTTTTTTTTTTTTTTTAAAGATTTATTTATTTATTTGACAGAGAGAGAGAGAGAGAGAGTACACATGCAGAGGAAGTGGCAGGCAGAGGGAGAGGCAGAAGCAGGCTCCCCGCTGAGCAGGGAGCCCGATGTGGGGGCTCAATCCCAGGACCTCGATCTCAGAACCCTGGGATCATGACCTGACCCGAAGGCAGACACTTCACCAACTAAGCCACCCAGGTGCCCAACTCAAGGCTGCTTTTAAACACAAATATTATCCAAGAGGAACATACTTTCAGGTAGGGTGTTTACCAAAGAAGGACTCTTAAAGTTGGAAATGAAATTCATCTCTGGGTGAAAGGTCACAGGCTCACCTTCTGAGATCAAGGCTTATGCTGTGAACACTGGCCTTGATCACCCAAGAGCACAGACAGCAGATCTCAGAAGGAAGAAACACTTGCAGACAAATGGTGACCCTTCTCCATGCTCAAACTGACTTGACATGAGCCATTCACACCTTATTTGGAGCTGGTTCATTTGCTGATCTTACCCAGACACTTTGCTGGCCTCTGAAGAAGTAGAAAAAATGGAGTAGTAAGTTAGATTGGGAAGCAGCATGTCACAGTACTAAGCACGTGAGCTGTCAGTCAAACAGACCTGGGTTCATATCACTAGTTCACTAATTACTAGTGATGTGAGTTGGGCAATCTGCCTAATACATATGACCCTCACGGGCAAATTAAAAACAATACCCTCGGGGCGCCTGCGTGGCTCAGACAGTTAAGCGGCTAACTCTTGATTTCAGCTCAGGTCAAGATCTCAGGGTTGTGAGAGTGAGATGAGCCCCTTGTTGGGCTCCTGACTCAGCAGGGAGTCTGCTTGAGATTCTCTCCCTTGCCTTCTTGAGGTGCCCCTCCCCCTGCTTGTGTAACTCTCTTTCTCTCTCTCTAAAATAAATAACTACAATTTAAAAAATAATAATAATTTTTAAAAATTAAAAAAATAAAAAACAGCATCCTCTACTATCGCTTGGAGTTTGATGAAAGGATAAAAATCATGTCAAGCTTCTGGCTCATAGAAGGTACTCCATGGACCTAAGTTCCCTTCTCTCAGACAGAAGGAGACAGGGAAGAGTTGAGCTTTAATCCCCTAAATTAACCAGGGCGAGACTGGAAGTGGAGGAATATTGGGTCAACACTGAGTGAGTGGGGACCTACTCACAGTGAGAAGGAAATGTAGAAAAGAGAAGGGAGAGGAACTCATGACAAACTTGGCCAAATTCACGATTTGGGGCAGGCCAGTCCTACACTTCAGTCTGATTCTCGTCCTCATTCCTCACGTGCTCACGCTCGGGGAGGACTGCTAGAAATGACGATAAATTAGCCCACAGAAGGACTCTGAAGTTGGCTGAAACACCGGCAGGGGCTTTTGACTCTATCCTCATGTACATCTGACCCCTAAAGTCTCACACGGAGTGGTGACACTGGGGTGTGCCTCTTAATATCACTAGGAAAATGAGGACGGCACTTTGACCAATATAAGGCTGGCTCAAGAGAAAAGAATTTATTTCCCAGACTTAAAGATTCCATTTTTCTTTCAGTGTCTCAAATTATGGAAACAAAGGGAAACACCCTTAACTAAATAGTGTATTGGCTTAGTTTTCAAATCAAAATTTTATTAAGTATTCCAGGAAATACCTCCAGAGCCTGCTAATCTTTTAAAAAAATATCCCATTCTATGATGCTACTTTTGCTAAACATTGTATAAATCAGAGTTGTTAAAGAAAATAATCCCATTTTTGAAGTAAATCCTTCATTATCTAATAATAAACTTGCTATAGAAAAACCACTTAGCCAAAAACAGCTGCTCAAAATACTTTTTAAAAAAAATTACAAAGGTTCAAGTTGTCTGTATTTAGGCACACCAGATTTTACCTACAATTAAATCATGATAGCCTTTTAGCCTGGAGATAGATCTTTTTTTTAATTGATTAGTTCAAAACCTAATCAATGATTGCCCTTCTTACAGGAGTCTGCTTTGTTGCAGAATTATACAGGATCTATGGAAGCAAATAGAAAAAAAATGCTTACCTAAAATATAGATTAAAAGTAGCCACAAAGTTCATGTTACATTGAAAAAAATATATTGTAGTGTAAATAGTTTTTGCATATGCCTTTCACTAGTTACAGTGTCCTGGAACAATGCAAGTCCCTCAAGTACTGCTTAAACACTAGGGTAGAATTTTTGAGGTGCTTCCTGAAAACCAAACTAAAAGCAAGAAAAACCTATTCTCTCTACAAATAGTAGATGCATGACCAGATTTCATAGTTTGGCTGCATCATTAAGCAGCTATGTAACACTGGAAAAATTACTTAATGTCTTTGATCTTCATAGTTCTTATCAATAAAACAAAAACAATAATGGGTCCCCTACAGCACTGTTATAGATGAATTTCAATAGTGTGAAATTCTCCACCACTGCCTTGGGACACGCAGTAGACATTCAGCTACCCTTTGCGCATATTAATCCATCATGTCGTTTTTATTGGAACTGAACTTTCAGACACGCTCTTTAACCACTGTTATCTGGGTCCTCTTACTTATGAAATCTACATAAATAAAAATGGAATCATTACATCATGTGAAAACTACTGAGTGAATAGAATATCTGGATGGTCTGACTTACATAGTATTTGAGAAATTAACTTTGAAGGGCCCGAGGATGGGGGCTTAGAGGAATGACTCCATGTTTTCCAGAACAGCTGAAGTGGGGGCACTAGAGTCCAGTAGGTCTATTAATCGGAAGACATCTTAAAACTCTGTGGTTTGAAATATGAGCCGCAGCTCAAAGTCAAAAGAGTAATCTCTCAGAAACAGTAATCAAGAGCCTTCTCACATGGGCAAACTGTATGTTTAACAATGGTAATAATTTCCCTTAGCAAGGTGGCTAGAGGCACACACAAGGAATGCTAATCTCTTGGATCTTAGTGTAAATTACTTTTGTTGGTGAGTTTCCCTGTAGGAACACTATATATTCTTTTTTTTTTTCCTGTCTACAAGAGACTCACTTTATTTTTTTATTAACATATAATGTATTATTTGTTTTAGGGATACAGGTCTGTGATTCATCAGTCTTACACAACACACAGAGCTTACCACAACACATACCCTCCCCCATGTCCATCACCCAGCCTCCCCATCCCCCACCTCCCTCCCCTCCAGCAACCCTCAGATATTCTAACAAAACATCACTCTAAAGAACCTGTCAATTTTGGGATTGAGATTACCCCAAGTCAAGACCCTGTTAGAATCATAAGGGCTGGTAATAAGAAAAAATGACCTGTCCGTCCCTAGTCTTTGAAGGAATATGCAACAGTTCTTCAATAAACACTGTTGGTTCCTTTTGTGTGCCCAGTGTGTGAGGGCATCAGACACAGATGCAGTCAAAGTCACAGATTGTGGCTGTCCATAATTGAAGGCATTTGACCTAGGCATCAGAGAGATCTTTTTAATTCTGTGCCATCCAGAGAGTCGCAACTTAAAACTACTTGTGATTTGTTTTGGCTCTTACGATGATAAGTAGAGTAATTGTTGATGGCTGGGTTGGTTCTTGGTGATTGGTTGTTTTTTCCATTGTTTGTTTACTTTGGTTTGAGTGTGTGTTGGGGGGGAGATTGTCATAGGAATGGATAATAAATACACCACATATACCATCATAGCACAAACTCACCCCAGCAAGAGGTATCTTAAACCTTTCATTATTATTGTCTATCCATTATTGTTTGCCCTTCCTGGTCCCGGATCTTAAAAACATTCCCTGATAATCCCAACTGTTCATTTTCCCCTTCATTGGATACTCCTTGGGAAAAAAAAAAAATCAAAAGAACTTACATGGAAAAGTCTCAATGGATGAAGTGATGGACTAGAAATGCTTACCTAACAGCCGCTCTAACATATTTCTCCCTAGCTCACAGCTTTTGAAAACCGGCTGTCTCCCTCCCTAGCTCACAGCTTTTGAAAACTGGCTGTTCAAGTCACCATGCTGTGACTCTTTCTAACTAGTCTGAGGCATAAGGAATATTCATGAGTAACCACAGCACAGTATTAATAATGCTTTGTGTTTTATAATACATTTCAGGACTCTGGTGTTTCATGACCTCCTTGATCCTTGCAAAAATCCTGGGAGGGAATTACGGTATTATTCCCATTTTATAAAAGAGGAAATAGAGACTCCCAAGAGTTAAGGAACTTGATCAAAGTCAACCAACAAAAAAGTGGGAAGGTCTGGAATAGAACTCAATCTCCCATTCCTAGTGCTGTGCCTACAAGAGTCCTGTGTGGGCTCCTCAGTGATCCATTCTGATGACAAAAAACTAGCACAGGGATATGGAGAAGAGAAAAATGACTTCCATTTCAGAAAGTAGAAATGAAGCCCTGCTTATGCACTATTTCATAAATAAATATCCTATTTCCCATCCAGACTCTAAGTCTGTGGGGCAACACTGTTTCCCCTAATAATAGTGTGATCATTATTTGAGAAATAATTAATAGCAGACACACTGTAGGGTAAAACATATAAACACACTCAAAATCTTATTTCTCCTATTAATTCTACAAGGTAAGGATCACCACACCCATCTTACAAATGATGAAACTGAGTTTCAAGTAAATAATTTGCATGGGGTTCTACAATCTACAATTGACTGGCCCTAAATGTTATCACACGGCTCTCACAAGCTACACTTACCACCACATAATGACACCCTGGCGCCAAAAGCTGAACAGGGTAAACTGCACACACACTTGACCGAGGCACAAAAATTGTGCCTGCTCACTCTAACATGTGTGAAGCTTCATGCACAATGCTGGGTTTTACTCACACACACAAAGTTTATTTATTTGCAAAGAGATGCTCTAGAAACCATTGTCCATTTCCACCTAGTAGGATCAAGAGTAGTATATAATTTAAGGTTAACAAAATGTGTATAAACCACACAAGCTAGAAGAATGGCCCTGTGGTTCCTCAGCAGTGGTACAGGAGAGGCTGAAGGGCTCCTCAACATTTCCCTCCCTTTCCTCCCCACTGGGCAGTTCATGTTCACCCTGGGGGTCCACACAACCTCTCAGTACTCCAAGGACTGACAGAACGTGGAGAACAAGGAAGCAGATTTGGGCTATCAGAGTTTTAAGAACTTAGACAGTATCTAAGAAATGTTATGGAATCATATTACCTCATTTCAAGTAAGACATATTCCTATCTCTAGTGTCACGTTGGTTCACTTTGATAAACTGCTCTGCTGACCCAAACCGTACTATGGTTCCTTTTACATAATAAGCATTAATTGCTGTTATTTCAATACTGCTGGCTCTTATGTTTTGCCAAGTGGTAGAGGCCTATACATTTGTGGTTTAATTCAGTCTTCTGTTTATTTCCTTTGTTTGGCACTATTTAAATGGTTCCATTAGCATTCAGATTTAGAGGGAAAGCAAATTAACCTCATCTTTATTGTTAATGACTACCATTGTGCCTTGTTCCAGATATATCTGAGAATAAAGGGAGTGTCATTCTTTTCTAGTCTTCCTCCAGAAAGTTGATACTGTAATTGAGAGCCAAATAATCACTGCTGGTGTGGAAAGCAGGGCTTTGTGCTGGGTCAGCTTATAGTCAGCCTTCTGTTCAGCAGAGACCCAAGTCTAGAAGCTAGAAGATTTTGTGGCCCTATGCTAGCCATGGATAGGATGCTAAGTTTTCAAAGAATAGCTTCTTGAAATATATGAAAAGAAACTAAATTTAAGTAGGTTTGTAAGATATATAGCTGAAAATCGATATCCATTTACTGCCATATATAGTATTCAGGACACTTCCATTGATAACTAAATCCAAGAGTACTTTCATTACCTCTTTTTGACAACAAGTCCCTAAAAAATAACATCAGAGGGCTTTCTGCCAGTATGGGGAGGTTCTTCTCAAGCTTAGTGAAAAGTTTCAGAAAATTACATATGTTGGAGAAGCCACTGTTCACAATGAAAAATGGCCTGAAGTCACTCCACAAGAACTAAGGGAACCCAGAGTTACTCTGCAGAGAGGTAGTAAGCACTCAAGAAACTGGGGAGGGCGGAAGGACTTATGTCATAGGATTATTTGGAGTATTTAATGTATTAACGCATGAGGTGTGCTTAAAATGCTTCATGGAGGAACACACAATGAATGTTAGCTAATATTACGATTATGACTTCACAAAGAGCATTTTGACCAGTGAGGAAACTCAGACATTAAGAAAACAAACAACTGAAATTTTAGTTCTTAGATTCTGTCTCCTTCATGAACTTCTTGAGAACTCAGACCCTCAGCTCTGAATTCTGATGTCTAACACAACCCTTCTGTCTTAGCGTAGCTGCTCAGAGGATAAAAAAATATAATCACACCTACTCTCAGCACTTCCATTTTTATTGACTAATATACAGCTGTAGGTCCCTGGTCATTTAGGATTTATGGAATTTTTTTCCTAACATCTAGCTGACAGGTTATAAAAGGAAAATCTAAATAGTAAATTAGAGATCTGTTGCTCTACTAAGGACTTGAGCCTTGTTTTGATATTTGAAACCATATTGCAGGTTGAAAATTAACCAGAGAAACCTCTATAGCCATATAAATATTTCTTATAAAAATTCAGTTGAAAGAGGTCATTGGAAATGTTTGTGAAGTATTTGAATGGTGCTTTTCTCTTTTTAAAATAAAAGACAGGAGTACAATGCCAAAATAAGATTTGATTTCTGAGAAGTTCCTAACTAATCAGCATTCACAAAACCAGAACAACCCTGGCTTAATGGTCAATGACTGTGATTTTTCCCAAATTTGAACAAAGAGTCCCACTCTGATGCAGTGTGGAAGTCTGCAGGTCCCAGGCTTCCTTTGGGGAATCCTGAAGAAATGTCACCAAATAATGCAAAGGCTGCCTTTTGGCAGAATATTAATGTCCATTTACATCACAAAGCCCAAAGCTTAATCCCAATCCAATAAGCAAACTACTCTCAACACCAGGAAAACCAGAAAACAAAAGTGTTTGGAAAAGCCAATATCTAGGCACATTATCTCGGAAAACTACAAAGATTAAATGCTGTCAATCTGGGATGGATGGGTGGCTCAGTCATTTAAGCATCTATCTTCAGCTCAGGTCAGGATCCCAGGGATTGAGCCCCGCATTGGGCTCCCTGCTCAGCGGGGAGCCTGCTTCGCCCTCTCCCTCTGCCTGTCGCTCCCCCTGCTTGTGCTCTCTCTCTCTCTCTCTCCCTCTGACAAATAGATAAATAAAATCTTTGAAATAAAAAAAATAAATTCTATCAATCCTTTGAAAGCCGGCTTGTTCCTAGATTTCATCTCTGGCTACATTTTTAGAATCACAACGCATGTATCCTTCTTCAGGTCAGGAGTTTGCTTTAACTTTCTGCAGGCTTGGGCTTGATTTGGTTGGAGAAAGGGATTAATTGGGATTTTTTTTAATGAGAATATTTTTCTCTTTCCTCCAGGAGTATGGTCCTTCGGGCCCATGGGATACTCTCATCTTTCTAGTTCAAGGAACATGAACCCATAGTTCCATAAAAAAAAAAAAAAAAAGAAATACTGGCACTCAGATTGGCCACAGCAGGGAAATTACAGTTTCAAGACCATTTTTGGATGATGGACGTTTTCTAGGTGGGAAATGAATCCACTGGTGATTTATACACAAATAAGGCAAAGCGGTGCTAATCTAGAAATTCTGTTCTGTCACCAGTAATTGTCCACAGTTATTTGCTCTGCTGCATTGCCAATCTGGTATAGGTAGAAACTGTCCCATGTGTCAAAGACCCTTCGGTGGCACCAAGTTAAAATCGAGGCTCATCCAAGTAGCAACTTATCCCCCTTTTTACTACTTATGTACTTATATACGGTTCATTTCCTTCCGTGGGCCAAAGTGCCAAAGTCAATTTTCCCAGCTCATCTCCATCAGATCACAAGCTGTCCTTTGTCTCCTCTCTGGCTCCACTGAGCTCAGTCAGAGCAATCGATTCTCAAATTACTCCAATGATAAAATCTTTTTGCTGCTAGTAATTCTGGTGAAGTCTCACAATTGTTTGCAGTGTTTTTGCACGTGTGGTTTTTAGTGACCTTTTCCCGTATTTCTTTCTTAGAGAGAATATTCATTTTTCTCCGCTTTTCATCTCTTCTTCAAACTCTAACCCCCCTCTTTATATCTTTATTTCTGTGACTGGCCTTCTGTTATATATTTCAGACAAGGAGAATGGAATAAAAGAAACTGGGTTACTGAGTGTTGGAACAGTTTTAAAGCCAAATAGGGATGGGTTAGGCAACCCAGAGATTAGTAACAGAGAAAACCGCTACCACTGCAAGTGGATAAAGAAAAGCCTAGAAACCAGTAAAGCTGGAACCACAGTGGCCTGTCCAGCAGGATAGGGAGCCATGCGGAAGATAGAGCCACTGCTAGGAACTTCAGCCAAGGAAGAGCCAGGGCAAAATACTCTGGTTCCTTTTTCCCATCTTCCAATCCCTCATTGGCCTCTCCTTGGCTGAGCTCAGCTGGAAGCCTGGGAAATGCGGTCTACATGGGTCAGCCCCCTTGATCATTCACAGAGGACAAGGAACAAATGTGAGAGCAGAGGCCAATGACTGACTGTCACAGTTCCTAAGCTAGCACCTAATTACTCCACATAACATAGAACGCCGCAAATCCCTGCTCACGTGTTCACTCTGAACATATAACTAAAGTCAGAAACCGGCACTGGAGTTCTACTAGGCTCCTTACAACTCTAAAATTCTATGGTTGTTTGTTTCTAAGACAAAGAAATGGCCATTGTTTGGCATGTTTACTGCCCTTTGCTAATAAAGTATTCTTTCCAAAATATTTTCTTAAGAATTTACTAACCGCAATACTAGGTACTGTGGGAAATACATAAAATGACAAGGCCCTTAAAATGTCACTGGGGGGATTAGATAATGCAAATAAAGTGCTAGTGTAGGAGAGTCGTTCACAAGGTATCAAAGGTAGTAGATTTAGGAAGCCAAAAGAGCAGTGGACAAACGTGAAGGAGAAACTTCAGGAGAAGTAGGGTTTATTTTATTGGTTATGAAAGAAGGGGAGGATTTCCTACAGAGCAGAAGCTCAGGAAGAACTATGGGGGCAGATGGCATTGACTGACATGACATTTTAGAAAATTTTACCTATGGAAATTTATTTTGTCTGTTTTGATATTATTTTATTTTCTCCTTTCTTTAGAAATCAATGTTTCCAGATATTAACATCTCTACCATATCTAGAGTTGTGCTAGGCTGTTTGCTGGCGACCAATACCTGACAATATAACCATGATTTCAATTCAAGTTGACTAGAACAGAGTGGCTGGATTAACATCCTGTGGGTTTTGTGTCACTTCTTTCTTTACACATTTTCTTTATCCGTGCTGTTCAACACACAGTCATTCAAGAATATTTACTGACCAGCTTAAACTAGTGTAGAATACTGCCAAATCCAATGGGCACTATTCCATATGTATTTCATTTGACAATACTATAGCATTTGACACTGTTGATCTTTCTTCTCTAAAGATCTTTCTTCTCTAAAGATGGCTTTCTTGACACCAAATCCTCAGGATTTCTCTCCCACTCTCTAACATTCATTCTCAGCTTTCTTCAAGGGTTCTTTTCTCTATGTGTATTTGAAATGCTGCTCCATAGGGATTTGGTGACAGGACTCTTCTCACATTAGCTACTTACCTCTCAAGTGACCTCATTCCCCACCATGACTTAAACTACCCCTATACACACTGTAATCCCCAAATTCAGAAAAAGAAAGCCCCAACTTTTCTCTAGAGATCCTGGCCCAAATACGCAACTTGTTAATTGTATATCTAACTGAATGTAACTGAATGTCACAAATAAGCCCTGTGGACTGTACATTTTATGTATTTCTCTAACCCACCCTTTCTTTTTAATCCCACTGTCATCATATCAGTGAATTATCATTTCTTATCTGGATTTCCTGCTGTTGTTCCCTTTCCTAGAACCTTACCCTTTGATAATCTCACTGCTGTCTGATCTTTCTGAAATGCAAAACTGATCACCTTACTTCTCTGCCAAATAATGCTTTGAAAGCTCATGTAGCCAGCCCCTAACCTTTCCACCCAAACATTGGCAGGACCTCGGGTAGGAGTAGAAAACTTTGTACCTAACTATTTGAAATCTCCAAATCAAGCCAACAAACTTAAATATCTTATTTTCTTCTTGACAAATATACTTTCATAAAGTATTCAAATGTATCGTTCTTGGGTTCTGCAGCATATCCTGCCAGCACTTAACCTGCACAGGGAGATCCTCCCCCTGACCCAGGTTCCTCCTCCTTTCTCCTCTTACCCCTGGCTCTATCTAGCATGGCAGGTGTCCCCTAGACACTCCAGGCTACAATCTCAACTTATGCCCACATTCCTCTGACATAGTTACCCCTTACCAACCTCTCAGGCCTAGCAGAAACACACAAATGTCCTCAGGAAAATGGGCCCAGGGAAAAGGCTGTGCTGACCTGGATTTCTGAATCACAGGGATTGTGAAAGGTCATCTGGTCCAATGGGAGAAGGCCAGATGTGTGGATGAGTATATCCCCTTGGTGTTTTGAACTTCTCATCCTACATCAAAGGAAACTGGCTAGGCTCTATAACATGATTTACATTATATTCTAGTTTTCTTTCTTATCTATCTTTCTCATTACACTGTGAGTCACTTAAAGGGACTAGTGTCTTTATTCTGTTTAATACCGCATCTTTTCATTGGTGCTCTTCAAATTAGATTATACATACCTCTGAGAGTACAAAAAGATTGTCCAAGAAAAATACAGGCACCTGGACCATAATTTGATGGGAATCACTTTCCAGGTCTTCAGCTTTCATTTATATATTTTCCCTAAAATTGATTTGCCTGAGGACCCACCCGTGTTTTTCTTTTCCATTTTTCCCTTCCACAAATACCTTTCTCCCTCTTTACCATATAAAGCACCTCTCTCTCCATCCCAAGCTTTATTATCATACATTACCTCCAACAAAAGGTGGTACATTACTCCAGAAAGCCAAACAATGTTTGGCAATTTCTGCAGTATAAATACTCTCACAATTTCGTACCATGGTGGCTGATTTCAAGCTACCAACATGATGTCACTGAGCTCAGAGTTGGGAAGAGATGAGCACAATTAACTCTTGCAAATTAGCATACTACTGTGCGATGACTGTGAACAATTTTAACAGTCATCCCAAGTACCCCATAATTCAATGAGGAGGGCAGAGATTCTTTGCAACCCCAGCTCCAGTACTTGGGAGCCCTTAGCAACTTACTTGAACTTTTGAGATTTCCACAATAGTGTATTCGGTTTAATAGTATTTACATTGCAATATTATTTTGTAGAATAAAAAAAGGTTAAGTATGTGAAAATGTCTAGCACGATATCTGACACAGAAAATAAATAAATATCAATGACTTTTCCCTTCTGTTTTTTCCCCTTCAAATGGCTGCCCTCAATGCTAGACTAAGCTCATCCTGACAGATACTGTCCGCCTCTTCGCCCCTCCTCTCCTGTGCCTCCCCCTTTTCACTCCCTACTGTCCCACCTTTCTGCAGAGTCCTGACTACCCAGAGCATCCATTCCATGGTATTCCTCAGAAGGCCCAGGCTTTTCATATTCCTATCTCCCTTCTCCAGGCCAAAAGACTGAAATTTTGTTACCATTTCTTCAGTAAAGCTCTGTGCTTAAGAGATATCGTAAAAGATAAAATCATTCCTTGATATTTACGAAGGCATGAAGGCATGGGTGCAAACACCCAAGAGAATTTGGACATCCATACACCATAATTTCTTTTCTGGCCTGGTTAATTTTGCTGCATGAGAGGAAAGTACAAGAAAGATTAGATATTGGACTTCCCTTAAATAATAAAACAAGCTGGTCATGACAAAATGTTACAAGGCAAAATTAGAGAGCTATGTGTAAAAAGAGCTGATAATAAACTTGGAAATGGGTCATACATTTCAAATCATAAAGGTTTAAATTATAAGGGTATATCAGTGTCCCAACTTTTTTTAACCTTTCTTCCAGATTAGGTAACATTTGGCCCTCTCAAGTTGGACACAAAATTTTTCCCCAGAGTACTATAACTGGAGAAAGACAAGTCCTTTCATCACTGCCTACTAGCCTTATAAACTTAGGTAAGCTTTTTAATATCTCAAAAGCCTCAATTCTATTACAAATAGCAATATGTAAAATAAAGATAATAATAGCAATTACAATAAAAGCTACTATTTATGGCGTATCAGGCACTGCTCAAAGGACTTTACGTGAATTAAGTAGTTTATCCTCATAATAATTCAGGGAAGTAGATGACTATTATTAGCCAAATTTTTTTAGATGAAGAAGCTGAAGCACTGAGAGTTTAAGCAACTTTATAAAGATTACACTATTGGTTAAGTAACAGAGCCAAGATTTTCACACAATCTTTTTATCTCCAAAAATAACTTTATTATTAAGCCGTACTGCATCTCCTAAACCTATTGAAGGTCTTCTAAAGGGTTAAATGAGACAATCCACACAAAGTATTTAGCAATGCCTGTAACCTTAGTCCCGAGGGTCTCAAAGGGACATCATTCCTATTGTGTTCTCAGGAGTGCCATATACATAAAGTGGAAATTCAGAACAGTATTGTGTAAAGCGGCTACCAGCTGCTCTCCCAGAGATGATTCTAAGTCATGATGACTTAGTCAGATAACATACTCCTGTCATTGTGTTTGCTCAAGTGTTATCCTCCCCAGCAAGTCCTGTTATATGTGTAAATCACCTAGAAGAGCTTTTAAGGACACACGCAACCAGAGTAGGAAAGCTGTCAAATGGTGTCCTGCCTCAGCGTACCACAGCAAACTCTGAGGAGCTGGGGCAGGGGAAGGGAGGGATATTTTGCATTAGGAAGGAAACCACGATACTCTCCATGTATAGACTATCACATGACCTACTAACTAGAAGTAGTTCACACTCTCAACAAGAAATTACAATATGTTCCTTTCAAAGGCATTAAGTCTTTGCGAAGCTGGGTTTTCTACAAGCACTGTAATATAATAAAAAGCAAGCACCACAGGGGGACGCCTAGAGGGCACAGTCCATTAAGGGTCTTTTGATTTTGGCCCAGGTTGTGATCTCAGGTTCCTGATCTCAGGATCTTGAGATCCAGCCCGGCATCAGGCTCTGCAGTCAGAGCGGAGTCTGCTTAAGATTCTCTCTCTCCCTCTCCCTCTGCTCTCCCACCCATCCCGGGCACTCGCTCTCTAAAATAAATAAAGAAATCTTAAAAAAAAAAAAAAAAGCAAATACCACAGGAAAAACAAAGTAGAACAGAAAATGAAAGTGGCAATGTCCAGTCTGATTTCAAAGGCCTGCAAAGTTTAGCAGCTCCCAACAAGAACATACATCACATCACATTGGTAAGAAATTGTGATCAAGAATGAAATTTTTTTCTTACAATATATGTATATCATATTTTCAAGCAGTCATTAAGCTGTTGAGACATAAACATGTATTAAGTTATATAGACCTAACCACTTAGTAAATGGAAAGTTCTGTTCACGTACTTCCATAGTAAGACATTCCTGAGGTACACTTGTGCATCCTTACTGTGCCACTGGGTATTTCTTTTGGCTTGGGAGTAGCATGAAAAATTACTGAGACTCTGAGGTCCCCATAAACTGAAAAAATTTGGGAACATCTAGTATTATCCCTTTACATATTTTATCTTTTATAATCCTTACAGTAACCTAAGGAGTCAAGTGCTTTTAATGTTCCCAATTTACAAATATAGGAACTGAGGACCTGAGCAATAACAGGACAAGGCTGAGATCATAAAATGTCTAAATGGTAGACTCAGGGCTCAAACCCAGTTTTCTGACTCTGAAGCCACCACACTTAATCCCTGTACCACTCCTAAGGCCAAATACACAGATAATTTTGCCCAGACCAACCTCTGGGCACAGATGGCTACATCTTAGAGAGCTACATCTTAGAGGTCTTAGCCCCAGCAAAGACCAACCAGCATTTTTTCTTCACATCCTGTCACAGGACATTAGCTCAGGTTCTCAAAGCTACTTGCTGAAATAACCATTTTGCTGAAATTGGAAGCTCTAAAAGCTCCTGAAAACTGTGTGTGTGCTCTAGATGAAAGTGACTGTGTATCCAAACAAAGAAAATCAAAAATTATCTGAAGTGGCAGCTTGAGTTCATCAGCTCTATCAACTTGCTCAACAAACATTACCAAGTACAGAGGCCCCTCTCTGAAGGAGTCTCTACGGAAATCCCAGATAAAATAGCAGAACTTGGTAAACTGTTCCAAAAGAAACATGATTCACACATTTTTGACAAGCTTTTAAAATCTGAAATATAGTCAAGTCATTGCAAGCTAATGCAGAATGGGAGCTATAGCCATAAAAAGCCTCTAGGAAGCTAACAGCTGAAGCAGGAGTCAGCAACCTGCAGGGCATATGATTTAAAATTGGGTCTCTGCCAATCTTGGAGAGCCCTAGACAGACAGACCCAGATTTGAGGTCCTCTGTGGTCTTGAGATAGAAGGGGTCCTTGTTATTCTCCCTATCTGAGTCACTGCAATTATAAGTTGTAACTTACTCTAGAGAGGAGCAAAAGTAGCCAAAACTCTAAGGAACTGACCGTTGATGAACCAGTGTCCCTCCATTTCTCTCTACCTTCATCAACCCTGTTTAACAGCAGTTTTGATCTCAACCCATCATGCCAGAGTCCCTCTTGGACTGTCTTTAATTGCTGATGTGTGCAACAGTCAAGAGTACAGTGCAAGTATGGCAAATTATTCTCCAGGTAAAACTGCAAAACTTTCAAAAGACAAGTTGGATGAAGCCATTGAACATAATACTGGGGAAATATTCAAATATTACATTGACAAATGAGGATCTGGCAATTAAACTGGTTAGCAATTGAGGCACAGAAAATCAGTAACGGGTTCTTAAAAATTGGTAGATAGTACATGATAATTATTATTATCAAGACAGATTCTGAGATTTATCAGACTTCAACCTGTTGTGATATTTGTAGTCATTAAAATATCTCCAAATGGAAAAAAAAAAAAAGAAAATCAGTAAGGGTTAAAGCGAGATAAGCTTTCAAAAGAAAATGGTTTGAGTGTCAAAAGACTGAAAAGACTTTTTAAGAAAATTGATGACAGTGTCAAAGTTTTTGTGTTGTTTTTGTTGTTGTTTTTGCCAAAATGTCTGTGCTAGTCTTTATGCTGCCAAAGGCAACATAAAGTACGTCATATTTCTGTCACAAGTTTAGTCAGATGAATAATGCAAAATATTTAACACAACATGCCCTTTGTCCTAATAGAGCACAGTTGCAATTATATCTCAATTTTATTTGATATAATTAAAATTGATTGATTTTTCATAATTTTAGATGGATTTGATGTAATTAAAATTGATTGATTTTTCATAATTTTAGATGAGTTTTCTCCAAGGAAATCCCAATTAAACTTTTTTTTACCTTTCTATGAAACTTTGGTTCTGTATAACATGGATGAGTTTAAGTGGCATTTTGCCACCAATAATTATCAGGTACTAACAAAGACCTTTAAGCCACGGGCCATCCAGTCACTTGGAGATGCCCACCTATCAGGCACTGTAAAGCTTTCTCCTTTTCTCTGGAGCTGCGATGACTACTCTATTAGTTAAGGTTCTCCAGAGAAACAGAACCAATAGGATGTTTATATATAGAGAAAGAAGTTTATTTTAAGAAATTGGCTCATGCAATTGTGGAGGCTTGGCAAGTCCAAAATCTGATGGGGGAGGTTGGCAGGCTGGAGACTTAGGAAAGAATTATAGTCTTGAGTCCAAAAGCAGTCTGCCATAGATGTAGGAAGGGCAGATGTTGCAGATGAAGTCCGTAAACAATCTGCTGGAAAATTCCCTCTGGCTCAGGAAAGAGGTCAGCCTTTTGTTCTACTCAGATGTTCAAATGACTGGATGAAGCCCACCCACCTTATGGAGGGCAATCTGCTTTACTCAAAGTCCACAGATTTAAATGTAAATCTCATCCAAAAGTATCCTCACAGAAACATCCAGAATAATATTTGATCAAATACCTGGGTACTGTGGCCCAGAGAAGTTAACACATAAAATTAACCATCACAGCTACTATGGACTAGAAAAGACAAGACCAAATTAATAAGCCTAAGTAGATTCTAGGGATCCCAGGGAGAGGCCTGAAAAGAAGTTCTGAGAACCACATCCAGGCATAACCCCTCCCCAAGAGTATGCTTCCTGGCAAATACACCAATTGTAGATGAAAGAGAGAGGGAGATTGTTAATAATGTCAGGAGGCAGGCTTTACATTAATTAAGTCATTAGAAAAATGTACAGTAATAGAAGCCAGTACATCACACACTTCTTGAGCACTACTTAAAAGTCTTCCAGATCCACTCTACTCTTTCTAGGGTCCCCATAAAATTTCCAACACTGATATAACCATAGGTTTTGGATGGTCCCTACATTGAAGCTATACATAAAAAAGAACAATGCCCAATACTAAAATTCAGCAAATACTGGTCAGCTTCCATTTAATGTGGGCCATAATTATAGTAAACTGACACTTGCCAGGAAAATCAACTTCACAGGCCACAAATTCTTGTCTTCTGATCAACAAAAAAGCGAACTCTGCAGTTTTCTTTAGTGGGCTTTAAATTTTTCACTACTGATTTTTATGATGCCTGCCATGAAGTGTTAAATACTTGAACATAAGCAGTATGATACTATGCATGTACCAGTTAGTTGAGCTTCATTCTGAAGCAGTCAGTTGCCCTAAAGGAGAATGAAGAGTCTAGAAGTGGTCAGCTAGGAATTTATGGAAAGGCCAAACTTCAAAGGGAGCTACTACAAGGGCTTCAACTAATCCAACCTCCAGTAATGCCTATGGCATGGATAATTAACATAGTGAATATCAGAACCAAATTTCACCTGATGGAAAAAGTGGTGCTTTTTTGAGGGTAGCGTAATGTTGAAAATGGCCTTTCCTTGGTGAAATTACTCAAGATATGTCAATTGACTAAAATAGTTTAAAGCAAGATATAAGAACCTAGCACAAGCCTATGGTCTTCAAACTTCAGAATGAACCCAGGGGCTTGATATTTTAACACTCTTGTATCTAGCCTTTGTCATAGGAGGATTTCTGCCTGACTGGTGGCAATGATAAGAATGTTGCCTCTGGAATGCTGTTTTGGCCACCTTAAATGAATAGTCCTTGTACTGTGTGGTTTTCATCAGGACACTTAAAAGAACATGGGCCTGGAATTTTATCAAGCCTTCAGAACAGGTTTATAAAATGGTTCATGTTAGCTTGTTAATGAACATTGATATAGTAAATATCTGTTATACGTGGCAAAACTTAAAGTCTTGCTTTGATTATAAACTGGTGGCAAGGTTTTGGAAAAATAGCTTACTGTACACATCACTCACTACCATTACCTACCCAAAAAAGCTTAAGAACTCAATATAATCAGATCAATTTATGTCAGCTGTAATATAGATAATGGGAGAAAATGGATATTTTCTTTGGTCCTCGAATGTGTAATTTGTAAAGGAGGTATAAATCCCTGAAAGTACAAACACTAATATGATTTCCCTCCCTCATTGAGAAAGAGATGCATGACCCAATATACAGGCTGGTTTTCTCTTCACTGAGACACTTGTTGAAAAGAATTGTCTAGGGTCGCTGGAGGGGAGGTGGGTGGGGGGATGGGGTAGCTGGGTGATGGGCATTAAGGAAGATACTTGTGATGAGTACTGGGTGTTACATGCAAGTAAGGAATCACTAAATTCTATGCCTGAAATTAATACTATACTATATGTTAACTAACTCGTTTTAAATAAAATCTTGAGAGAAAGAGGAAAAAAAAAAAAGAATTGTCTTATGTGATTTTTTTCTCAAGGTCAGAACCTGGGACATCCTGAAATATCATAAGGAGTTCCAATGAGGGAAGAGTTAATAAATTCAAATTCAAAACTGTGTTCAAATGAAATCCTTGTACATCTGTGACAATATACACCCTACTAGTGACATCTTCATGCTTCATTTAGTAGCAAACACCAAGAGTAGAAATGCATGAGAATCCTAAAAATATAGTTAGTTGGACTTTTGGTCATTATCTGCTGTACTGTGAGGCAAAAGGAGAGTCATAATACTCCTAAGGAATTTCTTTGAACTAACAATATGTGATAGGCAGAATAATGGTTCCCCAAAGATGTCCATGGCTTAATCCCAGGAATCTGTGAATGTTAGGTTACATGGCAAATGGGAATTAAGGTCGTGAATCCAATGACCTTCGAATGGGAAAATTATCCTGGACTATCCAGGTGGATCTAATGTAATCTCAAGAGTTCTTGTAAGTAGAAGGGGGAAGCAGAAGAGGGAGAACCAGAGATATGGCCATGTAAGGACTCAGCCTGATATTGCTGGCTTTGAAGATGGAGGAAGAGGTCACCAGTCAGGGAATACAGGCAGCCTTGAGAAGGTAGGAAAGATGTGGAAATGGCTTCTTCTCTAGAGCCTACAGAAGGAAAGCAGACTCACCATGAACTTAGCCCTGTGTGTTTCAGCATTTTGACCTCAAGAACTATAAGGTAATAAATTTATGTTGCTCTAAGCCACCAAGTTTGCAATAATTTGCTACAGTAGCAATAGTAAACTAATATATACAGGGTGAAAAGAAATAAGGAAATAAGCCCCCCTACCCTCAGTAACCATGTACCACATTCTCTGCATTGCTTTGTACTATCAGGAGCTAACCACCCTGACTACATCACTCAGGTTCCCTTGCCTTCTGGCAGTGGTGGAGAAAGGTGTCAGGATATTTCTTCCCCCACTCTCTTTCTACTTCAAGGCCATGATCCCTGCAGTGGCTGCACCCCACTAAGACAATAGTTCTTAAGGGCAGTCCTCATCCAATGTGAAATGTGAATTAATTAATAATATGATTATAAGTCAAGTAAAACATCTGAATGATAAAACTGGAAAAACTTTAGACACAGGGCTATTTGTTTTCTGTCTAAGAAAGCAAAACATTCAGAGGCAATAGCCATGTATATAAATGGCCTAACTCTATGCAGAATCAAGTACCACAAAAGAATGAGTGACGGAAGTAGCAGAAGGCATGGGTCACAGCCATTTCCTTTTTACCAGTGTTTGCAATGTGCAGGAGTATGAATAATACTAAAGATAATTCTGTGATGGAAGGACTTTCCATTTGCATGACCTGTTGGAGAGCTCTGACAGGAACCTACAAATTTGTTCATATGGTCACATGTGTCCTATAATTCACAAAAGATATCTTAACTGTAACTAGTTAAGACCACTGACTGTGGTGCACGGTGGAGTACCAAAACCCAAGCAAGGTAAAGAGGGCTCCCCAGAGCAGGAATAACCTGGTAAGGGTCTCAGAGCACAAGTGGGGTAGAAGGGCACCTATGTAGAGAATCAGAGCCCAAGCAAAATGAAGAGGAGTCCACACAAGAGGGCTGCCAATTATGAGGGGTTGGGACCCCAGCAAGGTGAGGAGGGTGACATGGAGGGCAGGGGGCAGCAACTGCAATGGGAGATGGGCTATATACAGAGAAACAAATTACTTACCAAAAAATTCATTATGTTAAGGATAATGGGAGCCTGTTTCCTATCGTCAGGGACTTGTGTAAGATTAGCCTTAAGGCACAGCATTAGTTAATATTATATCTTTTCTCTTGTTTCTGTCTTTTAAAAAATTAGCTTAACACTCCCACTAGTAAAACTCCACATGCTACAGAAATAAAAATACAGAGGGATTATGCCTTCTTTATTGCCAGCACAATGCCAGGCCAGGTTCTATTTAAGAGCAACTAATGTGATCATGAGAATTATTATCAAAGAAAGCCCTACTGCTTTAAAATTTTTCTCTTCTTTTAAGTATTTTCTAGCTGCTCTGTTTTGGTTAGTTAAACTTCACTACATAAATGTTCACAATGGAACTAATAGAGAAGGGCACCCAGATTGTTGTGTATTTTAGTAAACCAATTAAAGAATTTATGGAGAAAGAAATCAAGTTAACTACCACAGGAAAGAAAAAAAGAAAATAAAGTCTTTTGTACTTGAGCCAACTTCTGCATAGTTTCACAGGTGCCCCACAAATGTGATGTCATTTTGATTGGGGCAACCTCTCTCCCACAAAGACAAATGAAAGAGCTCCTTTTAAAATAACCCTTACACCTCACACAGGTGGTCACATCTAAAATAAACCTACAGACTGTGCCTCAGAAACAGTTTTCTAAAGAAACATTCTTTTAGGGCTGCCCAAAGGGCAAAAAAAAAAAAGCAATGCCGAAATGTGCTGACTACCCTATTGAAGAAAAATGGAGAACACAGTTCTTCTGCTCTGATTAGAGTGAAAGACATGTTCTTCGACTGGGAGTTTTATAGTCTATCAAACATGAAGAAATCTTTTCTTGCCTTTTTCAAAACTAATTTTCAATGGCTTCTGAGTCCAAAACCTGGCCCATGTCTAGAAGCAAGGCAAGGGATTGTGACTTTTTTTGGATGACTGACCTCCGACTCCTGATTGTCTGTCCTTAATTTCCCTTGATGGTACAGATCCAGTCCTTTTGGTTGCTTTTAGGGACAATCATGTTCTATTAACCAGCTCCAAAACTCTCTGTGGGTCTTTTGTGGGTCTCCTGTAGCTGTCTCTCTACTCTTATAATAAAAGTTCACAAAAACATACACCATCACGCTGCCTCTGTGGCTTTGAGGTCCTATCACAGCAAATCAGCTTCGGCTGGACACCTAATGGACTTTGGAGCTCTACAACCTTCTCGGCTGTGTCAGGCTTTACTGCCCCTCCACTCTAAAAGGTGGGTTTAGTTTCACAGCCTAGTAAGGACATCCTCTGGCTTTCACACTTAGCTCTTCATTCTCAATTAAATGTTTTTAGCTTTCTGTCATCTTTTTCTACAGCATCAATTGAGGTTAACAATGACTACCCAATGCCACTGTTCTTATAGTTAATATTTTTCCATATTTCTCAAATGCTGGAAACAGCACACAAACCAATACATTTCCTTCCAATGGTACACCATTCCAATTCACCTCCAGGGAAGGTTCTAGCAATTGCACTGCTTGCTATCTTATGCCAGGAACTGTCTGTGCCTCACCTACCATTAAGTTTGGAATCTCCAGGACAAACTGAGTGAGGGTGGGGGAAACTGCTCCAAAATCCCATCCCCGTACTTGCTTTTCTTGGATCATTCTGGTACCATCTGTTACAGCCTGGGTTTCCCAGGAAGTCAATTCTGAGACAGAAATTAGTATGTAGGAGATTTATTAGAAAGTGTTTTTGCACTCAACACCTATAGAAGGGAAGGGAAGGGAAGGCAAGGGAGGGGAGGGGAGGGGAGGGGAGGGGAGGGAAGGGAAGTGAAGGGAAGGGAGCAGAACTGGCCAAAGAGGTCAAGATGTGATGTGGTCTCAATGGAATGCCCAAGCTGACCATGTGAGGAGTCCTGAAGATGGACTGACCTTTCAGAGTGTCCCATGTTGGGCTGTCAGTCATTCTTTTGAGCTGCCCTGGGAAGAGGGTGTGAACTTGGTTGAAGAGGCACCAATCTGCCTCAAGGAATGACAGCTGAGGGCTATGTGCAGGTGACATTCCCAGTAGCTGAAGTGATAAATCCTTTAATCCCGAAGAGGGCTGTGAGTAGCACATTACAATCCTCCTCCCAGTGATTTAAAACTTCCATCATTATGTAATGACCCTATAGCTCTAGTAATGCTTTTCCCTTAAATGTAAATCTATTTTATCTGCTATAAATATACAAACTTTCTTTTGGTTTACATTTGACTGGTATATCATCGCCATTGTTTTACTTAAAACATTTCTGGTCCTTATATTTTATTTTATTTTATTATTTATTTATTTATTTCTATTTTGGGGGGAGTGGAGGGGCAGATGGAGAGCGTGAGAAAGAACCTTAAGCAGACTCCATGCTGGAAGCCTGATCCAGGACTCGATCTCACGACCCGGAGACCATGACCTGAGCTGAAATCAAGAGTCAGACACTTAACTGACAGCCATGCTGGCACTCCTGGTCCTTATATTTTAGATGTGATCTTGTCAACAGCACGTGGTTGGATTTTTTTAAATCCAGTCTTAATGATATATACTTTTTTTTAAGATTTTATTTATTTATTTGTCAGAGAGAGATTGGAAAAGAGAGCACAGCAGGCAGAGGGAGAAGCAGGATCCCCATTGAGCAAGGAGCCCGATGTGGGACTCGATCTCAGGACCATGGGATCATGACCTGAGCCGAAGGCAGACACTTAACCGACTGAGCCACCCAGGTGTCCCTAATGATATACACTTTCTACTGGAGAACTCAATACATTCACTATTATTATTGATATATTCAGACTGATTCCTACCAGTTTTTTTTTCATTATCTTGGTGTTTCTGCATCCATTCTTCTCTCTTGACTTTGTCTTGTTTTCTTGCCTTTTTAAAAAAAAATTACATTTTCCTTCTATTGTTTATAAGATATATATCTTATTTATACTCATTTAGTTGATACCCATGCAAATTTTAATATACACAATACAATCTAAATGCAATAAATTATTTTTCCTTTTTCCTAAATAATACAAGGAATTTAGTATGTTTTAAACCTACTCCCTCCTCCCAGTTTACATGATTTTCTTTAGTATTTTATCTCTCTTGTTTTTTGTAGGAGTGCTGACAATACTGACTCTATCTTTGGCCTTCTACTTTATTCATTTTCTCTCTAGGACCTCTCTTGGGGCTATGTCTTCTGGGCCCCTTGAAGATTAATATACATACCTTAGAAATGCCTACCAAGGCTGGAATGTGGGGAGACTTGTTTTGGCCTCCCATGAATCTGTTGGGATATCATAGTCTTGCCCCTTCCTGATTCACAGGTGGTGCCACAAGATCTAATAAAAGGTTAGCTGTCAATTAGGTGCATGAAACCCTTTGACCTCACTACAGTGCACTCTTGCGTGTCCCCTTCTCCATGTCCCATCATTCTGTAAAATCTGGACTAAGGTCCAGACTTTGCAGAGAATAACCATGCAGCTGGATCATCATCTGCCTGATGCCCCCTGTCACTAAGTTACCCTGAATAAAACTCTGTGTAAACTATATGGAGGGACCTGCTTCATTTTCTGGTCTCAAAGTACCTTCTCATTTTGAGGGATACTTTACTGTGCCTCCCCCAGCTTCTAATATTTTTTAACTCACAAATTAAATTAAATCCTAAAATTATTGGTTTATATAATGTAAGTCATTTGTCTTTTATATCTTTTGAGATCTTTCAAATATTATTCAGTTTTATGAAACAATGTCTAGATGAATATGATATTTGATATTTCTTGAATTTGTGGATTCACATCTTTCATCAATTTAAAGAAATTATCAGGTGTATTTCTTTCATATTTTCTCTTAATAGTTTTCTCTGTTTTCTTTTTGGAATGTCAATTAGGTATATGGCAGAGCATCTCTTTCTGTCCCCCATGTCATTTATTCTCTCTACATTTGTACATGTAGGAAATTCTCCATAGTAATTTTTTTAAAGATGATATTTGATACTGTAAGACATGCCAGAGAGAGAAAAGAACCAAAAAAATAGCCATCAAATTCAGCAACTAGGAGGTCACTGGTGACCTTGGAGGAAAGAGGGGAATAGGAGAATGAAAGCTTTATTGCAAAGGAATCAACAGGAAGGAGGTGAAGGCAATGAGTAGAGACTTCTCTTTTTAAAGACATTTGGTAGGGAGAAATAAAAGAAAAAAGGAAAAGGAAATGGAGAGATTCTTTTCAGATAGGAAAAATCTAGTTGTGTGTGCACTGGCCAGGAAAAATGAACCTAATGAATGATAAATTAAAACTGTATCCAGAGGAAAGATAATTGATGGCCAACATCCCAGATGATCTGTGAGAAGATGGGATCCAGGACTTAACTCCAGTCTTTTTTCCACAAAACAACCAGAGTAATCTTCTTGGTTTTGTTTTGGTCTAGTTTAGAATTATCATAGATATAATCCATAGTCAATGAACAAAATTTTTAAATACAGATAAGCAAAAAATTTTGTAAAGCACAGGTAATCTCTTTTCTATATATCTGCCCAGGCCATTTGCTATATGTTTGCTATATATATTAACATACATAAACAAACACATAAATGTGATCTACAGGACACAGTGACAGATGGAAAAGTTTTATGTCTTTATATGCTTTCATTTTTAAAGAGATTAAAAATTTAAAAAAAAAACATAATGTACACCATAAGAAATTAGAAAAGGAATACAGATTTCCAGGAGTTATGCTTTGTTTCCTCTTACTTTTTCTAATTTCATCTTTTTGTATTTTTGTGCCATGCTTTAAAATCTATCTTCCATATACTCTTCCAGATTACTAATATGGGTCTTAAAAGTGATTAACTTCTCTTTTAGTTCATCCACTGCATAATTTCCAGGATAATTTTCTTTATGTCCAGAAAATGTTTGTGCTGTATTTCAACTTGTTTAAATCTCCATAAGGAGCTCTTTTAATTTCCTTTTTCCTTTGCTGTTACTTCAGCCACTTCCCTGAATGGATGTTCCATCTATTCTGACTGGCTCTATCTGCTTGTGGAGTTACCACGCAGTCTTCTGACTCAGCAGAGATAGACAAATCAGACTAGGTAGTGGGAGTAAGTGAGCTGTGTTCAGGATGCCATTTTTTAAGAATCCTCTGATCTGATTTGACTTAAATTCATGTCACGTTAAGCATTTCAGTTTGTGATAACTATGGTAAAAGTTACCACCTAATTTTTACCTATGGAGGCCACAATGTCAAGGACATGTTAGAAAGTCACTACAGATGCTGAAGAATGAAGATTACAGTACATACGAAAAGTATGTGGAAAAGATGGAAGATGAGTGCATGTTGGGTAGCTGGTAAAGCATCAGGGAAAATATGGAACTCAAGATGGCAGTTTATGAACAAAGAAAAGAATAAAATTGATAGAGAGAGACAAACAGTATTATGCAGAACCTTTCATTCTAGGCTGTAGATGTTTTCTTGATCCTGGAGGCCAAAAATATTTTTTTAAGTTTTGGCTGGGCTTTTGGTTAGACATGAAATTGATAAATAACAGTAGCAGTAAGATATACTGGAGTGAAGTGAGACTAAGATCAACACTTCTTAGGAGATGCAGGGGAGAAACTGCAAGCTGACTCTAAGGATTAAAAGCCTAAGGTCTCATGGATTCTGTTATTTATATCTCTTTTTTTCTATTGAGAAATATCATATTTAGCTTATTTAAATATTTCATTTTATGAAGAATACTTTTAGAAACCAATATGGCACAGGGGAGGAGTTCATAGCAAGCCACTGTTAACTGTTAATAGTGGTGGTCAGAACTGGGAGCCAGTGAATGGGGTTGGATCTTATCTGGTGTGGATAAGGAAACAGACGGTTCTGAAGAGGGATCAAAAAGAGCCAAAGGGTGGGAGTTCAAGAGGAGCCAGTACAAATTCTAGAGATTCAGGAAGAGCACTTATTTTCCCAGCCTTAGCCCTGGTGTTGAACTGATTCTTTGGCTGCAAGCTCCTTTCTGAGTTCAGAAGATTTTTATGAAAGGAGATGATCTCTTTTAGAAATAAATGCCCTTTCACATGTTCACTTCACAGAAAGAAGAGTAAAGTATCCAGGTCACAAGGCATCAAAGAATCATCTTACTATTTTTCTTACTCTATATCTTCCTTCATTTGAGAGGAAACATTGATGATCTCCTAATATACCTATCACCAAAATATGACGGATCTAAAAATCGAATATGAAAACTGTATAATGTTTAAATAAATGATTTACGAGAACTCCCACAAATCACCATAACAATGCTTGCTTGAGTGATTTTATGATAGGTAAAAAATTGTGTTGGATATTTTAGTTTAAGTGGTAATTTTGCAGGCTTAGATATTGATTTGGACAAATTTATAACACATTTTTTCCTAAATTGTGCTTTTTGGCATTAAGAAATCATTTTCTACTCTAAGGTAAAAAAAGATATTTTAAACCACTGTCGGTTTAAACTCAGTCGGTTAAGTGTCCAACTCTTGATTTCAGCTCAGGTCATGATCTCAGGGTTGTGAGATCAAGCCCAGTGTTGGGCTCCATGCTGGGCCCGGAGCCTGCTTAAGATTCTCTCTCTCCCTCTGCCTCTGTCCCCCACCACTTGCACACGCACACATTCTCTCCCCACCAAAAAGATATTTTACACATATTTTTATAGTATTGTTTTTCTCATTTAATCTTCAATCCACCTGAAATTTATTTTTGTATTTTGCATGCAGTATGAAGTAGAAGTTTAATTTCATTTTTCCCCTGACACCATTTATTATAGTGCCCATCCTTTTCCTCAGTGATTCAGATATGTCAGCCATATACAGCATTCTTCCGTATGCATGGGCCCATTTTCTGAGCTCTGTATTCTGTTCCTCTGGCTCATTTTCTATCTCTGTGCCAATACCACCTCACCCAAATTACTGTAGCTTTATACTATCTTCTTATCTGACAGGAAAGGACACTTATTTTGTTCTTTGTCTTCAAAACTGTGTTGTCTGTTTCATTTATAAATTATCACCGTATCTTCTACTTTTTTATGGAAATTAGTTAGTCATTCTGTCATTATTCAAGCAAGCTGACTTCAATTATTTGAAACCACTACTCATCACTTTTTTAACCTCTTTAAAATTTCCTTTTTTTTTTTACAAACCTCTTTGAAATTTCTTATCTGTAAATGGGAAAAATAAAAGTACCATCCTCAAATGATGGATACTAATGCATTTAAAGTTAAAGTTTCTCAACCTTTTCAAACTGTTTCCTCATCTATAATAATACATTATTTGTTAAGATTAAATGAGCTAACATGTCAGCTTAACGCAGTACTAGCACATAAATAAATATTATCTTTTTTTTTCAAATCATGAACCAAGACATGAAAATGGGAAAACAAAAGGCATGTGCAGAGGTTGTGTGTAGGTGACATAATATGGCAAAGAGTGTTGGTGCAGAAAAGTGAAAAGAGATAAATTAGAAAGGAAGAGGGGTCCCATAGCAAAGGATGTCCAAAGCCGGTTAATTTAAGAATGAAAACAAACCTGTGGTAAGCAATTGGGACTTGCTTAGGGCTCTGCATACACTATTCATTTATTCCTTTTCTCACCCTGGTGAGGTAATCATGATCATACCCATTTTACACATGATATTAAGCAATGTACTCAAGTCATTCACATAAGAATCCAAACAAAGGTGTGAGCCTGGCTCTGATTCTAAACCAGTGCTTCTCCCTCTGTGTAAGGCTGAGAACTTTGGAGTTTAGCTTAAGCAGTTTTAGGAAAAAGAAAAAGTAATGAAAATATTTCAGTAAGATGGATTTGGCAGTATGTGCAGATTGCCACATGGGGTGGAGCTGGAAGGTGACAGTGGGGGCTGGGAGGGAGAAGGACCAGACTATTTCAGTCCTGCAGAGGCAAAGGGATGAAGGCTTAGACACGGGCAGTAGCAGCGGGGACCCCCAGAGAGCAAATGCATTCCTGTCAGACATCTGTCCTTTTGTGCCTGGTATTGCTTAGCACTGGACTAATGCCATGTCGCCTACTTAGTAAATAAATGCCTCCTCACTGATTAAGCCTTTTATTTCAAGATTTCTTTCAAACTGGACTTTATTTAAAGTGTCTTTAAAAACTTTTAACAAACTGGCTTATGGTTGATTATTCAAAAAAAAGGAAAACTAAACTATACTAAGTATTAAGATATTACTAATTATTACTAAATATTGGCAGTACTAAATTCTAAAAAAGTATTTATTTCATGGGGTAGGTATGAATCATAAGAAATGAAAACATGATTACTGAAATATCTTTAAAATATTTTTAGATCCTTAGTATTTAGGGCCTTTTGTTGGTTCAGATGCTCTGATGTTCACTACCTGAATGAAAAAATCATAGATTTTTATGGGGAAATGAATACTTCTGTGGTCTGTAGCTCATTTTGATGCATATAGACTTGCAGAAATTTTGCTCATGAGAAAAGAAAAGAAGTTGTTGTGACTAGCGTTAGATTCCTTGTTGTCATAGACTAAAGCAAGGCAAATCTCACTGAGCTAACTTTGGTTTTAAATAATAAGCCTCACAGTTAATTGCAGATAATCAAAACTAAACCAAATCAAAACCCAATACCTAAACTAAATTAAATTGAAACAAAGATGCTAATAAAAGCACTTAAGCTTTCAAGGACTTGTTTAATAGATTTTACACTTTTATTATTAGCCAATGGGTTGAACTGCTTTCTGAAATATTTTTAATGTTCAAACTTATTAACGATTTTCATAGAGACTAGAAAACCCCTCACCTTCAAAGGAGACTGAGAAAGGGTATAGGGATGAGGAGGCAGAGTAAGAACTGCATTTCACCTTTTGTAAAAGAATATTATTGTTAAAGAAAAATATAAAGAGTAGAGACCAAAGCTGGAGCTCTGAATGGGGAAATTCTCCCAGATGGGGAGCCTGATGCAGCAACCCAGTTAAAGTCTGGCCCCTGGGAGGAGGTTGGAGCAAGAAAATAGCAGCAGACCTTTTAAAGCCAAAAGACCACCCTTTCTCTCCCACAGTCAGAAAGCAAGTCCTGTGAGTTCTGCTGATTGGCTGGAGCTACCTGGATTAAGAGCCTGGGGAGCTCTGAGCCAGCTGGAGGTGGGCTGCTGTGCAAGTGGGGAGTGTGACAGGATTAAGGATTCCAGCTGCATCTGCCAAGTACTTTAGGTGCTCAAGTCACAATAATGGCATCCAGCCTGGTCTGCTCAGTTGTCAGCAGGCTAGGCTGGTGGAAATCTGCCATTATCTTGATGTCCCATTGTAGACTTCTTCTTTGTGAAGGAATGGTGAACTCTGGATAGTTTCCAAATTTCAGTTTGTATCAGAGCACTACATATTCTCTCTGCCTTCATTTTTTTAAATCAGGTAAATGATATCTTTATTAGCAATATAAAAATCTATTGCTTCTACTATCTGTGGAATCCCTAAAAATTATCACTTTCCTCAGACCATTTCGGCCCAGCTTCTATCCCCTGCACTCGCCCTCTCTGCCCTTCAATCCCTTCTTTGAGTATTTTATTGAGGCTGTCCTAGTTAATACTCCACCTTTCTATGTCATAAGTTCTTGTACCTTCTTCTTTTGTTTTTCCAAACTCAACATCTCTTATAATCTTCTCTCCCCTTGTTCATTCAACCAAAAACATGTATTGTGAGGGTCAAAATCTAAGGACTAGATGTGTATAGTGGAGAACAAATTTTTTTCCACTTTCACTGAGATTTTGGGCTAACACACCACAAACAGGTAAACAGAGAGACAAATTCATAATTATAAACTATGGTAACTGTTACAAATGGAAAGAACTGGGGACTATGAGTAGGGTAACTCTAAAACTCATCATTCAAACTCTGCAGCACTTTGAGAGTAAAAGGAGACATTATTAATGATTATGTTGTAATAACAGGTGAAAACTGTGCCAAGCAAGTTGGGACACACGATCTCCATATCAGAATCCAACTCTCATTTGACCATACAGGGAAGAGGTTAAGCTGAGATCCAAAGAGGATCAGAAGAATCCAGCCATGCAAAGATCCTAGAGAAGGACAGTCTGAACAAAGAATCTGATGCAAGAAAGTTTCATGTACTTGAGGAGCTGAAAGAGAGTTTGGAGCAAAGTAATTGAGGCACACAGTAGTATAAGGCAAGTCTACAGCCTGATCACTCAGGGCCTTGCAGGTCAGATGATGAAGCTTGGAGATATATATATATATTTCTTTAAATATATAAATAAATATAAATTTATAAGTATATTCAGACTGTGAAATATTTTATTAAGGAGATGAGGTGATAAAATCTAGTTTCTGTTTTTATAAGATCATTTTGCTCATTGATACAGACTGACATTTATAATTCATTAAATGAGAAAACTGGATTGCAAAAACTGACTGCATTTCTTGTATAAATTGTTTTCCTTTTCTTTGCTTTTTTAGAAAGTTTAAAATTTTGATTCAAAAATTCATTCAAGGCTTATCTGGGAATGTGACTCTTATTTTCCAAATAGATAAGTTTTTATCATGCTTGATTATTTATTTTAATTTCATTATCTTATGAAGTAAAACAGTTTCCTGTAAAGTATTGGCTTTTGGAATTTGTAGCGGGTATACAATCAGTTTTTATAAGTGTTCAAGGGTTATATTTGTGAAAATTTATATTATGTTTGAGGGTTGTAAGTCTTTTTTTTTTTATTTTATTTATTTGACAGACAGAGAGACACAGCGAGAGAGGCAACACAAGCAGGGGGAGTGGGAGAAGGAGAAGCAGGCTTCCTGCTGACCAGGGAGCCCAAAGCGGGGCTCAATCCCAGGACCCTGGGATCACAGACGCTTAACAACTGAGCCACCCAGGCGCCCCTGAGGGTTTAAGTTTCTTTCTATATACAGTTTCTACATACAATTTTCTATTTAAAATTTTTAAATATAAAAGTTCTTTATGTCCTTATTCATTTTAATATCCATTTATGTCCTTATTTATATTTGTCCAATATGCCTTCTCCTACTATATATGTATATATATATGCTTAATACAGTATTAACAAGTAGCATTCAGCAATATATTAAAAGATTAATACACTGTGGCCAAGAAATTCTTATTTTGGGAAAGCAAGGCATTATATCAATATAATCAGAAATTTTATCAACATAATCTATTATATCAACAAAACAAAAAAATATCAAATCAATAAATGCTGAAACTGCATTTGATAAAATTTAACAACCATTCTTGATAAAAAAAATCCTCTCTAGTAAAATAAAATTTATTAGAATCAAAACATTTACTGAAAATCAAGAATATTCTCCCTAATGGTAAGCCACTAAAATAATTTTTATTAAAATCATCTAATTATTATTTAAAATTATTTCATAAGCTCTAGTAATATAAGAAAATTAAATAACTATATAAGCATTAAAACAGAAGAAATAAAAATGTCTCTTGTTGATATAACGAATAACTAGAAAATCTAAGATATTCTGGAAAAATATAATAGCATTAATAAGAGAATTTGGTAAGATGTGGAATACACTATAAATACAAATAAAGCACTAGTTTTTCTCTACTTTAGTTATAAATCACCTAACAAAAGAAAATGGTATTCAGAAAAATATTTAAAATAGCACCAAACAATAAAAGTACTTAGCAAAAAATTTAACAAGAAAAGCTCAAGACCTATATGAAGAAAATTATAAAATTTTATGGACATATAGAAAGGTACACCATGTTCACGAATGAGAAGACAACATATTAAAAAGATTAAATTTTCCAAAATTAATTTAAAAAAACTCAGTGTCATTCTAATTGGATTTTCAGTGGAGGTTGTCATTTTATGTTGTTGGTGGGAGGCAAGAAGCAGTTGTATAGAATGATCTCAAAGTTTATAGGAATAATAAAACATCTGGCAATAGCCAATAAATTTAAATCATTTTTAAAAGTCAAAGTATTGGTAAGGAACAATTTGAAAAATAAAAGTTCAAGATTTTTAAAAATGTTAAACTTTAGGGCAGTATTTGGAGAACACCTTCTATAAAAACAAACAATCAAAAAACATAAATCCTAATTTCCATTTCTTCCCTCCTCTTTCCCTAAACCACCCACTTTGACTTCTCCAGCTTAAAAACGTCACCATCCACCCAAACATAACCCAATGTAACCCAAATCTGTGACCTTTCAATCCTCAGTGGCACTACCCTAGTCTAATTTGTTCTCCTCTCCACCCTGGACGATTGCAATAACCTTATAGATGTCCTTTAGCTTCTGCTTTTGCTCCTTGCAAACCATTCTCCTCACAGCAGACAAAGCGGTATTTCAAAATCCTCGATTGCTTTCCCACAGCACTTACATGAGAGTTGAACTCTCCACTTTTCCTAAGTCCTACAAAGTCTGGTTTCAGCTCTATCACTGAACTTCTCATTTTATACCACTCTCTCTTCTCATACTCTGCGCTCCAGCAATAAAGGCCTTTTTTTAGTCCTTACAACACACCAGGCTTGTTTCAGCTGTAGAAACTTCTGACCTGCTGGCCCCTTTGTTTGCCATTCCTTTGCCCTGGTGGATGCATGGCTGGCACCTTAAGCATTTCCTCCTCAAAGAGACATCCCTTGGCCACCTTTCACATTACCCTATTTTCATTATCTGCATAGCACTGTTGTTGGATCTTTCTTTTGTGTATTGTATTTGTTTGCTCAATGTTTATTCCTACGTGAGAATGTAAGCTCCAAGTGGGAGCATTTATCAATCTTATCTTGTCCTCACTAAGCACAGTGCTTGACAAATAGCAGGCACTTAATAAATTAATAAATATTTATCAAATCAAAGAATGAATGCTTGACCAAAATTTTCTTTCTGAGAGTTCAAAAAATTGTTGAACCTCCAAAATTAGGTTGGCTTTGGAAGGCCACTGAGGGAATGTGTTGTACATATCATACATACAGGGCTTTATTATTTCAGAAGGAGGAAATTTTACAGCCTAATTTCCGGAATATTTTAAAAATCTAAACGAAAACACAAAAGCTTTGCCTTAAATCTGAAGTAATCATCATCAAATATAAGTGGACTGCCTTCATCTCTCAAACATCAGAAGACTGATTAGCAGCATCTAACATCTTGACTGTAGGAGACCTTGATGTATATGCTCAGTGGGCTATAATGATTCAAATAAATTAGCTGCCACGTATTTTAAAGAACACATTAATTTCCCACCACCTATTTCTAAAATGAACTACTGAATCCTAAATTCATCCTCAATGAGGTGATCCGTCACCCACAAAACGTGATGTCAATGAAGGACCGCATTTGATATTAACATACGTCCTGGTTAAGGACAAATAGGAGAAAAGTAACGTGGTGAACTGGATGAATGGTTTATCACACTCTGAGTGGTTATTCTGGAATGCTCACCTCCACCAAGATGGCCACTTGGTAAGGTTCCCTCGCTTCTTCCTGACTTGTAGGTGTCAGGAAATGAGTAAGGATTTCTAATTCAAACAGAATTTCTCCAGCCCTGAAGATTTTCCTGAACCTTCCAGCTGCTGACTGGCCTCAGTCCCCCAGATAGGTAAGATCATACCCCACAGTTTGGTTTTTCAACACAATGAGAAAGTCTAGTTGTTACTCCTGAGCCAGGTTACAACTGACTGACAAAGCCATGGTAACTGTGAGGGAATGTTGGCTGTGTAGATCCCTGTTATGGACTGAACTATCCCCTACCCCCAAATCCACATGGTGGAAACTCTAACCCCCAATTTGGCTCTATTTGGAGACAGACCCTTCAAGGAGGTAATTAAAGTTAAATGAGGTCATAAGGGTGGGACTCCAATCCAATATGATTTGTGTCCTTATATGAAGAGAGAGACATATCAGAAGTATGTGTGCACAGAGAAAAAGCTACTTGAGAACACAGCAAGAAGGCATCTATCTGCAAATCAGAAAGAAGGGCCTCACCAGAAACCACTATGCCAACACCTTGATCTTGGACTTCCAGTCTGCAGAACTGTGGGAAAATAAATACTCATCCACTCTGAACCTAGGACACCCACATTTGCCCCATTACCTTCCCATATCTCTCTTGCCTCACACCCAAGGCATAGCTGACCTTATCTGGACTGTCATTGCTAGGAAGTATATGCCAGCTTCCGGGAGGAAGGCACAAGTAGCTTAGATGGAATCCTTTTTAATGCAGCCCTGGAAGTAAAACCTAAATGACAGAATCTATTCAATATTTGTACAAAGCTGTTTTCTTCCAGTAACATCTGCTTTAGAGCATTGTTGCAGTTTCTACATACATAACTTCAAATCAGAATTGTAGAGTAACTTTCCAGTGCCTTTCTTAGACTAAAAACAAAACCTGTTCTAATTAACTGCTAACAATATGCCTGAAAACATTCTCCTTTCTCCAGCTATCAGTGGTAGTTGTCCAAGTTCTAACAATATGAAATTCGGATATAAGGGGGTGGGGTACAATGCCAGGTTTGTCTCTGTCTGATAAACGAAACCTGGAGAAAGGAAGAAGCTAAAACAGTGGGAGACATTAGCTATGGAAAAACAATGAAAGAAAAATGCAAAAGCACAATTAAAAAATAAAGAACTTGTTCTTCCCTTAAATTTAGCTTTAAAATTTGCTTTTGAGGATAATGTAAAATACTAATCATAACTCTGGGGAACAGGAAAACATGTTCAACTTCTATTTCTACCTCTATCACGTAACTCAAGGATGAAACTAAAAAAGAAAATGTATTTACTTTCTTGGGATATGAGGGTAAAAAGACAAAGACAGCCTCTACTATTTGACATCTCAAGGACCAAGAAATTGAGATATCAGAGAAAGCCATTCTCCAAAGAACCAATGGAATCAGAATATCCTCCCTCCCTATAAGGCCCAGGAAATGAGGAGGCCAGCTACTCACAGGCTACTATACCCCAGGATTCAGACTTGGAGCATCCAGATGTTTGGGGTCTAGAACCCTGCCTACCTGCCTACCTGGAATGAACTGGGTCTTCCAATGGGTCAGAGAGCCCTGGAATGTCAGCGTTGGTGCCCTACAATTGGTGAGAAAACTAGTACAAGTTTAGACAGGAAGCAGAATGAGGGACTGCCCCAGTCTACCACTCTTTCTCTTCCAAGTATAGCACACCACCTCAATCACTAACTAATACCCAAAAAGAGGGGCTGAAAGGCATCAGCAAATCTATTAAAAAATAGCTCTTTGGGGGCACCTGGGTGGCTCAGTTGGTTAACCATCTGACTCTTGATTTCAGCTCAGGTCATAATCTCAGGGTCATGAGGCGGAGCCCTGTGTCGGGGCTCTGTGCAGGGCGTGGGGCCTGCTTAAGTTTCTCTCTCTCCTCCCCCCACCAACTCCCACTTTCTCTCTCTCTCTCTGTCTCAGAGAAGAAAAAAATGTAGTTCTTTTATTCTTCACGGGAATTCAATTTTAATTTCAAAAAACAAAATCCCCAGCATTGATATGGGATAGCAAATAGAGAAAATATTATATGCATAGCTACTATATCTGACTGAAAACTCTCTGAAAAAACCAAATACCCTCTCATATTTTTTGTTTCTTCTGCTTGGTTCATCCAGAATCTACCTGATTAATCTATATTCTGAAATATATCTTGAAAGCTGAAAGGAAGCTGATTCCATAAAAAGATGAAAAGGCCTGTCATCAAGTTCCGAAAAAGAAATCCCAGCAGCTCAGGCTAAGTGATAATCATTTGCTTCAACTTCTACAACCCCATGGAATAAAATGACTATTCTCTAAATGCTTACCCAGTTCTACCTGAGTGTTCTCTCCAACTCATAAAAACCTGGCAAATTATTATTCACAATTAAAGTTTATTGAAGATTTCTTTCCAATTAAGGTTCTAAATTATTAAGCAAGAGAGCACGGCTGCTTGTGTTTTTTTTTTTTTTTTTAAAGATTTATTTATTTATTCATGAGAGAGAGAGAAGCAGAGGGAGAAGCAGGCTCCCAAGGAGCAGGGAGCCCGATGCGGGACTCGATCCCAGGACCCCGGGATCATGACCTGAGCCGAAGGCAGACGCTCAACCATCTGAGCCACCCAGGCGCCCACGGCTGCTTGTGTTTACAAGCCATTAGTATCAGCTTTATCTGCCCCATGAGGTACAATGATGAAGGTCAAGTGACCCTAGCAATCCTCAACACACACGAATAACTTGGTCTGATAAATGGTCTTGAGGTCTTCCTGGCATTCACTGCTGGAACATTTTTAACAAAGAGATATTAGTGAATTTTAAATTGTTTTATGTTAACTATTCTTTATTGTAAAATAAGAATTTGTTTAAAAAATGGAAAACAGGGTGCCTGGGTGCTTCAGTTGGTTAAGCGACTGCCTTCGGCTCAGGTCATGATCCCAGGGTCCTGGGATCAAGTCCTGTATCAGGCTCCCTGCTCAGTGGGGAGCCTGCTTCTCCCTCTCCCTCTGCCTGCTGCTCCCCCTGCTTGTGCTCTCTCTCTCTGTCAAATAAATAAATAATTTAAAAAAAAAAAAAAGGAAAACAGGGGCACCTGGATGGCTCAGTCGGTTAAGCAGCTGTCTTCGGCTCAGGTCATGATCCTGGGGTCCTGGGATTGAGCCCCATGTCTGGCTCTCTGCTCAGCGGGGAGCCTGCTTCTCCCTCTACCTCTGCCTGCCGCTCTGCCTACTTGCGCTCTCTCTCTCTCTGTGTGTCAAATAAATAAATAAAATCTTAAAAATTTTTTTTTAAATAAAAAATGCAAAACAGTACAATGTACTGTTAAAATAAAAACACAGGGAAGTCAGCATCCTTTTAGCCTATATCATTTCTGCCCTTCTGACTAATTATATGATCTATGTCAAGTCACTTTACTTCTCTGGGTTTCAGACTTCTCAACTGTTAAATGAGAGGGCTAGACCAGGTGACCTCAGGTTTCACTAACCTAAAAATCTTCCATTTGCTTCTCATAATCTGACTTTCTCCCTTTGCTAAAATGCTCCAGGGGAGATCTTTGTAGGATTATCTCTGCTATGATCTTCGTAGGAGAACTATAAATGGCATGCTCTACTATAAATGACAGGATGTAGTGGGAGAAAGGAGGCTTTTACATGAATAAAGCTGATGTTGGTCACTTTCAGGAAATTTTCATTTTTTAAGATGTGCTGAACCTTTTTACAGATTGTTTCTTTTTTTTTTTATTCAGAAGTCAAAGGCTATGTTTAAAATGGTTCATTTTCGTTCACCTGACTTACTCCTCAATTCCCTTCTACACTCTCCTTCCCTTTCTTGTTCTACTCTTGGGAAAACAAGGACCACGCTTCTCTGGGTGAATAAATCTGTTGGGGGGAGTGATGGGCCATCTCAGGTCAGTCCTTTCAGAACAATTTCTTAAAAATCTCCCAACAGCTTCAAAGGAAATAGCAAGTGATCAGGAAGTATTTGCCGAGCACCTTATATGTGCTCAGCCCTGTGGACAATAGGAAGGAGGATGAGAGAAACACCATCACTGTGTTAATATCATCAAAGTGCCTGCAACCCAGTGTGTGAGACACAAGGAACACGTGAAACCCAAGCAAACAACAATGCCAAGCATAAAGACAGAGAAAGTGTTTAACAAATGCTTGTCAAGTTGTTCTGAGGTACACAACTTTTAGGAGGAAGAGTGATGTCAGGGTCTGTTCTGCTCCAACTGTGATTAGAATAGTTTCCTCAGTTTGGGGGTACTTAGCACTATTTAAAGAGGTCATTTAAATTGGGGGAGGGGAACAGCACAGCATAGAACATCCAAAAGAAGGTAGGGAGAGTGAAGACTCTGAAAATCATGACCCACACAGAGTAGTTGAAGAAACTGGAGGTGTGAAGTCATAACAAAAGGGTATAATGCCACATGTCAACACTGGCTCCCATAAGATCCCAGAGGAGAAAAACTGTGTTTTACCTACTGGAAATACATTGTTACTACATTAAATGAATTATACAAATTGTGAAACATAGATCACAAATCTATTTGTTCTGTGATAGTGGGCATATAACACATCATAAAGATGTCAAAGACATATAACACATCTTTAATTTAAAAACAAGAAAACCTAAGTGCATCACTGCATAGATCACATTTGACCTGTCACCCCCTCCACACACTCTTACCCCGTTTTAGTTACCCCAAGGCTCTGGGAGAGACGTTAGGAGTGAGCCAACATTAGAGCGTTAAAACAGAAAGTGGGAATGTTATCAATTAAGATTATGCATCTCTTTTTAGAGATCCTAAGTCCTAAATCTAACATTTGATCACTGTAAGCGCTGTCTTGCTCTAGGTGATTGCAAGAGAAGAGAAGTCAGGAGAGTAAAGTCAGGGAAGTATTCATTATCTGGGACTTTATGGGTACAAAAGGACTTGGAAAAGAGGGAGGGAATTTACTTCACTTAAATCAAATGAAGTAAGATTGCAAAAAGCACAGCAGTAAGAATAAACATCAACCTGTGCATCACATCACCGGATAGAAGTGAGTCAACAACAAAGCTGATCTGATGAGTGATTGTAGGGCCATTGTCAATGGGGCTAGAGGTGAGGTGGGGCCACAGTGGGGAAAAGACAGAAGCAGACAACTATGGCAAAAGTTGAGTTCAAGGAAGGATTAATATAAATATAAAACATCAGGACCTTTATTAATAAAGAGCCAAAAGGTGTGAACAGTGAACTCACACAAGGGAAAATACAAATATGAAGCAAATATATGGAAACACATTAAGCCTTATAACTTGCAGTAAGAAATAAAACTGCAAATGAAAACAATAATAAAACAGTTAAATTAACCAAATTTTACAAAAGAAGAAACCTAATCCAGGCAAATTCCAGGAAAAATAATAGTATCTATACATGGTTTATAGCATTAAAAATTTGTATAAGCCTTTTGAAGGGGGATATAGGATTTAGTAACACAAACACACATTATACACACACACACACACACACATAAATTGATCACAACATTTGGCCCATTAATTCTATGACTTGGAATTTCTCCAAAAGAAATAACTGAAAAGAAAAAGTCATTTGTACAACAATATTCATAGCTATTACATTAACAAAAAAACTGGAAATGGTCCAACCTCTTTTCTGTTATTGGACATTTAATTACAGCACATAATCAATGGAACATTATGTGACCAATACAAACAAAATAGGAAAACTATGGAATAACATGAAACTGTTTATGAAGTATTAAGTAAAAATATGGAATACAGAGAACTGTACACACACTTACTATGGCCATGTAAGACTATTCCATGTATAAATAGACTGAAACATGAATATTGAGAAAGGAAAGACAATCCCTATTAGGATGTTGATTATGTGTGATTTCTTTGTATTTTAAAATGTTGTTTTAGCATTTTTTAATAGTATTTTAATAAATTTCTTTTTGTTAAAGAATTGGGGAATGTTTGGGGTGCCTGGGTGGCTCAGTGGTTAAGCCTCTAGCTCTTGGTTTCAGCTCAGGTAAGGATCTCAGCGTCCTGGGATCAAGCCCCACTTTGTACTCTTAAGTTTAGCATGGAGTCTGCTTGTCCCTCTGCCTCTGCTCCTCCCCTGCTCTCACCCTCAGCACTCTCCACTTCTCTCTCTCTCAAATAAATAAATAAATAAAATCTTAAAAAACAATTGGGGAATGTTAAAGATTTTTTACATAGGGAATACATATGATGAAAGTAGGATCAATTGAAGGTTTAAGAGCCTAATGTCATATAGTCCAAGGAGGCTGGTGATGTCCCCTAGACTGGAAGTGATAAGGGGCTGGAACAGAGTACAGAGTGAGAACAGAAAATAAAGGATGACAATGGAGTTGGTTTGGGTTTTTTTTTGGTTTTTGTTTTGTTTCATTTTGTTTTAAACAACAGGGTTATGTGGTTCTGGCAGAAAAGTGGGGAAACTCATCTTTTCTAGCCTTGATGACTAATAACTAGCCTAGATGCTACAAGTTCATTAATTTATTCAACAAACATTTATTGAGCACATACCATGTACCAAGCTCATAGTTCTAGGCACTAAGGCTTAAAGACAGATTCATGATGTCATGGAGCTTACAATCCATTCCAGTGGAGAAAGAAAGACAATAAGTAGATTCTTGATTGATAAGAGAGAGAAAGAATATCATATTGTATTAACTGTTATGCAAAGGATTAAGACAGAATGATTTGTCTGAGAGTGACCTGATGGTTACTTTAGATGAGATGGTCAGAGGAAGACATTTGGGGATGCATCAACTGACACAGATCTGAATGGCAAGAAGGGTCTAGCTATGCAATATCTGGTGGGGAGTAGGGTGGAAGTAGAGGAATATATCCTGGCACAGAGAAAGCTAAGTACACAGGTCTAGATTTAAGTCTAGTGTTTTTGAGGTGTCAAAAAAAAAAAAAAAAAAAAGACCAGAGCACCTAGAGCACAGAGGTCCAGGAGGAAAGGGGCACATGTTGACATAGGATATAAATCATGCAGGGTTAAGAAATCTGAATTCTAAGCTTAGTGGGATGGGAAGCAAAAAAGAGCCATAATTTGATGTACATTGTTTAAAAAGTTGACTACAGCCAAATGAAGAATAGATTGCCCAGGACAGACTTTCCAGTATCGGTTCTAAAAAGGAAGCTATGGCAATGATCCAGGGGTGGAAAAATGGTGGCCTGAACAGGGCTGATGATAATGGAAATAGAGATAATTAACCAGTCAGAATCCACACCGGAGACAGAGTCTATAGAACTTCAGCTGGATTGGATAGCAGGGCCCCTGGAGGGTGATGAATCCTTGAGAGTGGGAGAAGTGGAGAAAATAGACTCAAGGAGGACTCTAATTGAATGGAACACTGCCATAAAGGAAATGCAGCCAGAACTGATGCTATGAGCAAGCACTGGTAGCAGCGCAAAACAGATAGAGCCGATGGGGGAGAGTTAGTGTTCAGTGTATCTACCCAAGTTAATAATTCCTGAATGTTTTCTCACTGAAAAAAAGGAAGTGCTCAATTTTCCAACAGAAAGAGTGTTGGGTCATGAGTTAATTACAGCGACCCTGAACGGTAACCAGACTACAGCTTCTGGGGAAGAATATGGCCTAGTTTACATAGTGTTTAAAGCAACAAGGTCTAGATATCCATCAGCCTTTTACGCATGACCTCATTGATCCCCCCAAAAATCAATCAAGCTTCAGATATCCATATTGACAAGCCATAGAAAATAAGTCTTCCTGTGTTTGTTTATTCTTTATTCCTATGGGAAATGCAGGGACCAAAGGGTAAATACTTAAAGACCACCATCATGCTAGTTTTCTCTTATTTCCATTTTTAGAAGACATTGAGATTTCACAGTAGCCTGAAATTCTCAGTAAATTATATTGTTTAGAGCTACTCCATGCTGCATTTGGGAATCTTAGTTCCCTGCACAATAAACTTTTGATTGTTTATGAAGAACAGCACTTGGATAAAATATCTAGACCAAAAGAATCTATCCCTCCTACCAAGTAAAAGGCCCTTTACATAACATTTGGAAAGTCAGACTTGCCAACTTCTTGATTCCTACCCTAAAACTCGCTTTTAAAAAATGTTCTAAAACATTAGGGGTAGAAAGACACTTTTAAGCTGAGTTGCTTTATAGATTAATTTTATATTTGGACATACCAATTTGATGATCAAGACAACCCACAAAAGTATTTTTAAGACTTTTTTTTTTCAACTTTGAGATTGTAACCAGGCAAATGGATAGATCAAGAGATTGAGAAAAGAGCTTTTACCACATAGGTCATTGGTTCAAACCCAACCCAACTCGCCTGGAAGGCAATTACCATCTGTGGATTTTTATGAAATATACCAGGGGGCTAAATTCAATTTGTAACAGTGAAAATAAACAACTGCAATTGTTGGGAGCCTTACATGGGGCCAGGGATTAATTTAGTTGTTTCATGTCAGGATTGATACACATCAGAAATTGCAGGACTGACTAAGAATTTTCATCAACAATACACAAGAGTACAAAAAAAAAAAAAATCAAGGAAATTCACACACATTTATTTATGTATAAATGTACATCTATGTGTGTTTGTATATATACATACATATATAAATATATACATGTATATAATGTATACATGAATATATACATATTTCTTTTCAAATATCATAGATATTTGCTTATAAGTAAGCAACCTTAAAGATTCCTGATATATAGTTCTGTAGACCCTTACCGCTCACAGAGAACACATCCTTAGACATTCAAGAATCTCATATTCACCAATGCAACTCTTGCATATAATTTGTCTCCTAAAAGCACTATGATACAAGTGAAAAAACTGAAGTGACTCCATTAGCCCTTCACAGAAATATCTGTGTGCTCCCTGCATTTTCCTCATCCCATTTCCTCAAGAGTCGTATGTTTCCTATGCATATCCTCACACCATAAGTTAACTGTCTTTTCACTTTCACTGAAGTTTATCCCTCCCTTGCTGAACAGCTCTTGTTCTGGCTGGAGTGCTGGCCGAAGTCGTCTCACGAAATATTTTTGTCTTGCTGGCCTAAGAAAATTAAGGAACTTCATGGACCTTCAGGGCCATAACACATAGCAAGCCCAGAAAAGGTAAATCTGCAAGGGTTCCCTTCAATGTACCATTTTGCTAGGTTGACAACAGGCACATTTTGTTGGAAGGAGCAGTTTAGTCAGTGAGCCAGACCGACTGATTGTCCCATGTTTTCTCCTCGGTGCAGCTTTTTGTTGTCTTAACTTTAGTAGCATAAAGTTACATTTTGCTGAATTTTATGGGACAATAATAGTTGTAGTTGAAGAGTATTTGAAGACTTACAGGTTCTAGAAGTCTAAGGAATCTACCCCTAACAAATGTCAAGGATCTGCAGATGTAAGCACATCCTACTCTCCTAACAACTGGCTGGAAGGTGGCTGAGAAGTAGATGGCTGGGCCAATGCCGAGATTTGGAATAATTAAGACACTATTACCAAGAAGAGGAAAACGTGCAGGTGGAAATGAAAATTTCAGTTTTAGACATCTTCATCTTAAAGTCTGTCATGACAGCTAGATAAAAGACATGCACCAGGAAGATGAACCTTGAGAAAAAGACTAAAAAACGAACTATAAATCTGGATATCTTCAAGACAGGGACAAAGGATGAAACTGGCATGAAGAGTGTTGAAAATGGCTTTTCTGAAGTCAGCGCATGTGAACTCAGCTCTTCATGGGCATCGAGGATCAAAATTCATAGGCTGAGTCACAATTCAAGATGTCAGTTTGCATTCACTGTTTGTCTTTGTGTTATGCATTTTTTCCCCAAGAACACTTGAACTGCATTTTCACATACTAAACTGACCATTCAATTCAATATTAAAAAAAAAAGGCAAAAAAAAAAAAAAAGACAAAACCACCATTAGCTGATCACGTAGCCGTGTGAAAGCTGAGTCTGAAAGAGGACCCTCTGTGAAGGTGCCACAGTCAGTGTCTCCCATCAGTGAAGTGTCCACACCTCCATTTAGCCGTCATTAAATGGACCTTCGTTTTGTTCCAAAGTCGAGCAGAATTTGATTTAACTGCCAAAATACACAAACCAGTTTCTGAAAGCAAAATGTTAATTCATCAAGTCATGTCCTGTTTCCTTTTCTTTATGGGAAGGTTTTTCATTACAAATTTAATTTCTTTAATAGACATAGGGCTACTTAGATTTTCTATTCTGTTTTCTTTTTATTAAGGGTGGTAGTGCAATGATACCAACTTGAGGAAAAGCTTATATTTTTATAATATTTAACAATAAAGGAGAAAAAGGCTCTCCTTACAAGAAATCTTTTGTTTAAATCTTCCCTTTCTGTTGAAAATTAAGCCACCATGAACGTGAAGCCAAAAAATGTTGGTCTTTCCTTCTAATACAACCCAGATGGACAATGTGCCACTCTGAGGCCATGCCGGGCAAGAGCATTTCGGTACTGCAAAGGTCACAGCAGAATTCAGTTGGTTTCAGTAAAATGAAACCAAATGAAAACTTTGTGTCCGTCCCCAAAACTCCATTTTTTAAGTTCCTCCATAAAGACACAGGGAAGCATAGAGTTGCTACAATGTTACCTACCACAGGCTCGATATTCATAATCTGGAAAGATGCACTGGTTCACTGCCCAAAAAATTTCATCACTAAGCACCTTTAGTCCTTTCATTAGACACTCTGTGCCTCACCCTCCAGAAAGTGGTCTTTAATGCTGATGAAACAAATTAATGAATTAAATTACTATTATGTTTTCCCTTCTTGCTGATGCTCCCAAAAAGATGTAAAGATGCTTAGTTTCATAGTTTTAGTAATGAATATGACCTCTTTGGTCTGTAGCTATTTAGCAAAAAACACATCAAGTGTGAAAGACCCTTTCCACCTATGTAAGGGCTAGGAGCACCAACTTTTGCTATAAGAAATTAGCGTGGATCTGACCTCACGTTAAGGCTGTCACACAAAAGATTTAGAGAGAACTAATTTTGCCCCTGAAGTGTTTTGATGTCATTTATGGAATTTCCTCCACAATTTATCCTTTGAGGAATTTATTTATAAATTCAGCACCTTCCACTTTTACAGGTAGCAGACAGTAAAACTTCCTATCATTTATCCTAAAATTACCTCTCCCTTTTATTCAATTATTCTAGAATTTGTATAAATCCATTCATATTCAGTTTATCTAGACTGTGATTCTGTATTGCAACCAACTGTTATATTAAAGAGGGGAAGACTTAAAGCCAAGACCTGGCTCTTCCACTCACTGACTATGGACTCTTGTTCAGTCACTTCCTAACTCTAAGCCTGCTTCCTTAACTGTTGAATAGAACTAATATGACCTACATCTCACAGACATAACGTGTGATGGGGGGGAGACGGCTGAGTACCAGTATCAAAAGGCTATAAACTGTGAAGCCCTCCATAAATATAAAATATTATGATTGTCTCCATCAACCAGCTAATCTATCCCCCATCTTGTTACTTGAAAGGTTTCCCTCTGTACTTTCTATAGCTCTAATATTCCTTCCTTGGATTTATCTACCAGCACCAGGCACTCTGAGAAATTCACAACTTGTTTATAGTTCCCGTTTGATATTATTAATAACAGTAATGGCTAATATTTATATAGTGTTTATTATGTGTCAGATGACATTCTAAGCACTTTATAGAAATTAGCTCATTTAAACCTCCTAACAACTTTATAAGGGTTTTACAGATAACGAAACTGAGGGACATGGAAGTTAGTAACTTACTCAAAGTCACACAGAGAGGGGTGGAGCCCGGATGTGGACACAGGCAGTCTGGCTTCAGCACTATTCAACATGTTTTAACATGGGCTCATGTTGAACAAACTTAAGGGAATGAATCACATTCTGTTTTCCAAGTTTCATTTCTCAGATCATAATGTTCTATGCTTTAGCCAGTAACACACATCTCAGAAGCCACACTAAAACATAATCCAAAATATAAAAACTTCTTTATAGCCAAAGATGTTCATCATAATATTAATAATAATGGCAGACAGTGCATAAAACCTAAATGTTTAATAAAAAGGGGTAGTTTAAAAAAACACAAGTACCACTCGCAAAATCTCAATGGTCAGTTATACCTTCATTTAAAATTATGTTTAAAATAATGCGTGAAAACATATAAATAATTCCGTTGTCATGTTAAGTGAAAAAAGAAATATACAAAGTTTATTATCATAATTACAGAAAATACACATATATACACAAAACCATAAAAAAGAATGAGAAAAAGTAAAATATTGTTTCTAAATGATTTTTAAAAAATTCTACATTTCCTGTCTCCTACCTAATATATATACACACACACACACACACACACACACACACACATATATATATGCTTTCGTAATGGAAATGTGATAAACTTTATTTTGTAATTTTCTGTTGATTTTTTTCATGAAAACTGCTAGTTTTTTCTGTCCCACTTGAGAATGTACCTGCTATTCTCTACCCAACCCATCAGTGATTAGGCAGGACAGACCAAGCTATACTTGATCCTCTAGTCCAAGCTGAGACATGGAGTCAGGTAAGATGCCTCAAAATTCTTTTTTCTAAATAAGGCATGCAAACATATGAGACATAACAATGACACAAGTATTAGGAACCTATGTAGAGGAGGAAGGAAGCAAGCAAGGAAGGGAGGGAGGAGAGAAGAGAGAAAAAGAAAAGAAAAAAGAAAAGATAAAGCAATATAGAAGAACTCTTAGCCAAATGACATACCAGAGGTCTCTCCAAGCTGAGCCCCATAAGCAGCTACATTTACCGCTAACAGCAATTTAGGGAGGACAGGGTTCAAGAATAGACAAGCAAAGGGTTTCTGGATGGCTCAGTTGGTTAAGCAGCTGCCTTCAGCTCAGGTCATGACCTCAGTCAGGGTCCTGGGATGGAGTCCCCAGTAGACTTGGGCCCCTGCTCAGCAGGGAGTCTGCTTCTTCCTCTCCCTCTGCCCACACCCCCTGCTTGTGCGCTCTCTCTTTCTCTCTCTCACAAATAAATAAAATCTTTAAAAAAAAAAAAAGAATAGACAAGCAAACCACTTGAAAAGATGTGAGAAATCCCAATAAGTGAGAGCAAAAGGGGGAAAAAAAGTATAAACCTCATTATTGTGGATAAGTCTGTTTTTGTTCAGAGGCCAGTCAGAAAAATGGAACCACTACAGATTTCAAGCTGAGGGGATTTAATGCAGGAATTAAACTGTGAGTTGACTGCATGCTTTGTTTTGTTTATTAAACAATAAATGGAAGGAGCAGCTTAGATAGGTCTCAACATTTCTAATGTCTACTACGGTGATAAATGTTTTAAGTAAAGAATGCTATCAGGGTGCAATTATGGACATATAAATAAATGGCTTGGTTTTAAAATGAGTTTTCAGGTTGAGATAATGAGAATTTGAGGCAAATAACTACTGAGCCAACTTTACAGGTGAAAAGGCTATAGCATACACACCATTATAACAAAAATAACCGCATAGGGTGAATTTCAACTTTCCTGGAGACCAATGTGGCCACAAATTGGAGTCCAATCTGCCTCCCCAGAGGATCTGCTTCCTTTGAGACACCTGGAGAGGCATTTCCCCCAGGTCCTTCAGAACAACCTTAGTTGTCAGTATACCTGGAGACGAGGAGCTATTTTACTGTGTTTCATACGCTGGTCAGGCTGGAAGTGCCCTCTGGAGATCAAGTTGCTTAGTACTTCCCAGTTGTTTTCTTTGTGGGACATGCTGGAGAACTCTCCTGGATATATTTATGGAAGACACACTCTATCCCCCAACCCCAACCCCATCCAGACCTAGAGCAGCCAGCCACTGTCCTTCTGAGTCTTCATCGTGCCTCCAACTCATGAGGAAACATGAGCCAGTATAGGAAAACATACTAATACTCAGGGACTCTGCTCAAAATCAGCTCCAGTCTGTAGTGCCTCAAGTTTTCTCAACCTATAAATTGGGATCATTGAGAAAAATCCAATACTCTGTATTTCCCTAGTATTCAAGTGCTTCTTTACCTATCTGCGTCTCTCCCCCTCACACACGCACACATAAAAGCCCTAAGCCATGAGCTCTTAGATGGTCACATCAGTGTCCCAAATACTTTGCACAGTCCCTGGTTCATGGCCTTCTCTCAGTGGGTATTTGTTGAATAAATAAATGCGAGAAAACAAAACCTGTTAGGCATGGGAGAGCACTTGAAGAAATATAATTCCTTAAATGGGACTTTAAGTTTCTAAAGCAGATAGACAGGGAGATAGATATGTAATGTCTATATATATATATATATATATATATATCTGTATATAGATAAAAAGTAATATATACTACTACTTATATCTAACGTAATATATATCTATATATAGATAATAAAATAATATATATATTATGTAATATTACTTTATTTCTCAAAAAGTAAGCTGGACAGATATTATTATTCTCATTTTATCAAATGAAAAATAAAGTTCAAGGGGATTAAGTAATTTGCCTAAGCCCCCAGTGAGTAACCTATGGTTCACAAATGTAAGGTGTTTTCATTTTCCACATGTAAACAACAGTTTCCTCTCCGGACGTTCCCATTATTTTCCAAAGCAAGTTGAGGAAATGAGAAGACCCCTTCCCTCACAATTTAAAAAGCCCATTTTACCCAGTGTTGTCTACTACATTAACTCCTTTGCACCTCAGGTTTTCTTTCTGAAGGACTAGAATTTCTAGAGTCTGTCTGGGAGACAGGAAGGTGTAGGCTCTCACCCTTCCTTGGTAAAATGGTCCTTTATACTTCTGGGTGGTTTTGACTCCAGGGAGAAAGGCTCCATTGCCTCTCACTAACTTCCTACAGAGTTCTTGACACACTAAAGGTAATATGGCCAAGGGAATAGAGTGTTCAAAGAAGTGACAGTTTAAAGTACCGAAATGTATGGTTGGCACTTAAGGACCACTAATCAGTCCCAATCAATGAGGGGAAGATTTTATTTGCCAGCCTAGCTCTAATTGTGCTGTAGGAAATAATCTGTGTCTTTTACCCATAAAACAGAGCTTTGGAAAAACTGGCAGGGCTGCCTTCTGAACCCATTTATTAGGCTGAGGCATTGTAAAAATGATAAGGGGACAGACAGGGGCTGAGGAGGGAAGGGCAGGATGGGGAGGAATACATCCCAACAGTGTGTGGCTTCGTAGGTGAATGGAGTTTATTGCCTATAAGCTTAGAGGTGGGACACGGAAAGCAAGGCAGAAGCCAATCATCTGCAGGAGGGAATGAGGTCATTTAAACGCAAGCTGCAGTGATCTGGATCAAAGGATGGGGAAAATCCATGACTGATCTGGTGGAAATTCTGAGCAAAAGGAGGCCTTTGGGAAATGGCCATTGGGACCCAAATGGGCAAAAGGGTTACCCAACCTTTCTGCTTAATAGCAATTCTAACAGCTATCCTGTACTGAACACTCCTATGTGAAAAATCATTTTAATAACAGTCCCAGTCTTACTATGAGTCAGTTTTCTGACTATTCTGCATCTATTATCTCATTTATTCCTAAGAAGTCTACGGAGTAGGTACTATTATCAGCATTTTACGGATGAAAAGGTGAGGCAGGAAAGGACTAGGAGATTTGGCCAAGGTTCCCCAGGTTACAGGTAATAGGGGAGGACAGAGTCCATGTCCCTAACCCATCACTAACCAGTCTTTCTCTTGTTCTCATTACCTGATTTAATCCTCACAATGACGCAGCTAAGAAGGTACTGTAACCCTTATTTTACAGATGAGAAAGCCGAGGCCGAGAGGCACTCATGCGTGTTCATCAGACCATGATTCAGACCAGGCCTATAGTAATCCGCAGCCCATAAACTTGCTTTCCAGCACATCACCTGCCGGGGGAGAAGTATCCTTTCCAAAACTCGAGATTTCATAAAGGAAATGGGATCATTTTTAAGTTTTTACGTCTCAGACTTCTCAGAGCCAGGTTTGATGTGATCTTTTGGCTGAAAAATGTGTCTATGTTCCCAAGTCCCCACTCAGAAATTACATATTTTCCATGTGGAATGTCCATCAGGATTTCCAGGACTAATCAGAAATCAAAGACAACCCGACAACCTCCCCCCACTTCAAAGGGCTAAGAAGGGGGAAGTTAAAGGGCCTCTAAGCAGCTAGGGGGAAAGATCTGTTGAAGAAAATATCCCGTTTTCAGTAAAGGCAAACAAGGTTGGATTTATTTCAACAGAACAACATTCCCAGAAGTCTATTTTTTAATATGTTGCAAAACTACTGTTCCCCAAGCTCGCTCTTGGATGTTTCCTACTTCATCTTTCCTTATATCTCAACTCAGAAGAATTTAGTTGGAGGATTACAACAAGAGTAAAATCCAAAAATGAATAAAGGCCCACTTGGGAAAAAATGTCTTTAACAATACAGGCTTATTTGCCTCAAGACTTTACTTTCTCATCCAAGAAGCTCTGATCCCCAATGGTCAGGGCTACCTTAGAAAAAAACTAAAAATTAGAAAACTCTTTCAATCTTTATGTTGTACCCCTCGCTTCCCTACCTCTCACCCCCAATACACACACAGCCTCCTTCCATCATCCTCAGATTTACTGGGTATCCTCATGCTGCTTGGAACTCCTGTAGGCTCCGTGTGGACTGGTAACTCAGATATCCCTACACACACACACACACACACACACACACACACACACACACACACACACACTCACACACACACACCCCCCAACAAAGCAGCACCAGACACATGAGTGGGGACTATACTTTTAATCTATGAGATCATATGGTATACACTGCCGAGGTGACGGGCTCCTGATGACCTAGTTACCCATTTACACCAAGATCAGCCCTGCAGAGCCCACAGCTCACAGGAGGTCAATGACCACCTCAGCTTCTAGCGAGCTGGAGTGGTGGGTTCAATCTGCATATCAAAGAGGCAGCGAAGCTACAGTCTAAATAGACAAGGAATCTGACAGTGACTGTGACCCAGTCCACCCCTGTCCCATCCTCCCAAAGACTTTTTCTTCCTCCATGTCCACTCCCTCCTGTACCCTCTGGTCTTCAAGCATGTCTGAGAACACGATCCTCTGGACTTTGGAGATGAATGAGCAGCAAGCTCTCCCTCTGGCCTGTAATCATGCCCAGAATACTATCCACAGTAGCCTTTGTTCTCCAGTCTCAGAAGAGGGCCTGTGTTATGTTCTTCTTCTCCTGCCTGTCTTCTGTTCAGAGTGGCCCATTAGATCCTTTGTGTGTGTGACCCAGCCAGTGGACAGTGAGGGAAGTCCTGGAGTGATTAATGTTTCCCGACACTCTGCATGGATTCATTCACATACAGTAAATCTCCCTGTCCCAAGTGCTCAGATGTCATCTTGGAAAGCTTAGACTATTACAGGCAGAGGAAGCCAAGGGGACATTCATGAGAAGCAAATGCTTTATTTGACATGGAAACTCCTCAAGCATTGTTCCAGAGCACCAAATTCATTGGTTTTAAAGCCAAAACTGTTCCAATTAACTCTGTCTCCTACAAAACCACTGGCTACAAGGAAGATATTTTTCACCTATTTAATTCAAGGGACTCTGCCTTCATGGAGAGGAAGATTATTTTAATGCTTTTGGTTTTTATGGATGTAAATTCAAGAAAATTGTCATTCTCCAGTTCCTATTCTATGTTTAATCTATACCAAACTATGGCCTCAAGGAACATCAGTAAAATTAATTTTGGTTAAAATTAACTTTTAACTAAAGTTAATTGTTACTGTTACTGTAAATTTTACTGTTTAATTGTTACTGTTACTGTGAATTTTACTGTTAACTAAAGTTAACTAAAGTTAATTTAACTAAAGTTAATTGAGGACGTCCTGGGTGCAAGTCCCTATGTCAGGGACCAGGAAGTTGGGAAGGTGTTTATTTAATGTAAGTAGTCAAGGAAAGAATTTAGACAAGTGTTGATAATTCTGATCTAAAACTAAAATTTCCAGACAATTGACGGAAGAGTGGGGAACTGCTTAATGTTAAAAAAAAATACTCAGATAAAAATGCCAGTTCTGTATCTACAAAGCCAAAAGTAAAGTGTTACTTATTCAATTGTTTTGGCCCATGCAGATAATAACTCCAGGCTCCAGGAAACCATACAAGTAGAATGGACCAAAATAAGTAGAAGTGAATGGAAAAGCTGAAAAAATCAGCCCCACCCTACCCACACCCTACCTCCCAAGCACATACACATTCATCAGTCTATTCTTTTCCCTAGAAAACCATTCCCCTCTCCCCCAACAGTAACATCTTAGTGTGATTTATCTAAACAATTATTTCTATAAGTCATTTTTATATTGGCTTTGTCCACCCACACTAAATGAAGAGGAAAAATAATTCAACTTCAAAGCCCTTTGGCTAGGGAGTCACATGAAAGTGGCATTCTGTGCCTGCCTGCATTTGCTATGAAGACCTTGTTTTTATACTGCAGCCCATCTGTGTAAGAAAACCCCTATCAGACAAGGGGGACCTGCCATCACTGCTGGAAGAGGTCTCTATTGAAAGCATGCAACACAGAGAATCAAGAATGTCAACACGCCAACTCCATAAACCCCCAGGACTTTTGGTGTGAGTTCCTTTTCTATCTACACTCGCTCCCAGATGATCTCATCTAGTTCCATGACTTTTAATAACAAACTATTTCCAAATTTGTGTCTCCAGCCATGGCCACCCCTAGGGCATTTGGGACCTGGGCAAATGTTTTTTGCCAATCTCTGTCTCTATAAACAATGTGCGTCACCTGAAATCATGCTGTCAGCACCATTCTGGTGGCCCAATTACACACAATCCAGAACAGGAAAGACTGCTGGACAACAGAGTGATCCTCTTGGGGTGACCGCATCCTTGGTGCACTGACATTTCCAGCTATTCCAATCACCAAAGGGCCACTCAGAAAAGGGGGAGAAACTCAATCCAAACTCTAGGGCTCCTGAGGCACAGGGTTGGCTAATGGCCTGCATGCACTAATCTAAGGGGATACCGTCCTCAGCCCCAACCTTGTTCCAAATTTCAAACTTTTCAGAAGTCACTCACTTTCCAGTATACAACCATCTACCAGCCCAACCACTGGCACATGTTTTCATTCCTCAATGACATATATCCATATGATCATATTGTCTATCTATCTCCAGCCAACCTGTCCATCTCTATCCTAGCTCCAGCAGGTCACACTACAGAATGCTATGACAAAGCCCTCATGATGGCAAGACCAACATTACCATGATGGGGAGAAGGGGAGTGGTGGTGATGGGGTGGCTACAAAGTACCATTTGATCAATAATCCCATCCAAAAATACAAATTTCACTAATCTTGTTTTACTCAAAATTGTTGCTGGGAGGAGGGAGGTTAGCCGTGAGCTCAAAAACAAAAGAAAAAAAAAAAAAAACAGACTCTAGGTGATAGGAGAAAAATTTCCTTTCCTCCATGCCCAGAATGGGGACAGAGCTAATGTTCTTCTGAAACCAAATGAGCAAATCAACCTTCTCATTCAAGATGGTCACAGAGAAGTATTAAAAAGAACACAAACCTGAAGAAAAGCTGTCTTCTTTCTCCACCCCTCCTGCTCTCCCAACTCTACACTATTTACCAGGAAGTTACTGATAGGAAGGACTCAGCTGAAAGCTGCACCTAGCACATCTGGGGGGCACAAATACTGGGGCCCTCCAGGTAAAGAGGGTCACCCCCATGCTAAATGGGGTATCTTGGGTGGTACTTCCCCCAGAAAATAGCATGGAGCTCCTCTAGGAACATGTGATGACTTGGAAGCCCCAAAAGGGGAATGCAGCTGCCACAATCAATGGAACTACACAGCACATATTCAGTTAAAACCTCAACCAAAAAGAAAAAAAAAAAAAAAAAGGTGGGGGGCAGCTGGGTGGTTCATGATCCCGGGGTCGTGGGATTGAGCCCTGCATTAGGCTCCCTTCTCCCTCTCCCTCTGTACCTCCAACCCCCCTGCTCGTGCTCTCACTCTCTCTCAAAGAAATAAATAAAATCTTTAAAAAAAAAAAAAGGACCCCTAATGCTTTCCTCTCTTGAACTAATATCATGACCCCTCTGTAATCTTCAATTTTGCACTTCCCTCTTCTGTTCGCTGGACAACAAGCAGGCTCCTTTTGTTCTACTAGATAAATACTGTGACCTTTCCCAAATATATATTATCACTTTCCCCTTTCTAACGGCTTTTAAAACTCGCCAACTTGTGACTCCAGGCCTAGCTTACACACCCCTGTTGAATGTCCTAAGTTTGCCCTACCTAAATCTCCAAGTCACAAGATCCCTCCAAGTCACAAGATCCCTCCTCATCTCCTCCCAGGGGGAGAAAAATAATATTAGGATGGGGGAGCATTCTTAGGTTGTCCATGTGTATAAAAACAGCCTATGATTTGCTATGTGAAGAACAGAGGGGTGATCACTCAACCCAACTTTCTCCTGAGTGCAGATGTTCAGAAAACAACCAAAGCCATGTTAAAAATTCTGAGTCTATGTACGAGTCAGCAATTGCACTACTGGATATTTACCCCAAAGATACAAATATAATGATCTGAAGGGGTACATGCACCCCAATGTTTATAGCAGCAATGTCCACAATAGCGAAACTATGAAAAGAGCCAAGATGTCCATCAACAGATGAATGGATAAAGAAGATGTGGTGTGTGTATGTGTGTGTATTATTATATATATATATATATACATATATATAAATTATATATATATATATATACACACACACACACACACACACACACACACAATGGAATATTATGCAGCCATCAAAAGGAATGAAATCTTGCCATTTGCAACAACGTGGATGGAACTGGAGGGTGTTATGCTGAGCGAAGTAAGTCAATCAGAGAAAGACATGTATCATATGATCTCACTGATATGAGGAATTCTTAATCTCAGGAAACAAACTGAGGGTTGCTAGGGTGGTGGGGGGTGGGAGGGATGGGGTGGCTGGGTGATAGACATTGGGGAGGGTATGTGCCATGGTGAGCACTGTGAATTGTGTAAGACTGATGAATCACAGACCTGTACCTCTGAAACAAATAATACATTGTATGTTAAAAAAAAAAAAAGAAAGAAAGAAGAAGATAGTAGGAAGGGAAAAATGAAGGGGAGGGGAATTGGAGGGGGAGACAAACCATGAGAGACTATGGACTCTGAGAAACAAACTGAGGGTTCTAGAGGGGAGGGGGTGGGGGGATGGGTTAGCCTGGTGATGGGTATTAAAGAGGGCACGTATTGAATGGAGCACTGGGTGTTATATGCAAACAATGAATCATGAAACACTACATCAAAAACTAATGATGTAATGTGTGGTGATTAACATAACAATAAAATAAAATTTAAAAAATAAAAAAATAAAAATTCTGAGTCTAGGGACTTTCTTTTCTGCAAAAAAATCCAATTTGTTTTCTTACTAATGCCAGCTAACATACACCAAAAATGTTGACTCACCTTGTACTTCTACCACAGACATATCACAAGCAGGCTTTTCCCTGAATATACTCGCAACACACTTGCATGACCAGTGACCAAAATGGAACACATTCTGTTGCTTATGCTATATGTCCTACATCCTTGTTCACTGATTTTCATATTAACTACAGAGAGCAATTTGGCAACAGGCCCAGGTTATATCTGCCTAAAGAGTTCTCTGCTCCCTTATAAAATTCTGACATTCAATAAACTAGAGTAATAGCACTGCTTATGAAACACCAAGTGATATTCTAAAAAAACATCTACCTTTCATACCCTCCAAGTCTTTCTTGTTAACGGAAACACATCTGGCAAATTATCACACTATGTGCACAATTGTGACCTCATTTATTTCCAAACCAAAGTAAGATAATTGACCTATTCTTGGAGGAATAAGGGACAATCTTGGGATTAAATGTTTGCCTGTTACTTTGGAAAACGGGCTTATAAGCTAGCATTGATTGTGTTGAACAGTCAGTTAAGATAGGCAGAAAAGACCTTCCCAATTCCCCTCCAAACACCCTTGAGGGAGACATGCAAGGTCACAAGGAAATCCTTAAACGGATAAAGACATTGAGAAATTCCCTTCCAGTTCATCAAGGAGTCCAGGACACAGAATGAAAAAGATTAGCCTTTGGGGAAAATTCTCAAAGAGGTGGAACAAACTTGTAGATTCTGATTAAATAGCAGAAAGAAATCAACTTCTCCACTTGTCTTGTAGAAAACACTGCAGACCAATGTACCAATACAGCCATCTCATTCTGTGTTATGACTCTAATCGATGAAGTCTTTTCTTTCACAAAGGCATCTTGCAACTTTATGTAGTCTTTGGACCCCCTTCAATACATTTTCCACACTGCTAGCAGAGGGGTCATTCTAAAATGCAAACCTGATCACATCGCAAGCTTAAAATCCTTCCATAGACTTCATGCAAGACACAAACACCTTAGCATGGCCATACAAAGCTCCCCCACCACTCCCATCCTACACCATCTCTTTCTACTCCCCAATTCTTACCCATGCTGTTATCAGAATGATTTGAATTTCCCAGAATTCTCCACGTGCTCTCATGCCACCATGGCTTTTCCCATGATGTTCCTTCTCCCCGGACTATTGCCCCTGCTAATTGCTTGGATAAACCTCCTGGATAAGCTTATTCCTTATTCAATCCTCCAGGACAAGCTCAGTCTTCTCCAGAAAACCTTTCTTAGATTCACAAATCTGCACTAGGCTGCCCTTCCCGCTGTTCCTGAGCATTGGTTCATACTTGTATTAAAGACCTTATCATACCATATAGTAATCATCTACTTATGGAAAATGAAATTACACAGAACTTTTTTCACACAGAATTATATAAAAGAAAATGCTATCTAAAAGTATATAGAAATATTAAAAAGTATAAAACATAAAGCAAAAGACTGGAAAGCCCTTTTCTTTCTCCAATAGCCCATGAGTCTTTTTTCCCTGCAGTCTATTGCAAGACCTTTGGGGATACCCTTTGGTTGATCAGATTCACAAAACAGAGAGCAAGATGGCTGTCTAGCACCCCAATCCCACCTCAAGGTCATGAACTAAAAGGTACTTGCATCACCATTACTCACATCCCACTGACCATACCGAGCTGCAAAAGAAGGGAGAAATATAGTCTTCAGTTATACGACCACAGGCCGAGCTAAATTCAGGGGTTCTCATTCTAAAAAAAAGAAAATAAAGACACAAAAAAAGATGAAGCTAAAGAACAAAAAGAAGGGGGGGAGGAGGGAGAGGAGGAAAAAACAGATACTGGAGGACATCTTGTCCGTAACTTAAAGAGTGAGAAAAACTAATGGAGCAAATGCAGAAGTTTACCAGCATAGAATTCCAGAAATATTTTGAACGAAGTTTACCATCACCTACTACAGGAAGAAGTGACTGGAGAATTCATGGAGAAATGAAGGGAGAAAATAGAATTAGAACTTGACTATGTTGAATATACTCCTATTTTATAGGAACCGATAACTTATCTCTCAAATTTAAAACATGAGCTTTAGACATAACAGTCTCTGAACTTTTTAACCTCTGGGCTATAATTTAGTAGATATGTATCTACTCTGCTTGTGAAACTTTTCTCTTGGCAGACAGAAGAAGAGCTCAGCATATACAAAGTAGTTTCCTGAGGTTTAACATAGTAAAAGTAAGGATTGCAACAAAACTACAGAGCTGCCAAAACTGAGGGAATTCACTAATTTCCCCAATGGCTTCTGTACTTGCTCAGTTTCTGAACAGCATGATCCTGAAAGAAACAACTCGTTACTTAAAAATAAACCTTGGGTATCACATAAAAATACATTTTGCAACAACTAAACTAAACTTTGATTTCTGAAGCATTTGTTTTTTTCTCTTGCTGTTAAATATCATATTCATGTCAAAAAGCATTTCTTCTGTATTCTCTGCACTGTTCACTGACATGGCTCCAAATTGGGCACAGTCACTACCCTCTAGGAATTAGAGGCAGGTCATTACTAGGGACTGCACTCAACTCGCTTTTAAGAATCATAGAAAAGACAAAGAACAGGAGAAAGGCTCCTACAGCAGAAATCAACTTTAAGATCTACTAGGAGACTGATCTCCTGGTTGTAAGCCCTGTGTTAAGTTGTTGAGGTAAAAATAATACATACGTAAAAATTTAAAAATAAATGGCCCTGACAAGATGAGAAAGAAAGTCAGCCATTTATTGGGGAACACAACGACTTATGGAAAAAATAAAAAAAAAAAAAAAAAAAACAAGAGAGACAGAGGCAGAGAGAAAAAGACACAGGCATCTTTGTGAGAAGCTTAGATACCGGAAAACAGCAGGGCACTGCCTTGAGAGCAGTGGCATAATCTTGCTCTGTTGACCAATAAACAATCTTGGTGGTAGCTTTACAAAGTAATTTATAATTTTGTTTCTAGCAATATGATGTAACTAAATATCCACAGAAACTTCCTGCTTTAGAAAACACACACACACACACCCCTTTTAAATGCATATCTGATTTCACACACTTGCAAGGGAAATCTCTAGGGGCCGAAAGTGAAGGAGAAAGTAAAAAACAGAGTGGTAATCCCTGGAATGCCTCAGGAAGCCAAAGGGCTTAAGTTCTGACAACCACGTGGGGAACAGGAGGCATACAGAATTAAGACCTTCACATAAAGTTAGAATCTTTAAAGATCTACACCTACACTGCAAGAATGCTTTAGAAAAAATTCTTCTGGGGTGCCTTGGGTGGCTCAGTTGGTTAAGTGTCTGCCTTCTGCTCAGGTAATGATCTCAGGGTTCTGGGATCAAGTCCCCTTATTGGGCTCCCTGCTCAGGAGGAGTCTGCTTCTCCCTCTTCGTTGCCTCTCCCATTTGTGCTCTCTCTCTCTCAAATAAATAAATAAAATCTTTGAAAAAAAAAGAGAAGAAAAATTCTTCTACTAGCTAGGGAAATGACAAGCAAGCTTGTCTACTTGGGCCTAGGATCTGGGTGAGTGAAACTGAAAATGCATAACCATAGTAGGCATGCCACACTTGGATTTGGGGTTCCAATTTATGCTTCCTGCTGGGTCCAGAATCCCCCAGGTAAGAAACAACATAGACCCAAGGATAACGATACCCTTGAGGTAGCTGGCTAGAAACCGACACAGAACCACTCCCGAGAGACATACTTTCAACACAGACCAGAAAAAAAGTCTGTAAGTGAAGCCCTGCTTAAAATTTATTACAATCCAAAATTACAATACACTCAAGAAACAATTCAGAATGAACTAGAGAAGCAGATATAAGAAATGACCCTACTAAACATTAAGAACTCTAGATCACAGAACTACAGAAACAGTGTGCTTTTAGAGGAATCGAGATATACAAGAAAAATTAAAATCAAGAAAAATGTACAAAACAATATCTAAAAGGAATAAGTAGATTTAAAAAAAATTAAAACTTGCAGAATTTAAAAATAAAGGCATTGAAATCAAAAGCCGAACTTTTGGTTCAAACTATATCCAGAAAAAGAATTAGTGAACTAAAATTAGATGTGAGGGCTTAATCCCAAATGCAACACAGAGGGATAAAGAGATATGAAATATGAAAGAGAGGTTAAGAATCATGAAGGGAAGAGTGAGAAGTTCCAACATAACCAACAGTCACATCAGAAGAGAATCAGTGGAAAGAGGGCAAGTGAAATAACATCTGAAAATTTTCAGAATTCATAAAAGATATGATCCTTATATATAGCAAGTATAACAGAGTTTAAAACACTGATAAATAAAATGTCCTTGTGTAGATTTATTACAGGGAAAGTGTAGAACACCAAAGACATAGAGATCTTAAAGCAGAGAGAAAAATGGATTATCTGCCAAAAAGAAAGAAAGAAAGAAACTAACAGCATTCTCAATTAATTAACAGCCTGAAGACAACGGAATAATTTTCAAAGCACTTCAGTTTGTAGTGAACCTTTACTTGCTCTAATAGGGGTAAACTTTCTGAAATGTCTGGAAAAATGTCTTCACATTATCTCTGACTCTCAAATAATGGATTATCTGGGCATAAAATTATGGGGTTGATAGTTGCTTTCTTTCAGGACTCTGAGTCTAGAAAAAAAGACTGAATTAGATACAGGAAAAAACTTAGTGAACATGTGGTAAATTTAAACAAATCCCCAACAATGCAAAATAACAATAACTAACAACTAATGTGGGTAATTGTGATGCTTAAATTTATGTGTCAGCTTGGCTGAGCCATGGTATCCAGGTCATACTTCACAGACGTATTTTGGTACTTTGGGGTACTTTTCAGAAGGGATTAGTATTTAAATCAGTAGACTCTGAGTAAATAAAGTGCCCTCCACAATGTGAGTAGGACTTACCCAATCAGTTGAAGGCCTTAGAGAAAAAAACAGACCTCTTCCAAAGAACAGAGAATTTTGCCAAAAGACCACCATCAGATTCAATGTATATATGTGAGGATATATTCATTTATATATGTATGTATACATACATACACACACACACATACACACACACACACACACACACACACACACACACACACCCTGTTGGCTCCATTTCTCTGGAGAACCCTAATACTGTAATAAGTAAGACAAAAACTAGGTAACACCACTCTAGTAAAAAATAACTTACAATAATGAGGGGCTAGGTTGGAGGTAAATTGTTGTACAGTTGGTACAACATTCATGAGGAGTGTAGATATAGTGAGCAAATTTTTATTTTATGGCATGAATGCATGTTAGATTTTTTAATGTAACCATTAAAAAGAATAGGACTAGAATGTGTTAACTTCTAAACTAGTAGAGGTAGTTTAGAAGTCTAGAGGTAATCAAGAAAAATGGATCAATATAAAGGATAACTGGAAGATAAAAAACAGAAAAGGCAGGAAGAAGAGCAAAATTGGCAAAAATCAATAAATCTATCAGCAGTAAGTGTACTAAACTTGCCAATTATAAAGGATTCCTAGATTGGATAAAAAGAGCAAAATTGTTCTTTATACTCTTTAGAATAGATACACATAAAACATAAGAACAAAGAATGTTGAAATTAAGGGATAAAGAAAAATATATGGGGCAAATACATATCAAAAGAAAACAGGTATAGCTATAATAATATTGAACTAATTGGAGTTTGAGCCAAAAAAATAATTGTTTAGGATAAAGATGGTTCTTACATTATGACAAAAGGAACAGTGCACCAGGGATATGAAACGATTTTAAGCATACACGCACAGTGACATAGTCTCAGACTATATAAAGCAGTGAGACTCATACAGATGTCATATCCACACAGCTAATAATAGGGTTTGAGGGGCGCCTGGGTGGCTCAGTTGGTTAAGCGACTGCCTTCGGCTCAGGTCACGATCCTGGAGTCCCGGGATCGAGTCCCGCATCGGGCTCCCTGTTCGGCAGGGATTCTGCTTCTCCCTCTGACCCTCCCCCCTCTCATGTGCTCTCTCTTTCTCTCTCTCTCTCTCTCATTCTTCTCTTTCAAATAAATAAATAAATAAATCTTTTCAAAAAATAATAATAGGGTTTGAAACATTCTAGCATTGAGACTCTTCAGAGAAAGCAGTTATTTAACCACAAGAAGACTGAATACAAATGTGCAGAACCAAAGAGCTGAACATGAGAACCATGCAGCTCCATCTGTATTGGCCCAAGAACCACAGCAAGGCAATCTTCCACTGACTCTGTGCAAAAGCAAACTTTCCTTTTTATTAGCGTTCTGAGGCAGGAGTAAGAAACTTGGAACACAAAGCTCCCCCATCTCCCGTCTCACACTTCCTCCCTGGCAACCAGTCAGACACAAAGGTGGGTCCTACATTCCTTCAGCAGCAGTCTCGAGATAGTCCCAGGAGGCACCTAACTCATTTATGGGATGTGGTCTCCACTCAGGGAGACTGCTTCAGTACTTCTTTTGTTTTTTTTTTTTAATTTTTGTTTTAATTCCAGTTAGTCAACATACAGTTTTATATTAGTTTCAGGTATATGATACAGTGATTCAACAATTTCACACATCACCCTGTGTTCATCACAAGTGCCCTCCTTAAACCCCATCCCCTATTTACCCATCCAACCCCCCACCCACCTCCCCTCTGGTAACCATCAGTTTGTTCTCTAGAGTTAAGAGTCTGTTGTTTGGTTTGTCTCTCTCTTTCTCTTTTTCTTCCCCCTTTG